>NC_063446.1:55362361-56007577 GCF_020379485.1 Brassica napus | reverse complement strand
TGATTGGAAGAATAGTAGCCAGATGAGCTTTAAAAAACATGCCTTGTTCCAAATTCCCAAATCTTTGATGCCTAATCCTCCCTCTTTCTTAGTCTTAGTAACCATCTCCCAGATACCCTACCTAGCGTTATGGACTCCTTCTTCTAAGTTTCCTTGCCACAGGAAGTGACCACATATAGAGTTGATACGCCGGATGCATTCTTTAGGAAGGATGAATGTTGAGCACCAAAAGTTATTAATGCCCGCTATGACAGTCTTAATGAGTAACAGTCGTCCTGCAAAGGATAGAGTTTTTGCACTCCAAGAAGTCATCTTTCCTTTTATTTGATGCAGGAGGACCTCACAGTTAGCCAGGGAAACATTTTTTCGAACTTAGTGGGACTCCTAAGTAACGAACCGGGAGGGATCCTTGTTGCATTCCAGTGGAGACTTTGATGGCATCTAATTCTTGTTGAGTAAGGCCCGAGGCAAAGAAGGAGGACTTCTCTATACTAACCGCCAACCCAGACCGCATCTCAAACTCCTTAAGGACCTGGAGGACATTCTGCACTGATTCTATAGAACCGTCAATGAATAAGGAGGTCGTCAGCGAAGCAAAGGTGGGTGAGCTTGGAAGTAGCGCACTTGTGATGATACTTAATCTTTAGGTCCGCAGCGGCTTTGTTCAGCATAACGGAGAGGATGTTCATCGCTACCACAAAGAGATAAGGAGAAAGAGGATCACCCTGCCTTAAGCCCCGCTTCCCTTTAAAGTAACCTTGAACCCGACCGTTGTATCCTATCATGAAGTTAGTAGTGAACCCGACCGTTGTATCCTATCATGGTGTTGTTCAAGTTGCGATAATGATTCCATTAGTCGTGCATTGGCGTGGCTATATATTTATTATTCACCGCTTTTCTTATGTGGCCAATGTTAACTGTCTCATTATTATACTAATCTCTTAACGATCTTATACATATATTTGAATAGATGGGTTATATCAAAATAATATAGTAATGTGTCGTGAAGGAACAAAGCTGGTCTCAGCTCTCATTGTCGACCCCACAAGTTGACTGATCGTGTTCTTCATCATGCATGGCTTTGTATTATTTTATTTTATTACGACTTGTTCTCTACGCAAATTATTGTAATTAGTTTAAGAATCTCTTGATTTCTCTTATCATCACGAAATCTTCCTCAAATCATCGAGTAAAATCTCCAACCTATATATAGTTGCTCAAGATCAAAAACTATTATAACAACAAACTAACAAGAAGAATAAGAAGGGAGGAATACAAGTGTTGAAGGTTAGAGAGATGGATGTTTTTGTTGATGGTGAATTGGAGTCTCTCCTGGGGATGTTCAACTTTGATCAGTGTTCATCATCTAAGGAGGAGAAACCGCAAGATGAGATGCTTAGTCTCTCTAGCCTTTACAATGGCCATCTTCGTCACCATCATCAGAACAACGTTTTGTGTCTTCTGACCAACATGCTTTCTTGATTCCTGATATGTTCCCACTTGGCGTGATGCGGGAGGGAATCTTCCGACCATGCTTGATTTTTGGGATCAAAATCACTTCCAAGAAACGGCAACGCTTAAGAGGAAACAACTTCACGTAGAGAATCCACACAACCGTAACTCTAACTGTGACGTCACAAGACAAGTAAGTGCACGATCAATAATGTATATAATGCTCTTTTTATTCATGATTGCTTTGCAATAAACCAAATACAACATCATTAACGTGATATAGGAGCTTGTCAAAGCCAAGAAAAAGCAGAGGGTAAACCAGGAAAGCAATACAGTCGATGAAAGCAACACTAATTGGAGAGATGGTCAGAGCCAAAGCAACAGTTCAGACGATGAAAAGGCTTCCGTCACAAGTGCTAAAGGCAAAACAAGAGCCACGAAAGGGACAGCTACTGATCCTCAAAGCCTTTATGCTCTGGTAAGATAACTTTTGAACAATTCAAAATTTTATTTCAAAACCAATTGAGAATAACTAAACTGTCCCATTACAAGGTTTCAAGGAACTTTTAATAAGTAGTTCAATTTACTTTTTTCAGAAACGAAGAAAGAAGATTAACGAAAGGCTCAAGACACAACAAAACCTTGTACCGAATGGGACAAAAGTCGATATAAGCACGATGCTTGAAGAAGCGGTCCATTACGTGAAGTTCTTGCAGCTTCAAATCAAGGTATGCACAATTTTTTTTTCGGTTTGTGTTTTTGTTAGAGTCTTTAACATCTATGTATATGTTGTAAGTTTGTACTAACCAAAATGCATATATGTACAAAATGTTGTTGTTGAGCTCCGATGAGCTATGGATGTACGCACCATTGGCTTACAATGGACTTGACATGGGATTTCATCACAACCTTTTGTCTCGGCTCATGTGAAGGGCTTGTAATACAAGTTATATACAATCTAATTGTAAAGAAACCGATTTAGAACATATGAATCTCTTTCATTGGGCCATATCAGAGAGAGGTCTACTTTTGGACGTACCACTTTCTCTTCTTGTTCATTCTAATAACTTTTGTTATTCTTTAAACTTATTTTTGTCTTTTTCTTCATTATGGTTCTAATAACTTGGTACTTTTTATTAATGTAATCATGTTATTAAAATATGAAAAAGTCAACTGTGACTAATAAAATAGCAGCTTTTTCTCGCACTATTTTGTAAACATATATAATTGAACTAACTGTTATATAGATATATAGTTTAATCATTCGGCCGACTTTAGTTTTTTTATGTGAAGATATATAATTGAAGTTTAGCCAAAATATTAATGGCTAATTATGCCAAACGAAAGACGCCATGCCAAAGTCTTTTAATACCAAAATCAAATTGATGAACAAAACAATTCCAATCTGTTTTAGATGTGGAGAAGAACAGTGTCTTACATCAAAAATTGAAAAAGATCTTAAACAATATGTAAGAAAGATATAGTATGATTGGTTGCAGCTGTAGATTTTATATTTTGATATAGAATTTATACGGTATGATTTTGTGATGTAGTTGTAAGATTTTAGTTATAGATTTTTCAAAGAAAGCATGATTGGCCTTTAACATTAAAATAGTAATATTTGAAAATTAAAATAAAATTTAGAAGTTAATAATTTATTGTAGAAATTACAAATTGATTATGATGTAAATTAATATATGTAATTTTTATTTACATATGTATGTGAAATTTTTAATTTATATACACATATATATATATACATATTTTAATAATATTTGTAACATTTTGTGGATTATATATGTAAGAAATATAGTATTATATGTATGTTAGTGAAACGTATTACTATAGAAGAAATGAAGCATATATGTTTTACAAAAAGGAGAAAAAACATTTTTCAAAGCAGTTGAAAGAATACTCTAAAAATTAGCTCTCCACAGCCACAAAAACTGTGAAATTTAAAAAATTAACCAAAGCTTGACTGCTTTTAATTTAGTGATGTGGAGAGAATTAAAGTTGTCTATAATACTAACAGCTTTCTCCAACCATCCTCATAAATTTATATATTTATTACCAATTAATTTTAAATCAGACACTCGTCTACAATCTATACAATCAAGGGTTTATTGGGTTATTTGCAAAAATGACTCAAAACATGAAGTCAGACTTAAAACTAACATATGTTTTTTGGATTTTTTTTTTGTCTTATTCACCCCATAAATTCACATTATTTACGAAAATGTCATTAGTTTTTTTTCGAAAATGACATTTTTACTCTCTCAACCTCACCATCTTCAAATATTTACAAGATTGTCATAGCCATCAATACACCAACCACCATGAACAAATAATTTGAAGCTCTTAATGCACCTCAAATCAATTTACACTTCTTTTTTCTCAATTCTTATGAACTAAAAACAACATATTTCTTTCACTTTCTCTCCATATTCATCTCAAAAAACCCAAAACTTTGATTCTAAAATTTGTATGGGTCATAGAGCCATGGAAACTTACGATTCTTGGTGAGTCACTTTTGTTTGAGATTCTGGTTGTTTGGAGAAGACTTATATTTGTTAAACAAGTTATTTCACTAGTTGAAACTATGAAATCAATATTTTTTTCCAGATTTGTTCGTCTAGACGACTTCTATGTAAGTCGTCTGGCTGTAGAGCTGCTAAAACTATGCTCTCCTCGTGAAGGTCTGCACTGTCAGCTTGGACTTCAACACTATTACGCTCACCAGCGCCATCCTTGGTGACATCAGTGGAGAGTGTAGTTTTAGCAGCTCCAAGCATATCATCTCCAGTGTTATCATCAGCTCCCTGCCCATGAACCCTATCAATAGCTGTAGTCATAATAAGAAAAGTTTAAAACATGTTTAGCTACTTCTTAAACTTACGTTTCCAGCAATTTTGGGAGTGGTGAACGTTGATTGCGATCAATGATCCTTGATATGTGAAGGACTGCTGCTTTGAGGAAAAGTTGAATGGGGACAGCTTTAAATGTGAAGTTATAGTGGTGCCAACCAAATCCTTTAAGCATTGTGGGAGGGGTCTTTGGTCGGGGTTCTCCAAACCTGGATCCTGTGTAAAAATGCTGGTGAGGTATGTTGTATTGGTGTTTTTGAAAGATATAAACCATTAATTGTATATAGTTCTCGGTGGTGTTACCATTAATTGAGCAACTTCTGCTGCACGTAAGTTGTTTAGCTTAGTCATCTCTCCATCAAATGCCACAAACCCAGCGAAATTTGTCCTATCTGACCCATAGAAATGGACACAGTACCTGCAAAAGTTCAGCGTGAACAATGTACAGAAGTGGTGAGTGTATCCTCAAATTGGGACATTAGGTTTAGCTAAACTTGAGCTATGGAAGAATAACCTGAGAACTCCAACTGTGTTGTCGTTATGGCAGTATGCACATGTGAATGATGAGGATCCATGCTGAAGCTTTCAATAGCATTTTGAGCAGGAGATGTAGTAGTTTCAGTACTGACAAATTCTCCAGTGCAGAGGAACTCCACAGTCTATTGTAACAATGGATGAGATAACATTTTAGTTAAATGTATGAAATAAGTCAACATGATAAGGAAAGGTAAAGAACCTAGACAAAACTGATCACGAAAACAAAACAAAAACATGTCCAAAAAACTTGTAACCTAGTACAGTAGAGCTGTATACAGACCACAATCTCAACCACCACCTTCACCTTATTTACCTTGTATTGTACAATTACTCAAATAAGAAATTCGAAAACATTGAGCAAAGAGTATAACAACTATAACAGTGGACATAATTCACCTCAAGGATTTGTTGTAAATGGTGGAACTGACGGCCATGGCAACATGAACATTTTCTCCAGCATTATCGTGAGGTTTGTAATTATTTGTTTTGAGTTGATCGTGAGCTCAGACAAAGGTGATTCTTACTGGTTCACAAGCTTGTAATTTGGAAGAACCAGTTGCGGCTGATAAGCTCACCGCTCGGTCACCAACAACACCACTCTCCGTTTATCTTCCACCAACTCAGAATAAGGAAGACGACACTGTAGTTAGCGCTCTCTGTGGCGTAAACTGCAGCGCATTCAAATTCACATCACTCTACTGCACTTTAGCCACATCCTTAACGTTAGCCCCAACATAAGAAGAATACAAAGAAGAAGATATGTACAAAGAAAGAGAGTATTCTCACCTCCATAATGAGTTTCACCACAACGGTCTCACAGATGGGTTTGAGGAAATCTGCAGGTGTCTTTGTGGTTCCAGAAACTCTTAACTCCACTACCACTCATCTTACTTTGTTATTCTGAGAACGATCCTTTATGTAACTGCAAACACAAACTGAGAACATAAATCAATTGATTCGTTCTGAACAAATCACAAAAAACACAAATATACACAAAAACACAATATACATAAAACCACAGAACATAAGACAAATCGCTTCTTATCCACCCAAGAATCGCAAGATCCAAACCAAGGTTTCATCGAACCTTGATCAATCTGCTCAGAAATTCAGATATGTACATGAACTAAATTACCTACCGGGACGGATGTCTTAACGGAAGAGACGATTGACCCGATGATTTTCCTTCTCCAATGTCTCCTCAGAGGCTTCATTTCGTCATGTATAGAGAGAGAGATATTGGAAGTTGAAGAGGAAGAGGATTTGTCATGTGATTTCAATAATCGTTTTCAAAGTGTAGGAATGCGTTGAGCCAAGAATATGCAATTGGCTTTTTAGAAAAACAGCAGAGGAAACAAAAGGAGAAGTTAAGTTTGTAGATTAACATATCAGTTTTGTTATCTAATGGGCTCTTGAATCAGGCCCATCAATAATGGGTCTTTTGCACTTTCAAACCAACTAATTCTGTAGGTCCCACCAAACAGAAAAGTGATAGACGTGGATACCTTTAGGAGAGAATAAAAACTCTCCTATGGCTTTTTAGAAAACAGCAAAGGGAACGAAAGGAGAAGTAACAATATTAATACTAGGTTAAGATCCGCGCCTTACGCGGAATCAACATTATATATATATATAAATTATTTTATGTATTATATTTTTACATATTATGAAATAATAATATATATTAAATAATTAAAGTTCAGTAACTATTAAATATATAATTAAATTGGTGCGAACATATAAATCAATTTTATTAATCCAAAAATATTTTTTTTATATTTGATAGGATATGTAATTAAATTTAAATGATACTAACATAGATAATATATTTTAGTATATTTTTAATATTAATGTCTATTAAATGATGATTTCTACTCATATAGTTTTTTGATCATTTATATCTTTTGTAAAAAAAAATAAAATACTGATAACAAAATTTTCATTGTGGGATTAATAGTTTTAGTAATTTATATTTAAAAAAATAAGTTGTCAATGATCGTTCTAAACTTTTATCAAAAAAATTGTTCAAAGTAAAATTTTGAAACTAAAATATTGTATTTTATATGGTTTATAGTTTAATTTAAAATGATATATATATTAATCTTAATAATTAATTAAATTAGACTTTTTACTTATATAATTTTTGTAATCATTTGTATTTTGTCATAACAAATTTTTTAACCATTGATCATAAAATTTGAATGTGAGACTCTTACAGTTTTAGTAATTTATAGCCGTTTGTAAAAATTCAAAATATAACATATACATAAAAATCCAAATTTTTATTATATGGTTATTGTGGTTGTTTAATTTATTTAATAGTTTAAAATTAAACAAATATGATAGAATATACACTATTTTTTATCAAATCTTTATTATTCAAAATCATTAATTGCCTTATATACTTTAGCCACATTAGACAATTTCGTAAATTTTATTTAAGAAAATATTAAAGTACATTAATGATGAATTTATTGTTAGTTTAATAAAAAACTTATTATATAATTAGATGGACCAACATATTTCTCTAATAATTCTAACAATCATCGTAATAATGACATATGGCTACAAAAAAAAAGTTGTAATGATTCTCAAATAATATATAGGGATGGATAAGTTTGTAGATTAACATATCAGTTTTGTTATCTAATGGGCTCTTGAATCAATTAAGATTGGCCCATCGATAATGACACAAATTCTTGTCTTTGCGCTTTCGAGCCAGCAAAAAATGACTAATTCTGTAGGTCCCACCAAACAGAGAAGTGATGACGTGGATACCTTTAGGAGAGAGTAAAAACTCTCCTATTATAATATAGATTATACTTTTTTGTTTGAACGGCTGTTAATTTAATTATACCTAAGAGCAAACTCAGAGTTTTTAACCTGGGTTTCTGAACAAAAAAGCTAAAAAAAATAAATCAAAAAGAAATTAAATTTTAAAACCGGTTCTGTAAAGAGAGTTTAAGAGATTGTAAGAACCTATACGTGTCAACTGGATCAAGCAGAGGCTGGGTACATTCGTCGGTGACTACGGCATTGGTGTAGGAATGGACGAAGGTGGAGTTTGGGTTGGCGGTGGCGGAAACCCTAATTCTGATCCTGGTTCTGTTCAGGCTCGTCCGTAACCACCATAGATCTAAACAAAGCGAATCTCAAAGGCACCATCGTCAAAGACCTCTCTTTTCTCTTGGATCTAGCCATCCTCCATCTCAACAGCAACAGATTCTCCGGTCAGATCCCATATTAACTTGTCCCTTGACTTAGAGAAAGAAGAGAGATCAGCGCTTTCCATTTTGATTTCTCTGGAAATGGGTATATGTCTCTCTAGCTTGCTTTATCATTGATTGGTGAATATGAGAATGAGAGTGTTTTGATTTGCGGTTGTGGTGTTTTCATTGTTGCAGATGGAAGAGTTGATACAACAGGATTCACATATGGATAGATATCCAAAAACCATAAAGGGTAAACAAAAGTTTGTATGGGAATGGCAAAGAATAATATTTTTTAAGAACCTTACTTGAGGTTATACCATTGGAACCATTATTTTTAGAGAGGTTTTTTATTTAAAAATTTTCAAAATTTATGACTAAAATAATCTTAAAAAGCCATCATGAATTCCTACCATTGGAGGTGGTCTAAATCTAAAAATACACCATCTTCTTTGAGAAGCTAACTTCAATTATGTACATCATTAGAGAAGTCAACACTTCAATGGATGACGGATAATTAACATTATGATTATTAATAAATTAAAGATAAGTAAACGTTGCTAAAACTACCGACTTTCTTTTTAATTTGGAAAAGTGTACTCTTATAAGTTATCACAATGAATTCATGATTACCTCACTTTAATGTACGTATAACGAAAAAAATTTAGTAGAATAGTATAATTAATGGTTTCAATCTATTGTAGACATGTGTACTAGTGTACGTTTTCCACCAAAGTTTTGGGTAGTACTATTCGAAGTTCAACTAATCTGCCAAACATACTTTGTGTACATCAATTTGATGGAATATGAATATAAGACATTCTGAAGTTAAGAGAGACAAGAAAAAAAGCAGTGATCATGCCACAACAAATTACTTTCCTTTTTTATATAACATGCATGTTAAAAAAAACACAATAAGCCGGAGAATAATATCATTTGATGTGATATTATACCTTTAAGAGTATCAAAAGGGTATAATACAAACGACACATTCCATGAACCCGTGTGTATATTCACTGACTTCGAAAGTTAGAGGAGTAAGAATCAGTTTAGGAAGGCAATAAACAGGTAGGCAAGATCCGTAAGGTGCATTGTACATTAACCCGTCCTCTACTTTTGAAACTTAGAGACAACTTAACATATCTTCAAGCTGTGATTTCAATAAATTTATTTTAAAGTTATGAAGATTTTATGTGGTGATGATCTTAAAACAAAAAAAACGAGTTTGAATCTCATCTTGTCGGAATCTCCAACTCTATTTCGTGCCGTCCTAATATTGTTAAATATGTTTATTTATCATCTATCCTATGTACATACCTAACTTGACATTTTATAACTCTAAGACAATTTGCCTCCCAGCCTTTTTAAAAGACAAAACTCAGATAACATTTTAAAATCATTTAAGAGTCAACTATAATACGTACAAATTAGCTTATTCTTTTGGCATGCCCATAACAAGGTTAACTAATGTATACTATATATATCATTGATAACAAGGGATTTATTTAAATACTTAATATAAATTGTTGAATTTTCGTCTTATTTTGCATCTAAAAATGTTAAGCTCTTCGAGTGGACGGTACCTAATGTATAAATCAAATAAAAGTTATTTTCACATTTTCTTTTGTTTGGTTTTGTTTCCTAATCGTTTAATCCAGCACAAAACCGAAAACATACAAACATGAATGGTAACATGCATTTTTGCGTTGACAGAGGTAGATTTCTAACGCATGCGCATTCAATCATTTGATGAATCATACCCATTACAATTATACTTTGAGTTCTAGTTTTGTACTCTGAAGTCTGAACTTACTCATAATGACACTTGCAAGAAAAGATGCAACATATATGTATATATAAAAACTATAGGACTTTTAAGAGATTATGTCTAGTATAATTAGGAAAGTAACTTGATGAATTTATACCAATTTGCTTTGAAATGATGTTTATCAGCATGCAGCTAATTTTTCATGTATGCAATTGATTGTATCTTAAAAGTAAAGTTGACTACGATGAAACATTCTTCTAAAGTTACAATTTACAATACACTATAAATTACGGAAAAACACAATAAAATCATGGAATTTAAAATAAATTCAGTTAAGGAAAAGAAAACTTACAGGTACAAGCTGTTGACACGAAGCAGAAGTAAGCTGTCAGACCTGAGAAGTAAGCTGTCAGACTTGAGAATTAAGCCGGAGACTTATAAGGTTTTATAAGGTTTTATAAGGTTTTATAAGGCTTTATAAAGATTTCTATACTGGAGTATTTTATTGAAGAGAAGAAAAAGAGAGAAGAAGACCGTTGAAGATATTTTAAAACAATGAATATTTTATTGTATTGTGTACTGAGCCAACTTGCCTTTAAATACTTGTATTCAGATCTACAATTAAATTAAGGAAACTATTCTCTCATTCTCTCTCTTATATTTTGAAATCTACATCTCTCATACTTTCTCTTTCTCTCGTGTTCTACATGTTCTTCATTCCCGAGAAATAAACTCTCAATAATTCTTTCATTCTAACATGGTATCAGAGCATTAAGCTCCTGAACCTCACAAAAGCTTCCGCAAATTTCTTTCTTTCTCAGATTATCTTCAAAATCTGTTGGATACATCATTTTATCCACCACTGGTCCAAAAGTCTTTCAAAAGAGAAGACCTCACCAGAACTCAAGATAGAGGAGTACCCTATTCTCTGGAACTCAAGAAAGCTTCAGCCATATCAGGAAAAGCTTCATCAAAGTCCAGTTTATCTTAAAATCAGTAGGAACAATCTATTGTCCACTGGTTCATATCTCTCCATGAGGGAGAACTCCAACATGGTGTTGTTTCCAGAGTACAAGAAGGCTAAGGAACAACATAAGAAGCGCAATATGCCAAGAAGAAGTGACTTGAATCAAGCCAGGAATGTAATCAAGGAGTTTACGCATCCATCGATACTAGGTCGAACCATGTATTCATCTGTCATTGGTGGTTCAAATGAAGAAGGAACATGGAGAAGTACTGATAGTGCAGCCAACACATATGGTCCAGCAACCATGAGTGACCTACATTCCCTTATCCAAGCTTTTATCTCATCCAAGAAGGCTGGTACACACTCTCTTGACCCTAAACCTATCATTATAGATTCAGGAGCAAGCCATCACTTGATTAGTGATGTCCAGCCTGTCTCAGTGAATGTTCAAATAGAAAATGGTGATAAGATTAAGATAGAAGGGATAGGGAACCTTAGGTTGTTTGATAGGGAATCTACTGCCTTGTATATGCCTCAATTTACATCAAACTTGCTTTCCGTGAGAAAGGCTACTGTTGATCTGAGTTGTCAGGTTGTCTTTAGACCAGATGAGGTTGAATTTCAGGACTTAAAAAGACAGGCCAAATGATTGGAAAGGGGCACGTTCACAATGAACTCTATCATCTTCAGAAGATAGAGATGTCTAGACCACCTACTTCTCAGTGTTTGGCTAGTACATACAGCGCGGTTGATAGCACACTATGGCATGCTAGGTTGTGACATCCTCATACAAGAGCCCTAAACTTGATGCTTCCAGGTGTGGTCTTCAAGAATGATGATTATGAAGTTTGCATATTGGGGAAGCATTGTAGAACAGTCTTCCCACAGTCTAGCACCATCTATGAGTCTTCCCACAGTCTAGCACCCTCTATGAAAGATGTTTTGACCTAGTTCACTCTGATGTATGGACTGCTTCATGTGTGTCCAGAGAGAACCACAAATACTTTGTCACTTTCATGAATGAGAAATCCAAATACACTTGGGTGACACTGATTCCGTCTAAGGACAGGGTGTTGGATGCTTTCAAGAATTTCCAGACCCATATTTGCAACCATTTCTATGCCAAGCTGAAAATCCTAAGATCAGATAATGGTGGAGAGTATACAAGTCATGCATTCAAGCAATATCTTGCTCAACATGGGATTACTCACCAGACAAGTTGTCCTTACACTCCTCAACAAAATGGAGTTGCTGAGAGGAAGAACAGACATTTGATGGAGGTAGCAAGATCAATGATGTTCCACACCAATGTTCCAAAAAGATTCTGGAGTGATGTTGTGATGTCTGCTACTTATCTGATCAATAGAACTCCAACTAAAGTCCTCAACGACATGTCTCCTTTTGAGGTCCTAAACAAGACCAAACCATCTTTGGACCACTTGCGTGTGTTTGGATGCCTCTGTTTTGTGATGATACCTGGGGAGCTGAGGAACAAGCTTGATGCTAAAAGCTCAAAAGCTATGTTCATTGGTTACTCTCCAACTCAGAAGGGGTATAAGTGCTATGATCCAGAGTCAAGAAAGGTTCTTGTCTCAAGGGAGTGAAGTTTGTAGAATCTAGAGGCTATTATGATGGAAAGAGTTGGGATGAGCTCAAAGATCTTTCTCAATCAGCCTCAGATAGAGCAAACAACCTTAGGAGAGTAATGGAGAGCCTGAGAATCAGTATGCCTTCTTTACCAAGGGTGGAACTTATCCCTGAAAATGTACCATCTACTGCATCTGATAGTGTTGAGAGCACTCATCCTGATCATGAGGGGGGGCAGTAGAAATGTTGAGCAGTCTACACAAGCTCAACCTGAAGAGAACTCAGTAGCTCATGATCAAGATAAGATGCCATCAGAATCAGATGTTGAGACTCAAGTAGAATCAGATGTTGAGACTCAAGTAGAGGCGCCAAGTGAAGGAAATGAAGCAGAACCTGAGCAGATACAACCTTTGAGAAGGAGTACAGAGATCAGGAAACCCTCACAGTGGATTAACACAAAAGTTTACTTCAATGCTGAAGCTGTAGCTCACCCAATAAGTGCAGTATTCTCCCTTGCTCAATATCCAGAAGATCATCAAGTCTTCATCAGTGAATTGGATCAGGAATACATTCCCAGAACATATGAAGAAGCTATGCAACACAAGAGTGGAGAGAATCTGTTGGAGATGAGATGGGAGCCATGATCAAGAATGATACATGGTTTGAGACTGAACTTCCAAAAGGAAAGAAGGCAGTGACAAGCCGACTTCTCTACACTATCAAGTATGGAGCCAATGGAAAACCAGAAAGAAAGAAAACAAGACTGGTTGCAAGGGATATACTCAAGTATATGGTGAAGATTATCTAGACACTTTTTCACCAGTGGCCAAGCTTCACACTATAAGGATTCTCTTATCTCTTGCTGTCAACCTTGAGTGAAATTTATGGCAGATGGATGTGAAGAATGCCTTTCTTCAAGGAGAATTGGAGGATGAAGTCTACATGAGACTACCTTCTGGTCTTGAGAACATGGTGAAGCCAAGAAATGTTCTCAGATTAAAGAAGGCAATTTATGGCTTGAAGCAATCTCCAAGGGTTTGGTACCATAAGTTGAACACCACCCTCAATGGAAGAGGCTTTGTAAAGTCAAAAGCTGACCACACCCTCTTCACATTAACTAGTAAGTAATGTATTGTGGTCATCTTAGTCTATGTGGATGTTATTATCATCACTGGTAACAACAAGGAATGTATTCTCTCAACTAAAACATTTCTTAAAAATGCCTTTGATATCAAAGATTTGGGAGAGTTGAAGTATTTTCTTGGGATTGAGATCTGCCGCTCTAAAGAGGGGTTATTCTTATCTCAAAGGAAGTACACACTTGATATTTTAAATGAGGCAGGAAAACTTGGGAGTAAAAAAGCCAAGACTTCTTAGAAGAAGGATACAAGGTGCTGAGAGGGGGGGAGTATGAGTCTACACCATTTGGAGATATCAAGAAGTATAGAAGAATGGTGGGCAAGCTCATCTATCTAACCATCACCAGACCAGATGTGTGCTTTGTTATGAATCAAGTGAGTCAACACATGGGAGCTCCTAAGGTGCATCATTGGAATATGGTGGAGAGGATCTTAAGGTACCTAAGAGAAGCTGGCCAAGGAGTACGGATGGCATGTAACAAGAGTACTGAAGTTGTTGGGTATTGTGATGCTGATTAGGCTGGAGACAGAGTTGATAGGAGATCAACTACAGGCTATTGCACCTTCATTGGAGGAAACCTGGTAAATGGAAGAGCAAGAAGCAGAAGGTGGTGTCTTGTTCAAGTGCTGAATCAGAGTATAGAGCAATGAGGAAGCTTACTAGTGAGCTCATTTGGATCAGAAACTTACTAAAGGATTTGAGCATAAAGACAACAACACCAGTCACAATGCACTGTGACAATCAGGCGGCCATACATATAGCATCAAACTCAGTGTTTAATGAGAGGACAAAGCACATTGAAGTTAACTGTCACAAGGTGAGACAAGCTGTGGAACAGAAGATCATTTTACCCTGCTATACTAGAAGTGAAGATCAGTTAGCTGATATCTTCACCAAGGCAGCAAGCACTAAAGTCTGTGAGTTCATTCATCCAAAATTGGGACTCATAGACCTCTCATGTCAATGATATCTCCTTCATGAAGTGTTCTACTCTTTTTCCTTGACTTGGGTTTTCACCCAAATGGTTTTACCTAGTTGAGGTTTTAATGAGAGAATACTTCATGGCTTTCAAGCTTGACTTGTTCCATATGGTCAAGCTTGAGGGGGAGTGTTGTCATGAAGCAGAAGTAAGCTGCCAGACTTGAGAAGAAAGCTGCCAGACTTGAGAAGTAAGTTGCCAGACTTGAGAATTAAGCTAGAGACTTATAAGGTTTTATAAGGCTTTATAAGGATTACTGTACTGGAGTATTTTATTGAAGAGAATAAGAAGAGATAAGAAGACCGTTGAAGATATTTTAAACAATGAATATTTTATTGTATTGTGTATTGAGGCAACTTGTGTTTAAATAGTTGTATACAGATCTACAATTAAATTAAGGAAACTATTATCTCCTTCTCTCTCTTATATTTTGAAATCTACATCTCTCTCATACTTTCTCTTTCTCTCATGTTCTTCATGTTCTTCATTCCCGAGAAATAAACTCTCAATAATTCTCTCATTCTAACACAGACATAGTGGCACGTACGGTATATGATCATAAATAAATGTGGAGTGAAAACATTTCTTTATCAATACACATCATTATCCATACCAAGTTCTTCAAAAATGTAGTTTACAAATATTTCTAGGCAGAAAGAGTATAAATTTGAATTATTCATACAAATAACTTTTATTCATTTATATAAAATCTTTGACAAACAAAAAACAGAAGAAAAAGGCTCACAGCTTCAACAAAATAATTTATACACGCCGGATATATCACGCTGCATTTTTTCCTGAAAAAGAAATTAGTTAAGAGAGACCTATCGGAAAATTCGTAAATTAAAGTTTAATACGGCATGGATTAATAAGTTTCTTTTATTTTCTTCTTCTTCGGTGTTGTTCAAGTTGCGATAATGATTCCATTAGTCGGGCTTTGGCGTGGCTATATATTTACTAGGAGTATAGCCCCCGCGCAAGCGCGGAACCGAATAAGTTATTGATCATTGTGTAGTTTTGTGTACGAGATTTTGTAGTCTATTTTTTCCACTTTTGTTTTTCCGTGTTGTATATAATGGTGATGAACATAACATTTGAAAATCACACAGTTTGATTAAGTTGATATAAGAATGACCGGCGAATTCATATGCATTATTTTCGTAATGATTTGATCGACCATTAGCTTATTAACGCTTTCATGTTCAAAAGATAAAGTTTATGAAGTTGTTTAGTATTTACTTAGGTAGTTGTTAGTATATAAAACAAATAGTGTAAGGAACAAAATATAAAATTTGAATTCAAAAAATTAAACAATTTATCGAACAATAAATTAAATTATTTTCTTATTTTACCTAAATTAATTTCAAAATATAGAATTGTAATTAACTATTTTTTACAAAAAATTAATAACTCTAGAAAATATTATAAATTATACGGTTGCAAAATTATTTATTTTAGAGTTTTACTCGACTTTGTTAAAAATAGTTTATGGTGGACAAAAAAAATGTCAAAAATAGGTAAACCAAAAAAAATACACCACTGACAAATCTTGTATGAGTTAGAACCCGTCGACGTTTCATTAATAATCCAAAATAGAAATAAAATCTCCGAACAGAGAAAACATGCAAGGGAAAAATATCCAAAGTTTATGATGGAAAACAAAGATAATAGCAGTTTAAAAATGCATAGAAAAGACGTTGACGGGCTGATAGGAATATAATAGATATTTCCAATCACTCACGGCAGCGCTTGCGGTTGTTCTGAGCGTCTGAAATCTCTGGAGGATCTGCTGCATCACATTCCTCATCGACCTTGTCTCCCAAAACAGACGGGCCCGATGATGCTGCCAATCCTACGTCACCTTCATTGCTTGGAAGAATGTTTCTCACTGTGCTCCTGAAATACATGAACGTGATGGCAAGTAAAATTAGACAACCTTGCCATGGTTCTCTATGATGGTATCTTCAGTGATGGTGGAGATAGTGAAGGTGCGGTGATTGCTATTAATGGCTTCCATCAATTTGAGAGCTCTCCATGTTTTGGGCTGGATCTTGGCAAGTAGCTATGAATACATCAAACACTATGTTGCTGGCATGAGATTTGAATCGACCTAGAGAGCCTGCAACAACATAGACGGTGAGGTTCTTGAGTATATTGAGCTCCACCAAGCCAGACACACAGACACACTCATTTTCAAACACCTTGTTCTCTATCTCTCTTTTAATTACTGCCAGGTCCCTCGATGCAGTTCATTGCAGCAGGTTTGTTAATGTCGGAGAAGAAGTTATCTGACCAATAAATTTCAAGTTTTTAAGTCTCAAGATGACACTAAGCTAAAATGCATTGTTTTAAAATCAAACCAATAACATACAAAAGGAACTCACCAGAGATTCCGATCACATCCATGTCAGGGGAATCATCGCTGAGGAACTCAATAACATTATGCACACCTTTGGTTACCATGTTCATCCCCATTGCACCACACCGGTGTTACAACTGAACCATACATAGCCATTTTTTTCCTGCCAATGTACAGTGACCAGTTTGTAGCCTCGCAAATCTAATTGACATGCATCCACAAAATCATTATTTCATCAGCAAAAGTTTCAATCTTGAGTCGAACCACACCACAAACATAAAAAAATTTACATCTCGGTGGTACCTGTTGAAAATGACAGCCGACGTTTCGAAGTGATCTGGATTCTCCTAGGAAGGCTTAAGTTCCATAGCACGTTGGCACGACAAAAACCGGACAATAGGCGCTCTAGTTGTACCGTCCTTCAGCTCCGCCTAAGACGTACCCAGCCTTGCAGCCTCTATTAGTCCTAGCAACCAAATAACTTTCCGTTATAGCCCATCAGAACAAAGTTTACATCATATTAGTTAATCGGACAACTTCAGAGCGATCAATAAACTTTCACGATCGACCCCCTATCGTAGCGATGGATGGTAGTGATTCACACGAACTGGGATAGAACCGTGGATCTCAGAATTCTGCCCAGAGAAACATACGCTTAAAGTATTAAAACTGATAGCTTGAATATTGATTAAACAAATATGGTATATAGTATTCCATAGAAACTCAAATTTTTAATACCTTTTCCTGGGTACTATGTTCTAGGCGGATAAAGGTGGCGGGGGCAACTACGGATTAAGCAACAACAACAGGCTTACATCTTCGAAGGTTGGCTAAAAGCTGCGACAGTTCAATTTAGGAGTAATTTAATAAGAGATATGGGTCTCAAGGTTTGTTTGAGGAATTATATATACTGAGACGGGTCGTTTCAGAGGTGAAACGGTACCATAACTGGTCGTTGGAGATTTAGAGAGGTGAAGATGAAAAGTTTCAGAATTTTTTTTGATAAGCTAAAAAGGTAACACTTCGGTTTATCGGTGGAGACAAAGTACTATAAAAATCCTAGATACATACAAAAGAGATTTAGCCCAATTATAAGTTTTATTGGGCCAGAATGCGGATTTTACTAAATAGGTTTCGATGATCAAAGTTACACGTGAGTATTGAAACATTACAGTTATGTGTGGGGTCAACTATAAGAAATCCAATGTACAAAGTATCCTTTACTTTAGTGGTATAAATGTTGGTGTTTATATCACAGTAATCCGGGTTCGAGCAACATATTTAACATTTTTTCACACTTTTTAAAAGTGGGGTTCACTTACCTGCTGACGTATCGCATCAGGAGTGCTGAAACTGGCTCTTTATAATGTAGATTATTCACTGCTTCTCTTATGTGGCCAATGTTAACTGTCTCTCATTATTATACTAATCTCTTAACGATCTTATACGTATATTTGAATAGATGGGTTATATCAAAAAAATATAGTAATGTGTCGTGAAGGAACAAAGCTGGTCTCAGCTCTCATTGTCGACCCCACAAGTTGACTGATCGTGTTCTTCATCATGCATGCCTTTGTATTATTTATTTAATTACGGCCTGTTCTCGACGCAAATGATTGTAATTAGTTTAAGAATCTCTTGATTTCTCTTATCATCACGAAATCTTCCTCAAATCATCGAGTAAAATCTCCAACCTATATATAGTTGCTCAAGATCAAAAACTATTATAACAACAAACTAACAAGAAGAATAAGAAGGGAGGAATACAAGTGTTGAAGGTTAGAGAGATGGATGTTTTTGTTGATGGTGAATTGGAGTCTCTCCTGGGGATGTTCAACTTTGATCAGTGTTCATCATCTAAGGAGGAGAAACCGCAAGATGAGATGCTTAGTCTCTCTAGCCTTTACAATGGCCATCTTCGTCACCATCATCAGAACAACGTTTTGTGTCTTCTGACCAACATGCTTTCTTGATTCCTGATATGTTCCCACTTGGCGTGATGCGGGAGGGAATCTTCCGACCATGCTTGATTTTTGGGATCAAAATCACTTCCAAGAAACGGCAACGCTTAAGAGGAAACAACTTCACGTAGAGAATCCACACAACAGTAACTCTAACTGTGACGTCACAAGACAAGTAAGCAGGGGCGGACCCACTTGCGAAGGTGTGGGGTCACTTGACGAAAGGCTCAAGACACTACAAAACCTTGTACCGAATGGGACAAAAGTCGATATAAGCACGATGCTTGAAGAAGCGGTCCATTACGTGAAGTTCTTGCAGCTTCAAATCAAGGTATGCACAATTTTTTTTCGGTTTGTGTTTTCGTCAGAGTCTTTAACATCTATGTATATGTTGTAAGTTTGTACTAACCAAAATGCATATATGTACAAAATGTTGTTGTTGAGCACCGATGAGCTATGGATGTACTCACCATTGGCTTACAGTGGACTTGACATGGGATTCATCACAACCTTTTGTCTCGGCTCATGTGAAGGGCTTGTAATACAAATTATATACAATCTAATTGTAAAGAAACCGATTTAGAACATATGAATCTCTTTCATTGGGCCTTATCAGAGAGAGGTCTACTTTTGTACGCACCATTTTCTCTTCTTGTTCATTCTAATAACTTTTGTTATTCTTTAAACTTATTTTTGTCTTTTTCTTCATTATGGTTCTAATAACTTGTACTTTTTATTAATGTAATCATGTTATTAAAATACAAAAAAGTCATATGGGACTAATAAAATAGTAGCCTTTTCTCGCACAATTTTGTAAACAAAATATATAATTGAACTAACTGTTATATAGATATATGGTTGAATCATTCGGCCGACTTTAGTTTTTTTATGTGAAGATATATAATTGAAGTTTAGCCAAAAAAATTAATGGCTAAGTATGCCAAACGAAAGACGCCATGCCAAAGTCTTTTAATACCAAAATCAAATTGATGAACAAAACAATTCCAATCTGTTTTAGATGTGGAGAAGAACAGTGTCTTACATCAAAAATTGAAAAAGATCTTAAACAATACGTAAGAGAGATATAGTATGATTAGTTACAGCCGTAGATTTATATTTTTGATATAGAATTTATATAGTATGACTTTGTGCTGTAGTTGTAAGATTTTAGTTATGGATTTTTCAAAGAAAGCATGATTGGCCTTTAACATTAAAATAGTAATATTTGAAAATTAGAATAAAATTTAGAAGTTAATAATTTATTGTAGAAATTACAAATTGATTATGATGTAAATTAATATATGTAGTTTTTATTTACACATGTGTGTGAACTTTTTAATTTATATACATATATATATGTAATACATATTTTAATAGTATTTGTAACATTTTTGTGGATTATATATGTAAGAAATATATTATTATATTTATGTTAGTGAAACGTATTACTATAGAAGAAATGAAGCATACATGTTTTACAAAAAGGAGAAAAAAACATTTTTCAAAGCAGTTGAAAAAATGCTCTAAAAAATTAGCTCTCCACAGCCACAAAATAAATAAAAAGGTAGATATGGGTGTAAAATTTAAAAAATTAACCAAAGCTTGATTGCTTTTAATTTAGTGATGTGGAGAGAATTAAAGTTGTCTATAGTACTAACAGCTTTCTCCAATCATCCTCATAAATTAATATATTTATTACCAATTAATTTTAAATTAAACACTCGTCTACAATCTATACAATCAAGTTTGTATTGGGTTATTTGCAAAATTGACTCAAAACATGAAGTCAACCTTAAAATTAGCATATGTTTTTTTAGATTTTTCTTTTGCCTTATTCACCCCACAAGCATATAACTTTAGCACCAATAAACTGAGATAATATAAAAAAAATTTCAAATGATTACATATGGATCCCATACGTGCTCTGCATGTCGGATGTCCAGAGAGTGAGGTCGTCACGGAGTAGCTGCATGATCAAGGTGCTGTCTTTGTATGACTCTTCACCTAGAGTGTCCAACTCCGCTATGGCATCATCAAAATCCTCGATGAGACAACAATACAACAACCAGAGGCGATGTGTTTAGGTGAAGAAAACAATACAATACAGCAGAGGCATGTTCAGATTTTCTGATGATATAACGAGCTAGTTACTATCTGAGGGGTTTCACAGAGACTATGTCCATCCAGAATCCTACTCTCGTTAGAAACCATTCATTTATTTAGTTAAAAATTGCAATTTCTTCACACTTAGAGAGAGAGAAAGTGGAATCATGAGAATTTAGGAAGCTGCAATGAATGTACGCAAAGATAAATTTGAATTTATACCATAGGGAGTAAAATCTCAAAAAAGATTAATCGTTCCAAAAATAGTGATGGTGTAGTGTGAGAAATAAAATATTTTTTTTTTTTTGAATTCAAGAATTTATGGGCCTAAACCCATAATCTCTTTGGGCCAAGGACAAGAGCCGGTTGTTTAATCCCTCCCTGCAGTTGTTGAGACTCGAACATGGCACGTCTACCCTTTCGAAAGAAGACTTTACTAGTTAAGCTAGGAACACCGGGTATAAAATGAATTTTATTTGATGTAGATTTTTATTTATATTAAAAACAAATAGAAACAGTTTAAGAAACAAAACAGTTTTATTTTCCATTTTTTTTGCATTTAATATTTTTTAAACGAAATTGTTTTTATTTTTTTAAAATCTTTTCTATGTAGAAATTATTTTTTTTTGTTTTTTAAAATTTTCTACATAGCAATTTTGATTTGTTGTGGGAACCGAAATTCACACCGTCGAGTTTTGTTAATCGAAGGAAAGCCAAATTAACCTAGCCTTCTCTGATGGTCCCAGTTATCTGCTGGGCCACGCACAACACAATCAATATGAAAGATTCGAAAGTAATAAATCGTAAAAGAGCGAAAAGAGAACAAAGAGGTCTTATTTTCGAATTCGCGTTTGAGCGTGAACAACAGGTAAGATCCTAGGCCACGAGAGCTGTCGGTATGTTTGCTAGTCTAGCCACCTAAGTTCTAACCTAGTCGAGTCGCAGCTCGGTAGTAAAAAACGGAAAAAATCCTAAATTGCTCTAAGTATTAACTTTTCTCTTAGAATGCCCTCCTCTTCGTCCTATGTCCTCCTTATATACTCCTCCTTACGTCGGTTTACCTCTTCTCGGGCCGGATTTGTCGTGAAACGGGCTTTTCCATATTTCCTTCTTCTTTGTGATTATCTTCGGAAATTTGACATTTATCTCTTCCCGCGGAAGAGATAAACCGTCATACCAGTCATTGGGTTCAAGTCTTTTGGGACCATAGATGGGCCTTTGTCCGCAATTCGGATCCTCTTTGGGCCATATCGAGACTTAAGCGTTTTTATGATTTTACTCGCGAAGTAGCCGTTGGTATAGGCATGGTAACGGAACCCTGTTTCTTCGCATAGCCGAGGCAGTTGGTGTTAAGTTAACCATAACCTGCTCTACTACGAAGAATAGGAAACCATTCAAAAAACATAATCTTCCCAACTTCCCGAATACTTTCGATGATGTTTTTTAGACGGAACATTGGTGTCGTATCCACGGACCCGAAGACTGAGTTACGGAAACTTTGGACGAAGATGCATGGTTATGAGATGGGACCGGGTTCGGAATGGTCCGCAGAGTATTGGCCGCGCTCGCCGGGCGAGCTGACTCGTGTCGCGGCCGAGCTCGCCGGTGAGTCGACCGGCAACACGGCCGTGCTCCCCGGGCGAGCTGGCTCGTGTCGCGGCCGAGCTCGCCGGCGAGTCGACCGGCAACACGGCCGTGCTCGCCGGGCGACCTAGCTCGTGTCGTGTCCGAGCTCGCCGGCGAGTCGACCGGCAACACGGCCGTGCTCGCCGGGCGAGCTGGCTCGTGTCGTGGCCGAGCTCGCCGGCGAGTCGACCGGCAACACGGCCGTGCTCGCCGGGCGAGCTGGCTCGTGTTGCGGCCGAGCTTGCCGGCGAGTTGACCGGCAACACGGCCGTGCTCGCCGGGCGAGCTAGCTTGTGTCGCGGCCGAGCTCACCGGCGAGTCGACTGGCAACACGGTCGTGCTCGCCGGGTGAGCTGGCTCGTGTCGCGGTCGAGCTCGCCGGGCGATCCGTTTCGGCTATTCGTTTTCTCGGCTTTTGAAGTTTTAACCGAGATTCGGTTTTTCTAAGGACTTTCGGATATCGATTCCGTCATGACCGATTTTGACCCCAATAGTTAGCCCCCCCAGCTAGCTAGGATCCGTGGACCTGGGTGTTAGGTCCTACCTTGCGGTATGGTCTGTTCTATGTGGAATTGGACGTAATCGTTTGTCGAAAGATTGAAGGTGAATAGAAAAAATTGTATAAGTAAGGGAAGTAAGTTTTTCAAATTCTTTACTCACTTCTTCCCTTAAGAAAAGATTCCTTCAAGATAGAAATTTTTTCTCCAAGATCTCTCTTTGCTCAAAGAAAAGGTTTCGGAAGGAGGTCGGAGAACAGAGTCGGAGACAGGCTGAGCTCCATTCTCGGGCCCTTGTCCGTGCGGAGAGGAGAGGAAAGAGAGCGATTGTCGCCGAAATGAAGCGGAGGGCTGCTTTGTTTGCCACCGAATTCGAGAGCTTTAAGGATGCTCAAGAATTCGTGGGTGTTTTTCGCGAGTGCCGTGGCTCGGTTGCTACCTCTACAAGTCGCAGAACGAGGACTTCTCTTTTCCTGCCGAGGTCTCTGAGATGTCGGGTCTTATGAACGGGTGTGCCCATGCCGAATCCTTGGTTCCTCCGATCGAAGGAAGGGTCCGACAGCTTTGGGATTCCATCGAGGTCTCGGAGGACACGGCGGAAGCGGGAACCGGTGTTGGTGATGAATGTGCCGGAGTCGCGGATGGAGAGGTGGACCAGCCTGCGAGCTCGTTCGGGGTCTCCATGTCCGGGTTCTTCGACTTTGAGCTTTGAGGATTGTTGGGATTATTTCCCTTAGTTTTATTTCGATGTTTGATGTATCTAGGCCGAGTGTGGCCGTATTTGATTTATGTGTGTTATGGCCTTGCGAGGCTATGTGAACTATGTGTTTGAGACCGGCCATTTGGTGGCTTTGGGTCCTAGCCGTTTTTTGGGGCTTCTATATATATGATGAATGATTGACATTCTGTGCGTTTTAGTTTATACTTCTGCCAAGTGTGAGGGAAAGATACGAGTAGTCACTTTGTATCTTAACTCTTAGTTTATCGTCTTGTTCGTTTGCTCTTACTGAACGAGGGCGTTCGGAAACGTTTAGGAGTTTCGCGAAGTTTTGTGAGCGTATTATATATAGACGATGAGACATGTTTTTAAGATATCGTATCATGTCTTGAGATGTTAGTGGACCAGTAGGACTGGGTTTAGGGCAAGACCTAGGTTTACTTTCGGCTCTAAGGCTGTGCGATGACGGATCGGCTCTCGTTTTTCCTGTGGGTGATTCTACCTGGTTCTTTCCGGTTTAAAGTCCGCGACTTGGCGCCGGCTTATACAACTTGTATGGAACGAACCGAGCACTCTCCAGAGACCGTCTGGAGTGCTGGTCAAAATTTTGGATTTCTTGTATAGCGCGCTATGGTATCCTCGTCGGATGTAAGAGAACCTTTACTTTTATGAAAGGTTAGACTACGAGTTCTTTTTTGAGAACGTTTTGGGTTTGTCCGTCGGGGCCAATCGACAGGCAATTTGTTTTTGTTTTTAGAGTCGCGGACGGACCGTGTGTTTGGATAATTTATCTCGAAAATATTTACGACGTCTCGTTTTTTTCCGAAAGGTATATCCTTTGTAGTGAGAAAGTTACGATCTTCATTTTTAGAGAAGTTGTATTTGTCCTTGCTTGACCATTGATACGTAGTGATTGTTGTTTAAGTTAGTTCCCATCCAAGGACTGCTTGAAAGGTATGCATGTTTGGAGACCCTTGTTTTGGGTGTTTCTCAGGTTAATCTCTGATTGTTGTGGCTTATTGCAAGTGAATCGAGAGACCGAAATAAAATGAGTTTTATTGGAAAAGATTCGAAAATATCAAGTACATGTGTGGATATTCCGAACTTTGTGGGAGTACACGAGTATACGTACCCACTCCCCCCCCCCCCTTTTTGGAGAGGGGGATAGCTGAACTTGTCAATAGGACAAGCTGCCTACGTACCTCTTTCGAGGATCAAGCCATCTCGTAGTTCTGCTTTGTTGTTGCGGGTGTTCCTACTCGTTGGATAGGGCCGTTTCTGTTACTTCGGCCGTTGAGGCTTTAGTTAAATCGGTGGCCGTTTCGTGAGTCGGGTTTTCCGCTGGTAGGGCGATGGACTCCGGGATCGCGTCGCTGTCCGGAGCCGTTGCCTGGGCAAGTGATTACGAATCGCTCTTTGTGGAACCTTTGAGAATACTCTGAGTTTTCTTGACTCGCTCCGGGCTAACCGCAGGGGTGTTCCGAGTTTGTCGTAGCTTATGCTCGGCCAAAAAGCAGAGCCTATATTATTTCTGGCATCCCCAGATTACTGCTGTTCCGTTTGGTGTTGGGAGCTTGATGCTAAGGTGGTAAGTCGATGGTACCGCCTTCATTGCGTTGATCCATGGGGTTCCCATAATAACATTATAGATGGCCGGGTTATCGACTACGGCGAAGTCAACGATTTTCGTGACTTCCCTTGCCATGACCGGAAGTTTGATCGATCTGAGGGTCATTGATGTTGTGCTCGAAAAACCGGTCAGTGGTTTTGGTTCCGGGATGATTTTCCCGAGTTCGATGTTCATTCTCCGGAGAGTGTCGCGGAAAATGACGTTGACCGTGTTGCATGTGTCGACGAGGATTCTTCCCACTTCGAGATCTCGAATCACCAAGTCGATGACAAGCGGGTCGCAATGAGGTTTATCCAGTCCGACGGTTTCCTCCTCCTCGAAAACAATCTTATCGTTTGGACTGTTGTCGGTCAGGGACCGAGTCGTCCAGTTAGAACTTGTTTCCGCCTTTCTTCCGTAGGCCTTGATGGATGAAACAGAGTCGCGGTAGAATTGCGATTCTTCAATGATCATGTTTATCCTCTGGCGGGTACAACTGTCTCCAAGGTCATCCTGCTTTCTTCCGCGTTTCTCGCGAGACTGATTTGCGCATGCGTCCCTCTCGGGAGACTCTTTATCAGTCCAGGGAGGGCAGTCGGAATCCAGGATGAGGTCTTTTATGCTAGTGATCTTCGAGAGGTCGCCAGCGAGGAGTTTTGCGGCTAGCCTTGCGCCGAGTTATCCTTATACTGGTTCCTGGACCAGGTGTTTTCGGAGGTCTTCCCTTGTTCGGAATTGATAGTGTAGTTGTGCTCGCCCTGGATATCTTCTCCCTCGTGGTGGACATACTTGTCGTTTCGAGAGGTTTTCTTTTTTGTGGGCGTCTTCTGCAGGTTGTACTTCTGGGAGAGGATTTTCATCTTCTCTTCCATTACGATGAAGTCCGTTGCCTTATGAAGAGCATCCTGAATCGTTCTCGGTTTTTCGAGGGATACCCATTGCCGGAATTTCGACCGGTACCAGAGAGTTTTCTTCAGAGCATCGATCGCCACTTTGTCGCTGATCCCGGTTACTTTTGCCATTACTAGCTTGAATCTGTTCATGAACTCGCGAAGTGGCTCGTCTTCTCTTTGAGACAGGCTCCAGAGATCGACGTCTGAGGTTTCTCTGTCCATGAACATGGAATACTGTTTGAGAAAATCTGAAGCAAGCTGGCGGAAACTTTCGATGGAATTTTGTTTTAGGCGAGAAAACCATTCGAGCGCGGCTCCTTTGAGGTTTTCGACGAAGAGGAGGCAGTAGCCAGCGTCTCGTTCGTGTTCCTTGAGTTTGCACCTCCCCATCGCGATCTGGAAAGACTGCAGGTGCGCTTTCGGGTCGGTGGTGCCATCGTAGATGGAAATTTTGATCTTCCCCGGGTCCGAGACGTTGGTCTCAGTAATTCGGGCAGTGAACGGGGTTTTGCGTGCTTCATCGAGAAGTCTGTCGATCTCGGGCGCAGCGCTTGTCGTTTGGTGGAATTGTGATTTCATCGCTTTCACCTCCACTACGGTTTTCGCGATGTACTCGCGGAGATCGTGGATCTCATCAGGATTTCCGGCAGCCTTGCGAGCTTGTCTGTATTGGCCGCGGTGGATCCTGGCCTGCTTCTCGGCCAGCTCCTCCTGTTCTACCCAATAGAGGTTTTCTTCTTCTTCGGTCATGGGTTTTTTGAAGGACGCGTCCTGCCGAGCGGACTGGCTTTGCGTTCTTCTTGGGTGGATGTCAGCACCGTTGTCCGAGTGATCGTACTGGTCGCTTATATCCAGGTCGATGCGCTCGATTTCTTCTCCTTCGTTGCTCCCGGTAGGAGGTGGAAGGTTCTCTGCAGTTGGCTGTGCACTTGGCTGGCCCGTTTCATCAGGGGTTTGGCCTGAGGAAGCCTTGTCCGCGTGTGCAGCTCGATTTCCCGGAGTTTCAAAATCAAGTCTTCTACCGCTGTGGGCTCTTGTGGTTCCGCGCGGGGCTTTGTTCCTGGCCTTCGCCGTTAAGGTTTCCACCTGTTTTGCGAGAGAGGCCACGAGTTTTCCTTATTCGTCCGTCTTTTTCTGAGCGGAGGCGAACATTTCCTTCATCTGGTCTAGTATCGCGGTGTCGGCAGTGATCGTTGATATGTTTCCAGCTGGAGTTTTATCAGCGTTGGCATCGACGGGAGTCCCGTCGTGCGTTTGCGGGTCTTTGTCAGCGTTGGTCGTCATATCGGACTGAGCGTGTGTGGTTGCGAGAGAGATAGATCCGTACCCCCCTCCTTCTAGCGCCAAACTGTGGGAACCGAAATTCACACCGTCGAGTTTTGTTAATCGGAGGAAAGCCAAGTTAACCTAGCCTTCCCTGAAGGTCCCGGTTATCTGCTGGGCCACGCACAACACAATCAATATGAAAGATTCGAAAGTAATAAATCGTAAAAGAGCGAAAAGAGAACAAAGAGGTCTTATTTCCGAATTCACGTATGAGCGTGAACAACAGGTAAGATCCTAGGCCACTAGAGCTGTCGGTATGTTCGCTAGTCTAGCCACCTAAGTTCTAACCTAGTCGAGTCGCAGCTCGGTAGTAAAAAACAGAAAAATGCCTAAATTGCTCTAAGTATTAAGTTTTCTCTTAAAATGCCCTCCTCTTCGTCCTAGGTCCTCCTTATATACTCCTCCTTAGGTCGGTTAACCTCTTCTCGGGCCGGATTTGTCGTGAAATGGGCTTCTACATACTTCCTTCTTCTTTGTGATTATCTTCGGAAATTTGACATTTATCTCTTCCCGTGGATGAGATAAACCGTCATACCAGTCTTTGGGTTCAAGTCTTTTGGGACCATAGATGGGTCGTTGTCCGCAATTCGGACCCTCTTTGGGCCGTATCGAGACTTAAGCGTTTTTACGATTTTACTCGCGAAGTAGCCGTTGGTATAGGCATGGTTCTTCCAACGGAACCCTGTTTCTTCGCATAGCCGAGGCAGTTGGTGTTAAGTTAACCGTAACCTGCTCTACTCCGAAGAATAGGAAATTGTTCGAGAAACATAACCTTTCCAACTTCCTGCATACTTTCGACGATGTTTTTTAGACGGAACATTGGTGTCGTATCCACGGACCCGAAGACTGAGTTACGGAAACTTCGGACGAAGATGCATGGTTATGGGATGGGACCGGGTTCGGAATGGTCCGCGGAGAATTGGCCGCGCTCGCCGGGCGAGCTGGCTCATGTCGCGGCCGAGCTCCCCGGGCGATCCGTTTCGGCTAATCGTTTTCTCGGCTTTTGAAGTTTTGACCGTGATTCGGTTTTTCTGAGGACTTTCGGATATCGATTCCGTCGTGAACGATTTTGACCCCAACATTCGTCATGCTACTTATACTTTAGTATATAACGGATAATTGTAATATAGGAGACATAAGTAAGTAAGATATGGTGGAATTTGTTTGTTTTTTTGTTACGATTTGAATTGAAACAACTAATTAATGTGCTTAATTATATATTATTCAGTAAAATATACAGGTGGTCCCCAAGGAAATGGGTTGGAGACGGGAACGGCTCTAGACAGAGGTGCTTGTGGTTACTACGCATGTCCCACTTTGGTTGGTTGTCGAGAACACGATGCACGACCCACATAAATTTTCGTTTGCATGAGATCCAGTTGTTCACTAAACAAAGATATCACAACGACTTTTCCAAAAAAGAAAAAAAGAAAAGAACAGACAATCTTGTTGTTTTTAAGAAAGGGAAGAAGATATATCCTTTTCATAAATAAAGATAATAAAATAAGACGGGAATCGTTCATTGCATGTGATCATCCACTTGGGAATTTAATAGACATAGTTATATATTATTATCAAAAACAAAAAGGAAGGAATATATTTTTTTAATAAATACTGTTTCATATTTGAAGTAGTTTTAGAAAAATATTTTTATTTCAAAATGTAAGTAGTTTTCGTATTTCTAGGTAACTTTTATATTTATTGAATACGGTGTGACCAATCAAATTAAATAGACTTATTTTTTATTGGTTAAATTATATCTAACATATTTATTATAAAATACTTTTTAAAAACATAAAAAGTTTTTTAATCTTCGTGTTTTTAACCAAAACTAAATGGTGACCAAGGAACGAAAGGTAACACTGAATTCCTTATCATTCCCAAAAAAATTCAGTATTCACAAGGAATAGTTTTTCCTTTTTGTTCCTCTTCATTCTTTTTTTTGTAGAGAAATATAGAACAAAAGCATTCATTGTTAAATTTGATAAGGAACAAGCATTCCTTTTCATTCCTGCCATTTTATTCCTATACGTTCTTTTCCTATTCGTTCCTCGTGTTTCCGAAAAGGTCACCGGTCATAGCCTTATATTATGAAACGAAGGGAGTATAAAAATAGGTTTAGGTAAGATATCACGCGAAATTTGCGCCATTAATTAGAAACGTAAGCGGCAATTGCGCTTGCGCCCTACCTAATCTGACCCCACCCATGTTCTTTAAATACGTCCCGCATGCGTTCTCATTCTCATTATGTTTCTTCTTTCATCAAAACTTCTTCTTAGGCGTTTGTTTGTTCATAAGTTTTGGTTTTAATCTCTTGTTCGTTATGATGTTTTACCAAAATCGTTTTATGATTCTCTTGTACCCTTACGTTATTCTTTTTCTTTTTAATGGCAAACTCAAATCCGGTGGTCAAGTTGATGATGACCAATCTCAGATCCTTGATCCTGGTAGGGATGATGATGAGGGCTTAAACCCACATCCTTGATCGCTGATTAGGAATGGTCTTAGATGTTTCTTTTTGTTTTGTTTTTCTGTTTCATTCGGATGATTTTATGAAATCGTTTTCTATGTTTTTTAAAAAAAAAACTATATGATTTTCAGTGGTAATTCTCTATGGGTCAATCCCATACCACAATGGTTTAATTGCCGTGTCCCACATACCCAAAGCCCAATACTATTCGGCCCAATATGATTTAATGCCCTGATATTTAGTGGCTTTCGGTTCGTTGTTTCAATCTCTAGGGTTTTTCAAAAGTCGACTCTCCCTCACCGGCGAGATATTCAACCGAGTCTCAGGTTTGATGCATTTTTATCTCTCCTCTTCTCATCTTTCATTTCCCTGTTTCTATCCATGTCTGCTTACTTGAAATCGTTCGTCTGTTCTTTTCAGGCTTGTTTTCGAAAGTCGCATCTCTCTCTCTCTTTCTACAGAGATATTCCACCACGATTTGCAGGTTTTCTTATGACCTCTATAATCTCTATTCAAATGTTGCTGGTTAGGTTGTCATATTTGCATATTTTGAGCCACGGATGCTTAACTTGTTTTAATCTCAGATTTGTTTAGTCACCTAAGCAAATTTACTTATATCGCCTAAGTTTACTTGTATACGCTCTGCTCAACTCTCTTTTTGCGCTATGTTTTTATTCAGATCTTTTCTGATCGCTTTTGATGAAATGTTCATTATTTTGTTTTCTTTTTGATACAGGGAACATGGCTTCCTTTTCGTGGAAGAATCTTAAATACCATCTTTTAATGGATCCCGATGGTGTTGCTGCTGCATCTACTTTCTATAATACTGTATTTGGGGCAGTATTGAAGAAAAGCTTTACGCTTGCTCAAGTTGAACTTAAACTTGCTCGGAATTTTCTGGTTATCTCAAAAGGAAATATCGATCCAAATTGGTATCTTTTTGAACCTTCCTTTACTTTTTAGTCTTTATTTGTTCTAACTTAGTTTCTGTTTCTCATTTTGATTAGTGGTTCCCAAACCCAAATTCAATTGGCCGTTGATGTTAAAGCTGTTATGGATGCTGCGATTACACGTGGAGCATTAAATCAAACAGAGTTAATCACTGAGTCTGAAGCATCGAGAGGGATTGTCGCAAAATTGCGCGATCCGTTTGGCTATAATTGGGCTTTCTCCCATAGATCCAATCAGTCGGATGACATCTGTAGTCTGGTAATTATTTAAGTTCTGTCCTTTATTTACCAATTTACTTAGCATACTAAATTTTCTATGTTTTCTATTCTACAGTGCTTTATGGATGCTCCTCATCACACATCCATAAATTTTTGCACATTGCCTCATACCCGTCGCTGGCTAATAGCGGCCTCTCACACTCCTCCAAATGTGACTGAAGAGGATATGGCCAACAAACTGTTTAAGGTAAACATCATGAATTAAACTAAAATCATTGAATTTGAACTTTTTCATGAAATGATTTTTTTTCTATTCAGATATATTTTACCATCGTCGATATTCTCAAACACCCTTACAATAGGACGTCCTACTTTGAAGAATATTATGGTTTTCAATCGTTCCAGACTTATATTGGACATGCAAGTAACTACCTTTTCTGGTTTGTCTATTTTTAATTTACAATAATTTATAATTTGTCTATTGATTCGTCTGACTTAATTATATTTTTACAGGTGCGTCATTATTTTGTTACGCTCTACTGGTCCCACTTGGCCTTGAGGTTCTTGCCTTTCGCCGACATGGAGGCGGTAACATCTCAGTATTCTGCTGCTTTTTCTAGTTTTCAACTCTTGGTAGGAGGAATTCAAACACAGACCAGTCCACGTGAAGTTTGGTGTAAGGCAGTATTAACTTTGTTGGGTTTACTTGCTGCAATTCGCCTTAAATTCATACATCCATATATCATCAATACACATGAAGATTTGATTGCATCTATCGCCAATGAACTTGCGCATTGGAGAAATCTTGCTCCCGGCGTCCTCCCTGCTCCCGGCGTCCTCCCTGCTCCGGTCGCCCTCCCTGCTCCGGTCGCCCTCCCTGCTCCGGTCGCCCTCCCTGCTCCGGCTATCCGTCCTGCTACGGGCTTCTTCCCTGTTCCGGCCGTCCGCCCTTCTTCTGGCCGTCCTCCATTAAGCTTTTCTCTTGGTCGGGGTCGGGGTTGGGGTCGGAGATATCGTCCTTGAGAGGATTACTAACAATGATACATTTTTTTTTTTGCATTTATGTTTTGAAGATCTTTGAAATATATATATTTTGTTATGAGCCGCATATGTTTAAAAATATAAAGAATGTTGGGTCTGTGGCACTATTTACACAGTGAATAACACATCGTCTCTTGTTATCAGTGTTATCTTTTTCTACGGGTATAAAATTTTGCCCTTATTTAAATTTTTTCTATACAATAAAATTCTATTTTTTTTATAACACGTTATTAACACGATCGTTCTACAATTCGGTAAAATTTATTGTATCATATATACCCTGCTATAATGGTCGGTATACCGCATGTATTATTATTTATATTATAATGGCTGGAATATCGCCTCTATTATTTATTAATAATTTAATTAATTTATTGGTCGGCCGAGCCGCCTTATATTCTGTTTATTGTTAATTGGTCGGCTGAGCCGCCTTATATTCTGTTTATTATTAATTGGTCGGCCGAGCCGCCGTATAATTTATTTATTACTCTGCATTGACCGGCTGAGCCGTCGCATGATTTGTTGCCATAATTTTTACATTTACTAATTTTTATGAAATTTTATAGATTTGATTGACTGTTTAATACGATATTTTCAGACTGATTTTTAGTGCACTCGATTTAACCCCAACGGTCACAAAGAAAAATTTTCAAAAATTTCCCCTTTCTCCAACGGTCTTGAACAGTAATTTTTATCTATAAATACAACTCATTTTCACTCCATTTCATCATCCAAAACATTTCATCTTCTCTCAAAAATTTCAAATCTCTCTCCTCCGATTTTTCATTTCAAGAAAGATGATTCGCGCACTTTTGTTTTTATGTACCATTTTTATTTGTGTTTCTATTTATGGTTTATTCGTTGGAGAATTTACTCCGAGTGAATTTAAGATGAATATCGGTTTACTTTTCTTTACATCGCTTCTCCTTGTAATTGCTTGTATGATTAATGTAAACGGTTTTTAAATTATGAAGTTCTAATAAAATTATTATTTTGTGTTTTAGAAATACAAATGGCAAACATCGAGAAACTCCAGTTCCCGGCTCTCTGAAAGTAACCGGCGAAAACTATGTCAGATGGGTCACAAATGTGAAACCTTATCTTGTAATAAAAAAGATAACCGAAGCGATAAAAGTCGGTAACAAATCGCCACCCGAGCATATAGCCGAAGCGATAATCTTCCTGAAGAAGCACTTAGATGAGAATCTAACTCACGACTATGGAGACGTTGAGGACCCAGCCGTACTATGGCAAGCCTTGAAAGACAGATTCGATAATCAAAAGGAAATCAATCTATCGGAACGAACGCTCGGTCGCTATGTAGCGACCGAGCTTCGGCTCGAGCTCGGTTGCTAGGTAGCGACCGAGCGGAACGATCGCTCGGAAGCGACCGAGCGGGACGAACGCTCGGTCGCTACATAGCGACCGAGCTTCGGCTAGGGCTCGGTCGCTACGTAGCGACCGAGCGGAACAGACGCTCGGTCGTTACGTAGCGACCGAGAGGGACAGACACTCGGTCGCTACGTTGCAACCGGACAGCGTGCATATGCGGTAGTAGCGTAATGACCAAGCTTGGTTCGTCCGTGTTTCGATCGTCATACTCGGACCTATCCGTTACTGGTCTGGGTATGTTTTCGATGGCTTACGTTTGATTTGTATTTTGCGGAGATTTGGACGTTAACTTCGTCATAACCGTTTTCGACCCCAACAGTTAGCCCCCCCAGCTCGTTAGGATCGTGGGTTTCTAGTGAGATTCCAACGTGCGGTATGGCGAGTTCGGACGAGATTGGTATATTTGGGCGAAGTTCGTGTCCGAAAATCCGCAAGTAAATAGTAATTTATCATGCCTATAAGAAGGGAGGTAACTTCTTCACAACCTTTACACTTACTCATTCTCATAGAGAGGTTTCTTGAAAAATTCTTTCTTCTTTTTCTTTCTCTCTATCATTTCCTTCTTAAAAAAGAAAACACGAGATGTCGAGTAAGAAGAGGAGTTCGAAGAAAGGGTCCTTGCCCGCAAACGTTTCTGAAGAGCTCCGTGTGCCAAAGATAGAATTCGTTCCTCATTCAGTAGACCCGGCCCAAAACGATGCATGATGGGTGATGTGTTATGGTTCGATCACGCCTTCCAAAGAGAAATCGTTCCCGGTTATGAACCGTCGTCCGGTCGAGGAAGGTGCACCAAGTAGGAGTACTAGCGAATTCCTCGACATCATGCGGTCGTTCTACCATATTTCGGATGCGGTGGAGTTCAGGGTTCCTCGTCAAGGAGAGCGCGCTAGTAGTCGCCCCGAGGGTTACTTTACTTGCTACGAAGCATTCGTAATGCGCTGTCGTTTGTGGTTCCCAATTCCCGAAATTATCGTCTGTGTGTTGGATCGTTTCGAGGTGGCGATAATCCAACTGAATCCCCTTGGCATCCAGCACCTCATTGGAGTCCTGATCCTGAGCTACGAGCATGGTCTCTCCCTTACCGTCGATCACTTCGAAGCGCTTCTTCGGTTACAGATCATCAAGGATACGGACACGTACAGGCTGGTTCCTCAGAACTTCATGTCAGTGGTTAAGGGGTTTACTTCTAACTTCAACTCGTGGAAGAAGTTTTTCTTCTTCGTTCGTGTAGACGCAGCGTCCGTTGTAAAGAGTTGTATCCCATTGTTCCGGAGGTTGCCGAACGATCGTCCCTTCATCAATCCTCTTGCTCTGTTTCCTGAGGACATTATTGCGGTGAGGAATCTGCTCAGGAACGGTCCTTTTTTCTAGACTTCCTTTACGCCGAAGAGAGTTCGAAAGGCGTTGAGGTTTGTGCATCCTAGTCCTGCTTTGGGCGGGGTAACAAGGAGTGATTCCGAGCCTGATGACCAAGGTCCTGACGCTGCTCCCACGGTTGCGACGGGGCTGAATTCTTCAAAGGGGAAAGATATTGACCTCGGTGACCAGGAGTTTTCGGTGGACGATTGCATGCTTCCAGGATGGGATCCGGACCTTGCTTTCGGCGATGGAAGCGGTACGAGCGAGGTCCCTATAACAGACAACATAGAATTTAAAAACACCAAAACATAGAAATCAGATTATAATGTCGAAATCACTTCAGTCTTTAAGACTATCCGAAGTTTCATAATCCATAAGATCGTCCTTGTCATGATCGAAGTCTTTTTCATTGTCTTGATAAACCATATGGGCTTCAGGATTCTTCCCTTTCAAACTCTCTTGATAAAGCTCAACAAGATGCTTTGGAGTTCTACAAGTCTTAGTCCAATGATTGTCCATTCCACATCTATGGCACACTGATTTACTTGATTTGGTCGAGTGTTGAGGCTTAAACGAAGATCCACGTCCACGACCATGGCCTCGTCCAAATGAGCCACGATCATGTCCATGATCTCGTCCATTCTGATTACCTCGTCCGCGGCCAGAGGAACCTCAGCCACGGCCACGTCCATTCTGTTTACTTCGACCATAGCCATAATAGCTGTTTCCTTGGACATGGTGAGACTCTTTATCGTCCTCAGTGTTGTGTGCTTCAGGTGGTGCTGCTGAGCCAACAGGTCTCATCTCACTGTTTCTCATTAATAACTCATTATTCTGCTCAGCAAGCAAGAGGCAAGAAATAAGATCAGCATAGGTCTTAAAACCTTCCTCTTTGTACTGTTGTTGTAACAGCACATTGCTTGTGTGGAAAGTGAAAAAGGTTTTCTCAAGCATATCCTGATCCGTAATACTTTCACCACACAGTTTCAACTTTGAAACGATCTTAAACATGGCCGAGTTGTACTCGTCCACGGACTTATAGTCTTGGATTCTTATATCCCTCCAATCAGACCGAGCCTTTGGTAGGATCACCGTTCTCTGGTGATCATATCTTGATTTCAATTCGTTCCAAAGCTCTAGTGGATTCTCAATGGTTAGGTATTGATCCTTGAAACTCTCAGCTAGATGGTGACGAATGATCAAGATGGCTCTGTAACGATCTTTCTCATTTGAGTTGTTGTCCTCGGTGATACATTCACCGAGACCTTTGGATTTCAATATGATCTTGGTATCAAGCGCCCACTGAAGGTAATTGTCTCCAGAGACATTTAGGGCAGCAAAATCCAAGTTATTGATTTTCGACATCTGAAATCATAGATAATATAGGTCTTTTAGAAATAAGGTTTTTAGTTTTAAAACATTCAAGTAAAGCCTAATGGCCAAAGTATATGCCTTACGGCCAAGTAGAAACCACACGACCAAGAAAGAGAGGCCACAAGGCCAAGATTCAATTTAGGGTTAATGCATATAGTTTTACATGTAATTGCAGTCCTAAGGTGGTTGGTTTAGTTCATGATTCAATCAAAACAAACAAAAAAAACAATCGGCCTAGTAATAGAACAAGCCACACGACTATTTAGTTCAATTCAATATCATCCCTAGAATTAGATCTAAGTTCAATTGCAATCAATCAGTAGTGATCAGGTTCGGATATGGATGCAACAAGGCCACATGGCCACAGATGATGAACTAGAACAATTAACCTAGAATGTATTAAGGCCACACGGCCACAATCTAATTCGACTTCAAAGTGATAAAACTAGGTCATTAGGGTTTTAACCAAGTCAAGCAATTCAGATTCAAGTTTAAACAATCCTAATCAACATTCCTAGGTGATCAAACAAACAATTAAGTTTCAAATAAAAATTAAAACTGATTTTCCAATTTGGGGTTTTTAGGGATTTTGAAACTTTGATCTTTGATCAAAGGGATTTGATATGAGATTCAAAACATTTAAGGTTATGATTTGAATTGATCAATGGATCAATCTCGATTTAGGTTTAGGGGATCGGACTTATTCGAGCTCTGATTTACTCTTTTAGGGTTTGATCTATTATCCTAGGGTTTTATCTTAGAGATTAGTTTTTAGGGTTTCAATCTTTACAAACAATCCAAATTCAGTTCTCATGTTCTTAGAATTAGGGTTACCTTTTGTTTGCAGATTGTTGAAACTGGACCACCAAGAGAACCTCGAATGGACGCGAGCTGGTTATGTGCTGATCAAGTCGCGGGCTGGCTGATCGGGGAACGCGAGCTGTAGCTGTCCGGGATGCAAGCTGAGAATGGATGGAGCTGAGGCTGAGTTCGTCTAGTATCAGAAACGCCTTAGGGCTGGGGCTGATTGAATGAACACAAGCTGGAACGCTTGCAAGAACAGATTAGGGTTCGTCGGGTTAGGGTTCAAAGTCGCCGGCTAGGTTTTGGGTTTAGGAGTTTTTCGATTAGGTTTTTAGGCTCAGGGTGTTTAGGGACTATTGTGCTGATAACGTGTTGTGAAACAATAAATTAAGAGCTGAATGTTTCTGTATTTCATTAATGAATAAGTGTTTCCTTTATATAGGGGATTACAAGATAAGTAAAAAAGGAAAGTATCCAAAACCTAAACCAACTAGGATTAGAAAAGACTACTAATACATAATATGGAAAGATTACAAAGAAAGTAAATCCTAAGGAAACACATGTATGTGGCCGCCTCTCTCTCTCTCTCTCCTGCGGATGGGCCGGTTTATGGACCGGGTCGGTTATGGACATCCATCGACTGATTTATAACAAATTTATGTTTTTTAAAGCAGGATCCTATTTTATAAATCTAGGATTCTACCCTTGGATTTTATCGTATTTACAAAACAATGGAGATATCCATAAATATATTTATGGTAACAAATAAATTTTCTTTACAAACCAAAATAAAGCCATAAATGCTAATTAATTATGAATTTTTCATGGTTATACCACCTAATTTCCCTTGAAACAACTAATTAATGTGCTTAATTATATATTATTCAAATATATTCAGGGGAATTAATAAGAGTCTTAGATCATCTTCAATGGTTAGAACCCATGATAGGTTCTAATCATTAGTTTAATTATTAATTTTGAAATTTGTGAAGTTTAGAACCCTTTCTAGGATAATTAAATTTGTCATGGTCCAATGGCAGAACCCCTTTGAAGTTCTTAAAAAAGAAAAAATATTTTAAAAGTTGAATTATTAAATTTAAATTTTGCTAACTTATAAATTATTGGATTTCACAAAATTTAAACAAATATGACATAAAAGCATATTAAAAATATAAATACAAATTTATAATTAAAAGAGATCTTGAGGAGGAGAACATGTAAACAACTCCAATGTTGGAACTAAAATGCTGAATCTTTTGAACCTGAAGTAGAGACATTAGGTTAATATAAGTTACAACCTACTGAAGCTCCACAAGAAGGGGTAGAAAGGAAAACGATCATACTGCTTTAAAACTTGACGAAAACATGTTGACCACAAGAAAAGGTTATAAAACTTAGAGAAGCTTCATCAACCAGAATGGAAGGAAGTTTCTTCTCAGTTGCAATGACAACTCCGTTTGAAGCTGCATGAACGAAGCCACAGTCAAGATAACAAAACAGAAACGTTTCTTATCTCTTATTCAGAATTCCATCAGGTCATTATTCATCATTTACAACAAACCTTTGATTTCCAAAGATGTTTGGCCTGATCCAACAGCTGTTAGAGCGTGTTCTATCTGAACCAGCTTCCCAGATGGACTGTTATCATAACCACAACACAAATGAACCCCCAATCTAAATGCTCGAAAAAGATGTGTTTGAATGATACAAGAAGCAAATCTCTGTTTCTACATGAAAACTGGTCACTGACCTCTGGTAAGCTCGCGGATGATCATAAGTCGAATCAACCAACTGAGACACGTCCAAAGTTCAAGAATATCAAGAAACAGGCAGAGTTGAACACATTCCATAAGCCATTCCAAGAACAATGATATGTCTGTGTGAGATACCTGAGGGAAGACAGTGATGAGTTTGTACCATCCAATAGCTCCGAGGAGAACAACATCTGAGTTCTTTGCCTTTGTCAATGTTTCCTCTGATAGAGGAATTCCGACGAGATCCAAAGCAACGACTCCTAGAGGCAGCTCCTCGAAACTCAAATCTAACCCTGATACAGAACCTTCGAGAGATCCAGCTAGAGGAAAAGCGTCAACGTCGACGGGATGACTTCGTTTCCGACGCCGTCGCCAGGAAGCACTGCGATGAAGAGAAAGAGACGAGAAAGAGCAGAGAGAGAAAGAGAGTGGAGGAGCTAATAAAAAACGGACAAGTCAGAAGTTTTTACCGGTTCCAAAAAGTTTCTATCATTTTTTTTCTTTTTGATTTATTTTTTGGCATTTTTGTTAAAGAACCTCTCTTTAGCAACCTCCAATGGAGATGGCTCTTAATTAGCTTATTTACTTTGATTTTTAAACATTTCTTCTCTAAGCTTGTTGTTCTTGTCACTCCTTGGATATTGGGTTTTATCTAGTTCATGATTTTGTTTCCCTCCGTTCCCGAAAGTAAGATTTTTTAGATTTTTTTTGTTCCACAAAGATAAATTTTCTATATTATTAATGTATTTTTTTATACTTTTGAGAAACATTAATTGATAATATTTGAATTGATTAAATTTTATTGGTGGAAAGTTATTGAAAAATATATAATAAAGTAAAAAATAAATTAAATTATAAACATTTATTAAATTCTTAATAAGCATGCATACTCTAGAAAATCTTACTTTCGGGAACCGGGGGAGTATATATTAAGAACTTTTAATTTCAAAAAATTGAACATGCTAATATGTGCCTGGTCTAATGTACAACACTTGATGTCAAGATTAGTACACAAACTTACGCCCTGGAAGAACACTGAATAAAATATGATCCACAACATTTTCACAAAACCTCGAATATACATTGCATGCAGTCAAAAACTAAGTTTTAACCAAGTTTTTTTAAAAAAGGATAGGTGTAGTAGGCACGCATGACGTCCAGCACCAACACGCGTTGCAGTGATAGCCTTTGTGATTGGTGAACCGAACCACATCCCCACAGTATATCTGTTTGTAAGAATGGCACATTAAACGTGTCCCTATCCCCAACTCTCTCTAACACGTACCCATCCTTTTCTCTCCATATGTCCTTCTTCCTTAATATTCGCCTCTCTCTTATTGGCTCTTCACTCTCATGAGAAAACAAAGAGACCGGTGTGCTCAAGGATCAACGTAGCATGCATAAACCCACTTAGCAACCCATCTCAAATCAGCAAGAAATCACCACAAGAGGTGGAACAAGAAGTTGAATCCGATGTGCTGCCCGCTATAATCTCCGATTCAACAAGGTCAGGCTGGTGAACTCAGCATACAAGGAAATGATGGGGCAACCAGAGTGCTCGTGGCTAGATTCAATGGTGAAGGTGAAGAGGATGTGTGGTGAAGTGGTGATACAATTCTGTGAATCCAAGATTTCAGAGAATAATAATGGATATTCATGCTGGGTGAAGATAGAGTGGGGAAGAGACGGTAAGGAGGAGCTTGTGCATGCGTTCTGCGATGTAATGAAACGTGAGTGCGACTCCAAGGATTATGTCTTTACGTGGAGGTTTCACATAACCGCCAAAGAAACTTGTCAGCCAAGCTACAATGCTTAATTAGGTTTTAGAGTATCCGTGTTGTTCTTTTAATGCTTTAGCCTAATGATATATATAATATCCAATATTAAATATCGTTTAGTGGTAAACTCTTCTCTTGTAAATACACTATGAAGAACAGCAAGTTGCTCATCTAAGGAAGCGCCTGTAACATTCATTTAGGTAGATTTTGAGATATAACCCTTACTGTCTTATATAACATAACCAACCATCCAACAAAAGTACAACTTCAAACTCTAATCATCAAAAAAGTTATACTCTCAAGAACCTGCCACTCTGCAAGTTTTGTTTAGAGGCTGAAGAAGATTTTGTTACCTGATTCTGCCCGAGTTTTTGCAAGTCAGATGAAACTCTGAACCGGAGCCGACAACTCTAGTTCATACGCAGCTTGGTAAAACTCTGCAGCTTGCTGTGATAAGCCTTGCATTTTAGCAACATGTCCTAGCTTCATCCACGCGTCGTGACTTCTCGGGTCTAACCGTAAGGCGTTCATCAGAAAACTCTTAGCGGTTGCAAGTGTATCACCTCCGGATTTCATCATAACCTCTGCTATAGAAACAATGCTGGGAACGTGGTCTGGATCTATCGAGAGTGACATAAAGAAGGCTATCAAAGCCTCTTCATGAAGTGATTTAGCTTCAAGACACAAACCTGTCCCAAAACGGAAGGAGATTGTTATCAACAAGAGCGAAATTAATGAATGTCGAAAACTTTTTGAGTCTCCATACCTGTTTCATTCCAGCCTCTGGGAGAATAAAAGGAGATGGATCTTGCCTTGTCCAGACATGTTTCTGCATCTGACAATGAACCTAGCTTTCCATAGACAGAGGCCAGGTCTTGCCAAGCTTCCGTTTCATATTTCTTTAGCAGAGTCTGGCAATATATAGCATTATTAGAGTAGTCAGAGAGATCACAAACATTTTCATATTATGACACCCAAACTAGGTACCTTGGATTGTTCAGACTTCTCCTGCGCCCGGATTAGAGCCAGAAAGTTACTGCATGTCTTCAATGCCTGCTTAGGTTGTTCTTGAGCCATCTGAAGCACAGCTTTCAACTTCAGAAGGTCTAACTTTTCCATGTCACCAGCCTCTTCCATGGTAAAATCAAGAATAGATTCCGCATCCTTGAGCCGTTTCTCTGCTGAAAGGACAGCAGCTAGATGTTTCCATCCTCTAGTCGAAACACCTCCCACCATACTAGAATACTCAACCGCGCCATCCAAAGCCGCCTGAAGGTTTCTTTGAAACGCATTTTCAACGCTTAAGTTATATACAACATCTGGTTCCGGATCACCCTTGGCCATCGTTGCAGCTTTGTTTAGAGAGTATAGAGATTTTTTTTGAAGTAAAACCCGTTCAGAGTCTAGTTTGGAACTTCTTGCAGCGTTTCCATAGCATACACCAAGGAACCTGTGCGCTTGGCGGAAAAGATGTTCACTCTGATTATTAGCCAAGTCGAGCAGCTTGTGAGAACAATTTATCCCGTCCCTTGAGTGTTGTGGATCTTCAGAGCATAGCTTTGCCCCAAACAATAACCAAGAAGCCTGCGGTATCTGTCTTGATTCCGAAGGACCAAGGGCCAGCTTCAATAGATTAATGGCAGTTTTATCGATCCCTGCAGCACTGTAACAAAGCGAAAGCAGGTACCATCTCCCCCCTCTAGTGTAAACACCAGGAAGAATCTGCTCCAGATAGCTCGCCAACACTTCAAACTGTCCAACCATGGAAAGAGAGTAAGTCAGATGATCCATGAGTTCTGCATCCCACTGTATTCCTCCAACCACCATCTTCTTCACAAGCAACATTAACAACACAATGGCCTCCTCCATGCTGTCCTTTGTGCTCGCCTCAACGCTTCCGTAAAGCAAAACCAAAGCTAAAGACTTCTGCGTAACAGCTAACCTCTGGGGATCCAGATTCCACGGTCTGGATAAAGCACGGCGATACGAAGCAACGGTCTCATGAAAGTCTCCAGCTTTCGTCCATAGCGAAGGAAGCAGCTCGAGCGCCTTGTGGAAAACTTCCTGCAGTTTATCGAATCCGCTGAGTCCTTGAGGAGGCATGCCACTTGGTAGTGCAGATTCAACCATGTCAAGGATTAGTTTGCATTCCTCTGCAGCTTCTGTTAAAAAAAAAAAACAATAACAATGTGAGAACAGAATCTTCCAAAAGCAAAAGCCTTTTTGTGTATATTATACCTTTGCAAGAGCCGAGTTCCTCAAGTGATGTAGCTTTAAGCAAGATAGCTTCAAGAAGCAAGCTGACGGAATGCATTGACATGGAGGTTGGAGGAGGGAGAGTAACAGCTTTGGAGGAGCGTGGTGGTTTATTGCAAGGACGAGTTCTGTCGACAATGGCTTTGATAATCCTGGGAGTTAGGACCTTAATGTCAATCCCTTTAAAGACCTGAAGCGCTGCATCGAAGTTACCTCTCTGATACTCAAGTCTCCCAAGCAAAGCCCTAGCTTCCTAGAAGAAATTAAAAAAAAAAAAAAAAAGCTCAAAATTAGAAACGAATCTATGAGTGAGTTTCGGTTACTAGTGTAGCTAAGAAGAAGGCAACCTCGTAGTTGAGGGAGAGAGCCTCTTTTAGAGTCGATTCGGCTTCATCGACCTGAGACTCTTCGAGTTTGGAGTCCCAATCGGCTCCTCCTCGAGTTCTGGTGGAAGAAGAAAGGCCACTGGCTGAGAAATCTCGTGTAGCTAGTGACTCCGGTGACCCAGGCTGGTCATCGAACCGGAACTGCTCGCCTGAACAAGCACACAACATTCTCTTCCTCCTCCTCCTCAACAGATGTACGCAGCAGCTTTCACTAAGAGCCAAACAAAACTTGATTTTAACCTCACAATTCCTTAAGCTTAATTACAGATTTGTGCTGCAATTTTTAAACTTCAAATCTCATCAAAATCAAAGCTGCGAACGGCGAAATCAAAAGAAGACTTACACGAAAACGGCACAAGGGAAACGCAATCAGCGACATCGGGAAAACGCGAGTGGGAGCTTTTGATAATAGTTGGAAGGATCTGGACTAACTTAAGCCAAAGATAAACCTCAGGAATTTGATTTAAACAAAACGAAGAATCAAGTTGAGAAAGATCAGAAATCGAGGTTTAAGGGGTTATTTGTCATTTTCCACTGTGTTGTTCATATCACTCTTTTAAGCAAGGTGCTGCAGCAGGCCCAGCGCTGTCATTTTTTTCTCTTTCATTCCATTTTTCTAATTCTAATTTGAAATTGTTTTTGGGTCCCATGTGTTTATGTTTTTAACTACACCATGATGATGCTTAATGAAAACATTCCCACCTTTATCTATATATATATAAACATCATCTGAGGACTGTGAGATTATTAGGGAATCCTATAAATTACACACTTTATTAAAACATCCACCCCTACTTTTAATTTCAAAATGGAGTACTTCTCCAACACCTATGAAATAAACCTCAGCTTCATTTTTTTTGCAAAAAGATAGTAATATATTAGAAATGCACTTAATCGGACTTTATTTTGAATGGAAAACAATCAATCAGAACACTGTAATCAAATCCTGGCATGCAGAATGCCACAAATTTTTATAGTCCGAGCCAGTTATGATATATAAGTTGAAAACAGCAAGAAAGTGATCATCAAATCCGAAAAATAACATTTTGATATCATCCCAATAAACCACCCCACTTTTTCCTTTTAAGGGGTTTCTTTCTTGTTAAGCAGCATCCGAGGCGACAAGAATAAAAAGTGGCGCCTCACCTAGCTTCTCCCTGCCCTTAAGCTCTGGTAACTCAATCACGCATGCACACTCCACTATCTTCACTCCTACTCGCTCTGCAACACCAATAGGCAGGAGAGAAATATAAAGTCAAGATAAACTGTTAAACATTCTTTTGATAATAAAGCAAATGCCTGTTGTACTTACCAAGTAGACGGATTGCAGCAGCGAGAGTCCCACCCGTAGCAATGAGGTCATCTATGATGATAGCACGCTCACCAGGCTCTACCGCACCTACATGCATCTCTATCTTGTCTGTTCCATACTCCAACGAATACTCCTCCGATATAACTTTCCCTGTTAAACAAACCAAAAATCATTAGTAGTGCGGTATTCATGTTGTGCTGCTCAATTAAACTATCCAAAAATCACTTAACAAACACCTACTGGTAATTGGTAAAAAACATAAACAACTTACTCCCTCAATATGTAACAATAACCAAACAACCATTTAGGCAGGCTACTACAAATTACCACAAAAGAAATATGAACTAGCACATGAGTAGAAGATATGGGTACATAATTGTAAACATAAGAGCAAGAAGCCATTTTAAACTAACAACTTTCTACCAAAATCTGTTTTTCCCATTTCAACAGACTATACAGCTTATCCACTCGGTTACTACTAGACCTTTGAAACTAAATAGAAATAGAAAGCTACTACTAGAGGAAAGGGCAATGTACCGGGCAGCTTCTTGGGCTTCCTCATGGGAACAAATTTAGCACCAATAGCCAACGCAATAGGAGGGCCAAAAATGAAACCTCTTGCTTCAACACCTGTGGCAATTTCAAATCACCGCAACCATTTCGTTACATACAAAAGGAATCAACTTTCACACACAAGAGAGGCTCATTACAAACAGACCAGTAAGTTATAAGGTATGGAAGAAGTTAGTTACCTGCAACAACAGAGATGCCTTTGCCTTTGTATCTTTCAACAAAAACATCAATAGTATCCTTAAACGCCTCTGTGTCGAGAAGAAGCGTCGTTATGTCCTGAAACATGATCCCTGTTCAAAAGCAACCAATTCCAGATGATTAAGAACGAAACACAGATCAAGATTCTAAACTAGTTTGAACAAAAAGGGAGACCTGGTTTAGGGAAGTCGGGGATGACTCTAATGGAAGAAGCGATCTTGGGGATTCTCGGATCTTGCCCATCTTCTTTAGCTGCCATTTCACTCTCCCGACTCACTGCTGCTGTAAACACACACAAAGAGGGACTCAGATGCAAACGCCAGACCATAAGTAAGCGAAAAAACACAGTGATGAATGACGGAATTGCCCCCCACCCAGCAAAATATCTATTTTATGATCTGAAGGAAACAGAACAAAAAGGCAAATAAGAAGTGGTGGGGTCTACCACAGGGGAAGAGGCGGAGGGAGGTGGTAGAACGACGGCTTGGGAGGCGGATCGAAGGAACACGGTGGCAGAGGAGACGTTGGCAAAGGACAGGAGGAGGAGGAGCAAGACAGAGATGGTGAGAAGAAACTATTGATTGCATATTATTTGGATTTTGAGATCTTTAAATAAAAAGGAATGTAATAATTTTGAGACGGAGTGGTAGTTGATCAACGCCTTTTTAACTCCACAATAAACACACCTTCCTTGGTGCCTTTCTTTTTTTTGGTTTTATTCGTTTCACATATGATAAAAACACACACATGTTAATCATTTCATTTCATTTCACAGTCAATTTCTTTTTTTTCTAACTGGAAAACGACATTAATCAACGGGACACCATGTTTAAATGTTCCTGTTTTTCTTTCTACACTGTGTTTATCAAACTACTCATTAACAGGTAATTGATCTGATCTATAACACTGATATCTATTTATGCGCTATGTAATGGGCCAGTAGGCCCAATGGATATATAGTGAAACTATGCTGGTACACAACCAGTTTCTTCTCTGGTCGCTGAATTCACGAGAACGTACATCACAAGCAAAACATCTCTTACGTATCTGTGACTTGAAGCTATTTCGTTTTCCATCCTTCCTCCCCGTTTCATTTTCAAACTCGCTTCTTATTAAAAAAAAAAGCCCTAAAGCCTAATGTCGAAGTTAACTCGTCAACCACCTCCTCCCATGACCTCTCAACAACACTATCTTTCCTTAAATATATACATTATCTTCCTTCTCCTCTCTGGAATCCAGCAACACATCTCCATCCGGTATGATGAACCGGTCTTCCCTCTCCACCATTCTTCTCTTTCTCTTCTTCTCTGCTTCTTCCGCTGAGCATAATGCTCGGACCGAGCGAATCTCAGGTAATCAAGTGCTGCATTGATCACCTTCTCAAGAAACTAGTGTACAGTGGTGGTGGCCAAATAATGTTGAAATCTGAGGTTTACTTCAGTTCTTGCTCGAGTTAGACGTGACGGTTTTTACATTTTAAAAACTTTTTCATAATGTCATACACTCTTATAAAAAATAGTGTTCTTATTCTTAATATATATTTTTTTTTTTTTTTTTGAACTGAATATATAAAATTTTCATAATGTTCTAATATACAAATAAAAAATTTCTCATATGATCGTGATGTCTCAAGCTACCGGTTCCTTTTCCTTATGGTCTGGACCGGCCTAGAGTTAGTTTACAGATAATTTGATTCGCTGAAGTTGTGTAAAAATATGCAGGAAGTGCTGGTGATGTATTAGAGGATAATCCAGTGGGGAGGCTTAAGGTTTACGTATACGAGCTCCCAAGCAAGTACAACAAGAAGTTACTTCAAAAGGATCCTCGTTGTCTTACACATATGTTTGCTGCCGAGATTTTCATGCACAGGTTTCTCTTGTCTAGTCCTGTCCGAACGCGTAACCCCGACGAAGCTGATTGGTTTTACACTCCCATTTACCCTACTTGCGATCTCACTCCTACCGGCTTGCCGTTGCCTTTTAAATCTCCGCGTATGATGAGAAGCGCCATACAATTGATATCATCAAACTGGCCGTATTGGAACCGCACAGAAGGTGCTGATCATTTTTTTGTCGTACCACATGACTTTGGGGCTTGCTTCCATTATCAGGTAGAGTTTCTCGCCACTCAAGAACACACTTTAGATATATACTTTTGGAGCCAAAGATAATTTAATTAAAAAATTTAGAGCCAAAGATAATTTTATTAAAAAAAAAATTTTATTAGTTTGAAGATCTAGTTTTTGTAAGTAAAAAAAAAATAAGGTTTTCAAATTTTTAAAAATTTGGGTTTGAATACTAATGTTTCACTTTGCCATGTTCGTACCGGTTTTGTTTGTAACTGATCTAGTTAGTAATGATAAGATTGATTATTTAGCTCTTCTATCATTTCTTTAAGCGCTTGGTTACATGGAAACTGAGTATCTGCTTATGAATTTATTGCATTAAGATTGTATAATAATCTCAGTGAATTAAGTGGTAACTGAAGATTTAATTTTGACATCAAACAGGAGGAAAAGGCCATTGAAAGAGGAATTCTTCCACTACTCCAACGTGCCACTTTGGTTCAGACATTTGGACAGAGGAACCATGTGTGCTTAGACCAAGGCTCAATAACTATTCCACCTTTTGCACCACCACAGAAGATGCAAGCCCATCTTATTCCTCCAGACATCCCACGCTCTATCTTTGTCTACTTCCGCGGTCTGTTCTATGATGTCAACAACGATCCAGAAGGTGGCTATTACGCAAGGTACATCTTTTCTAGACTAGTAAAGTGATGAGGTTTTACATAGGATCAAATTGTTTCAATGGAGTATATGTATTTGTGTAGAGGCGCAAGAGCAGCCGTATGGGAGAACTTCAAGAACAACCCTCTATTCGACATTTCAACAGACCACCCGACAACATACTACGAAGACATGCAAAGATCCATCTTCTGTCTATGTCCTCTAGGATGGGCTCCATGGAGCCCGAGGCTAGTTGAAGCGGTTGTGTTTGGGTGCATTCCAGTTATCATAGCGGACGACATAGTACTGCCTTTCGCAGACGCCATCCCCTGGGAAGAGATAGGAGTCTTTGTTGCGGAAAAAGACGTTCCTAAACTAGACACCATCCTTACCTCAATACCAACGGAAGTGATCCTCAGGAAACAGAGACTCCTCGCGAATCCTTCGATGAAACAAGCCATGCTGTTTCCTCAACCGGCTCAACCGGGGGACTCGTTCCATCAGATACTTAACGGGTTAGCTAGGAAGCTACCTCACGACAGAAGCATATACTTGAGGGAAGGTGAGAAGGTTCTGAACTGGACCGCTGGTCCTGTTGGTGACCTTAAACCTTGGTAAATTCAGAAGGCGTTGGCTGCTTGAGATAAGAGCATATGTTGTTTATGTTCAATTACGTACAAAAAACAGTTGTGCTCCTTCTCTGGTGGATTATTTTTGTACATCACATTGGTCGAGAAGTGGAGCTACCGGGTCAAGTTGAATGTACACCTTTTTGTGGATCATACTACTCTTATTGTTTTCACAATTTCACATTGTTAACTCGTAATGTCCAATAATCTTATAATCCAAAAGCCAAAAAGTTCAATTAAGGATAAATAAATCAACAAATCTCGATCACTAACAAAATGGACTTAAGAATGAAAGTGAAAGTATCAGGCTCTGTTGATGTCCACAAAACTTATAATCTTTTTTTAAAATATGATTATATATAATATAAATTTCCATAATACAATTAGCTTAAATATAAAACAAATGTAAAAGTTGTATAGCATGTGAAAATAAACTTATATTTTAAAACAAAATTATTTTGAAAATAACATACAAATTATTATATTATGAATTTAGCTAAATTGGTACGGTATGTAACTAGAAATGGGCCGCCGAGTCTACTAAGAAATGGGCTGATAAGAGGGAAAAGCTGAAACTAATCAAAGGCCATTTGCTTGTCTTGTTCTGGAGATCGAGCGAGCTAGAGAGAAAGAGAGGCGGCCATGGGAGCGTTTTGGGGAACTCGGGTGATGGAAATAGTGAAGAAGCACGATTCAGGTGGTCTCATTTGGAAGAGAATCAAGCTTACCTCTACTCGTAAAGCCAATGCCAAAACCCGCCTCCGTCGCGTTTGGCAGGTTACTCTCTCTCTCCCTTTCACCATTTCCTTTTAGGGTTTATGGGTTTCGCAGATTTATACATCATCATCTCCAACTTTCTAGGCAAATGATAGATTATCACTGTGTTTATTGATCAAATAGATTCATTTCATTAGTATGAGCTCATTGCAAAATGGTTATGAGTTTTGTTCAGTTTATGTGATGTGGTTTGTTTGGTGTTTTGATATATCATGTAAATCCCAAATAAAAACCACTTTTATCTTCTTTAAGACAAGTATTTATTAATAGTTTTAATTGGGTCTCTTGCAGAATGAGGCTGTTCTAAAGGCGTGCGGTACATCAGATGCATCAGTTTCTCCGGGAGTTGGCAGCAACACAGAAACCTGTACCAGTTCTGCGAAAAATGAGTGAGGAGGACGAGAAGCTACAAACATGGTCGGTTAGTGTAGATCAAGTCTCTCTGTCTTGACCTGGTTTAACCAATAATAATATTTGAACTTTTGTGGTGTTACTTGTTAGGTTATATTGATTTCTAAACATGTTGAATCTGCAACAAGAAGTGACTGTGTTCCGGCCTTTGCTACACCAACTTAATCAAAATCCTTATCCTTGTTGCTATTTTGTTATGTTACACAGATGAGTTAAACACAGCCGGGGGGCTAGTCAGTGGTTGCAGTTATAAGCGTTGTTAAGTAGCTTATTAGTGTTAATCTAACCATTTGATAAAACTAGATATATTATAAAATACTTCTCTCTTTTCCATTTTACGGTCATGCCACCTGGTTGTTTTCTTATTTATCAAGTTTGGTTATAACAGTTTAGGAAACAGAGAACTTGCATTAAAACAAGTTTAGGAGTATATACAAACCACAAATATATGAATCATTGACAAAGTTGAGGACCAAACAGTTAAATCACACAGCTCCAAAGCGTTACACTTGCACACAAAGTTGAAGAATTGGTTGCATTTTGGGCCAAACACACAAAGCTCACAGCACAAAACGTTTCACACACTTTGCAAAAGAATGAAGTCAGAAGTTGATGAGAACGCTGGTCAAGTGAGAAGCAGATGGTTTAATCTGATCACAGACTCTCCACTTGGACCCATTCTCTTTGTCAAGGTCATACATTAAGGTCTCATGTCCACAAACTCGCGAAAACAGCAGAACCTTATTGTTCCATTCCCCTAGTCTGAACCAGAAACCACCCGCTCTCGGAGGCACACCCACCGAGCTCCAACAATTCTCCTCTGGATCAAACACTCCCAGACGCCCCGGCATGTTCCTGTCCATGAAATACACTTTGTTCCTCACAACAGTGTATGAATACACAGAGATTGATTGCTCGGAGTCTAACTCTTGCCATGTCTCCGTTTTAGGGTCATATATGTCGATGAACCTCGATCCATTGCCTGAAAAAAAAAAGTCATCATCAATTATGTAAGAAAACAACTTATTTTCAACTAATTTGCAGTAGGATCTATATATGTCCTCATATTCCCACCTACAGCAAAGAGTTTGGACTTGAAGGAGAATGCGAAGCCACGCCAAACCGGGCGGTTAGGACAATCCATGAGGCTCCATCGGTTAGTTTCCGGGTTGTACACTTCCGAGTTAGAAAGGCTATAAGCATCTGTCGAATAGCCTCTGATCACATACAAAAGGCCGTTCACAACAGCAAACGCAAAGTTGTAACGTGGTATATTCATTCCCGCAAGTTTTCTCCAGCTGTTAAGACATCATTCCGACAAGAAGAAATCAGAACAAAACATCTTCAGTTTGGTCGGAACTAAGACAAAAATAAAATCATTTCTGTTTCTTGATCAGATATCTAAGAGAGAGTCGGATTGTAGAAGACCTGTTAGACGCAGGATCGAACTCGTAAACATCTGCAGAAGCAGAGACGATTGTGCTATTGATCGAAGAAGATCCTTCGACCTCCGTATACCCACCGATGAACACGATCTTCCCGCCGCCGAGCACCGCGACGCCGAAACCGCGCTTCATAGGCCCAGGGACGGGAGGGATCTGTCCGAGTTTGTTACCGGAGGCGTCGAAAACTTCCCAGTAGACGTCTCTTCCGCACTCGCTTTCCATCAGAACGCACATGAACTCCTCCACGGTTCCGGTCAACTCTCGGACGGATGCGAAATGCTCGCTCCTGAGGAATGTCCTCCATCGCCGGCAGACCTGGGACGTGATCCGAAAGTTTGAGCGCGGGGTTCGCGAGAGGCAGAGCTCCGCCGCGTCGTCCGTTAAGCCGGGGATTAACGACGACGATGACGAGTCCATTTTTGATTGTCCACCACGATTTGGATTAATCGCTTATTACAACCCGACATTAGTTATGTTCAAAAGTTGTTATAAATAAACTGACTGTTGACAAAAATAATATTGGCCCTGTTCTTTTTGGAGACGCGGCGTCAGCGTCAAGCGGCAATAAAATATAAAAGGATTTTAGATGCCAAGTCAGCAAAAAATTACAATAGAGAGTTAAAAGACAAGGATTTATGACGCGATCCACAGGTCAGCACATGTATTGGAGCCGCTAATATTCACGGCGACGATGAAAACACGGAAAATCAGTAGCTGAGAGTCGCCGGCGGCAACTTCATAATGACGCTGCAATTAAATTTCTCTGTTTTGTTTGTATTTTTTGGTCGCTTAACGCCGCGTCGGCGTTAGAGAAACGAACAGAGCTATTATAGGATAAATCTGACAACGATATCATTAATTTATCCATCTCCCTTGCACTGTTTTAATATCAGGATCTTGTTAAACTAATCATATTTCAATTAAACTGTTTACTTTTCAAAGAAAGTGACATGTTCAATTTATAAGCTTGCGTATTAACAACTGTAAACAAATCCGAATTAATAAACTGATTATTAATTATACTGATCGAAATTACAAATAACATTCATTCACTTTACCTAAAGGTTTCGTATTAGTTAGTTAAATAAAGAAGTAAATTAAAGCTTTGGGAATCCAAAAACTAATCTTCATCAAGTGTTTTACAATTTTGGCTACATGTCTTACAGAAAGTGAACAAAATGTACCAAGCGCTGTAGCACAAAGTGATAATGGTAACTACAAAGTCTATAGGCTCTCAAGACGAGGTTCCCTTCTTCGACTTCGCTGCCAACTGAGTCTCCGGCTGCAATGAGGTTATGAGAAGAAGAATGAACAATGATGATGGTGAAAAATCAGGATTACAATAAATTACCTCTTTCTTCACAGGCTCCTCTTTCTCTGAAAGAATCAATTCGATATGGCATGGGTTTGACATGTAAGCTGCAAAGGGGATTGAATTGAATCAGAATTGAAAAAAAGAGATAGTAGCATAAAGAAAGAACATACGGTTGATTCTTCCATGAGCACGGTATGTTCTTCGCCTCCGTTTTGCTGCTTGGTTTACTTGGATGTGTGATATGAAAAGGGCGTCAACATCCAAACCTTTCACCTGATAATCAAATGATTCTTAGTAACTGAACAGAAGCACCATGGTAAAATAGGAAATACGGTAATGAAATGGAAATCACCTACCTCAGCATTGCTTTCAGCATTCTTGAGAAGATCAAGAACGAACTGAGCAGATTTAGCAGGCCAACGACCTTGACCGTTCGAATGCCTGTTCTTCGCCTGAGCAGTACGGCCAACACCACGGCAGAAACGTGTGAAGGGGATCGCTTGCTTGTGAGCTATCACATCTTCCAAGTACCTTTTCGCCTTGTTCAATGGTAGCTTTCTTATCGCATGCGCTGTCTCCCTAGTGTTCTGTCACACAATTAACAAAACTATCAGATTCATCCAAATAATTAGCAACATTTAAAAAAAACAAAGCTAACAAACAATCAAAAAAGAATGAATGCTATACTCCACAATACTGATATAGATCAAAAGCTAAAATATACCATCATGAACTGAACCCATCAGATATAAGAAGAAACGTAGGTTCACCCAAACACGATGACCAATTCGATTTCCCTGACATTTACGTGAGATCTGCTATGTACAAAACAGAACCCTGCTTTTTGTTAATCAGGTTTGGTCTTATTACAAACTTCTCCCCTATGAACCCCTAATCTGATTCATTTCCCAAAAGATTGCTATTTCGAACAAGAAACAAAACCCTGGCTAATGAATGAAAAACATGGTCTAGTCTACAATGTACCATCATGAACTGAACCCATCAGATATAAGAAGAAGCGTAGGTTCACCCAAACACGATGACCAATTCAATTTCCCTGACATTTACGTGAACTCTGTTACGTACAAAACAGAGCCCTGCTTTTTGTTATTCAGGTTTGTTGTTATTACAAGCGTATGCCCCAAGAAAAGCTGATCTTATTCATTTCCAAGCTTGGCAAAAGAACTTTTACCTTGAAGTGGACCCTGAGATCGGCTCCCCTTGCCTTGCAAGCTACACAACCATTTTAAATTTTTAACTCAATATCACTACAGAAACACAAGCTAATCAATAAAGTGTTCTCACATTTGGTGGTATTGTCTGGTTCTTGTGAGTACTTCACCTGAAAAAATAAATAAGACTATGGATAAATAAGCATGGATAAATACATACTATAAGTCAGATACATATAGCTACTGAGCTTAAAATCATTTACCATGGCGGCCAAAGAGAAGGATCTGATGGACAAGAGACTTGGAGTTGATGGAGATGGTTTTAGTTTTTATATATAATGGGGACATATGAAACCCTAAACGGCGGATACATGATGTTTATTGAAAATGCTTTTAACTTTATGGGCCCTAGTAGGCCTTACTGGGCCACTTCTTAGCTTTTTCTTAAATGGGCTTATATTGCTGGTCGATTTTTACGTTAAAAGTATAAAAAAGCTGATTAATCAATTTATTCCCTCTGCACAAAGTGAAATCTAGGGTTTCAGATAAAGATTCCTTAAGAGATCTCCGATCAAGATGAGTTACGGACAAGATAGGCTCAGGGGCACTGTCAAGTGGTTTGACACCCAGAAGGGTTTCGGTTTCATCACTCCCGACAATGGTGGCGACGATCTATTCGTTCACCAGTCCTCCATCAGATCTGAGGGATTCCGAAGCCTCGCTGCGGAGGAACCTGTCGAGTTCCAGGTCGAGAACGACAACAACGGCCGTCCCAAGGCGATAGAGGTGTCTGGACCCGACGGCGCTCCTGTTCAAGGTAGCAGCGGCGGTGGCTCGTCTGGCGGACGCGGTGGATTCGGCGGTGGTGGAAGAGGTGGAGGTGGAGGTCGTGGGTTTGGCGGCGGAAGAGGTGGTGGTGGTCGAGGAGGAAGCGACTGTTACAAGTGTGGTGAGCCAGGTCACATTGCGAGAGACTGTTCTGAAGGTGGTGGAGGATACGGAGGAGGGAGAGGTGGATACGGCGGTGGTGGAGGTGGCGGAGGAGGAAGCTGCTATAGCTGTGGCGAGTCTGGGCATTTCGCCAGGGATTGCACTAGCGGTGGACGTTAATCAGATGGAGAAGTATTCTCGCAGCTTATTATCTATTTATTGTTCGCGTTTTGCTTGTGATGGATCTCTTTCGTTTCTTGGTTTATTTTCGGTTCTCGGTTTAATCACGTCGATTGTTATTTTGTTTATGCGGTTTAATGTGGTGCTTGTGATGGGTGAAAGATGATTTCATAATTAAGGCTGTGTTAATCCATTTGTATTTGTAAATGGAGTTGAAATAATTACAACAGACAACAGAAAGTGATATTTTGGTTTTGGTAAAAATAAAAAGATACTAGCTAGAAACAGTTGTCTTTGTCCAAGACAGATTTTTGTTTGTAGGACTGCGTATCTGAATACCTTTGTTTGTTTTGAGGTGTGGGGACCTTGGTCCGAGGATGCCTTGGTAAAAAAAAATCAATTATCCACCTTTTTAACAAACTCTATACATTAAATCAAATTTAGATCGGTAAAAAATCAATCATCCACCTTGTTGTACTCTTGCTTTTTAGCAAGTGTGTCAAGTGATGACACACTAAAAAAGACAAAAAAATTACTCAACTAAACAATCAACTATGTTTAGAAAATATAACAAATTTGCTATACGAGCTCCATGGAGTATGATAGGAGACTTCGGCAGAGTATCCAACAACTAAAGATCGTATCCACAGCCTTGAAAAAAGTGTTTGTAATCAGTATTTGGAGATTATGCTAGGAGATTAATTGGTTTGTAATTACTCTAGGTGTACAAAATTGCCACTAAAATCACTGACAATGAATAGAAAATTAAAAAAAAAACTTTTTAATCATGTAGTAGTATCCCTGTAGACTTTAAGCATGTTATCCCATTTCTATAGCGAGTACATACATGCCATCTAGCGAAAGTTGAAGGTGCTGAGCTCAAAGAATTAGCGTTTATAAAAGATGGAAGGCCCATACAAAGTCCTTAAAAGCCCAATCATGTGTTAACAATCATCACACAACTTGTCGGCTCCTAAAACCCTCGGACAATCAAACTAGGTTTGGTTTCGAGTTCTTGCAATTTCCCGAAGTATTCAGAACAGAACAGAACAGAACAGCAAACTAAAGATTTTCCTTTGCCCTGCCTGCATCTCAAGATGGAATTCACTACCGCCGACGTGGAAAAGGTGTTTCTATTCGACCACCTTTGCAAAGGATGTGAGGCTCAGTACGCTAAGGATCCTCTCGATTCCGATGTTTGTACTACTACTACTACTACTACTACTCTCCTCTTGATCATATGATTTCTACTTATTGATCTTCTTTCTCTTTCATGATAACTGTATGGAGCTTGATCACTAAATGTCGAGTAGGAATTTGAAAAAGCTTGAATTTTTATTTTGTTATGTGTTACTAACTTCAGACTTGGAGGATGATTCGTATTGATATGAGTCTATCTCTTTGTGGTGATATTTATCTACAGAATTTGCTCAAATGGGCTGGTTCGCTGATTGAACTTGCTCAGTTCCAGACTGTTCCCGATGCAAAGGTGATGTTAAATGGTATGAGTTCTTCTTCAAAGTTTTTGAATAATCGTTTGCTCACATCCTCTTTCTCTTTTCTCAAACGATGAATAATGTAGTAATGATATTATTGTAGATGCTATATCCAAGTTGGAAGAAGTATTGACATTGAGTCCAGGGAAGCATCAGGCACTTTGGTGTCTTGGCAACGCCTACACTACCCAAGCTTTTCTTTTTCCTGATGCTGATGTAGCCAAAGGTCACTTCGATAAAGCCGTTGATTATCTCCAAAGAGCTGAAAATGAGGTAAATCTTCAAATGTTATGGGCTTTTTAAAAAAAATATATCTGTTACTGTTATAAGTGTAGTTAGACAAATGTTTTTTTTTTTTTTTGGTTTAACAGGATCCAGGTAATGGGATATATCGCAAGGCCTTGGATGTTGCAATAGGGGTACTATTTCAACTTCTCATTTTCAGAGTCAATCTTGGTCTCTGTATGTATATTTGTTTCTGATCTCTGTGTTTTCACTTCTCAATAGGGCCCGGAAATACTAATGGAGCTAAAACAGAATGGAATGATGCAGCAGGCACTAGGTGGAGGAGGAGGAGGTCCCTCAGCTTCATCAAATGCTAGCGTAAGTTATCACTTTGTTTTGTTGAGTTCTTTACTGTATTTTTTAGCAAGTTGTTGAGAAGTTAAAGCAGAAAGTGAAAGAAGCTCTCATATAATTTTTTTTTTTTTTGTATGGTTCGTTCTTTGCTTTTGCAGGGCGGTAAGAAGGCCAAGAAGAAGAACAATGACTTCACGTACAATGTATGCGGTTGGATCATTCTAGCCTGTGGGATTGTTGCTTGGGTTGGCATGGCAAAAGCCCTTGGCCCTCCACCACCTCCTGCTAGATAAAACGCTTAGTAGTGTGACTGGCATTCCACAAGTTTGCCGACCAGATCATGTACACCCCTCCATAGAATTGTTTTTCTTTACTTAGTTATTAGTATGTATGTTTATTGATTTTGGATTTTCCTGGCATCTTAATGCTTTTGTGTTTTGTGGCTCAAAAACACAAAGGTGTACATGAACTATATATGAGTTTTCTTATTTATATAAGATAAATGAATAGAGAAGTGGAGCTCTAGAGAGGTCAAGAGTAGTTTTTTGTTCCCTTTGCAACTGAATAATCAAATCTTCTGGCAAATAAAAACTTACGATTTTGCTGTCACAATCACGTATGAATGTTGGGGAGTTCGTCAATGATTATATGAATATATATAATAAATCTTATGCAAATGATTAGTTGGGTAAATGAATCTTATTGAAGTTTTGACAATAAAATGAATTTTATTAAAAATTCGACCAAAAATATGGATCTTATTAAAATTTATGTATTGGTTTTTACCAAAAAGAGATTATGTATTGGTCATAGGTGGGAGAGCTTGTTTTATATTTTCTGAAAGAGAGTTGGAGTTGGTTCTAAGATTAAAGACCACAAAGTTGTGGCTTCTATTACAAGAGAGGGCCCAGACTCTTGAGAAAAAGAAACTCTTGGACTATAATTTAATCTTTGTTGGGATACAAGCAGTTGAAATATCAAATATCTTCTGATCTGATGATTCAGAAAGCTCTTCTTGATGAATTGTTACATAATCTCAAAATTTGAAGATAGAGAAGCTCTTCTACAAGGATGTTGATAGCTACCGAGCTTTACCACTACTCTTTTAAATGGAACTGAAGGTGTCTTTAAATTTCACGGATTGAAAAAGCAGTAATCCTAATAATGTGCAAGTCTTTTTGGTCAAAAAGTGTGTAATCATAAAGATGAAAATATTATTTTCAACCAAGTTACTGTATACGTAACAATATCTCTGTTAGATTTGAGAAACCTACGATGTGGATGTCCTTAAAGAATCCATATTGGGAATTTCTCTAGTAGTCTCTCAATATTAAAATAATCAAAACCAATAAAAAAGAAAAAAGAACATAGAAAATGTAATGACAGTTTCTTTTTGCAATGATAAGAGACTCAAAATATAAGTAGTCATCTGTGACAAATAAAAAACATATAAGTAGTCATATTTCTTTTATATTTAAATTTTAATTACATAATAGAACTATACTAATATTAAATAGATGAGATACACATTTGAGAGACTATACCAATGCTAATGTTTATCTAGGGTCCTTAGTGAGGTTTTTAGTGCGTGGACCCCCACAAAACCCTTAAGGATCGGTTACAAAAATTACTAATTAAGAACCGATTTTAGTGAGTTTATTAAACTGTCTGCGGGTCCCACTGACTCGTGGTGGTCCGCGATTGGTTTGCTTTTTAATTTTTTTTTTTTTAGACAAAAAAAATCTAAGAAAGAATTTAGGGATAAACATGCTCTTAGTATCTTGTGAAGGTAGTCTACTTATGGTATTTTGATTATAATTACATAATTGAGATTATTAGGAAAGAAGAAAAAGTGGAAGGTGAGGTGAGGGATGGGGTTATCGTGAATGCTTAATCTAGAAATTAGGTTAAGTGGCACTGTTGGCCAACTAAAAGCATCCTCAAATATACTCAATAATGACACTCTTCTTCTATTGGTTTAAGGAAATACAAAATTCTTCAAGTAAACAATGATTCTAACTTGCTTACAAAGTCATAACCACGCACGATATTAGCAATAAAAACCCTACCAAAATCCATCATTTCCTACACTCACACACGCTAATATCACCATTACATTAATCGTATACCATACGTACACACACATACAAGAGAAAAAAGAGAGATGAAAGATCGGATTGAGCGTTTTGTGGTATTGCCGTTTTCGTTGGGGTGCTCGACGCAATCCAGCGTCGCCGTGGCTGCTAGTCATCAACACAAGAAACCAAACCAACTCATCGAGAGTACTCTTAACTAACCTTCGTCCCACACGACCTCGAGTTCTCGTTCTCCTTTTCAGTTTTCTGATTCTTTTTCTTTTGTCGTTTTTTGGTTTTATAAGGAAAAGAAAAAAGTGGCTTGTTTATAAAAGAAGAGACAAAGTTAGAGAACAATGGTGCCAATATCTCGGATGGTATCTACAAACTTGTTCGAAGCTTCAAGAGTTTTTCTCACTTCTTCATAAGTACGTCCTCTTTTACTACTATCTTCTTCTTTTTCTGTGCAAACATTTCTTAAAAAATTAAATTTTGAATTTTATACTACTTTTCAAGTAAAGAAAACCATTTTCAAAAGAAGAGTAGAATAGTAGATTTTTTTATTCCCAATATTTCTAGTTATTTCTCTTATCCTATAATCTAAAATAATGTGTAAGAAACACAACAAAATAGACTAGCTATTCTTTTGTGTTAAAAAAAAAAAAGACTAGCTATTCCTTGACATTGATGATGTTGGAGCAAAATTTATGCGTTAGACAATCATATACCAATGAGTTAAGCTTATGTAGGAGGTGCTTCACCACTAAGGCACTAATATGGGTTTTATTTTTTTTTAACACATTGATATATATATATATATATATATATATATATATGTTGTTACATGGGTTTCAACTTTCAACCTCGTTTTCGATATATCCATAGTTTAGTTACATTTACAAATAACCAAAGGTAAGAGTAAACACAACTAGTAAAATTTAGTGTAACTATAGTCTTTAAGATTCTTAAGCAAGAAAACAAGAAGGATTCTTTGGAATATAAACAATACACCAGTTACGAAGAAAGTACATTGTCATGTGTGGTTTATACGGCAAAAAATGAATGATAATAGATTGATTCATATTTATGAATATATGGGAGGCATGCATCATCAGCCTGCATTAATTCGTCTCTGTATATGAGCAGGATACGAAGAGGAGAGGGAGGCGGAGATGGAGATTGGGCTTCCAACGGACGTGAAACACTTAAGCCACATCGGAGTTGATGGAACCATGACCACTTTTGACTTTTGTTCTACCTCCTCCTCCTCACCTTTTCCATTCTCCCCTTTCCATCTCACTGCCGTCTGATTTAACTTTTGCATTCCTAAAGCTTTAAATCAACTTCACCATGATTTACTGTATATATGGATTGCGATAGAGAAAACTTTCGGCTATAAAAATAAAATAAACTCAATTCTAATATAAATGAATGTGTGTTGGTATGTTCTTTTGCCAAAAAAAGATTTTAAAATTTGGGATCATATATACTTTTAGAGAATGGCTTACACGACATACACATTCATTCACATGTGCAAAAACATTTTTTTTGTAACAGTGCAAAAACATTTCTAATGTCAGAAACATGTCGTAAATGGTAACCATGAAATTGAATTAGTGAAATAAAAATAGATGGAATAATACGAATGGAATCAGTAAAAAAATAGAATATATTCATTTCATTCGGTGTTCAAATTTTTTTTTATTATCAAAATTGTAAAAGTATTTTTCTTTGTATTTTTTGAAATTGTTGTAAAATTTATGAAATAAGTATTTCATTCCATTCAAGTTAACTGATAAAAAAATAAAATAAATAGAATAAATCATTAGTTTTCAAAAAAAAAAAAATGAAGCAGTTTACATCATTCCATTCAGAAATTATGGGCAATTTTCCTAAATAGATAATTTTCAATTTTTGATCATAAAAATAGACCACAAGGGGGAAAATGATCAAAATGTTTAGTTTAATAGGTAAAAGAACAATAATACCCTAAATATATAAAAAAAAATTAAAAAAATAAACTTTTTTTGTAGTTTTAGATAAAAAAATAAACTTTTTTATAAAATTTTATTTTTAATTTTTTTTTGAAATTTTTTTTTTTAATTTTTTTTCAATTTTTTTTGTAATTCGAAATTACTTTTTGAAACTATTTTAAAAATTTTTATTTTCAATTTTTTAATATTAATATTTTATTTTATAAAATTTTAAATCTCAATCTCAAATCTCTACCCCTTAACTCTAAACCTTAAGATTTGGATTAGTTAACCTTATGGGTATAATTGTATATTTACATCTTTAATGAAACACTTTGGTTATTTTGATCTTTAGAGTCTACGAAGGTGATTGGTAAGTGTTGTGAGTGTTTTCTACAGCTCATTTTTTTTCTACTTCCATTTTAGTTTAACAATCATGCTTTAAAGAAAAAGATTTAAAACTACAGCTATAAAAACTAAAATAGGAAACAAAATAGCTTTGGAATTCAATTTTTCTAAAACTTTATATTTAGTGCTCTGAGAATAATTAATCTACGGTTACGGCAATAAAATTCTAGAACTATTAATCATCTCAGAAATTTTTTTTAGTGCTAGTATTTCCTTGAAATTAATCCAGTATTACCAGACAATTATACACCAATCCAAAACTGAAAGCAAAAAGTAAACTAAAAACACACAAATAATAAAAAAAGCAAAGCAAAACAGTAACAGTGAGAATAATAAATGAAAAAAAAAATAATGAAGGAGGATGAGGAAGAAGAAAGTTATCGGGAGTCCCCTGAACCAGCTCATTCCGTTCCCCTGAGGCGATTTCACTGTCGCTTTTAGTCAAAACGCTTCTTCTCCGATCGGTCTCTTACTCTCTGTTTTCTACTTCAGGTATGTCTTCTCTTACTCTTACTCTCCCCCTCCATATTCTCCGGAAAATCCTTTTTTTTTTTTCTGTTGAGATTTGGGGTTTTCATATTTTACAATTAAAGCTTTATGCTTCTGCCCGGAGAGAGCGATCGATTCGGAGTTGAATTAGTGAAAATCATCATGACTAGTGTAATTGGATTGTAGGCATCGGTAACTTTCTCTCCCTTCGTTCGTTGGCTTTTGGGGACCATTTGGAAAACCCTAGCTAAAGGGAGAGGGGGACAGTGATTGGGGATCAAAAACCTAACTTGTTGTCAAATCTTTTATTAGCTCTTGCAGGATAGTTCCTCATCATGACTGAGATTGTTGCCGTTTTTTCATTGACATCATTTATATGACGTATATAGCCTTTGGGGTTTTAGTTAGGAACCTTCTGAAAAGTATAATTGAAGAATGTGGTTAGGTGAAAAATTTACATTTTGTGTGTTTCTTGACAAGTTGCTGATGGAAACAGACGAGAAAAGGTTAGAAAAACGAATACACTTTCTCTTGCCTCTTTTGTTTGTCTGGGTCTGAAACATAGAAAGCTCTTTCTCTTTCGCTGACGTTAACTGATAAATAGTTGATTAGCTCTGTGTGGTTCTTGATATTTTGAAAATTCAGAAGCTTTTTTTTTTAAAATAAGTTGAAGGGCATTGTCTATTAAGGTAGCTGATGATATACAGATTGTCTAGGCTTCTCTTGTTTAGGCTTTTGTTTCTATTTACTATCCCGCTTTCTGAAAACTTGTAGGATTTGTTGCTCTGGCTTTAGTGGTGTGTGGGTCTATATGAAAACAACCCACATCTTCAATGGACTGCAACATGGCATCTCCGACGTGGGACTGGGATCATTTGATCATGTTCAATCCCTCAGAGACTGAAAACGACAAGAACCAGCAGCCGTCTCCTGAGTGGGAGATTGAGAAAGGCGAAGGAATTGAATCTATGTTTCCCTGTTTCGATGGCCTCGAGAAAGTCAGTAGCGGCACTCCCTCCGGTTTCTGGCACTCGCAGTCGACCTCAACCAACTCTTCCTCTCCCAAAGTCAAACAAACCAACCTTGCGTCGGAAAGTTCCCCTGGCGATTCTTGCAGCAACGTGGATTCTGTCTATGTGAAGGCTTCCACATCTGCTGAATCTGATCTTTGTTTGGAGCTAGGAAAGCAGACATACTCTGAAGAATTTTGGTGTAGAGACAATAATGACCTTTCAGCCGTTTCTATGAATGCTCGTAAGAAACAGAGCGTTCAAGTCCCGCGTTGCCAAATTGATGGCTGTGAGCTGGATCTCTCATCTGCTAAGGATTATCATCGCAAGCATAGAGTCTGCGTTAACCATTCAAAGTGCCCGAAAGTGACTGTGGGTGGCCTGGAACGTCGGTTCTGCCAACAGTGTAGCAGGTAAAAGCCATGATTATTGTTCTGGCTGGTGGTTATGTTCATGTCCTCATTTTATTCTTAATATCCATCCTCTTTACATGCCTCATGGTATTACGGTTAGAGAATTGGTGTGTAATTCTGATTTATAGGTTGCATGCCGTCTCTGAATTTGATGAGAAGAAACGAAGCTGCCGTAAACGTCTTACGCATCATAACGCGAGGCGTCGCAAGCTGCCAGGAATATTTCCATTGAATCCAGAGAGGGTTTGCAGTAAGAATCTACAACCCAACTTGACTTATTTGATCCCTGAGTCTTTCAATCTGTCTATTGTATTTTTCACACATACCCAATTTTGAATACATGGAACTCTAATGTGAAATGTTTAACTCCTGCCAGATCCAAGACATCATACAAATATGTTGTGGGATGAGATGTCTCTAAACACGAAATCTGAAGAAACGTTAGCATGGGATACAACTTATGATACAAAGCCTACACAGATAGAAAGCGGCTTTACTTTGAGCTTCCAGAGAGGCCATGGCCGCCCTGATGAGCAGGTGGTTGCTGGTAGCAGCCGCTCTTTCTCTCCGTATCAAACCTCTAGCGGGTTCCAACTTCCCAGCAAAGGTTTGATATTTTCACTTCTAGAATCATATTGTTGTATTGTAGATCTCTGGTGTTGGAACTGAGTTATATATACATATGTTTTGGAAGGTGTAGGAGAATACTCAGGAGGCCTCAATGAATCGCAAGATTTCTACAGTGCTCTCTCTCTTCTGTCAACGTCTTCGGATTCACGTGGGACCAAACACAATCCCATGGTCGAGTCACAGCCAATACATGGCACTTTCCCTACTCATTTTATGTAGATGCGTAAGGAATGCGTGTGTCTCACTCCATGAGAAAGTCAAGTTGCATCCACTGGAGTTTCTTTTCAAATAAAGTAAGAATGTGTAACGTTCATTGTTCAAGCTTAAACCCTGTACACAGTCAACTTCTTCTTGGATTCTGTTGTATGTCAACTTCGTTATTTGATCAGACATGTCTAGTGTTTTATAGCTGTGGTGGTTTCGATAAATGATGCATCTTGTAACAAATTTTTTGAGGTTGCTAAGATAAGAGTGGGAGTAGCTGAAATGTCAAAGTCCAGTAGAGACATACAAAAGCCCCAACCAGCCTACTATCCACTGTTCAGATGACTTTCCATTATGATGAGAAACACAGTTTGCGGCAGCTTCTTTCTTCTCAGAGACGGCAATGCAACCTTAAAATAATAAACAAAAAGATACCAGTTCTCACTTCTCAGTAGTCGGTACTAGGCCCGGGACGGATCGGATATCCGGATAATTTTAAGGTATCCGGATCCTTATCCGGCGGATCCATAATTTTATTATCTTTATCCGGATCCGGGGTTCTCGGATATCCGAGTGTCAGATATCCTTCTAAAAATTGTAATATCCGGCGGATATCCGGATCCAGATTTGGATCCTTAAAATAAATAAAATAATAATAATAATATATATAAAATATTAAAAATAATTTAAAAATAAAAAATATATAATGTTTTTTAATTATTTCTATGTATAATATCACAAAATTTACATATACTATTATAAAAATGAAAATATATTAAATAAAGTTAGTTTATATATATATATATATATATCTATTACTATTTTTGAAATAATTATTAATAAAAATTACGGATCCGGATATCCGGACTAAAAAATCAAGATATACGGATACGGATCCGGCTTTGACGGATCCAACATTTTATTATCCGGATCTGGATTCGGCCTCTCCGGATATCCAGATTTTCGGATCAGATCTGGATCGAATCTCGGATAAAAGTCTCAGACCTACTAAATTTTCAGTAAAAACTCAATAGGCACTGTGCAGTTAAAATAGAATGCAACATAAAGAATTAAACGAGGCTATTATTGCCACGTAGACATCGCACGTCTCTGTACCCAATCAGAATGGGCTGTGACAACGTGCGCTGTGAGAATAGCAATTTTCGATCCACAAAACCTTTTTTTTTTAGGTTTGTGAGGTAAAGTTGAAACGAGGACGACCATACATACCAACTCGAACGGAAATCAAAAACAATTAAATCGAAAGAAAAATTTCTTCGAGATCGCGATCTTCTTTCTCCCTGATCCATTCAAATCTTCTCTTCTCCGGCGTAATCATGGTATACTTCCTCTAAAGTCAACCCTCCTTTTTTGTTAAATCTGCGTAGCTTCTTCTTCTTCTTCTTCTTCTTCTTCTTCTTCTTCTTCTCTTTGTTGCTCCGATCTGCCAGATCTGATCCACGAGCTTAACTATCAATGTTTGAAATCTGAATCACGCCAAGATTGTTTTCAATTAGCTAAATGGAGATCCTAATTTCGAATCGGATTAGCTGAATTTCTTTTACTCTTTTTTTTTTTTTGTTGTGGTGTTAGGATGTTCGATCTCCTGCTCCCGTTCCCGTTGGATCTCGGCGGCGTGATAACAAGTGGTCATCTCGTTGGGGTCCTGACGATAAAGAGAAAGAAACCAAGGAGAAGGAGGAGCCTGAAAGTCAATCTGTGCTTGGCAGCAGCCTCCGTGCTACTGACTCTGACGCTCGTGATAAATGGAGGCCACGTCATCGGATGGAGCAGCTCCATTCCGGTGGACCTAATTCTTACCGTGCTGCGCCTGGGTTTGGACTCGATAAAGGACGAAGTGAGAGTCCGAACATAGGTTTCACCGTTGGTCGAGGAAGGGCGAGGGGTACTTGGTCTGCGTTCTTTGGCGCTGGAGGATTCTTGAGAAATGAAAGTGTTCCTGGTAAACCTGCCCCTACGTGTCGGTATGTGAGGGGGAAGTTGCTTGACTTGTATAGAAACCAGAAGCCTGATAGGATGCCTATTGATATGGAGGATGTTGACTCTGTAACTCAAGTGGCTTTGATCGAACCTCTTGCTTTTATCGCACCTGATGTTGAAGAAGAGGTATGGTTTTCACTGAGGACTTGCTTTGCTTCTTATTTGTAACTATTTTTCTATTGTTGGTTGTTATCTGTCTATTAGGAAAGCCTTAAGGGTATATGGAAAGGAAGGATCACTGGTAGCGAAGCTCACACTTCACCTGGGGACGAATCATTAGCTGAGAAGAGTCTGGGTATACAATCTTGTTTTTTTTTTGTTAATTGGCTTCTATCGTTCCTACTAGCGGAATGTAACTAATGCCTCTCTGACTTGACAGGTGAGACAAAAGTGGATGGTGGTTTGCTAGGGGTTGTGAGTGGTGACAGTGTTTCCATGCATAATAGTAATTCAGGTATGTGAATAATAGGTGCTAAACGGTTCTTCTAATTCATGTATTTTTAGCTTTCTTTGGTGTCTGATGGCATTTAGTGTTCTATATATTCTGACCCAAATCCAAACAACTGTTGCTGTAGGATTACTTGGTAGTCATGGTGGAGGTCTGTGGGGTGCTTCTGAAAGTGATAAAGTTTCTCATGGAAGTCCTGAGGCAGTTAGATCTGCATTTACTAAATCATCTATGTTGGATGCGGGTGAACCCCTTGTTGAGCAAGGTTATACGGGAAAGCTGCAGCAACCTGATATTGAAGTGAATCACTCCGAAGGGACTCTGCCACCTGAGGAGTTTATGTTCTCGTACATTGATCCTCAAGGAGTAATACAGGGACCGTTCATTGGATCTGACATTATTTCATGGTTTGAGCAAGGGTTTTTTGGGACTGATCTACAGGTCCGCTTGGCAACTGCTCCAGAAGGGACTCCTTTTCAAGATCTAGGTACTGTCATGTCATATTTAAAGACGGAAAGTATGCAAGCCCATATCAATGATCAGATCAGCGAGCTAGAAGAGACTAGTCGAAAAGCAAATTCGGGGATTGGTTTATCATTTGCACCCGTATCAGAATCTAATGGTTCAGCCTTAGGTCACGATAATGTTCAAATGAACTCTAAATCAGAAGCTTATGTGAAACCACCACATGTTGATGACCGAAGTTTCTTGGACTATTCTGCTCAAGATGAAGGTTTGTTATTCTACTGACCTTTTCTCACTTGTGTGCATTTGTATGGTATAAGACATTTCTTTCTTCGGTTTAATATGCTTGTGTAGCCGAATACATTTCCTTCTTTCATAATGATATTAATTAACTTTCTGTTCATGATAACTAAACATACTTTTTGTATTTTTTTCTTATTCAGAAATCGTATTCCCAGGAAGAGCTGGAGTTTCTGGTTATGGATCGGCAAAATCCTCTACAAGTATGCATGATGCTTTAATGGGAGTTTCTGGCCACTCTGCTATTCCTGTTGAATCAGCGAAGGTTGCTACTCAAAATCAGAATGAGAACAAGCTGCATCCGTTTGGTGTGTTGTGGTCTGAGCTAGAGAGCAGCAGTACACCAGTTGATCTTTTGCCTAACAGGTCGTATGATACAGGACATGACCAGAAGTATCTTGATCAAGCTCAGGATTTGGATCATTTATTAACTCTCAAATTGCAGCAGCAGCAGCAGCAACAAAAGATTCAGTTGCAGCAGCAGCAGAAGATTCAGTTGCAACAACGTCAACTAGAGCAAGAGTATCAATTACAACAGAAGCTCTTACAGGAGCAACAACAGTCCCATGCTCGGAATTTACATTTTCAACAGATTCTTCAAGGACAGACTCCTGATTCAAGGATTGGGCAGTCACATGATTTCCCTCGATTCAACAATGTTGATCAGATGTTATTAGAGCAGCAACTAATGGATGAATTACAGAGTTCTGGCCATAGATCACAAAATTTTACACCGTACATGGAGCAGCTTGCCGCTGGAAATTTTGGGCAGTTACCACATGAAGGTCATCAAAACGAGCTACTACTTGAACAGCTACTTTCCGAACAAATGCAATCTCAATACAGACAGATGCGTTCTCAACATGGACACATGCAATCTGAACCGATACGGTCTTTGGAGTACCAGCTACTGCAGCAAGACCAGCTCATGCGATTGGCAAATGGAGGGAGGCAAAATACAGAATTGGAGGAACTGAGACATATTGACCCTCAACATGGACAATTGCAGTCTGAACCAATACGGTCTTTGGAGTACCAAATGATGCAGCAAGAGCAGCTCATGCAATTGGCAACTAGAGCGAGGCACAATACGTTATTGGAGGAACATAGACATATTGATCCTCTATGGCCATCCAACCGTAATGATCAGCTTCTAGGAGCTCATCCGGGGATCCACCGTTCACACTCTTCTGCAGGATTTAGACCAGTAGACTTCCATCAACAGCAGCAGAGGCCACCCTTTGAGGATCACTTTAGTCATCTTGAGCGGAACCTTTCATATCAGCAACAACTTAATCAGGAATTATTCGAGCAAGGTCTACCCTTTGAGCGATCTACATCGTTACCCAGAAATACATCGGGGCTGAATCTGGATGCAGGAAGAGGTCTTAACCTCTCTGAGTTGCGGGATGCCCAGATGCAATCTTCTGGTAGATTAGGAAATTCTACTCCGGGTTTCAGTCATCAGAATCCCCATACACAATTAGGTGAACCTCATTTTTCAGAAATGGAACCAAGGAAAGAACGCTGGCATGGAGCAGATACACAGCTAGCTGGTGGCTGGGCTGAAACTCAGTTTCATAGACCAAATACTGAAGCTGACCATCATAAAATGAGGAGGCAGGGCGAAGATTCCAACTCATGGATGGTAGATGGACATACAGATGAAAAGTCAAAACAGCTTTTTATGGAGTTGCTTCACCAGAGGCCTGGCCATCAACCTCTCGAGTCACCAAGCATGAATCGTGGGGAACCCTATGACAGGATGGCTGCTTCAGGATTCGGCTTTGCAGACCATGGTGGTAGACAAAACGCTTCATCTTCTTTTGGGTCGCACGCATCTTCTGATGAACATGTAAACGGATTACCAGGAGATGGGAACTATATGGGATCGTTGCAGCGTAATAATTCATTGCTTTCTGGAAGTATCGATGGTGGAAGAAAAAATGAAACTAAAGACTTCAGTAATATGCTTGGTATGATGAGCAAAGACGCGAATGATATCAGAACGTGGAACAATGCACCACCAAAAAAGGAAGGAGCGGGATTGATGTCATTTGAAGCACAAGACAGAATGGGAAAGCAAGCAGTAATGGACTCCTTGGTTCAAGGGGAGGTTCCTGTTGCTACGCTTGGCAGACAGTCTTCTTCCAGTATCTCTGGTATGTATCTTCCAGAGTTAAGATTTTGTTTTCCCTTAATATATCATTTTTTTTTGTTATGGGGGCTTATGTTGATATTTTCTTTCTGCAGGGTCATACTGTGACAACTTGGTTGGAGAAGTTAGAAAGGATAGGTAATTTTGTACTCTAACGTTTAGCAACCGTAGATTAGGCAAGTAGTAAATCGCCATGTGAGGTCTTATAATTGATTAAATGTTCTTTTATTGTTGTAGGTTGGTAGTTCCATCACACGGGCAGGTATCAGTTTTGTTAAAAAGGCCTCCCTCATCGCACTCGTCATCACCGCATGAGGGATTGCTTGAGCAGATGTCCGATGCAGCTAACAGAACAGCAGTGGGAAACAAAGGGTCAAAGGCGTCGTTCAGTGAGATGTTGAAGAATAGCAGTAGCAGTAGCAGCATGAAGAAAGTGGCAGCAGAGCCATCTTCTGATCCAAACGAAGGAAACAAAGGCGGTGGTGGGAAGAAGAAAGGCAAGAAAGGGAGGCAGCTTGATCCAGCTCTTCTCGGTTTCAAAGTCACTAGCAATCGTCTTATGGGTGAAATTCACCGCGCTGATGACTTTTAGTCAATTCTGATACCCTGAGATCCCATTCAAGCGTTTCTTCTTCTCTGGCGTAACATGGTATAATTCGATCTTTGCATATAAGTAAACCCTTCTTATGTTTTTGTTTCTCTGTGATTTTTGATGGTCAATGATTTTCTCTTTGTTTGAAATATGAATCACGTGAACATTGTTTCAATTAGCTAGATGAGTCCTAATAATATCTTTACAAAATCACTTATTTTTCGAAATTTGAATCGGATTAGCTTACTTATATCTGCATTATTGTGGATTGTTTACTTGTTTTTTTTTTGTTGAGTGTGAATGAATACTTGAACGGGATGAACCAGTACTAACTACAATCATGGTGGATCCGGGATATGATATTGATTGATTCTGTGTTGATTTTGTTATTGCAGAAAACTTACAAAGCTGACTCGCAGACAGGAAAGTGGAGAAGTTTGACAACGTTTATAAAGAGAGGTTTTGTTCCTGAGACCACTACGTGTACGTTGTGTCTCTCTTTTAGATAACCTGTAAGGAACCATGGTCTGGAATCTGAATCATTCCAGTATACAATGTGTATGTTACAGCTCTCTTCCAGCTCATGAGGACTGCAGCTAGCGGAGATACGGCATAAACCGAATCACATTCAAGCTAGAAGAATCAAGTTTAGAAATGAATCATTCTCCTGTCTCTCTTCTTTTACTGTAGAATGCAACTTTATGTTTACTTGTGCATGATAACGTAATAAATAGTATTTTCTACAAGTTATCTTATCGAAACACTATATATCTAAAACCCTGAACAACTCAAATCTCTTTTTCCCAAGGCATAAAACTAGCTGTCTCTCAGTATTTCACTAGATGTGCAAAAAATAATTAAGTATACATGCTGTACTCTAGCAACGAAAAATAACAAAAACAGGAGAATCAAGAGTTAGTTGTCGAGCATTAAAAGTAATTATTATGGGAGTAAGCAATGAACATAAAGGACGACCCAACAAACATTGAATATACTAGGGAAGATATGATTCGAGTAGATGCCGAATTAACAGTCGGAATACTCAAAAAAATCATTTACCTAAACAACAACCATCGCCTTAATTACAAAAGTGATTTAACGTACTACTCACCAGAGCAACCGAAGAAACAACGATTAAAGAAGAAACAAGTCCATTTGTTTTCAGAATATAGGACAATACTTTCATCAAATGCTCAAGATATCATCATCTAATGTGTGAGTTAGTTAGGAAAACACAGTTCAAAGTTAAACTTGGAGAACCACACACATGCGCAATCTGCGGAACTAAAGACGAAGGACCAGAGGATGAAGTAATTGAAGAATAAGACAAGACTGAGAAACTAATAATTGAAGACACAATCAACAAAATGTAGACATCCGACAATAATCACGTGAAAAAATGTAAACCTAATATAGCTATCTACATAAATAAAGTGGAAAAATAAGATTCCACACGAAATCTTTGTAAGAGTGGGCAATAATGAACCACATGTCTATCTTTATTCTATAAAATAGTTATGTCCTTATCTCATATGTGGTATACGTAACTGTGTGAACCTCGCTTGCAAAAAGTGAAGTGAAAATAAAAATCGAACAAGTTTCGTTTTAAAGAGTTGAGAAATTTTTACTCTGAAAAGCTTTAACCGTCGAAGACCTAAACCTTCTGAATAACAGTTTTTTACTTAAAAAACTCATAAAACAAATTAAAAAAATCCGAGAATCAAAAAAGTTCAATCAAATTCAGGCGACCATTGCAACCAACAAAAATCCAACTGTATGCAACCAACGATACGACATAAACCGAATCACATTCAAGCTAGAAGAATCAAGTTTATAAATGAATCATTCTTCTGTCTTTACACTTTTTTCTCTTCTTTTACTGTAGAACTAGATCTCGACCCGCGCAACCGCACAGATTTTTCTTTTTATTTATTTTTATATAAATATTTTGTTTTCAATTCTAAATAGATATATATTATAAAATAAATGTGTCTATCAATTTTTAAAACATAGTAAGTTTACTGTTTATTTTTTCATTAAATAGATTGTTTCAAACTTTCACATGTATTTGTATCTTCTTCTATATATATATTTTCGGATTATTATTTCATTATTAAAATCGTAACTATATATATAAAAATTAGTAAATATTGTTTTATTATCATATTCAAAGATATTGTAACATTTCACAAATTTAGAAAGTTTTTAAAAAATTAAACTTTTTGCTTCATAGATTTATATTATCGAGTAAATAATTAAACATTTTTTTTTTTTAATTTTTAAAATAAATATATTATCGAGTAAATAATTAAACACTCGCTCGCTTAACTCTCTCTGTCTCCACCATTTCGCTTGTTTAGTTTAAAATTTGTCTTCATTGGTTTAAGGTAGTAAAGATTAATCATTGTTAGATCATATGATTTTTGTTATTTAAAAAAAAAACTCTATAATTTTAAAAGTTAACATCAACAAATATTTAAATATTTAGCATGTAGAGGTATAGTATTACAACATTAAATTATATCTATTTAATTTATAATATCTATAAATTCAATGGATCATATATTGTTTAAATCCAATTATTGATAGCCCAATAAAAATTTATGGTATGCCCAAAATTTAAATGATAAGATTAGATATTAAATGTAACATGACTTTCTAGGAATAGGTACATTAAGTCTATTTTTAAAAAAAATCACACATGAATCAAGGTTGTGACTCCTATTTTAATATATAAGATGCAATTTCTATTTACTTGTTCATGTTAATGTAATAAAATAGTGTTTTCTACAAGTTATCGTATCTTCAAGTTAGTTCGCTTGGTACGACCCACACGCAGTTGATACTTTATGGCTCCGAATGGGTGATTGCGTTTTGAGCGGCACGGGACAAACGGTTCAACAGCAGTACGATTTTAACAGTTATAAAAACGTATAGATATATGGAATATGTAGAGATTTTTGCTACTGTTAACTGCGGTGCGGGTCGGTTGTAAACATCCGAAGCCTATATACAACGAGTAAGTGTAGTTTCCAATAGATCTCGTCAAGTCTTATGAGGTTGATTATTCACAGGTTTAAGGAGTTCTCACCAGGTGCAGAGAGATTAAAGGGAAGCATGTGCTCACGTGGCATAATACTCGGGATCGTTGGCCGAGAAATCAGATACGATTTTTGTTCGATTTTTTTTTTTTGGTTCAATGACAAACTTTCCATTAACCAATATTGTTCAGACCTACATCATAGTTCAGTCCTACAGAAGGCATATCAGCCTCTAACACTGGTTTCAACCAACTTGACACCATAGAATACAACTTAGGAACATAATTCAAAAGAGAAAAAGCTTCATTTGCTATCCTATCTGCCGTTTTGTTACCGTCTCTAGAGAAAAACTCTACTCTGTAGCTTCGGTTCTTCTGAAGGGATTGGGTGATGTCTTGGATGATCGGTTGTATCTTTGGCCATGTCTCTGCTGAACCTTCGATCATCCTTGCCAGTACCTGCGAGTCTGTTTCGAATATCACCTGTGAGTAGCCCAAGCGGGCCATTGACCTTATTGCCCAGTTCAAAGCGGTTGCTTCAGTTTCCACAGGTGAGCTCAAACCTTCGAACCTTTGTGCTCCTGCCCACAACAGTCGTCCCGCATAGTCTCTAGAGACCCATCCAATACCTTGTTGTTGATGATCTTTGTGCCAAGCTCCATCTGTGTTGCATTTGATCCAGTTCTGAGTTGGTGGCGTCCATTTGAGATGTTGCGTACTGCTAGTGGGTTTTTTAACCTTCGTTTTATCTTCCTCTTGTCCCCTCATCCACTCTGCTGTGTCCTCTATAGCTTCATTGACTGTGTCTGGTGCTGGATAGTCTTTGCCTTGGAAGAGGAAGTCATTCCTGTTTTTCCAAAGGCGCCAGAGTAGCCAAGGGACGAGCTCCGCGTGTGCCTCTTCTCAAGTGTATCTTTCTTGTAGACTCAGCACTCGGTGGAGGTTTGAGTAGAGGGAATCAGACATTATACCATGGGGTGGTGCGTGAATGGGAGAGGTAGCCCATATCAGTCGTGCATACGAGCATTGGAATAGAATATGGTTGACTGTTTCACTCTCCATACCGCAACGAGAGCAACTCCCATCTTTAGAGATATGTCTGCTTCTCATATTTGCTGCTGCTGGGAGGGAGTTGCTGATGCATCGCCAAAGGAAGTGGCACACTTTTGGGCTGGTGTTGTACTTCCAAACCCGCTGATATAAGTCGTCGAGGCTTGGCTGATCTACTGTTCCTCGTTGGTTGGCCGCTGCGATGATGTTTGTCTGCACCCAGTACCCAGATTTTACACTATAGTGCCCTGATTTCGAGTATTCCCAGCTGTAGGTGTCCTCTCCTATGGGACCTTGTGGGTGTATGGAGAGGATTTTGCGTCGAGTTCCTTCAGGGAATATACTGTTGATCAGGTTCGAATTCCACTCTCTTCTACATGGCATCATCAGATCTGCAACCTTCATATCCATAGAGAGTAGGTGCCTAATAGGCTCTGGAACTGTGCTTGTTTGGGTGATTGGTGACGCAGGTGAGCTTTCAAGCCATCTCTCTCTCCATATGTTTGTGTTTTCACCGTTTCCAATGATCACCTTAGCGCCTTGTTTGATCAGATGCTGAGCTGAGTGGATACTTCTCCACGCATATGAGGGTCGGGATTCTAGTGGGGCATTGAGAGGGTCGGAGGATCTAAAGTATCTGCTTTTGAAGATTCTGGCTAGCAATGAGTCTGGTTGGGTGATAATGCGCCAGAGTTGCTTCCCGAGCAGAGCCGTGTTGAAAGCTTCTAAATCTTTAAAACCGAGTCCTCCTTTGTCCTTTGGGGAGCATAGGCTCTCCCAACTTCTCCAATGCATTCCTTTTGACGCTGTGTTGCTCTTCCACCAATAATCTGACATTATAGCCATAAATTTCTTGCATATCGTCTTTGGCACCAGGAAACACGACATTGTGTAGGTTGGAAGAGCTAAACCAATTGCTTTGAGAAGCACTTCTTTGCCTGCTGGAGAAAGGAACCTATTTTGCCAGCCACCGATTATTTGCTTGAGTCTTTCTTTGAGGAAGCTCAAAATGGATACTCTAGAGCCTCCAAAAGATTCAGGGAGGCCTAGGTATATACCATCACCCCCTTCCTGCTTCATTCCAAGTTTCAGCTTGATTTCTTCTCTCCTGCTTGGAATGTTTTTGCCAAAGTAAATGCTTGACTTTTGGTAGTTTATTCTCTGACCAGAGGCAAGACTGTACTCTTGTAATATTACAGTTAGGCGGCTGAGCTCTTCATCTGACTGTTTGCAGTAGAACATGCTATCGTCAGCATATAAGAGATGGGAGACTGCAGGAGCTCCACGCGCCACCTTTAGGCATGTGATCTCCCCAGAGTTTTCAGTTTGGATTAGTTTCTGGACCAGCATTTCAGTGCATATTACAAAGAGATATGGGGAGAGCGGGTCTCCTTGCCTAATGCCTCTCGTGGGTCTGATGTCTCCGTGAGGAGTACCGTTGATAAGCACCTGGTATGGGGAGAGCGGGTCTCCTTGCAATGTACTCTCTGGAACAGCTGTTGTTGGAATTCAAAGCGTGCAATAACTCATGGGCAATCAAGATATTATCAGAGATGAGTCTGTCTTCGACAAAAGCTGCCTGAGTTTCTGTTATTATCCAAGGTAGTACAGACTTCAACCGCTTACTAAGTACTTTTGAGACAATCTTATAGGCGACATTACACAAACTTATGGGGCGAAATTCCACTAGCCTCTTTGCCTCCAGCTTTTTTGGAACCAAACAGATGTTTGTTTTGTTGATTCCCTCTTCAAGTTTCCCTGTTCTGAGGAATTCTTGCGCCATAGATGTGAGATCATCTCCCATTGTGTCCCAAAATTGATGAAAGAAGAACCCATTCATGCCGTCCGGGCCTGGACACTTGTGTGGGTTGATATCGAACACTGCCTCTCTTACTTCCTCTCTGGATATCTGTGCCATTAGCTGAGCGTTCTGTTCTTCTGTGACTATCGCTGGTATGCTGTTCCAGTCTTCTAGGGTGATTCCCACGTCTTCTGAAGAATACAATAGCTTGAAGTGAGAGTCTGCAAGTCTTCCCAGGTCTTCTTCCGCAAACCACTCCTTATCATCATCATCAATGAGACTGAGGATCCTGTTTTGTGCTCTACGGTTTTTTGTGACTGCGTGAAAGAATTTTGTGTTCCTGTCCCCGGACCTGAGCCAATTGAGTCGGCTTTTCTGCATCCAGAAGATCTCTTTGTTATGGTACTCCTCATTTAGCTCAGATCTTAAGAGGCTCAGCTCCTCTCCCTTGTTGAAACAACTTCGTGTTGCCTCGTCTATCTTGGAGTGGAGCTCATGGATTCTGAGAGCGGAGTTTGGTTTTGCTGCTCTCTTCCAGATGGAGATGTCTTTCCTGCATTGAGAGATTTTGCGTAGGAGTCCCGCTTGTCCTGCACTGTGTCGCTTCCACGATTGAGAGACTGCAGTGATGAAACTCTCGCGTTTATCCAGCGCTGGTCGTACTTGAAACCCGCTTGCTGTCTCCACATTTGCTCAATGAGGCTAGTCATGACTGGACTGTGGTCTGAGCAGACTTTTTGTAAATAGGTTGCTGACGCTTGGGGGAACATATCTAGCCAGGCTTGATTTGCGACTGTTCTGTCCAATCTACATTGGACATTTTCGTTATTCCTGGTTCCTGCCCATGAGAATTGGTAGCTGACATGTTTTATGTTCCAAAGCCCACAAGCATGCAACATTTGCCGAAAGTCTTTGCCTTCTTCTGCACTCCTTGCTGCTCCGTCTATCTTTTCTGAAGGATCAATAAGCTCATTGAAATCGCCAGTCATTACCCATGCTCCATTTCTGGTTGTACCAGTTCTTGTGATCCTTTCCCAAACGTCACCTCTTTTGCCCTTGATTGGCTCTCCGTATACGCAGGTGAGAAAGAACATTTTTTCTTGCCACTGAATCTTTAAATCTATTACTCTGCGGTTGGCCTGCAGTACCTCAACCTTGCAACTTTTTTTCCACAATACTGCAAGACCACCGCCTTTTCCTACCGGTTCCACTGTTTTCAAGTTGCTGAAACCGAACTTTTCTACCAAACCTTCTATGTACCTTCTTCTGTTTTTGGTCTCACTGAGGAATAACAGCTCAGGATGATGCTGACCAAGCAACTCCTGTAGGTGTCGAACTGTCGGGGTATTCCCCAACCCCTGACAGTTCCAGCTGAGCATTCTCATGTTGACTTTGAAGGGTTGGAATTATCCATCAACCCTTCTTCCAAGATTTTGTCACTCCCCAATACTATCCTACGGACAGAATGGCGAGGGCGTGTAGCTGCTACTTGAGCAGAATGAACTGGAACTTCTACTGATTTCTCTCCAGACCCGCTTCCTTTGGTGCCTAGTCTTTGAAACACTGAAGCTTCATGGGTTTCTGTTCGAGGCTTCATTGCTTCCCTGTCCCCGCTGTTACTGAGCCTTCTTCTCTTTGAAGATAGGACATCTCTGAGGTTCTTTGTGCCCTCTGCTGTGTTCTGTGAGTGTGATCCGAGCCGTTCGAAAACTGAGGGAGGGCTTCTACTTCCCTTGCTTGAACGTCCTTCTTGAGATTCCTTGTGGTTAGAGGAGTCCTTGGAGTGACTTGATCTTGCCTCAGCAGCTCTATCATGCTCAGCGATGCAGGGGGAGTTAGGTTCTACATTTCCTAATCTCTCATAGACTGATACCAAATCTCTGTTAGCCTCTGGAGGGGACGTAGCTCTATTGCAAGGGACAGATCTTTTTCCTGAGGAGTTCGATTTTCCGCCAATGGGGATTGAGGATTCACCTGTGCTCTTCGAGTTTGTGCCTTCCAGTCTAGGGGTTTTAACAATTTCCTTTTGCTTCCATACTCGACTTGATTCTCCAGCGAAAGCCTTCCCTTTCTGGCTCGTCTTCCTGTATGGAGCTGCAGCAAGTATTGTTTCTCTGCGACTTGTTGCGCGAGATTGAGTTGCTCGAGAGTGAGTTGTTCGGGGAGCTTTTACTGTCGCTTTGGAGTTTTGCCCACCTTGTTGGTCTTTTCTCAGGGATCCTCCTTGGGTCTGGTTGCTTCGTCGTGGTACGGCGACGTTTTGATGCTGCTCCTGGGGTAGAACTTGATAGGGGCACTTTGTTTGATCTTGCGTGAGGCGCTTGCAGAGGAAGCAAACTTTGATGAGTCTCTCATATTCCAGCTCAGTAGGTATTACTTCTCCTGACTTGAAGCGAGCTGTACGCCTGAACTGGAGTGGCTCATCTGTATTGATCCATACTTGAGCTCGAATGTATTCCACGGAGATAGAGTTCTTGGCGTGCAGCTCTACCTTTTCTATCTTTTCCAGAGGTCCAATGAGACTGTCGACGGCTTGCTTCTTTAGGAGATGGACGGGGAGCCCTCGGACTCTGATCCAGAATAGGATTTTGTGGAGGAAACCTGGAGATGGGGAGGGTGACCATTGGTCAAGAGAGACTATCCAGACATTCACAAACCAAGGGCCTCTCGTGAGTACATGGTGAAGGTCTCTGTCTGATTGGAAGATGAACTGGACTCTGTCTGCTCCCACTCCTCTTCCATGAACTCTATCTTCCAAGCCCCATATCGGGGGAACGGCTTTGACGAGGCCACCGACTTTGTGTACAGTAGGGTTGAGGCATCGTACAATCACGCTAAGAGAGTTTTCTTCAATGAGGTCGTCGTTTTCTAGGTTCGGGATGTCGACCATCTCTCCCTCTTCTAGCAGCTCGAGCTCTTTGAGTTCCTCCATCAAGGAGAGCTCTTTCTTTTTTTTGGGACGAAACATTTTGTTACTGACCTGAGAAACCACAATGGTCTAATGAGAAGCCACAAAGGCCTAATGATAAGCCACTAGGGCCTAAAGAGAGAATCTTTCAGTCTCCAGCGAGGGTTCGAGTGGGGCGTTTGGATCTGGGGATCGTGGTTTGAAACTAGTGGGTAGAGGCGAAGATTTCTTCGGAATAGAAAGCTATGTGAGCTTAATGGGTACAGCGTGACCTTCTGCTTGTCTTGCTGAATGAAATCTAGGGTTATCAGATCAATATCTGTGGATTTGGGGGAGATTTGAGGATTTTGGTGAGAACCCTAGCCGCCTCGCTACTCTCCGCATTGTTAGAGTGTTTTAGAGGCTTCTCTTTTGTTCGATTTTTAGTTATCCTTTTTCCGAAATCCGAATTTGTTTTAAAAATGGGTAAAAACTTTAAATAAGGCCAATTATTAATACAGCTCTAAACATCTCAACTATCTTCCTCATGGCCGATGTGGGCTTCTCCACTTTGCCATTATTATATATTTTCGGGCTTTACACTATATGAAGCCCAAGTCATTCTCTTCACACATTAACTAAAGCCCAATGGTATTTAATTGACCCAATAAGAATAGCAAATTTCGATCCACTTTTCTAGGTTTGCGAAGGTAAAGTTGAAACGAGGACGACCATAAAAACCAACTCGAAAGGCAATTAAAAACAAAAATATAATAGAAATTTTCTTCAAGATCGCGATCTTCAATATCGAATCCCTAATCCATTCAAGCTTCTCCTATCTTCTCCGGCGTAATCATGGTATAGTTCCTCTAAAGTCAACCCTTCCCTTTTTTTCTTTGTGGAGCTTCTTCTTCTTCTCTTTGTTGCTCCGATCTGCCAGATCTGATTCATGAGCTTAATTCGAAATCTGAATCACGCGAAGATTGTTTTCAATTAGCTAAATGGAGATCCTAATTTCGAATCGGATTAGCTGACTTCTTTTACTCTTTTGTTATGGTGTTAGGACGTTCGATCTCCTGCTCCCGTTCCCATCGGATCTCGGCGGCGTGATAACAAGTGGTCATCTCGTTGGGGTCCTGACGATAAAGAGAAAGAGAAAGATGCCAAGGTTGGCTACAACAACAAGGACAACAAGGAGGAGGTTCAGATTGAAACTCAATCTGTGCTTGGCAGCAGCCTCCGTGACTCTGACACTCGTGACAAATGGAGGCCACGTCATCGGATGGAGCAGCTCCAGTCCGGTGGACCAGCTTCTTACCGTGCTGCACCTGGGTTTGGACTTGATAAAGGACGAAGTGAAGGACGAAGTGAGGGTCCGAACATAGGTTTCACCGTTGGTCGAGGAAGGGCGAGGGGTACTTGGTCTGCGTTCTTTGGTGCTGGAGGGTTCTTGAGAAATGAAAGTGTTCCTGGTAAACCTGCCCCTACGTGTCGGTATGTGAGGGGGAAGTTGCTTGACTTGTATAGAAACCAGAAGCCTGATAGGATGCCTATTGATATGGAGGATGTTGACTCTGTAACTCAAGTGGCTTTGATTGAACCTCTTGCTTTTATCACCCCTGATGTTGAAGAAGAGGTATGGTCCATATCCTTTCCCATAAGTGTGTCATCCATGTTTCTTGTTTGTAACTAATTTTCGTGTGTTTGTTTTCGGGTATTATCTATTTATTTCAGGAAAGCCTTAAGGGTATATGGAAGGGAAGGATCACTGGTAGCGAAGCTCACACTTCACCTGGGGAAGAATCATTAGCTGAGAAGAGTCTGGGTATGTGTAATCTTGTTTTTCGTTGCTTTGCTTCTATCTTTCCAACTAGCGTAGTATAATGAATGCCTCTGTGACTTGATTCAGGTGAGACAAAAGTGGATGGTGCTTTGCTAGGGGTTATGATTGGTGACAGTGTTTCCATGCATAATAGTAATTCGGGTATGTGAATAATAGGTGCTAAACGGTTCTTCTAATTCATGTATTTTTTTAAAGCTTAAGTCCATTGTTATGAGTTTGATGGTATTTTAGTGTTCTACTATATATTCTGACCCATATCCAAACAACTGTTTCTGTAGGAGTACTTGGTAGTCATAATGGAGGCTTGTGTGGTTCTTCTGAAAGTGATCAAGTTTCTCATGGAAGTCATGAAGCAGTTAGATCTGCTTTTGATAAATCTTCTATGTTGGATGCGGGTGAACCCATTGTTACGGGAAAGCTGCAGCAACCTGATATTGAAGTGAATCACTCCGAAGGGACTCTGCCACCTGAGGAGTTTATGTTCTCGTACATTGATCCTCAAGGAGTAATACAGGGACCGTTCATAGGATCTGACATTATTTCCTGGTTTGAGCAAGGGTTTTTTGGGACTGATCTACAGGTCCGCTTGGCAACTGCTCCAGAAGGGACTCCTTTTCAAGATCTAGGCAGTGTCATGTCATATTTAAAGACGGAAAGTATGCAAGCCCACATCAATGATCAGATCAGCGAGCTAGAAGAGACTAGTAGAAAAGCAAATTCGGAGATTGGTTTATCATTTGCACCCGTAGCAGAATCTAATGGTTCAGCCTTAGGTCACGATGATGTTCAAATGAACTCTAAATCAGAAGCTTATGTGAAACCACCACATGTTGATGACCGAAGTTTCTTGGACTATTCTGCTCAAGATGAAGGTTTGTTATTCTACTGACCTTTTCTCACTTTTGTGCATTTGTATGGTATAAGACATTTCTTTCTTCGGTTTAATATGCTTGTGTAGCCGAATACATTTCCTTCTTTCATAATGATATTAATTAACTTTCTGTTCATGATAACTAAACATACTTTTTGTATTTTTTTCTTATTCAGAAATCGTATTCCCAGGAAGAGCTGGAGTTTCTGGTTATGGATCGGCAAAATCCTCTACAAGTATGCATGATGCTTTAATGGGAGTTTCTGGCCACTCTGCTATTCCTGTTGAATCAGCGAAGGTTGCTACTCAAAATCAGAATGAGAACAAGCTGCATCCGTTTGGTGTGTTGTGGTCTGAGCTAGAGAGCAGCAGTACACCAGTTGATCTTTTGCCTAACAGGTCGTATGATACAGGACATGACCAGAAGTATCTTGATCAAGCTCAGGATTTGGATCATTTATTAACTCTCAAATTGCAGCAGCAGCAGCAGCAGCAGCAACAAAAGATTCAGTTGCAGCAGCAGCAGAAGATTCAGTTGCAACAACGTCAACTAGAGCAAGAGTATCAATTACAACAGAATCTCTTACAGGAGCAACAACAATCACATGCTCGGAATTTACATTTTCAACAGATTCTTCAAGGACAGACTCCTGATTCAAGGATTGGGCAGTCACATGACTTCCCTCGATTCAACAATGTTGATCAGATGTTATTAGAGCAGCAACTAATGGATGAATTGCAGAGTTCTGGCCATAGGTCACAAAATTTTACACCGTACATGGAGCAGCTTGCCGCTGGAAATTTTGGGCAGTTACCACATGAAGGTCATCAAAACGAGCTACTACTTGAACAGCTACTTTCCGAACAAATGCAATCTCAATACAGACAGATGCGTTCTCAACATGGACACATGCAATCTGAACCGATACGGTCTTTGGAGTACCAGCTACTGCAGCAAGACCAGCTCATGCGATTGGCAAATGGAGGGAGGCAAAATACAGTATTGGAGGAACTGAGACATATTGACCCTCAACATGGACAATTGCAGTCTGAACCAATACGGTCTTTGGAGTACCAAATGATGCAGCAAGAGCAGCTCATGCAATTGGCAACTAGAGCGAGGCACAATACGTTATTGGAGGAACATAGACATATTGATCCTCTATGGCCATCCAACCGTAATGATCAGCTTCTAGGAGCTCATCCGGGGATCCACCGTTCACACTCTTCTGCGGGATTTAGACCAGTAGACTTCCATCAACAGCAGCAGAGGCCACCCTTTGAGGATCACTTTAGTCATCTTGAGCGGAACCTTTCATATCAGCAACAACTTAATCAGGAATTATTCGAGCAAGGTCTACCCTTTGAGCGATCTACATCGTTACCCAGAAATACATCGGGGCTGAATCTGGATGCAGGAAGAGGTCTTAACCTCTCTGAGTTGCGGGATGCCCAGATGCAATCTTCTGGTAGATTAGGAAATTCTACTCCGGGTTTCAGTCATCAGAATCCCCATACACAATTAGGTGAACCTCATTTTTCAGAAATGGAACCAAGGAATGAACGCTGGCATGGAGCAGATACACAGCTAGCTGGTGGCTGGGCTGAAACTCAGTTTCATAGACCAAATACTGAAGCTGACCATCGTAAAATGAGGAGGCAGGGCGAAGATTCCAACTCATGGATGGTAGATGGACATACAGATGAAAAGTCAAAACAGCTTTTTATGGAGTTGCTTCACCAGGGGCCTGGCCATCAACCTCTCGAGTCACCAAGCATGAATCGTGGGGAACCCTATGACAGGATGGCTGCTTCAGGATTCGGCTTTGCAGACCATGGTGGTAGACAAAACGCTTCATCTTCTTTTGGGTCGCACGCATCTTCTGATGAACATGTAAACGGATTACCAGGAGATGGGAACTATATGGGATCGTTGCAGCATAATAATTCATTGCTTTCTGGAAGTATCGATGGTGGAAGAAAAAATGAAACTAAAGACTTCAGTAATATGCTTGGTATGAGCAAAGACGCGAATGACTTCAGAACGTGGAACAATGCACCACCAAAAAAGGAAGGAGCGGGATTGATGTCATTTGAAGCACAAGACAGAATGGGAAAGCAAGCAGTAATGGACTCCTTGGTTCAAGGGGAGGTTCCTGTTGCTACGCTTGGCAGACAGTCTTCTTCCAGTATCTCTGGTATGTATCTTCCAGAGTTAAGATTTCGTTTTCCCCGAATATATCATGTTTTTTTTTTGTTATGGGGGCTTATGTTGATATTTTCTTTCTGCAGAGTCATACAGTGACAACTTGGTTGGAGAAGTTAGAAAGGATAGGTAATTTTGTACTAACGTTTAGCAACCGTAGATTATGTAATTGGTAAATCGCCATGTGAGCTTTGATAATGATTAAATGTTTTTATTGTTGTAGGTTGGTAGTTCCATCACACGGGCAGGTATCAGTTTTGTTAAAAAGGCCTCCCTCATCGCACTCGTCATCATCGCATGAGGGATTGCTCGAGCAGATGTCCGATGCAGCTAACAGAACAGCAGTGGGAAACAAAGGGTCAAAGGCGTCGTTCAGTGAGATGTTGAAGAATAGCAGTAGCAGTAGCAGTAGCAGCATGAAGAAAGTGGCAGTAGAGCCATCTTCTGATCCAAACGAAGGAAACAAAGGCGGTGGTGGGAAGAAGAAAGGCAAGAAAGGGAGGCAGCTTGATCCAGCTCTTCTCGGTTTCAAAGTCACTAGCAATCGTCTTATGGGTGAAATTCACCGCGCTGATGACTTTTAGTCAATTCTGATACCTGAGATCCATTCAAGCGTTTCTTCTTCTTCGGAGTAATCATGGTATAATTCGATCTTTGCCTATAAGTAAACCCTTCCTATGCTTTTGTTTGGTTATGATTTGATGGTCAATGGTGACCTCTTTGTTTGAAATATGAATCACGTGAATAACAGAATGGCATCTATTTTTCGAAATTCGAATTGGATTAGCTGACTTCGTATCTGCAGCTTTGTGGATTGTTTACTTGGTTTTAGATGCATGGGTAAATTTCTTTACCTGCCATTGCACTATTATGAATTGTGCAAGTCGGTGTGAAGCTTTATCCGGGATTAACCAACCATTAATATCTACAGTCACACATAATGGGAGATATGATTATTGATTGATTCTGTGTTGATTTGGTAATTGCAGAAAACTTCAAAGCTGACTCGCAGACAGGGAAGTGGAGAAGTTTGACAAAAACGTTACAAAGAGAGGTTTTGTACCTGAGACCACTACCTGTAAGTTTATCTCTTTTAGATAACCTGTAAGGAACCATGGTCTGGAATCTGAATCATTTCAGTATACTGTGTATGTACAGCTCTCTTCCAGATCATGAGGACTGCAACTAGCGGAGATACACATTCAAGCTAGAAGAATCAAGTTTAGAAATGAATCTTTCTTCTTCTGTCTTGACTCATTTTCTCTCCTTTTAACTGTAGAATCCAACTTTCCGTTTACTCGTGCATATTAATGTAATGAAGAGTATTTTCTTCAAGCTATATGTCCTTGTTGTTATGCTTTTGTTCACTTGGTACGACCCACACGCAGTTGATACTAAATACAAGGAGTAAGTACTAGAGTATACAGCAACCTCTAAGAAAGTGAACCAAAGAGAAGATATGATCAAGCAATAGCCGTAGGGGAGGGATGAAAAGCTGTTCCGCAAGCGATCCAAAGTGTTTTTCTCCGAAGAAAGGTACAGAGAAGAGGGACCTTGGTCCATTCCTTAGTAATAAAATTGTAGGTTATCAGACGGTGTAGTAATAGAATGAAGAGTCTTTTCTACAAGCTATGTCTGTGGACCCCGAGGACAACAATATGTTGCCTAGATAATTCATCCTAATGTACTTTCCGTAAAACTCCAAGCGCCATTTGATGGTCATTCTGTCAACCTCCTCTACAACATTGTCATCTTCTTCTGAAGCTCCCATATGCTAATTCACGTTTCAGCGTTTATAGTCAGATGCACTGCTTCCATTTCCCATTCGACCATTTCGTAGGACAATGTCTCTTTTGGGGTCCGTTAACATGAAGTAAAGCGTGCTGTGTAATTGGCTGTAACTTACAAGGTTAAGGAATACAGGGAGTTTATGTTGGACGAGATGGTCCATTCATTTCTCAAGGAATCATAGTCTTCATACTCTCCACATCCAACCCACAAGAACTTCTACCCATCAATGGTGGAGTTTTGGTCATCACATCAAATATTATTATGCTTTGATCAATCATGTCACTTCCGTTTATCCACTCCAAATTACCATTATATTTTAAAAAGAATAATGAGAACCCATGATGATACCTCTTATTAGTGTTTTAGTTTTTTCCCCAACAATATTCTTATATGTATTAAATATTTGGTCCAATTGATAAAGCGGTAAAAAAGGATTACAAAAAGCATGACAACAACAACAACGGCAACTAACTTCAAGACAACATTAAAAGGTTTGATAATTTTATATAGAAAAGACTCTCAAAATTCTTCACAACATGTAGTAAAGTACACAGAAAGCTAAAGCATTCTACAATAAGATTAAAGGAGAAGTGAGACAAGAAACAAGAAGAGGTTTCGTTTATGCCATGCCTCCGCTAGTTGCAGTCCTGATGATCTGGAAGAGAGCTGTAACAAAGCGCATACAAAAGTTAATCAACATATACTAGTGTAACACACATTATATTATATATAACCAAATAATCCATATTCACGACCATGTTCGTTATTTGGAAACCAGGAGTCCACACTAAGATGCTTTCCAACATAATCAACCTAAAGAGATTTAGGAAGACTCACATGAACCAATGACGACGAAGACAAAGAAGCCGAGGAGGATGGGTCCAACAGGGTAGTCCTTACCCTTCTTGGTGGTGGTCTCAGGAACAAAACCTCTTTTAGTAATGTTCTTATCAAACTTCTCTATCTTCCTGTCTGCTAGCCTCTTTGAAGTTGTCTGCAATCATTTTCTAATCAGAATATAATTATAAACAAAAAACATCTAAATCAAGCAACACCGTAAATGCAGACAAGAACTCAGCTAATATCTAACACAAAAAAAAGGATCAAATTTTATAATGGTAATCGAATTTTCCGTTTTGAGTCATTAGCTCAACTGGAAAGGACCCTGGCCATTGTGTCAGAGGTATCGAGTTCGAATCCTAATATTACAAATAAGTGGTTAATGTGGCAGCGACTTTTTCGTAACCTGGAAAAAAAAAATTCAAAAAAGAAAAAAGAATTTTCCCATGATCTTATAAATAAGCTCATGAAATCCTCAAATAATGTGAGAATCATGAGCTTAGCCGATTTAAAAAATATGAATCCCCCGAGAGGAAACACAAAGAAGGGATCAGCGAATCGGAAGTGACGTTCGCCGAGTCGGAGAGAAACTTGTCTTTTGTCTTAAAGAGAGTTGTGTTTCTCCTGCCTGTCACCAACTTATTAAAAAAGAGTATCGGTGAACGTCGTCACAGCTCTCTCTGATTGGATACTGAGACTTGTGAGGTCGACGTGGCGGTCAATGATTGGTGCTTGCGAAAGCCTTATGGTCATGTGGACAAAAATGAAAACTTTCGGTTATATCTCTCAGGCTCTTTAAAGGCCAAATAAAAAGTATGTTGAGAGGCCCGTTAAGCGTCTGTTAGTCTCTTGGTGGCTCGATTGAAACTTTTCAGTTACATCTCTCACAGCCTCTTGGTCTCTTTCTCTCAGTACGACGCAAAGAGGAAGAAGAGGAGAGAGAGAGAGAGAGATGGATCCAGACGCAGTGGCCAAGGCTTTCGTGGAGCACTACTACACCACCTTCGATGCGAATCGCGCAGGCTTGGTTTCTCTTTACCAGGAAGGATCGATGCTGACCTTCGAAGGGCAGAAGATCCAGGGCTCTCAGAACATCGTCGCCAAGCTCACCAGCCTCCCCTTCCAGCAGTGCAAGCACAACATCACCACCGTCGATTGCCAGCCCTCTGGTCCCGCCGGCGGTATGCTCGTCTTCGTCTCCGGTAATCTCCAGCTCGCTGGCGAACAGCACGCTCTCAAGTTCAGCCAGGTCTATATAACTCCGATTCGAGTGTAGATTGGATATGTTATTAGGGCACTTTGAAGTTTGATTGATCTGGAATTGACTCGAACCCTTCTTGATTGATAGATCCGTGATTAGGTTGTGTAGATGTGATCGTTGTCATCTAGGTTTGGCATTTAGAATTTGTCTTTTGGAGTCTATCTCTCCCTTGTGCTTCTTCTTGGTTATGTCAACTATGCTACGATATGCTTGCTGCATTCGATTAGATTGTCCTCAGCTCTGTAAGTGTTCCTTGTGGTGTGTGTATCATCCATCATCTGCTGACTGCCGTTAGACTCTTTACTAGATTTGTCACATAGGGATACATATAATAATATCTGCATAATTCGACTCTTAGTTCTTCATTTCAAGGTACTACTTGTGTCTTTGTTATCAGTTTTGTGTAAACATGGTAGATATGTATGGAGCCAAGTGGGATGGCATTCATGTCAATTTTGACCTACTCACATTCAGCTACATTTGCATCGCTCATGTTGTGATCTTATATGCTGTTTTACCTGAATGCTGTTCTGATTTTGACTGGCTGGTGATCATATTTTCCTGACTTTTGTGCCCCCAGATGTTCCATTTGGTGTCGAATCAGGGAAACTACTACGTGTTCAACGACATATTCAGGTTGAACTATGCTTGAGGAATGTGGTGGAAGGGGTATTACAAAAGAGACTGATGGAATCATGGAAGTTTGCGGGTTAGTTCATGTTGGGTTTTAGTAGATTTGAGAACAGAAGTTTGTTTAAGGTGTTTTTTGAAGTCTTTTCTTTATTTTAATCAATAGAAGGTCTTTGTTACTTTGGTTCAGATGATTCTGTGTTCACATGATTCAGTAAGTGCTTATTGTTATGGATAAAACAAAAAGCTTATTTCAAAGATGGTTGGTTCTCTGTTGGAACCCTTTTCATGTTAAAACAACTATTCTTTAGCAATTTCTTCTGTACTCTCCTTCTAGATGTCTCCAAACCCTCGTGTTTTCCTTTGGATTGTGAACAATCTGGCGACGATTCTTCTTCTTTGGTAGTTTCAACTGTTTTTTTTTTGGAAGCTGTTTGGTGAGTGTATAAGCAAAAAGTTAGCATCACTCAAATGCTGAATATCATCAAGTCCTATACCACCAATAGAGACGGTTCTGGCCGTCAAACAACAACCTGTCAAAACACACTTACTTTATGAGAATTGACTTAATTTTGCCTAATCACACAATAATAATAATTTGAAAAGATGAGCTCATTGTTACATCAAAGACCCAAGTTGTTCATATGAGAATAAGAAGACACTGACAAAATAAAAATCCTGTTCATTTGCTTTTTTGAGTAATCCATCCCCACAACTAGGCCTGGGACCAGTGTTTTTAAAACCGGACCGACCCGATGGTTGGACCGTGTTCGACCATGAACCGGTTATATAGCCGGGTTGGTCTAGTAATTGGTTCGACCAAGAACCGGCCACATAGCCGGATTATATTTCAAAGTTATTAAACTAATAAAAACCACTAAAACTATCAAAAATCTATAAATCATCCATATAAACAAGAAACTAATTCATATCTTTATATATAAAGTTAGCTTTTTCTCTTCTTATGACAAGTGGCAAGGGGGTTTGATGACATGTGTCTTTCATATTTTTTTTTTTACATTTTAAGTCCTTTTTCTTATAGATTATTGCAATTTAGCGAAGTACTTTCTAATTATGCACTATTTACTCTTTTAATATTAACCATCTTTGTATAAAATTTGATAATTTATTTTATTGGTCACTAAAATTCAAGATGAATAAAAAATAAATAAATAAAAAAAATAAATAAATAATTTTAAATATTTTCTATTATTTTTGTTATTTTACCATTTTCTATTATTTTATGATGAGAGGATTCATGATGAAGAAGAAGAGAAGTATGACGAGCAAAACCAAGATAAACTTATGTATGCAGACTCTCACAACAGGATATGTATGATTCGGGAAGAGGCGGTCGGTATGGATATCGAGGAAGAGGTCGTGGTAGATTTGGATATCAACAAAACAGATATTATAGGCAAGTGAGAGACACATCAAAGGTTGAGTGTTACCGATGTGATAAGATAGGTCACTTCGCTCAGAACTGTCCTACAACTTCCACAAATAACCAAACTAATAAGAAAAAACTAGAATACAACGCATAATCTAAACCTACAACTTCCACAACCAAAAAAAAAACCAATTATACTATAGTAACACTAACTCAATAAAAGTTTGGAGCCGGAAAAAGATCAACAAAGAAAACTAACTTACCTCATCTTACCAATAATATCATGGATAGAACAAACAGATGTTAGAAAAGATAAAAGGATATTCCTTCTGTTCCAAAATATTTGATGTTTTGAGTGTATGAACAAGAATTAAGGTATACACTTTTTTCTAAAAGAAACATTAAAAATATAAACCAAAATTAATTCATCCAATCCTTAAAAATAAATATAAAACATCATTGGTCACACAGTTTTCAATAAAATTTAAATTAATATAAAATATCAAAACATCATCTATTTTGAAACATCATAACTTTTCTAAAACATCATCTATTTTGGAACAGAGGGAGTAAAATATAAGACAAAACATTCCTCCGAGCTCAAAGGAGCGTGATCAAGCACCAACCAAAAAACCCCAAAAAACCCCAAAAAACCAAAAAGGTCAGAGAAAGGATAATCATCAGGAGACCAGAGTCACCACGAAACAAGAAGACACATGCCACAAGCACCGGAATCACAACCACCAGCTAAAAGGTAAGAAGCACCTCACAAACTAAACAAGCACATACAAGACGTTCATGCCAGCGAAGAACCACAAAGCTCTAAGTAGAAGAGACCAAAGCTCCAAAGACTAACTCCGCACACCTACACCAGACAAAGTAAAAGAAGAAAAAAAACAACCTGAGGGAGGAAGAATGGAAGCCTACCACCGAAAAACAAGAGCTCAAACTTTAGATTAGAAATAACATTCCAAGCACATAAAGCATACACAGAAGAAAACACTATCCAAACCTGGAGTAGCAAATATGGCGAAAAAAAAGCCACCAGAGAAGCGAGCAGCAATGAAAGGTGCAACAAGATGAGAGAACAAAGATAGAAAAGGAGACGAAACAAAATCATCAAACCGTGGAGCCATCCTCGAGATATGAAAAAGAGCATAGAAGTCAGATCACCAAAAACCAGATCTTGAAAACCAAGACGAACAGAGACTATCGACGGCAAGTCAACGAGAGGAAGACAACATCAAAGACAACTGAACTCTGACCCAACCCAACAAGATGTAGTTCCTAAAATTAGCCAAAATCTAAAAAAGAAGAGGACCAATATTGACCAAAACAACCTACAACACAGTGAAAAACAACCGCACAATTGGGAATTTGTAAGCATGATCTATAACAAATACCAGATAATATCACAAGAGATGAATGTGGGGAAAAACAAGAACACAAAGGTGAGTCTTTTCTCAGTGATGGCGAGAAGCACCGCACACCGGAAAGGTAAGCGAATTATATAGATGAGGACGGCTTAGGGTCAAAATATGGAGAGTGGGCAAAAAACATTTTAAAAGAGTAATGTTCAAAAATGTGACAAATTAAAATATAATTCTGACGCTAAAACCATCAATCTTAAAATTAACAAATGCCTAAATGCAAAGTTATTAAAATTCAATATAATTTACATTAAAAGCTCACTTCACCACACAATTAATATTATACACACAACAACACATTATTGAAAAACAAACACATAATATATTAACATATTACCTAATACTACATAACACAATAAAACATCAAATAATTTTCTTTACAAATAAGAAAGACCACTTAATTACATCATCCAAAAAATCATATCTAACAGCAATAAAACAATATCCCGCGCGAAGCGCGGACACCCTTCTAGTTTATAATATTTTATATTCAAAATTAATTTATATTTTAACTATGCATCATGGTTACTAATATTACTTTTATATTTACATACTAAAAAAATATTAAACCATATTATTGAACCAGGTTTGACCCGGTCGAACCATATTGAACCTTGACCCAAAATATTTCCGGTTCAGCTTCCGGTCCGGTTTTAAAAACACTGCCTGGGACGGATCGGGTATCCGGATATTTTTAAGATATCCGGATCCGGATCCTTATCCGGCGGATCCGTAATTTTACTATTCTTATCTGAATCCGGAGTTCGCGGATATCCGTCCTTCTAAAAATTATAATATCCGGCGAATATCCGGATCCGAATTTGGATCCTTAAAATAAATAAAAAATAATATTAATATATATAAAATATTAACAATAATTTAAAAATAAAAAAGATATATAATGTTTTTAATTATTTCTATGTATAATATTACAAAATTTACATAAAATTTATATATAGTATTATAAAAATGAAAATTTATTAGTTTTTATATATAGATATTACTATTTTTGAAATAATTATTAATAAAATTTACGGATCCAGATATCCAGACAAAAAAATCAAGATATCCGGATTCGGCTTTGACGGATCTAACATTTTACAATCCGGATCCAGATTCGGCCTCTCCGGATATCCGGATTTTCGGATCGGATCTCGGATTATATCCGGATCTCGGATAAAAATTTCAGGCCTACCCACGACTAGTTGGATCTTTGTTTTGCTCCCAAAAGTATGATAAATGAACAGACGACCAAACAGCTTGTAATTGTTCGATTCATGAACAAGCGGATTTCACCAACTCAAATCACTCATTACACAGAGGCATTTAGTTTTCTTTTCACAAAGTTGATTTACCCAAACATCATATTAAATCTTGTACCTAGAAGAAAAAGTTGATGTTGGGGCAACAGTAGATTAATCAATTTAAACCAAAAATAGAAGGAATGGAAAAAGCTGATCGTTCTCGTCTTCGATGAAAAGAGTCACCAACACAAGCAGCAGCTTCTCTATTCCTCTTCTCATCAAGAAGTTTCTCATTGGCTCTGCTCGGAACCTCCACATCTTCACTTGACTACATTCACACACAACCTCTTTTCTCCAACTTCTCTCCGCCGCTTGAAAGATGTTTATTGCTTACACTTGTATTATTACTTTTTTTATTATTAGCTTAAGTCTTTGTTGGTAATGGACGTGTAACTAAGTCATGACTAGACACATAACATCTATTGACCGACCGCTTCTTGAAAAAGTTACGGTACCTCTTCCACCATTTTTTCTTCTTTTTATTTCCAAGAGAAGCTATAATGCAATTTTAAACCACCAAATCATTTCGGTTAAAATTCGGAGTGTGAAGCTTCATCCCATACTTGACAATTCGAGGTTGTCCATGATCTGCACCTGGCGCCTTTTTATCAAACTATATTAACCAATGGTTGACTGCTACTCCAAGGTACAAACAAATCGAGACAGATTGTAGTCGAAATCCTATAATCTTTTTTTAAGATCTTTTTCCTAAATAAATTATGTTACATAATAATAATAAAACCATCCATGGAAAAAGCACAAACTCAGAACGCTTTCTCCATTTCTCTAACAGTGAAATATAAAAATCTTTTTTTCTTTTTGAAAAAGTAAAAGAAAACATAAAAACTCCCAAATATCCACATAATTTCCCCCCAAAATACAGATAAAAGAACATATATAGAAAATCTCTAATCTGGATTGCGTTGTTATATACTCAATCCATCTTCTTTGTCCCGCTCTTCCGGATGATAATTGAGGTTTTCGTCACTTCACAACAGCTTCCATTCTGGGAATATAGAAACAAAAGTGAATTAGCTTCAAACCCAAAAACAATAGCTTTAAATTAAATTTCAGAAGTCATCCACACAAAAAAATTAAAAAGTAAATGTGAAAATGAATATAGACTAATCTGATTTTGCATTTGTTGCCGTCACGTTATGTTTGATTAATCCGTAATTAAACTCAAACACCAATCTCTAACAAGATCTTCATCAAACTACTAAACCTCAGGACGATTCAACAAAATATAATAAATCGTAAAAGTTTCAATAAAATTACCAGAAATGCCCTTCCTCGATGAAAAAGAAGGCGGCGGCGTCAAGACGTAAGAGAGGATCGACCTCCCAGCCATGGAAATGGCGGAGACGATCCCGGCGACATAAAGAACCACGATGAGAGCCAGAACCCAAGGCAACAAGAGGAAGCCGATGAAGAAAGTCACGGATCCACATAGCATCAGAGCCACCGATATACCCAGCAGCAGCGACGCGAACCCCGAGGGAGATATATGAGCCATCGAAGGCGACCGACTCCTCATCATCGGCGAATCCAGGAAGTGATCGGGGAGAGAAATCGGCATCGGCGGAGAGCGGAGGAGGCTCAGGACAAGAGCCGAGAGATCGTAGAAAGCCCTGGAGTCTTGATCTCGTTGGCTTCTCATCGTTCACAAATAATATTCTCAAGAAAGGTTTAATGGCAGGAGTAATGAAGACGATGATGATGATGATGACCGTTCAGACAGAACCGAAACACAGACGAGCAAATTGAAACTGACTTTTTATATAAATCTTTCTCTCTGAACAGAAGAAACGTGTGTGTCCTTAGATAACGAGAAAAAGCAACCATAAAGAAACAAGACACGCGTGTGAACACGCGAGGGTGAGGCGAGTATGGACATGCTGGATTCAGACCAATTTGGGGGGGGGGAGTGTGGGTCCCTTTAATGACGCGTAGAGTGCTTATCTTCTACGACATTCTTATCTAATCTTTTCTCTCTCCCTGTAATAAATTTGTCCCAATCATACTTTCCTTTGTATTTTTCTTTTGGTTATTTTGTTTTGAACAAAATAAGAGTGTGTTACTTTTCTTTTTGAAATTGTCTGCACTTTATAAACGTGTCTATTCAATCGGGCTCTTTGCGTTGAACCATCATAATCATAATAATAACAATAAATAACAATTTGTGAAATAATAATATTGGAGTTTAAGTGACTAATAATATTGTAAGGACCTAACCTAAACAAAAAAATATTTATTCACCAATAAACTAGCAATGGAATTGTTGCACGTGCCTCGCACATATGCTGGTTAATTCTCTGAGCAGTTTTTTTTTCTAATGATTTTCTTTTGTATCTGATTTTAGTTTACCTTAGGTCGTTCAGTGAAAATGTTGACAAATTCGTGGAATATGGGCTTTCGATAGGCCCTGTGTTTAGATAGCCCAAAATAATATTAGAGGTGGGCCTAGAGACATATGTTGGTGGTATGCATAACTACATGAGGCTCTGGAATCCACTATACCTAACTTATAATTTATTCAAAGCCATGAATGGGAGCTAAAAAACGATTTTGAAACTGGAAGCATATACTGTACTTACAAACTTGAATTACACAGGGGCATGTATATATATATTGTACTCAAGATCCTAGTGTGACAGTGTACGAGGAATGCATGGCCAAATCATATGCGGAGTATAATTTTGTTGAAAATATCATAATAAACATTACACACATGCACACAAGAAAGTAATATAGAGAGAGGTAATCATCATGTAGCCGAAGAGGAAAGCTAGGAGAAAGTTTTGATTTAAAAATGTCAAAAAGAACAAATATGAAGAAAGTTTCAAATAGAGTTGGTTAAGGCAACCAACCCAACATGTAATTATTCGCACTTGGCCCTGCTCCCATTCCATGATCTTGCTGTTGCCCTTGATGATACCTGTTCCAGCGTTACCAAGAAAAAACATCCAATTAAGGTATCAAAAATGTAATATCTACACACTACAAGGGATCTCAAAATTGGTTAGTAATTATATATAAAGTATTAAGTTACCCGATTTGAAAAATGGGCTCGTATTCCAAAGGCTGGAAGAAAGCTTGTTGTTGCGGTTGATGATGCCCGTAGTCAACATGTACTTCTTCTTGGTTCGGGTTAAGTTGGAATGGCATCTGATACCCATCAGCTAACTGCCACGTAGTACACTTGTTAATTAGTGGATCCATACTTAAAAATAATAACCAAATTAATTCGTTATTGTTGTGAACGATGAGAACGTAAGGAACTACCCTTAGCCGTAGAGTTTTGTTTGTATCCGAAAGCATGCGCTCCTGATTCAAATTAGTATTCATACGAGAATGAGTATTATTAATTAGTGTATACATATATGTATGCCATTTGCTTCAGCATTCAAATTTGTCGTTACCTTACTCTGGAGATCATTGAGCTGGTCGAGCATGAACTGTGTCTGCAAATTTGATAAAGCGTATTACTTTATATGGATATCATAGTGTAGCATAAATGATGAGAGAAATAGAAGAAGTATAGTACCCGGAGACCTCTGATCTGCTTCAAAGAAGAATCAAGCTGTCTCTCAAGTGACTCAAGCTCCTTCGTACTAAGTGGTCCAAGATCTTCTCCCAATAGATTCCTATAAGATTTCAAGACAAACAAAAATACCATCATAATTAAATTCTACATCTGTAATTAAAAAACTCTCTCTGGGCTAGCTAGCTTAATTATTAGTCAATTAGTTTAACCTTTGGGTTCTCTGTAAAGCGTCGTAACGCTGCTTAAGCTTGAGATACTCCTGCTGGCTACTAAGTTCCTGCTTTGCCAAAAAAAAAAATAACATTATTGGATTTGAATTAATAAAAGCATATTAGGAAAAAATAAAAATCAAGGGTAAAAGAATAAGAAAGAGAAGAAGGGGGGGTACAACTGCTAAGGCCTCTCTTGAAGGCACATTGGGCTCTGGAGGTCCGTAGTTGCACTTTTGGTACCTCTCCAGTGTCTTAAGCATGCTGTTTCACAACTAAAATGGTCAGTACTAAGTAGTATTGTATCAAAATTTTACCTCAGTAATTAATATGAAAAAATAAGTTTCAAATCAACGAAGGCAAATCTTGTTAAAACGTTTTCTTGCTATGGTTTACAGAATAATCTGGGAGTCTTTTCAGAGATCCAATGGATATAATAAGATGAAATTGACATTAGCATTAGCATCAAAATCAAACCAAAATAGGACGGGTTACAAAAGTGTGCCAATAAGCCCTAGCTAGTTGAATCACTCCCAAGAGCCTCTGACTTTAACAGCAATATTGGTGACTGATTTAATCGGATTGGGTCAAAAAGGTATAGAAAACTCTTTTATATGTAAATTGATTATTCATGAGAAACCTCTTATTATTAATAATATTATGTTAGATCAGATGGCTTCTCATAATTCCTACGTCGTCGTCATCTAAATTAAGCAGAAATACTAAGGGAACACAAAAAGCTAAAAGCTTAATTAGGACGACCCTGCAACAAAACTTTGATAAGAAAACAGATGAGAGAAATCAAAACAGAAATGGAAATCATCGGAACTCAAAAACATATTAAAAACGTTATAAATAATTTTAGTTTCCTCTTTGCTTTCTTTTAAAGGATGAAAGAAAAAACGTACGACACAAACAACACATAAAAAAGACCCATACAACACATTTCTTTTACTTATCAAAACAATAGACAAAAATGGATATAAATGAATACCTGGAATTACTGCAAAACTCGAACAGTTTTCCTCTATTAGAGAAGATGATGAGAGCAACCTCTGCATCACATAGAACGGAAAGCTCGTATGCTTTCTTCAAAACACCACCCCTTCTCTTTGCAAACGTCACTTGCCTATTGATCGTGTTCTCTATCCTCTTCAGCTCTACTCTCCCTCTTCCCATTTTTTTCTTTCTCTTAATCTTCTCTTTCTCTCCCTTCTTCTATATATTTATATACGAATGAGCCCCCTCTCTCTATTTTTTTTCTTTTCTTTCTATTTTCTCTTATTTTCTAACTTTTAGTGTGAACATGCATTCATTTGTACAAATATATATATACACATGTATCTCACATCACTTCTCTAAAGTACATTAACTTGTCAGCTTCGTTATTCTCTTTTCATATACCCTTCAATTATTGTACGTGTGCTATTTACAATTGTTACAAACCACCACATAGGATTTATGCAAATGTTGCAAACAGAAAATGTTAACTACTCCATCGATGCTTAGATATTTTCAAACCTAGAAAATTGGGTCTCTTTTTTGTTTATATAAAATTGGCAAGAGAAGAGAAATTAAGATCTTCCCATTATTCTCATCAAACACTAGAAATAGTTTCAGTTTCAGTAGGGGTTATTGGTTGTTGTATTTTTATGGATTTGAAAATTCGAACTAAATCTAGTGTTATTGGTTATATGATTTTCAAATCTGTATTAAAATCATGTGTTATTGGTTTAATGATTCATAAATTATGTATCAAATCAAGTGTTATTCAATCGTACGGATTTATCAATATATTTGATTTTATAATTGATTTGTTTGGATTTTTTAGTTAAAAATACAAAGACTCAAATCCGAGGGAAAACATCCGAATTTACATATTTTACTTGGATTTATAAATAATATATTGATTTCTAAATCAATCAAAATATATAAACCAATAACACCTTATCAGTATTTCGTTTAGACTAATGTGGATGTGACCCTGTTAAAGAAAGTTAGATACTTCTTTTACTTTGATTATGGAGGATTAATTGGAATTCCAACATTAAACCCTAACATTTAACACCATTAAATTAAAGCTTTAGTTTAATATGGTGATAGAGACAGAGATATTGGAAAATGAAAGATTAGTTCATTCTACGGTGGAGAATCGACGATGAGAGGATGTGGGATGATGAATGATGGCAACCCTAAACTGAGAAGAGTAGGGCAATGAATGAGTTTTGACACGTGTCGCAATCTGGATGGTAGGGTCTGCTAAACCCACCTGATTTTATATTTATTTTTTAACTCTTGTAATCGATTTCAGGGGATCATATGACCTAACCTCAACTAGGTGAAGCCTTGTACGGTCTTTTAACTTACAGAACTACCCTTGTGCTTGGTGTAAAAATGTAAAGTAAATCACACTCTTATTTGTGATTCATTTATGTTGTGACGCTATCTAAATTCTTAGTGCTAGATTCGTTTCTTTTTACAATGCGCTAGATATTTTTGTTACTGAAATTAATTTGTTTCTATTAAAAATGACAATAGTCTCATAATAAAATATACATGTCTGTTATATACTTATTAGTTTATGAAACACTCCCATGCTGATAACTTTATTTTGGTATGCGAATCTGAGACACAAATACATACAAAGTTGATGTAAAACATAAATGGATAGAATAAACAGAGTTTTGAATATAGGTTATAGTTTAATTTGGTTATCTTAGGGTTCGTCCGATGTTAGAGATCATGTCCGACCAAAACTCTTAGTGCTCTATTTTGACCGGTAAGTAGGTGATGGACACAAAGGGATGATTCAATTAGAAAAACTAAACATAGCATTATTATTCTGTCTGGTTAAATAAGCTTATTTTCTCTGATTTGAAAGTTGATTCTCTAGCTTGATCGTCTAAGCATTTCTAGCAAATTTGTATGCGTTCTAATATATTTATATCCCTAATTAAGTACGACTCGAGAATAAGGCATTTTACTTTCTTTTATTAATGTAAGAAATAACTAAAAAAATAAATTACTGGTTAATATACAATCAAAATTAGTTAGAAGAGGGTATGATGAGAAAAGTAGTCAAGTACGTATTCTCTTCTTATCAGCTGTGGTCATATTTTTCAATATAAGATGACGACAATTGATAAAGATGTTGTGCATCAAGAGAAACTAAAGTACATTCAACTATTTATTATTGATGTGTCATTGATACCAATGATCTTCTGTTTTTTTCCTTCTCTTGTTGTACTATCTTCTTCGACCTTTTTTAATGCCGAGAAACTTCAAATAATCCTCATGTATCATATATGTGGTCGATCTAAGGTCTAAGACCAAAACAAGGACACTATTTTTAGTTTTAAACATTTCAAGAAACCAAAGACATTCTTGAAGTCTCCGTAAGGCATTTTTATCCAAAGGAAAACAAAAATTCTGTAAGGGCTATACTATATTTTAATGATAAGACGTGAGATTTTGTAAGATATATAAATAATTCGTAAATGGATATCGTCGAATATAAATAAAAAGGGTTAATATGAAAGAAAGAAAGAAGGAAGCACTACTCTTTTCTCTGCGTGGGATCTTATGCCCTGAAGCACACACAGGACCTACCAAGAATAAAAATTCATCGATGAGATCCAACGGTTATGATGAGTTCTCAAAATCAAACATGCTATATTACACATAGGAAAGATAGAATCTTGATGCTAAAGAAACGGTGATGAACGGTGGTGGAGACCACCACACATCAACTTTCAAGTTGCACTACAAATAAATGCCACGTGAAATCCTTCCTACAGGACAGCTAAGTTGCGGAGTACTGGTGATGTGGTCCATTGGCTGTGAGATTGAATCGGACGGTTATCAGACGATGTCGTGGAGGATTGAATGAGGAATGAGAACCGTCGGATTAAGCTGCTAAAAATAGATAGACAGGGTCCATGTCAAGACGTAATGGGAAGGGGACCTCATTGCCAAAAATAGAAAGATGGGGGCTATCTTCGAATAAGTCACGTCTTGGGTTTATTGAGTGGGGTTTTAAGCTTTGGGGACCAGCCTCTCTTTATTTTTCTTTTTTCACCAACAGGCTGCGATATATAGTAAGTTACTGTAGTCCTAGACTCATAGTCATTATGCATCAAATAAAAGGTTTCAGCTTCCAGGAAAAATGGTTCACACTAATGTACATGTTATTCACAATCTCATATCACATTATCACTAACAAAATTATATTAACGAATGAATATTGATTTCTCTTTTTTATATTGCTTTGTTTCTTGCATCCACTATAAGTTTCAGATAAAAAAATCCCATTAAACATGTTGGCATTAATGTAGTGATTAAAGACATCGAAGATATAATTCATCGATCCTTGTGAAACCTCAGAAACTCTACAAGCTTGTCTTTGTATTATACGAGGAGGATATGAAGTCACGTATGAATGCAAGACATGTGAGTATTTCGGCTGACAGAAAAAACATACTAAATATTACCCAAAAAAATAAACATACTAAATATTTTCCCAATTATTAGTACTTATTAGAACTGGTCTGTGGTTTGATAAAAAAAAAAAGAACTGGTCTTTGGCTTAAGCTGATAAAACAATATTTAAACGAAGTAATATATTAAAGTCTATTAACTAATAATTTAGATGTCATACTCATACCTTTGATGTTGATTACTATAAGTCAGTGGCTACAGCTTAGAGGCTTTCGAGTTCTCGGTCTTGGGCTCAATCATCTACTTCCAACGTGTTCAATGCTGTATATAGCTACGGATGTGGCTAACGGTTTTGTCATGGACGTGACTATGAAAAGTCCGTTGCCAACAAAAAGAAAAGGATTTACGATTTAGCGACGTCGACAGACATAAAACCAATCATTATCGTCATTCCGTGACAAATGACTATCGAGTACGTCGCTATGTGACAATTTCACTCATGATGATGGATGGCAACTTTTTTTTTTTGGATGGCAACATAAACATATATAGAACTGGGTTATAATAAGTGTCCACGAAACGATTGAATCCGATCCGTAACTATCCTGCGGTAAGTTGGTTACCGCATGTTGACAAACTCAGGTATTTTTACATGTATTCCAAAGACATCGTATTTTTATAGAAACTGGACACCAAATATGCTTGGTTTAAACATCTCCACACTTTGCTATATTTATTTAATTATTTCGGAGCTACATCATACATGGTCTATTTGTAGGCTTTGGATGTTAGACATATATCCCTGAGATGCGAAACAATGCTTAGGTTCACCTCCTATGGCGAATGGTTAAATTCACCTCACTTTTTATAATCAACCATATTGTCATTTAAAATTAGCTAAAAAAATAATAAAATTAAAAAATAAATGGCTGAAAAAACAACATTGCTTGCCGTCTGCAAAACCCAAAACTCTAAAAATCTAAACCTTAAACTTTAAACCCCAAATCCTAAATCCTAAATTATAAACTCTAAATCCTAAACCCAAAACTATAAACCATAAACTCTAAATCCTAAACTTTAATCTCTAAATCCTAAACTCTAAACCCAAAACCATCAATCATAAGCCATAAATTCCAAACCTTAAACCTTATTAGAACAATTCTAAAATATTCTAAAATTATTAGAATTTTAAAATTATTAGAATAGTTCTAGAATTCACAATTTAAAATATTTTCAATATTTTAAAATAGTTTATCAAATAGAAAGTTAATAATATTTGATTTTAAAATAATTTAAAAATTTCTATTTAAATAATGATGAATCTAATTGTTATTATACTACAAAACATCTTTTGTTTCTAAAAAAATACAAATCATCTTTTTTAACTTTCAAGTTAATACACTTTTTTACATTTTATTGTATTAAGTATTGGCTTTCATTTGGATCAGTCACATGGTTCACTTCAGCACACTCAATCATTACTTCATTAGAGTAATAAAAACTCCATTTTAATTACTCTTAGTTTACATAATTGACTATACTTGTACATAAAATGTAAATATGTGTGTTTCTATACAAGTATAGTCAACTACGTAAACGGAGTTTTGATTACTCTAGTATTAATCTATCTATTTCCAAGACATAGAAAGATCACGATTAACGAGCCAAAACAAATAGAAAATAGAAAAAGATATTAAAATCTACATTATAATGAGCGAGTTTCATCACTCCTGATGCGACACGTCAGCAGGTAAGTGGGCCCCACTTTTAAAAAGTGTAAAAAAATGTCAAGTATGTGGCTCGAACCCGGGTTACTATGATATAAACACCAACATTTATACCACTAAACTAAAGGATACTTTGTACATTGATTACCGGAACTAATATATATTTATGAAAGATTTCTTATAGTGGATCTCACACATAACTGTAATGTTTCAATACTCACGTGTAACTTTGATCATCGAAACCTATTTAGTAAAATCCGCATTCTGACCCAATAAAACTTATAAGTGGACTAAATCTCTTTTGTATGTATCTAGGATTTTTATAGTACTTTGTCTCCACCGATAAACCGAAGCGTTACACTTTTAGCTTATCAAAAAAAATTCTGAAACTTTTCATCTTCACCTCTCTATATCTCCAACGATCAGTTATGGTACTGTTTCACCTCTGAAATGATCCGTCTCAGTATATATAATTCCTCAAACAAGCCTTGAGACCCATATCTCTTATTAAATTACTCCTAAATTGAACTGTCGCAGCTTTTAGCCAACCTTCGAAGATGTCAGCCTCCAGTGTTGTTGTTGCTTAATCGGTCGTTGTCCCCGCCACCTTTCTCCGCCTAAAACATAGTACCCAGGAAAAGGTATTGACAATTTGACTTTCTATGGAATACTATATATACCATATTTGTTTAATCAATATTCAAGCTATCAGTTTTAATACTTTAAGCGTATGTTTCTCTGGGTAGAATTCTGAGATCCACAGTTCTATCCCAGTTCGTGTGAATCACTACCATCCATCGCTACGATGGGGGGTCGATCGTGAAAGTTGATTGATTGCTTTGAAGTTGTCTGATTAACTAATATGATGTAAACTCTGTTCTGATGGGCTATAACGGAAAGTTATTTGGTTGCTAGGACTAACAGAGACTGCAAGGCTGGGTACGTCTCAGGCGGAGCTGAAGGACGGTACAACTAGAGCGCCTATTGTCCGGTTTTTGTCGTGCCAACGTGCTATGGAACTTAAGCCTTCCTAGGAGAATCCAGATCACTTCGAAACGTCGGCTGTCATTTTCAACAGGTACCACCAAGATGTAAATTTTTTTTATGTTTGTGGTGTGGTTCGACTCAAGAATGAAACTTTTGCTGATGAAATAATGATTTTGTGGATGCATGTCAATTAGATTTACGAGGCTACAAACTGTCCACTGTACATTGGCAGAGAAAAAATGGCTATGTATGGTTCAGTTGTAACACCGGTGTGGTGCAATGGGGATGGACATGGTAACTAAAGGTGTGCATAATGTTATTGAGTTCCCCAGCGATGATTCCCCTGACATGGATGTGATCGGAATCTCTGGTGAGTTCCTTTTGTATGTTATTGGTTTGATTTTAAAACAATGCCTTTTAACTTAATGTCATCTAGAGACTTAAAAACTTGAAATTTATTGGTCAGATAACTTCTTCTCCGACATTAACAAACCTGCTGCGGTGAACTGCATCGAGGGACATGGCAGTAATTAGAACAGAGATAGGGAACAAGGTGTTGAAAATGAGTGTGTCTGGCTTGGTGGAGCTCAATATACTCAAGAACCTCACCGTCTATGTTGTTGCAAGCTCTCTAGGTCGATTTAAATCAGGAAAAGGTATTGACAATTTGACTTTCTATGGAATACTATATACCATATTTGTTTAATCAATATTCAAGCTATCAGTTTTAATACTTTAAGCGTATGTTTCTCTGGGTAGAATTCTGAGATCCACAGTTCTATCCCAGTTCGTGTGAATCACTACCATCCATCGCTACGATGGGGGGTCGATCGTGAAAGTTGATTGATTGCTTTGAAGTTGTCTGATTAACTAATATGATGTAAACTCTGTTCTGATGGGCTATAACGGAAAGTTATTTGGTTGCTAGGACTAACAGAGACTGCAAGGCTGGGTACGTCTCAGGCGGAGCTGAAGGACGGTACAACTAGAGCGCCTATTGTCCGGTTTTTGTCGTGCCAACGTGCTATGGAACTTAAGCCTTCCTAGGAGAATCCAGATCACTTCGAAACGTCGGCTGTCATTTTCAACAGGTACCACCAAGATGTAAATTTTTTTTATGTTTGTGGTGTGGTTCGACTCTAGAATGAAACTTTTGCTGATGAAATAATGATTTTGTGGATGCATGTCAATTAGATTTACGAGGCTACAAACTGTCCACTGTACTTTGGCAGGGAAAAAATGGCTATGTATGGTTCAGTTGTAACACCGGTGTGGTGCAATGGGGATGGACATGGTAACTAAAGGTGTGCATAATGTTATTGAGTTCCTCAGCGATGATTCCCCTGACATGGATGTGATCGGAATCTCTGGTGAGTTCCTTTTGTATGTTATTGGTTTGATTTTAAAACAATGTCTTTTAACTTAATGTCATCTAGAGACTTAAAAACTTGAAATTTATTGGTCAGATAACTTCTTCTCCGACATTAACAAACCTGCTGCGGTGAACTGCATCGAGGGACATGGCAGTAATTAGAACAGAGATAGGGAACAAGGTGTTGAAAACGAGTGTGTCTGGCTTGGTGGAGCTCAATATACTCAAGAACCTCACCGTCTATGTTGTTGCAAGCTCTCTAGGTCGATTTAAATCACATGCCATCAATATAGTGTTTGATGTATTCATAGCTACTTGCCAAGATCAAGCCCAAAACATGGAGAGCTCTCAAATTGATGGAAGCCATTAATAGCAATCACCGTACCTTCACTATCTCCACCATCACTGAAGATACCATCATAGAGAACCATGGCATGGTTGTCTAATTTTACTTGTCATCACGTTCATGTATTTCAGGAGCACAGTGAGAACATTCTTCCAAGCAGTGAAGGTGACGTAGGATTGGCAGCATCATCGGGCCCGTCTGTTTTGGGAGACAAGGTCGATGAGGAATGTGCTGCAGCAGATCCTCCAGAGATTTCAGACGCTCAGAACAACCGCAAGCGCTGTCATGAGTGATTGGAAATATCTATTATATTCCTATCAGCCCGTCAACGTCTTTTCTATGCATTTTTAAAAACTGCTATTATCTTTGTTTTCCATCATAAACTTTGGATATTTTTTCCCTTGCATGTTTTCTCTGTTCGGAGATTTTATTTCTATTTTGGATTATTAATGAAACGTTGACGGGTTCTAACTCATACAAGATTTGTCAGTGGTGTATTTTTTTGGTTTACCTATTTCTGACATTTTTCTTGTCCACCATAAACTATTTTTAACAAAGTCGAGTAAAACTCTAAAAATAAATAATTTTGCAACCATATAATTTTATAAATTTTTCTAGAGTTATTAATTTTTTTAAAAAAATAGTTTATTACAATTCTATATTTTTGAAATTAATTTAGGTAAAATAAGAAAATGATTTAATTTATTGTTTGATAAAATTGTTTAATTTTTTGAATTCAAATTTTATATTTTGTTTCTTACACTATTTGTTTTATATATTAACAACTACCTAAGTAAATACTAAACAACTTCATAAACTTTATCTTTTGAACATGAAAGCGCTAATAATGCTAATGGTCGATCAAATCATTACGAAAATAATGCATATGAATTCGCCGGTCATTCTTATATCAACTTAATCAAACTGTGTGACTTCCAAATGTTATGTTCATCACCATTATATACAACACGGAAAAACAAAAGTGGAAAAAAATAAACGACAAAATCCCGTACACAAAACTACACAACGATGAATAACTTATCCGGCTCTGCGCTTGCGCGGGGGTTATACCCCTAGTCTAAATAATAGTAACTCAATGAGAACATATAAAAAAACGGGCCAACACACTTGGGGCACAAAACTGCGTAATTGGGATCACTGCGAGTGTGATTGGAAACAGTTCAGAATAATTAGGTGAAAAATCAATTGAGTAAAAGAGAGGAAAATAAAAAGTGGAAACTAGAGTAGTAAAACGAACACATTCATTTATTTATACTAGGTGCATAGTCTCCGCGTAAGCGCGGGGTCGGCTACATTATAGTTGTATTGTATAGTTTTGTTTACGGGATTTTATTGTTTTTTGTCTATAATGTGATTGATGTGATTGATGAGACTTTGGATATTACATAGGTTGATGAGTTTGATATAAGAATGGGCGACGAAGTCATATGTTGATATTTTTATATCTTATATGTTCAAAGTTGAGGGTGATGGAACTTGTTAGTGTTTACTTAGGTAGTTGTTTGTATATAAATCAAATAGTGCATGGAAAAAGATAATAAATTTAGATTTAAAATGTTAGGGTTTCAAAATAACTAGGCCTTGAATCTGTGGTTTAGTCTAATACTGAAAAAAACTGTAAGGACTTCAACTCCTTTTTTTTTCTCTATGTCGGGAATGTGGGCACTAATTTCCCGATTCATGTAGGTAAAATTGTTTCTTAGATTGTGAGATTGAAAAGCGTAGATTGATTTTAAGCATGATTGATGAGAGGTTTACTTGAATCAGCTTCATCTGCCGTGGGTATTGAGTTTCGTCGGCGCCAGATGTTAGACATGCAAGAGAGAAGATCTGAATATGTTAATTTCGTGTTTTGTTTTTTCTTCTCTCGTGTTTTGTAGGTTCCACTCTTTGCTCAGGCTGTACAAAAGATGAAGTCTGGCTAGGCCGTCTCACTTCTCTGAAGTATTTTCTTAATTAACCTCCCACCAACATCTATCTTCTGATCTTGTCTTGAAGTCGAGGAGCTTCCAGAAAAATTAGCTTCCATCTGTTGTTCCGCTTGGAATGGAGAGTTCTGAAATGCCGCATAAAAAATATACTGGCAAATTACTAATGATTGTCAACAACTATCACTATAATAAATAGAAAATAAATCAAAGTTTTTTTGTTCTGCACAAACTAAAATCTTACAACAGGGTTGTCACGGTCTTTTTTCAGGAGCAAGATCTTTTTCTTCCCAGAAACCATAGTCAATGCAATTCTTGGGAGAGAACTATCCATGACAGAGGCTAAAGTTGCGTAGGTGAAAAAATAGATCAGAAACACAGTATATTTTTTCAGATAAGGAAAATATGAGATAAGTTGTTGACTAATTACCAGTTTCAGTTGTTGGTATGTCATTCCACTTGAATTTGCCTGATTGTAATCTTGCTTGGAGATGCCAAATATGCTATGTTTACCAATTTCTAGGTTTGTGTTCGCAATCACTTGGAGCACCTAGCAACCTCAAAACGATCGACTTTCACAATGGAATCTGCTTTCAACGATGGCATGTAATAACTAGCATGTCCGACGGGAGTAAACTCATGAATCACGGAATCTGCAAATAGTATTATCCAACAAAGAATCAGGAAATAAATTAAAACAATTATGTTAAATAAGTGTGATAGATCGAAGATTAACTTACCTTTTCATCGAGGAAAAGAACCGTGATTCCCACAAACTCCCTGTCTTTCTTGAAGTTCAGGGAATCTCAGAAGCGGAGGAAGCCAGAGCCTATGCTCTGACTACTACGACCAAGGCGGAGAGACTCGAAGGTTGAGTGACGGACGCCGGGACGCCGGTTTGACGAACTGGAGAGGCAGAGAGAAACATTTTCTAGAAAATGGTTAAAGCTAAGAGGAATCAATGAGTTTTGTGGAGATGCAGATTGAGTTCATCAAAGAAGAGAATCATATATATATGGTTTACAGAGGGGCTACAAATCAGGAGCATTTTTGATCAAGTGATTTAAGATGGGGACATGAAGAGTTCACCGGTGAAAAAATAGATTACGAACATACACACGGCGCAACTCTGTAACTCAGACTTGTTTGAGACAATGATGAAAAGAACCCATATTAAACTACAACAGTTTACAATATAGGAAAACTATAATTGTTACAAACTTAAGCTTTTTTTCATATAACGTGATGAATCCCATTTAAAAATGAAACCCATAACACACTTGTAGGTCCGACCCTCAGAAGAAGCCGAAGAAGCAAGGGCTTCCGACCTTCATAAATATATATTAGGTTCGGCCATCAATGTACGAAGGTATCAGTTAGCTTAGTGGTATAAATGTTGGTGTTTATATCTCAATAACCCGGGTTCGAGCCATGGGCTTGACACTTTTTTACATTTTTTAAAAGTGGGACCCACAAAACGATGACGTGGCGCGCTGAGGAGTGAGCAAAAACTGATCTATTATAATATAGATTATTTACTCTAAGGGAGTGTATTCAACTAAGAATTTCAAGTGATTTATATTAAAATGACAAATCTACTGTTATTCAAACATGGATTTTAAAAAACATTTTAAAATTCAATGTTATTGAACTTGTTATTTCATAAAACACTCTGAAATCAATTGCTATTAAACAAAATTTAAGTTGGAGATTTTAGAGTATTTTAATTGTTTATAGAGTGTTTGATGAGAATTCCTTAGTTATAAAGATAAAAATTCAAATCTCACTGTTTTAGATGAGATTCTAGAGTGTTTTAACAAAAATCACACCAAATTCTTTAATTCTCCGGCAATCATCTACAAACTCATTAAAAATCAAATTACTTCAAATTTCAAATTCAATACACCCCATAAATTCAACTTCAAATAAGAGGGTGAAAAGTTTTACTTCCAAACCATAAGAAAACAAAAAAAAAAAATTGGAGTAAAATGGAATGACTATTTTTTTTCTTGTTTTCACCTGATTGGTAGAAAAATATAATAAATGAGAATAAAACACTTTTTGTTATGAACTTAAGGTTTAGGAATCTGTAAATTGTGTGTATTATTACTCAATCATAAGGTGCTCTTATATATGGGAGTTTCAAAGAGATAAAATAAAAGACATAAATATGGAAAATGTACAAATACAAGGAAAAAGAAATAGGGTTTCCTTTTCTCTAAAGCCTAAGCTGCCTCTCTCTCCTCTTCATGCGGCCGCCTCTCTCTCTCTCTCTCTAGGGTTGGGCCGTCTCTCTCTCTCTCTTGGTATTGGGCCGGTTATAGACCGGACCGGTTATGGACATCCATCATATGGTTTATAACACTCCCCCTTGGATGTCATAACCATACAGAGTTCGTAATACGCTTTGTATGTTGCCTCATTAAAACCTTACCAGAAAATCCAGTGGGATAAAACCATGGTTAAGGAAAAAGAGTACAACACGCATTACTCCTCATGTTCTGAACATCACTGAAAATCTTTCAGTTTATGTATTCCAATCTCCGTATATGTCCTTCAAGTTGGCGCATCCCATCCTGATGGTTGAGTTTCATGGATACTAATGACTAATGGTCTCAATATCAAGGCAAGGCGCCAATAGTACTTAAGGTTAGGGACGTGTATGTATTTAGTGCCTTATAGTCGAACATGAGCTAAACATATAGGAGATTCTCGGTAAGAACACATGTCCGGCCTAGTATGGCTTGTCTATTACATCAAGGCGCCAATGGTACTTGGGTAATGGACTTTACCGGACCAAAGACATATTTCTTGTCCTTCTTGGGACCAAAGGATCCGTGTCCAAGTCAGGGATATTCACGACCATGTCCTTCTTGTGGACCAAACAGATCAGTGTCTAAAACAAGTGATCTCACGCCCATGTACTAGATAATGGGTGACACTGGTCCACATTAAATCCTTTGAGTACCCTTTTCTGTATATACTATTTGATGCACAAGGATTTCATTGTTAATGTACTCAAGCTGTAGTCCCAAACAAAACTTTGTTTTCCATGATCTTTCATCTCAAACTCTTTCTTGAGATATTCAATTGTTTGGCAATTTGTACCCAGAGGTTCCTAGGATATTCAGATCATATACTTTGATGATTATCAATATTGTTCTCGAGAACTTGTTGTACTTTCAGCTCAATACCCTCTAGTACTTTCATTATCCAGTGGATCATATAAATATGCAGCCACTACATCAATTTGCTGCAAGTCTACTTTTTCTCTCTTATATAGCCAAACTTATGAGAAATCTAAAAGTAGTTGCATCCACCACATGAGAGTATGTCTCCTCATAATCTATTACTGGTCTTTGTGAGAATCCTTGTGCAGCATCAGCTTTATATCTCACGATTTATATTTCTCACAAGACCCATTTATATCCGCTGGTTTTAACATCATATGGCGTTTTAATCATATGGCCAAATACGCATTTCTTCTTAAAACTATTTAACCCCACGTTTCCATTCAATCCAATTTGTTCTACGGGTGCGCACTCTTATACTAACGTGGGTTCATGATCCTCGCTTATATTCATAAATTCAAGTGCTACCTTGTATGCAAATAAATCATCTTATGTCGACATTCTCTATTGGTTCCATTATGTTCCAGACATGATATAATCGATTGAGATTCATTATTATCAGGAAATTTAATACTTTGCAGCTTGGCGTTCCAAGCTACATTGTTTGATACATGTACCTTAGAGCCGGCCGGCCTTATCTCCATGTCTGAGATGGTTTCCTTAGTAACTTCGGATTTGGATTTTGATTATCATTCTTTTGCACCTTTCTTTTGTTTCCGAGGATTCTTATCTTTTGGAACCTATTGGTCTATCTTGTATAGACTCTGTAGCAACTTGACTGTGTCTCTCTTGGACATAAATTTCGTTGGTGCTTTACAAATTGGTTTATATATGACTTAGTCATTTTTCGGGTCAGCAAATGTGTCTGGCATTTGATTAGCTAGCTTTGTAAATGTATAATCTTTGGACGTCTATTTCACATTCTTTAGTCTGAGGATCTTGCCAAGACAATGATGGTCGATGCCATTTTGTTTATCTTACCAGCTTATTATTTTTTCCTCCTAATGTTGGATAGTCGGATTCATTAAACTTGCAATTCGTGTGCTTGGCCACTAAATAGATCACCCATATTTTGCTCAAGGTACTTCATTATTTGTGGGAGATTCATATCCAACATATATCCTCATCCTCATCCTCTTCTAAGGATCCATCTTAGACGGCACATATATTTGTGGTGGCTTATCCAAATATCTCAAGATGGTATACATCTGGCTCATGACCCGTAATAAATTTGAGATGAGAATATCTATGCTCACTTAAATGGTCTGATGCTTATTAGTTAAGATGCATGTAAATTCGTGTGTCCCCAAGCCTTGGACTGAGAGTTTGGACCTATGGGTAATGGCCAATACAGATTTATAAAAGGATTCAGCCAAGCTATATATATTATGGACATGTGCGGATTTGTCCTCACTCCCCCCTCATGGACATACTATAATCTTTAAGTGCTTTGGGACATCATGGCCTAATGAGTTTCCCTTGTGTTCATGCTACACACGTGAGATTCTATGGGATAACTCTTTGTGCCTTTTCTAATATCAATTTCGCATCACGTTTTGGACCAGGATGGTCAATCCGGTCATGCCATAAAGTGTATAATTTTGTGGGTAAACCATTCTGGTTACCATGACTTTTGCCTCTATCATACTGATCTTGGTATAGTCTGGATCAATAGAGAATGCATGTATAGTCTTTAGGACTTAATATGGCCTTGGGCGATTTTCATAACTCTGAAGGAACTGTTGTTTCCTTTTGCCTATTGTATCATTGTGGAAACCATTCTTATATCTCTATATTTTATAATCTCAATGGGTTTCTCTGGGTGAATATAAAGCATCTAAATGCTTGCCCTTATACATATCTGGTCATAGACCTTAATGTGTACCTTACCCGCAATTTATAAATTCATATTGACGTTTTTTAATAAAATCATTTATTCCTCTTATTAGGTTTTAATAAAACAAGTTCGAAGAAATGAAAACATAGAAATGAAAAACCAAAACAAAGAGCACAAAAATTTAGATTACAAATGTCGAAATCAATCTTCAGTCTTTTAGACAATATGAAGTTTCATAATCCATAAGATCGTCCTTCTCATGATTGAAGTCATTTTCATCATCTTTGTAAGTCATATGGGCTTCAGGATTCTTCCCTTTCAGTCTCTCTTGATAGAGGTCAACAAGATGATTGGGAGTCCTACAAGTCTTAGCCCAATGATTGCTCATACCACACATATGGCACACGGATTCGCCTGGTTTGGTCGAGTGTTGGGGTTTAAATGAAGATCCATGGCCGCGACCATGACCTCGTCCAAATGAGCCATGGTCTCGACCATTTCCTCGCCCGCGGCAAAAAGATCTTCGACCGCGTCCACGTCCGTTCGACTTGTCTCGACTACGGCCATACTGGACGTTTCCTTGGACGTGGTTGGACTCTTTATTGTCCTCCGTCGTGTGTGCTTCAGGTATGGAGCTGATCCAAGAGGTCTCATCTGACTGTTTCTCATCAATAATTCATTGTTCTGCTCAGCGAGCAAGAGACAAGAAATAAGATTAGCATAGGTCTTAAAACCTTTCTCACGGTACTGTTGTTGTAACAGCACATTGCTTGCATGGAAAGTGGAAAAAGGTTTTCTCAAGCATATCATGTTCCGTAGTACTTTCACCACACAGTTTCATTTAAGAAACAATCTTAAACAGTGCAGAGTTATACTCGTTCACAGACTTATAGTCTTGGATTCTGAGATTCGTCCAATCAAGCCGAGCTTTTGGTAAGATCACCATTCTCTGGTGATCATATCTCGATTTCAATTTGTTCCAAAGATCTAGTGGATTCTCAATGGTTAGATACTGATCCTTGAGACTCTCAGCTAAATGATGACGAATGATCAAGATGGCTCTGTAACGATCTTTCTCATTATCATTATTGTTCTCGGTGATACATTCACCGAGACCCTTGGATTTCAGGATGATCTTAGCATCGAGCGCCCATTGAAGGTAATTATCTCCAGAGAGATTTAGGGCAGCGAAATCCAGGTTGTTAATTTTCGACATCTGAAATCATAGATTAATATCTTTAGGTCTTTAGGAATAGGGTTTAAACGAATAGGGTTTTAGGTTTAAACAATCAATCAATGCCTCACGGCCAGGATCTATGCCTCTCGGCCAATAAGCATGCCGCACGGCCATGAATGCAATCGGTTCAATCTTATGCATTTAGTTTGTCATGTAATTGCAATCCTAACATACATTGTTTCTATATGATGCAATCAATACAAACAAACCTCTCGGCCAAACAAAAGAACAAGCCACGCGACTACTTGATTTGATTCAATATCATTCCTAGAAAAGTTCTAACTGCAATTTGCAATCAATCAATTGTGATCAAATTAGGGTATGAATACAACAAGGCCACACGGCCACAAGGTATGATCAAGAACTATTAACCTAGAATGCAACCAGGCCACACGGCCACAATTCAGATTCGATTCAAAATAATCTAGACTAGGTTATTAGGGTTTCAGTTTAAACAATCTAAACAATCTTAATTCATTCAGATTCAAATTTAAACAATCTTAGCAATAGTTCTAGGTGATCAAATCAATCAATTAATATTCAATTCAAACAATCAAAATCAATTTTCAAAATTAGGATTTTAGGGTTTCGATTTGATTAACAAGAAATTACAATTTCAGGATGATCAGTTCAATCTCAATGAACATTCAATCAGTTTTAATTAATCAGTTTTTCGAATTAGGGTTTAGGTATTTTCGAAAATTTGATCTTAGATCAAAGAGATTTGATTTGAGATTCAAAACCTTTAAGGCTTTGATTTTAATTGATCAATGGATCAACCTCGATTTTAGGGTTTGGGGATTGAACTTATAGAGCTTCGATTTACTCATTAGGGATTGATCTATTATCCTATGGCTTTTATCTTTAGAGATTAGGTTTTATAGTTTCATTCTTTACAAGCAATCCAAATTCGATTTTCATGTTCTTAGAATTCGAATTTACCTTTAGTTTTAGTAGATTGTTGAAACCAGACCACCAAAAGAATGAACCTCGAGCTGGGCAGGAACGCGAGCTGGACGCGAGCTGAACACGAGCTGGCCTGGACGCGAACGGATTGAGGTTGAAGACGTGAGCAGCTGATCGTCGAACGGGAGTTGTTGCATTCGGGATCGCGAGCGGCTCTGATGCGAACGGGGCGCTTGCAGTCTGGAACACGAGTTGTCCTTGATGTAGGATGGAGCTGAGTTTGTCTAGGATCAGGAACGCCTTGGAGCTGGAGCTGATCAGGTGGACACGAGCAGGAACGGAGTCGCGAACGGATTAGGGTTCGTCGGTATCGTCGGGTTCGGATTAGGGTTTTAAAGCAAATCGGCGCGCATTGTATCTGTGCGTGAGGGCACGTCGGTGGTCAAATCGACAAGCGGTTTGCACTGACTGATTCGTCTCGGCAAGGGCTTCGATTTGATATCTTGATCGTTTTTTGGGTCCTCACGGTTTGGGAGAACGGCCTCTTTGAAGTACTGAGGCAGATTTATTTTCGTTTTAGAGTTTTAGGGTTTTGTTGATTTGGTTTTAGGCTCAAGGTGTTAGAGGCTATCGTGCTGATAACATGTTATGAACTTAAAGTTTAGGAATCTGTAAGTTGTGTGTATTATTAATCAATCATAAAGTGCCCTTATATGTGGAGTTACAAAGAGATAAAAGAAAATACATAAATATGGAAAGTGTACAAATACAAGGAAAAGGAAATAGGGTTTCTTTTTCTCTAAAGCCTAAACCGCCTCTCTCTCCTCTTCATGCGGCCGTCTCTCTCTAGGGTTGGACCGTCTCTATCTCTTAGTATTGGGCCGGTTATAGACCGAGCCTGTTATGGACATTCATCGTATGATTTATAACACTTTTACTCTATTAATTTTATTATAAAAAGTCTATACAATTACATCCTATATTTTTTACAGCCGAAAATGATTTAAATCATAATTTAAAAACGGCTTATATTATTATATTATAATTTGGTTAGGATTTAATTTTTCGTTCAGTTATGAACATTTTGGTTCAGATCGAGAATTTTTTGGTGGTTAAAGCATCTCTTGCTAGAAACAAATTTAAACAAAAGTGGCTCAGCATTTACACAAAATAATGATCTCATATCTTCCTAGTTACTTTGCTTGTTGCCGAGGATAATCATTTATCTGACACTGAGTTAATCAAAGAAAACATACAACAATCTCTTATCATTAGAAATTGCAGTGTGCTAGGATCATCAGTTAAACTTTGGTAGGTATAACAAAAGTATTTGACAAATGGACCAGCCTTTTGTTTCAATACAAAAAGGAAAAAAGGATGAGAGGGCTAGACAAAACCACTGTCGACCGCTAATAAAGACTGATCACAAAAGGGCAGAGCAGCAACCAAACTGATTAATTGTGACAATGTATTCCAATCAAATATAAAGCTGCATCCCCTACAAAATTTATGCACCTTTTGTCCACTAAGCAAGGGATCGAGCATAAACACAGCAAAATGTATATTCTCTACCAGCACTTAATCCTGGTTTATTGATTTCTTTATATCTGAATGATCAAACTCTCTTCAGTATTTGACAAGCCACACTATTGGGCTCCAGTCAAGTTTGCAGGCACTGCGTTCACCGCACTACGAGTCCTCCCTATTCTTGGCATTGAGAACATACTAAACAGGCCCGAACTCGTGTTTCCCATGGCTTCTCCAGAAGGTGTTCCATTAGAGCTTTCGTTTATATCCTTCAAACCAGACATAGACTGAGTGTGCTGAAGTGGACCATTTGACTGTCCACACATGGAAAAAAAAATCAGTACTCTGTACAATGAAATTCAGTTCCTAATGGACAGACAATGGCTTGCGATACAACATACCTGTTGAGCTCCATTAGGGGTTGACGGCAACTGTGATTCACGAGGAGAAGCAGGAGGCAAAGACAGAGACTGCTAACATTCAAACACCAGGGGAGAAGTAAGCAATATAGAACAGAACAACTCTCAATAACTTGATGAATGTTTTCTCATTTACCCTTAGTGATGGTGTCACAGGAGCTGGCTCAAGGGCTGGCACAGAGGAAGTCGATGGCAAAGCCTAAACCAAAAAAACAAGTCTGTGTAAATAAGAGAAAATTCGGATTAAATGCAGTGCATACTGAAGAAGGTTCATGCCTTATTGGACTCTTGAAGTCTTTTGTGCTCCCTACACTGAGCATGCAGAGCTCCAACTCCTCTAAGCGTGAGATCCTTTATGGATAGCAAAGAAATTCAAATTCAATCAACACAACGCCTGATGAAACTAAACAATTCTCCAGCTACAACTGTGACAAAATGTTACCTGATTTCCCTCAATGCGATGGACTTTGCTTGCCTGAAATTATGAAGATCACAAGATCATCTCTCTTATTTTAGGAGGAAAAAAATGGTTAACATATATGCAGATTACTAAAAGAATTTCTCACCAGAGTTTCAACAGCCTCGAAAACAGACCTAACGTCATCCTTCATATTTGCTGTACCATCCCGTAGTTCATTCACCTAACAGTTTGATACATCGTCAAGAAAGCAAGTAGAATCATCTGAAAGCTTTGCCAACGCAGTCAATACATACAATCTAACATACCTCTCTTCCTGTTTCTTTAATAATAATTGTACTTGCATCCAAAGTACGGTCCATCCTGTCAATTTCTGAACCTAACTCCCGCTTCGTACCCTGCCATGACATGTAAACAGAACCAAAGTGAGACAAAATATTAATGCTCTGCAACTCAACCAAAATCACAAAATGTACTATGTCTGTTGGATAGATTAGCTCACAAAAGGAAGCATCATAAATGATCAAAATATAGTTCAATGGTCATGTCAAGAAAATATGGGAAGTAAGAACTTACCGAGAGGGATTCATAAAACCCATCGATCTGGCTGCCAACGTTATTACACGCATCTGATAAGCTGCGCCTTGTCGCAAACATAAAATCTGGAAGTTTCCAGCCCTGCGAATAAATCAGCGCCCAGTCAATTTTCAATAAAAAAGAAAAATAAACTACAAACAGATACGCCAGGTCAAAGTAATTGACAAGGAGCACCAAATGAGTAGCCAACAGTAATTCAAACGAGCAAGTAACTATTTCAAGTAGATCAATTATGGTGAAGTAGTGTTACCTTCCACCATACATAGCCGTAGCCTATCACCCCAATAATAATGATCCAACCATACTTTTTACCACCTGGAAATTAAAGGAAACTGTCAACTACTTGTTTGTAAGCTAAAATTAACATAAACAAAAATAATAATTTCATATTAATGAAATGACTTGTTAATGCTAGGAGTAAATGCCATTAATCAGAACATAAGTTTGACTCAAAAACCATGGCAAGAAAAATAAAATATTGAGAAAGGATCCAGTGTCCTCTTTCATATCAACTTGAATCTAACAGTTTTTAAATGCAGAAAGGAAAATAAAGCTTCAACATAGAAAACTAGAAAGGACCTGATCCTCCTGTCGAGATTATAGTAATAGGTCTGTTTGACGCCAGCAACTGCAATTCGTGCCTAAGACTGTTAACCTGCAAGAAAAGAAAATTAAAGATCAGACAACTGCATCTTAGTTCTCCTCAAATCTTTCTCATCCATCACTATCTAACAACTTATCCTCGCCAGTAAGTAGATTCATTTCAAACTAACCTGTGCTGTAAGAGTATCATTGCGAGGCCTACTGCCTGATTTGGCAGGTTCTTCTTGCTTCAGCTGCCTAAGAACAATCTGTCCAAAAGAAATAAACCATTACCCCCGAATTATTCCAAACAGCATCACACACTTTTGGCACCCAAAACTTCGTTGAATATTAAGGATAAAACTTTTTCATGTCAGAGGATGGGTGAGAAAACAACAGAAGCTTAGATACCTTAAAAGCACCAGAGACGAAATGGGATACATCAGGTAAGCTCCCTTCTTTAGCAAGCACTGACCCAACAAGACCTATAGTAGTAAAGACAAGCATTAAGCATGCCGTACTAAATCAATCTAGCAACCCAGTGAACACACTAAAAGACCAAAAGCCTCAAACTTTGTGCCCAAGATGATTCATTGATTGATACCCAGTTGAGAACAGTGATCATTCTACAGGAATCAAAGGGTTTATGAAAAGCCCTAATTTCTAATCCTCCAATTGCGATGTCCCAATCAAAAACCCGAGAGAAGCAATTGGTCAGTAATACAATAGAAAACCCAATTCATGAACGGACCTGCACCGATGAGGATGGTGAGCTTCCCGAGCGGAAGAGCCATATACGATTGATGCCCAGAGACGAGAGAAACTCTAACCCTGCGAGCTTGTTACGGCTTAAGGATTACAATAGCAGAGGAAGACGCATCAGAAGATCGAAGAGAGAATTGGTAGAGAAGAGAGCTTCGGAGAGGTGGAATCGGAGAGAGAGAGACGCTCTTGCGACGACTACAGAGGGAGGGAGGCGGAGAGAGAGAAGAGAGACAAAAGAAAAATTGGAGGCGACAGTGTTGTGTTGTGTTCCTCAAGTGACTTGAGAAACAATATTTTTTCTCTCTCTCTCTCTCTCTATATTTTCTTAATATTTTTTGTGGGCCGAAATAAATTCAAAAATTGTGATGAAAAGGCCTTAGAATATGCTCTGAAAAGATGCCCACGAGTTTTATTTTTATATTTGTTTTAATTGGAAGAAAAAATCATAGTAGCCTTTTCTATGCTCGCTCATGAGTCATGAGGCTGCTGGGCTCCAGAAAGGTGTTTTTTCAGTCAGATGTGTGTTTCTTTTGGATACATAGATCAGAGCAGGACGAAATGTGGTTGGGGAACAGATACCACGTTACAATATATAGGCGCTTTCGTGCCTGCTATAGAGTTGTCCTAGTAATGATGAAGTTATGTGTTAGTCAAATTCCATATTGCAATGTGTCATCTGGACCAAAATGAAAAAGCTCTGCAATATCAAATCTAACATGATTGAAAAAGGGGTTACCAACAATTAAATCTAATAATCTCAAAATGGGATATGAGAATGAGAAAAAAAAAACGAGAAAACAAACTACACATAAGATATAATTAATGATCAACAACCCAGAAATGGACAAGTACTAGTACATGAGTTAAATACTTATGTTCGATACCTAGCTTAGTTGCTAAAACGATCTATATGAGAATCTCTCTCTTTCTTTCTTTAACCTCTGCTTAAATCAAACAAAAGATAGATTTGTTGTGGCCCACCTTCTGAAACTATGTTACCTATTACATTAACTTTGTTACTAAGCAAACGTATAATAGATATGGTTTTTCTAAAAATGTTGTTGTAACTCTAAAACTAGAGAGTGAGGGTGTTACCACACAAACCTACTGGGAGAAAGAATCTGCAAACCAAGAAGAGAATCATCATACAGTTTCAAAACTAACCGATGATCAACTCTTCCGAGAACTAAAGATGATCTTATACAAAAACAGAAATGGATAGATAACATGCCTGCAACACTACTAGGCGAAGACTTATATCATTATTTCATATTAGATAAAATAAAGCATTTAGCTTTGTTTAATGGATTCCAAGAACAAAGCATTTGTTTAGAAAATTCGAAAGGAGCTTTATTTTTTTGAAGCGAGATGCCTCACGCATTCGGATTCCAAAGTCTCCAAAAACGCCAATTGAATAATCCCAGCACGTCCGGCAACACCTTCCTCGCCAAGCCCCTGTGCCTAGTCCCCGCCGCCGCCGGAAACCTCAACATTTCCGGTGACTCCTCAGGCTTAACTTCATCTACAGGCTCCACCGGTTCTTCGGGTCGACCCGAGGGCTCCACGACCCGGCGACGACGTGATTTCTCCTTCTTTTTTCCTCTTCTGCCGCTTGACTTCTCGCTCTTGGCTAGATGGTCTTCGTAAGCTTCGATGATCTGGTGGATGAGCTCACGGTTAGGCGAGGAGTCCCAGCGAAACCAGTAGCTCGTGTAGCATTCGAAACATTCACAATCGAAACGCGGAGCTTTATGATGAGTTCTAGCTTTCTTACAAGAGCTTCTTCTTCTTCCGGAGGATACGGCGATGGTGGTGGTTTTGAGTGAACGGGTGATTAAGTAAGCAAGGACTTGCTTGTCTTCGGGGGAGAGAGAGGAGACGAGAAGGAGAATCACAGCGGGGAGAAGCTTCAGGACAGAGAGACAGTTGTCTACTTTGGATGAAGAAGAAGGAAATGATGGAAGAGGAGGAGATGGGTGGACTTGACCTTTCTTCTTTATTTTCATGGCTGATGATGAACGACGAGAAGCTTTAGAGAGAGAAGAGTTTCTTTGGTGCGTTTAATTATATTATATATAGTTTTTAATAGGTTAAGCAGAAAAGGAAGGAACACAGAGTAACGTGGTGTTCTTTTTCATGTTTATTTATTCTACTCTTATTTATTCCCTTATTTTATTAAGAACAATAGTAATTTTCCCCGTTTTCTGACGGCAAATCTCAAAAAAAAATATTCTCTTTCGCTAAATTCCTTTTTTTTTTCCAGTTTCAGTAAACTCCAATAAAGTACCAACAATTTTTGTGTGTGTTTTCTCTAAATTTCATAAAACTTTTTATGGTAAAAAATATTAGAAGTTAATGTTCAAAAGAGAGAGTCAATGAACCAAATATCCTGAAAGTCCGAATGCCGACAATTGAAATAATTGCGGAAAAAAAAACGTATATATTTTTGGTATTATTAACTGCGGTGTTGTTTTTTCCGTTACTATTCATACTTAAAAACAAATACCATGAATAGCTTAGATATATAATTTATGATTTTACTGTTTTTACAAATGCTAGAATATTATTGGCTTATGGATCGGACTATCCAAATTGTATCTAGATGCTCAGTTGGTGTGAGGTGATGTTGATAAGGATTACTTAGTCAGGGAACTTGATATAACATGGCAATTCTGTTAGAAATATTAGGGTGTTACAACCTTGGCGGTGATAGCATTTATTAATGTTAGTATAACGTCCCGATCGCTCAAATCTACGCACGCTCACTCGGCCCGTGAGCTCCATCACATCTGACGGACGGTGCGTTAATTTTTTGGAAGGCTCGAAAGTCTTGTTTATTGACCCTGCAATCACCACATGACCTTTTTCTGTGTTTTGACTTTACTCGCACGATATCGCGTATCACTTTTCGTTAGGTCAAGTATCATCACTGTCTGGCTCAAGCATACTTAACTCTAGAATTTTAAATGTACGTGTGTGCGGGAAAAAGTAAACATACTTTGATGAAATTGATAATTAAATCAGTTTTCTGAAGCCTTTTAACATATACCACAAACCAAGATATTAGAGTTAGTTTGAATTCTTTTGGACTCGTATTTATCAAGTGGTTTCGGTCATGGGGTCCTTTTGCACAAAGTTTTGGGCTATGTCGTTATTTATATTTGCATAGTTTACATTGAACTCAGGTTGTATAAACCTTAATAACTAGTTATAATATACTCAATGAACACAGTAACTATGGGGGTGATTGGTAAGTACTGTGAGTGTTTTCCACATCTTACATTTTTTTTGGAAAAATTGGAAAAATGGGTCGCTTTGAACTTTGATTTGTCACAATAGAATTTGTAGAAAATGTTTTAGTAATTAGGATTTTAATTCCTGTAAATACTATACTACCCTTAATTTTGAATTATTATTATAAATTGTAATTTTTGTAATTGATTTTAAATGTTAAAATATTAAAAAAATTAAAATAACAAAAATTTAAAATAGACAAAAGGGAGACGTGACCACCCATATACCCTAATTTATTTTTCTTCTTGTTTTCTCCACCATAGAGTCATGGCTCTCTTCCATGGAGATTTAGGGTTCAACGGAGAGAAGCCATGATCTTCGTCGGTGTTTCATATGCCCGTAGTCTCTGATCTCGTCTCTGTAAACACAACAATTGGTTCCGGGAATGTGGCAAGCCACACCTATTTTTACACATGTAAATCCCATCACGCGTTGGTTCTCCGACCATATAAACTTAGTCAAAACTGATTCTTTCGTGTTTTGTCTTCTACTTTCTGCTGTGTCTATTGTTCGGTTTTATGCATGATAAAACCTTGTTTATATACTTGTTTTCTGACTTTTTATGGTTTATTGCTGCTCATCAGGTTGCTGATTATCTGAATACTACAAAAGAATCCCTTCTGATGAAGATGGCGTGGGAGATGATGAACCCTGAGTACAAAAAGGTATTTTTTTTCTCTCATCCTGTCTTTGATCTTCTTGATTTCTGCTGACTGTTATGTTGACGTTCTTGTTAATGACACTTACATTTTCTATCGATTATCAGGTAATGCAGAGGAAACCTACAGCAGTGAAAAAGAAATATCCTATTAGTAAGACTGCTGCTCCTCCTAGTAAAAAAACTTTTGCAACCATAAGCCTAAGCAATACAGAAAGCGAAAAGAAAAAGGTCAGTGCTACTCTTCCTCCAACTCGTTTACTGTTATAGTTTGATATATCTTTGGATCTTCTTTAGTTTTTCATCTGTAGCTAAATTTCTTGTGTCTTCTTGTGTACAGAGACTTAGTGCATACATCAATTTGGATGTCTTGGATAAGCTATTTGATGATGTAAGTTTACCCCCGTCTCTCTAGCGTTATATGTCACATTATCTAGCCTCTTGTTTCTTTGTGTAATCTCTTATGTGTATTCACTTCTGTGTAGGAGAACTCTCCAAAGATGACTAAGTTGGAGAACCAGTTGTTGTTGGTGACCAAATGAAAAATTCACAGCAAAGCAGCGAATAAGAATGCCTTTTGGAACCTGAGGGTTCTGAAGAAGATGCACCAGAAGAAGATAAACCAGTCTGGAACAAGGATTACATTACTGAAGAAGCTAATGGAGGAGAGGACGAATTCTATGGCGGAGCTGATCTTGAATATGAAAATCAAGATGAAACAGAATATAATGAAGATATTATTTGGTGATCTCATCTTACATTGTGAATTGATCTTAACAACATTGATTATTATTATTTTTTTGACAAAAATCTCTGAAATTACATTCATCATCTTTCCCAGTCTAATAAATGAAAGCCTTCTACACTGTTCAAAAGAGTGCATCTCTATTTTGTTGTCCTTTGCAGATAAATTCTTCTCTCAGGATTTTGCAAAACATTTTCTATTTGGTACTGTAGTCTGAGAAGGTGAAGTAGCTTGACAAAACTTGGTTTTACAGTGCCTCTTGTTCTCATGGCTTGGCTTGGTCTATGATGAGTGTGGAACGTTAAGTTTCATCTGAATCTCATTCTCAGGATTATCACGTAGCTCCTTGAGCCTATTCACCACGTTTTGAGCTAGATCTTCATAAGCTTTTGATACTACAGAACCAGGTGAAGAAACAACCACACGAACACCTTCATCAGACCCTTCTCTAATCTTCATTTCCAGTGGAATCTACACAAACTATATCTAGTAAGGCCACATAGAGAATGTACAACACTATAACATCGGTTTTGGCTTTAGATTATTTACCTCACCGATGAATTTCAAGTCCTTCTTTGCAGCCATCTGCCATGCCCCTTCTTTCCCAAATATGAAAGAAGCTTCGTTACAGTGGGAAAAAACGAAGCAACTAATGTTCTCTACAAGTCCCAAGATCTATTACAAAAGTGCAGAAAGGTTAAGAAGCTAAGACAAAATTAGTAGTAAGGACGGTATAGATGGCCACTGTATAGGTACTCTAACTTTGTCGAACATGGAGATTCCACTATTAGCATCCGCAAGCGCCACATCATGTGGAGTGGACACCGTACATGTAACACCCTCGAACAATTTTAGACATCAGTCAGTCAGCCGGGCAACAATCAAACAAGAACATGCCCGAACGACCATCCTCTGCCAAGTCCGGAAGTGTTACGACGGGTTGAGAATAGACTTTCCAAGTCACAAAACATAATTCTGTAACCCAGAATATTCATTTAAAACTCATTTCCTCTAATCTTCGGCCTGAGGCTTTGCAACCCGTACCGAATCATAGAGTTGTGTTAGGTTGGACTACCCTAATATCAGATTCAACACGTCACGATTATAAACATATTTTTTTCATATATATAAAACACGAAGTTCACAAGCCCAAAATATTATACATAGGGTCCATGGACGCAGCCAAAAGTAAAACATACATTCCTATATCTTGAAAACGAGTCTTTAGCAAAAGATATCCATTCTACACCAGCTCCTACAGTTTCGCGAGCGTTATGGTCCTTTCTACTGGTCACCTGCAAAAGGATGTGAGGAGTGAGTGAACTAGTTTTACTCAGTGAGTCAGGGTTCCCTATCTAGCATATACAGCTACCTGTCATTCTAAACCCCACCCCAAACACAAGCAAAACGAGTAGTTCAACAATCAATATTCAAGATCATAAAGCATGACCGATTTAAGCAATAAACCATTAAAACATAATAAATCAAACACTCTTTATGAGTGTCATATCAATCAACCATATATATATATATATATATATATATATATATATATATACTCCTAGGGCCCAGCAGAATCATTCTTCCTCCACATAAGGGACACCGGCAATCCCTTCACTATTACACCACACAGGCGTAGGCGCTCGGGAATCGCCCGGTCATGGTCCTCAGTCGGAATCTCCGTGCCCTGATCTTCTATCGGACTCGTCGGGGGCTGTCACATTCACGTGTGACACTCGGCCTTGGTGATCAAGCCAAGTTAAACCGAGCCCACCACTTTCCGGACCACGACCGGTTTAGTGGTACCATTTGAGGAAGCAATGACCTGCAAACTACTACTAGAACCACCACGAGGTTCTCACACAACAGTACCAACACGAGGTATATACCATAACAACATATAATACTCACACAATCACAATAACCCGGGTGCTTAGACTAGTCTTGCTATCCACTTAGCCCATACATTGTCTCAAGCCTCAGATCCACAAACTGACACCTAGACCGGTCCGAATATCCTAGCTCGGAAGCCGTCTCCGATGTCAGGAACCTGCATCAAAAATTTGTTAACAAACAATTAACCATGACTCATAGTGATTAATCGATGTGGCTCGACTCTTTGATTCCGGATGTTGACCAAACCTCTTTTATCCCCTCCAAATCTTCGTCTTGTTACCGTGATGTTAAATCCCAAAACCCAACCTCAATGTCTTGAATGAATTGGTCTGGACTGATCAGAACTCGGAAAGAACCTTCTTTCTCTTCTGGACAGTCTTTCGGAACTTTCCGGTAGTTAATCGGTCTTCGGAAAATGTCTATACTTCTAAAGCACCTCACTTCTTTCTCTCTCTCTCTCTCTCTCTCTCTCTCTCTCTAAGCCGCGTTTTTTGGTGTCCTTGGTGTGTCTTAATGAGTAAAAATGAACCAGGGTAGCTGGGTATATATAGAAGTTGCCGGCCAATAAGAATGAGCCACCTGATCGCATGTGTGTCGTCCTGCATGCTTTCGGTCGCATGCGTGGCGACACATGGGCGTCCAAATGCCCTGTTGCATGCTCTCTAGCCATGCCAGAAGACACCTCCACGTCCACTTGCCCTTCAGCATGTCTGGTGTTCATGCATCGCGACACACGGGCCTCTGCATGTCGGTTCGCATGCGCATATCACAGGTATTGCGACACCTCGTGCTTCTGTGTGTCAACCTGCATGGAACTGCTTCATGCACGTCTACACCTCTTTCTTGTGTTGAAACTCAGCAGGTTAATTGGTTGACACCACGTCATGATCCCTTAGATCAAGCCACCTCGAGCTTCTAGGTCGATTTGCGCGATTTCGGTCCTTCTGGTGAATTTTCGTCCCGCGATCAATCCAGAATATTTTTCCGCTCCCGTTCTGATGAGCTAAATATTTTTAAGAGACTCCAGACTAACCTTAACCTTGAGAATAAAAATTTTCCGAGCCTTCGGCTTCCCCGAGAAATTCTATAAAACCAAAATTTGGGTTTTTTTTTAAGACGGAGTATTACATTCTCGTTCCCTTATTAGAATTTGTCCTCGAATTCTCTAAGGATCCGGTGATCCCCCTTCTTCCATTACTACATCTTCGTGGAAGAACTCTGGATGCAACGCTTTGAATCTTGATTCATCCTCCCATGTCACAACTACACGGTTCCGTTTACCCCAGAAAACTTGGACTTGAGGAATTTCTCGATTCTTCAATCTTCGTATCCGACGTTCACCTATTCGGATTGGTCCCTCTGGATAAGTGAGGTTGTTTGCAGGTTTTCGATTTGCTCTGTCTCAATAGCGTTGTGATCATGAAGATGTTTTCGCAGCATTGATACGTGAAATACTGGATGTATTTGCATCTCTTCAGGTAGGTTGAGGCGGTAAGCAACATCTCCGATTCGTTCTTCAATATGGTAAGGCCCAATGAATCTAACAGCTAGCTTCCCGACCTTCCCGAATCTCTCCTTTCCTTTCTGAGCTGACACTTTCAGATAAACCCAATCACCAATACTGAACACCACTTCTCGCCTTGATTGATCGGTGTACTTCTTTTGTCTATCCTGCGCTTTCTTCATATTGGTTTGAATGATCTCTAACTTTTTCATCGTCTCTTCTATAATTTCGGGTCCAAACTCTCTTCTTTCTCCGACTTCGGTCCAACATAAAGGTGTTTTGCATGGTCTCCCATAAAGCGCCTCATATGGTGCCATACCTATGCTAAAATGAAAGCTGTTGTTGTAGGAGAATTCGACTAATGGTAAATGCTTTCCCCAGCTTCCCGCCCAATCCAATATACACATCCGTATCATATCCTCTATGGTGTGAATGGTTCTTTCGGTTTGCCCGTCCGTCTCGGGATGATACGCGGTGCTTATGAATAACTTAGTTCCCACTGCTTCTTGTAACGCCTTCCAAAAATTTAAGGTGAATCTAGGATCTCGATCGAAGACTATATATGTTTGCACACCATGCAACCTCACAATTTGGTCCACATACATCTCTGCCAATACTTCTACCTTATCGGTTTCCTTCATAGGTAACAAGTGCGCCACCTTCGCCAGTCTGTCGACAATCACCCATATTGCGTTATTTGATCAACCTCGAGCTGGGGGTAACCCAGTGATGAAATCCATGGATATGGAATCCCATTTCCACTGAGGTACTGGTAAGCTTTGTAACAACCCTCCTGGAATCTGTTGCTCGACTTTCACTTGTTGACAAGTTTGACATTGAGTCACCCATCGCGCCACTGATTTCTTCATTCCTGGCCAATGATAATACCTTCGGATATCTCGATACATTTTCGTACTCCCGGGGTGGATACTGAGTGACGAATGATGCGCCGACTTCAAAATCTCATGTCGTAGCCCTTCTCCTTGTGGTACTGAAATCATCCCATTAAGTAATAGTGTACCATCTGGCGCCATATGATATCCACTTGGGTTTGGACCTTCTTGACTTCCTCAATAATTATCTTTAACTTTTCATCACGTTGTTGCTCCTGTCTGATCCGTGCGAGTAAACCAGCCTGGTTTACTGCATGCATGCCTAATGGCTCACTTGGCTCTCCTTCAATTGCCCATAAAGTCATCAACTTAAGTTCATTCAATAACGCTTCCACTTCCTTTCCAACATCGGACGTCAACTTTCTACGACTTAATGCATCTGCGACTACATTAGCTTTGCCTGAATGATATTGAATCTTCAGGTCGTAATCTGCCACAAACTCCATCCATCGCCTTTGTCGGAGGTTCAAATCAGGCTGTGTGAACAAGTACTTGAGACTCTTATGATCTCTGAATACTTCCACGACTTCTCCATATAAGTAAGATCGCCAAATCCTTAACGCAAAAACCACCGCCACCATTTCTAAATCGTGTGTTGGGTAGTTCTCTTCATGTTTTCTGAGTTGCCTTGATGCATAAGCAATTACTTTGCCTTCCTGCATCAACACACAACCCAACCCAACCCTAGAAGCATCTGCGTACACAGTGTAAGGTTTACCTTGTTCAGGTAATGCCAATACCGGTGTTGTGGTCAAAGCTTTCTTCAGTCTCTGAAATGCTTCCTCTGTTTCTTTTCCCCAGATGAACGAAACTCCTTTTCCAGTCAACTTTGTCAGGGGCTTAGCGATCGATGAAAATTTCTTGACGAACTTTCGATAATGCCCGGCTAACCCGAGGAAACTTCTTACCTCAGTTACCGTTGATGGTCTTTGCCATTCCTCGATGGCTTTCACCTTTTCTGAATCTACGGAAACTCCTTCTCCAGACACACGGTGCCCCAAGAACCCGATCTCTCTTTTCCAGAAAGAACACTTGCTGAACTTGGCATACAGCTTCTGGTTTCTTAACAGTTCCAACACTAGCTTCAAGTGTGCTTTGTGCTCGACCTCTGTCTTGGAATATATTAAAATGTCATCGATGAAGATTATCACGAACTTGTCGAGATAATCGTGGAAGACTTCATTCATCAGTCTCATGAAGGTCGCCGGTGAGTTAGTAAGGCCAAAAGGCATTACTACAAACTCGTATTGTCCATAACGAGTTCTAAATGCAGTCTTCATAACATCACCTTCTGATATTGGAATCTGATGATAGCCCGACGCAAAGTCGATCTTTGAAAACCAACTTGCTCCCCTTAGCTGATCCAACAACTCATCTATCCTGAAGAGGATACTTATCTTTGATGGTGATATTGTTGATTCCTCGATAATCAATGCAAAGTCGCATACTACCATCCTTCTTCTTGGCAAATAAGACCGGAGCTCCCCATGGTGAAGAGCTAGGTCTTATGAAATCTTTCTCCATTAAATCTTCAAGTTGTTTCTTCAGCTCTGCTAACTCTGCGGGTGTCATGCGGTGGAGGTAACTCTTTTAACGCCGCAAACACATCCTCAAACTCTTGTACGACTGCAATATCCGTAATTTCAACTCCATTGCTAGCGGGTCCTTCACTAGCAGTTACTGTTACCAGATACGCTTCTCCATCCTTGAGCAAATCTTCCACTCTCAAGGCAGCTACTAAAGACACATACTTGCTTGGACTGATCCCATAGAACACTATTTGCCATTGCCCGTTCTCCTTGAACAAAATACGACCTTTTCCCCAATCTAATTGAGCCCGATAACCTGATAACCAATCCATGCCCAGAATAACCTAATATCCCTTTAAAGGCACCACCAAAAAATCTGCCAAGAACATCTTCTCACAAATGACTAACGGAACTCTTCTAATGCATTCTTTTGCTTGGAGGGTTTGGTCTCCGGGAGTCATTACAGCCACATCCATCCTGTCAATCACAAATGAACCCACAAACTTGACAGCTACCTCAGGGGTCGTAAGACTATGTGTTGCCCCGGAGTCGAACAATACATGTGTGGGACTCCCCGCAACATGTAAAGTTCCTGCCAAAACATCAACAACATAATAATTATCCAATAGAAATTAACCAATCCATGACAAGCAGTCACACAACATAAAGTCAAATTAGTAAGGCTAAAGAACCCAAATACCTGTGATGGAACCCGTAGATGGGCCTGGAGGTTTAGGATCATCTAGTTCTAAAGCGTAAACTCTACCTCCTATAGCTTGCCTTTTTGGCGCTGGTGCGATTGCATGTGGAGCTGGAGGAGGATGGACAGTGATTGGCGTAGCTGGGATAGGACGGTTGACGCTGCACTGGGTAGATATGTGCCCTTTCTTTCCACACGTGAAACATGTAGGATTGTAGGAGTTTGACTGAAAGGATCTAGGTTTCTTCCCGAAGCATTCACTCGAGTTATGACCTGTCTTGCCACAGTTAAAGCATTTTCCTGTGAACAGAGATCGTCTAGTTGGCCCTCCCGATTCCTTTTCTTTATCTTTACCCTTAAAAGATCTTTGGTATCCACCATACTTACCTTCTTGATGCTGCTTGAATTTCTTACTTGCCGCCTTCTCAGCTTCCAATCCGATCTCCACATTCACAGCCTTTTCCACTAGCTCGGTGAGACTCTCGTAGTTCCCGGCTGCCAGTCTATTTTCCAACTCTGGTTTTAGACCAAACAGAAAGTTGGATATCATGGTCTCCTCATCATCTTGTCCTCGCAGCACGTGTCGTCGCAGTCGCATAAATTCAGATTCATATTCTTTAACCGTCTTATCTCCTTGTACCAAGTTTGCAAACTGGCGTTGAAGCCTTCGCTTGGATTCAGAAGTGAAGTACTTGCGTTCAAATTCTTGTTTGAATGCCACCCAAGTGGTGACCAGATGTCCCACTTGGCGATCCCTACTCTCCCACCATTCTGCTGCGTCTTTGTCTAAGTAATTTACTGCCATTTTTTTCTTAGACTCTTTAGAACACGTCAGGGTCTCAAAGTTTTTCTCCATAGTTCGAAGCCACTGGTCGGCTTGAAATGGATCTGTCCCGCCTTCATAATGTGGTGTCTTCATATTCTTCATGGCAGTTATCAACGGTAACATCGGTGTAGCCGCTGTAGGTTGTGATGGCATAAGTGGCTGAGGTTGCACCTGAGGTTGTTGCAGTGACCTCACTATCACATCATGAAGCATCTTCAGAGTGTGCTCCATTCCTACTCCTTGTTGTGGTTGATCATGAACTTCTGGTTTAATCGGGTTGTTCCGCCTCCCTGGTCTAGGTCCTTGGCCACTTGAATCGCTATCACCTATATCTTGTCTTCCCCTTACAGTACGGTATGGTGGAAAGTTTTCTTCTCGTGGTATTTCTTGATCATGTCCAAACAGATTGTTGTTTCTTCCTACATTTTCTTCACTGGATCCTTGGTTGGTGTGCACCAGTGTTTGCACCATTCCTGTTGGACCCGAATATGACCCTCAGGTGAGGTACCGATAAGCGTGAGCTAGCATGTGGGTTGCGATAAGCCCATCATAACAAAGGGAGCTGAAAGCCGAGCTGACGACTGGACCTGGGAGACATCATAGCAGAGGTCACGACAGAAAGTGAGCTAACACCTTAAGAGACTCGGTCAAGAGGAGCCTAAAGCGAGTTCCGTAATTGAAGCCGAATATCTCGGAGAACAGTTGAAGGGTTGCCAACGAAACCTAGACTATATAAAGACGGAGAAGATAAAAGACAATCCATCTCTTTTCCATGTATCAACTTTTGTACTAGATTAAAAGCATTACATATTCTTTAGTAATCATCTCAAGATACATTCCTTTGTATTCATCATCTTTCAACTCATCAATAAAATCATATTCATTCTTCAAGTTTATTTACGGGATTCAGCCCACGATTCTCATTCATCTCTCTTGACCTAACCTAAATCTAAGAAGTGAAACCTTGTCTCTCACAATTCCCTCGGATTCATATCCCGGTCCTCTTCTTCTTGAGACTCTTTCTGTACCCAGCATCCAATCCTGTCCTCCTTCACTCCTTCCTCTTCTTGTCATCTGCAATCCACGAACAAGGAATTTTCTATTAAGAATACTAATTAAAACGAAACTCTGCTGGTTTCCTAACACATCTTTTGCGACACATTTGACTCGATAAAACACAGAAAGTACGTGATTGACCGCATGATCTAAACCATGCTATGATACCACCTTTGTAACACCCTCGAACCCTTTTAGACATCGGTCAGTCAGCCGGGCAACAATCAAACAAGAACATGCCCGAACGACCTTCCTCTGCCAAGTTTGGAAGTGTTACGACGGGTTGAGAATAGACTTTCCAAGTCACAAAACATAATTTTGTAACCAAGAATATCCATTTAAAACTCGTTTCCTCTAATCTTCGGCCTGAGGCTTTGCAACCCGTACCGAATCATAGAGTTGTGTCAGGTTGAACTAACCTAATATCAGATTCAACACGTCACGATTATAAACATACTTTATTTCATATATATAAAACACGAAGTTCACAAGCCCAAAATATTATAAATAGGGTAAATGGACGCAGCGGAAAGTAAAACATACATTCATATATCTAGAAACAAGTCTTTAGCAAAAGATGTCCAATCTACACCAACTCCTACAGTTCCGCGAGCGCTATGGTCCTTTCTACTGGTCACCTGCAAAAGGATGTGAGGAATGAGTGAACTAGTTTCACTCAGTGAGGCAGGGTTCCCTATCTAGCATATACAAATACCCGTCATTCTAAACCCCACCCCAAACACAAGCAAGACGGGTAGTTCAACAATCAATATTCAAGATCATAAAGCATGACCGATTTAAGCAATAAACCTTTAAAAAATAATAAATCAAACACTCTTTATGAGTGTCACATCAATCAACCATATATATATACTCCTAGGGCCCAACAGAATCATTTTTCCTCCACATAAGGGACACCGGCAATCCCTTCACTAATACACCACACATGCGTAGGCGCTCGGGAATCGCCCGGTCACGGTCCTCAATTGGAATCGTCGTGCCCCAGTCCTCTATCGGACTCGCCGGGGGATGTCACATCCACGTGTGGCACTCTGCCTTGGTGATCAAGCCAAGTTAAACCGAGCCCATAACTTTCTGGACCACGACCGGTTTAGTGGTACCAATTGAGGAAGCAATGACATGCAAACTACTACTAGAACCACCACGAGGTTCTCACACAACAGTACCAACAAGAGGTACATACCATATCAACATATAATACTCACACAATCACAATAACCTGGGTGCTTAGACTAGTCTTGCTATCCACTTAGCCCAGACATTGTCTCAAGCCTCGGATCCACAAACTGACACCTAGACCGGTCCGGCTATCCTAGCTCGGAAGCCGTATCCGCTGTCAGGAACCTGCATTAAAAATTTGTTAACAAACAATTAACCATGACTCACAGTGATTAAGCGATTTGGTTCGACTCTTTGATTTCGGATGTTGACCAAACCCCTTTTATCCCCTCCAAATCTTCGTCTTGGTACCATGATTTTAAATCCCAAAACCCAACCTCAATGTCTTGAATGAATTGCTCTAGACTGATCAGAACTCGGAAAGAACCTTCTTTCTCATCTGGACAGTCTTTCGAAACTTCCCGGCAGTTTATCGGTCTTCGAAAAATGTCTATACTTCTAAAGCACCTCACTTCTTTCTATCTCACTCTCTCTAAGCCACGTTTTGGAGTGTCCTTGGTGTGTCTGAATGAGTAAAAATGAACCAGGGTAGCTGGGTATATATAGAAGTTTCCGGCCAATAAGAATGAGCAACCCAATCGCATGTGTGTCGTCATGCATGCTTCCGGTCGCATGCGTGGCGACACATGAGCGTCCACATGCCATTTTACATGCTCTCTAGCCATGCCAGAAGTCATCCTCCACGTCCACTTTCCCTTCAGCATGTCTGGTGTTCATGCATCGCGACACACGGGCCTCTGCGTGTCGGTTCGCATGCGCAGATCACAGGTATTGCGACACCTCGTGCTTCTGTGTGTCAAGCTGCATGGAAATGCTTCATGCACATCTACAACTCCTTCTTGTGTTGACACTCAGCAGGTTAAATGGTTAACGCCACGTCCTGATCCCTTAGATCAAGCCACCTCAAGCTTCTAGGTCGATTTGCGCGATTTCGGCCCTTTTGGTGAATTTTCGTCCCGCGATCAATCCAGAATATTTTTCCGCTCCCGTTCTGATGAGCTAAATATTTTTAATAGACTCTAGACTAACCTTAACCTTGAGGATAAAAATTTTCCGAGCTTTCGGCTTCCCCGAAAAATTCCATAAAACCGAAATTAGGGTTTTTTTTTTTAAGACGGGATATTACAGTACAGGTACTCTAACTTTGTCGAACATGGAGATTACACTATTAGCATCCGCAAGCGCCACATCTTGTGGAGTGGACACAATCACAACACCTGTAAACATAAGCGCACACTGAGTAAACTAAATTACACACACGACTTGTCTAATCTTAACAACAACTCAGATATGTATTATATATACCAAAGAACGTAACACACAAGGTAGTAGACGAATCCCTCTTTGCATAGCCTACAAAATTAGATGCTTGCCTATCATTGGTGATAATAATTGGAGAATTCCCTCTTTGATTCAACAACGAATAGCTGAACTCGGCATTAACAACATTATGGTCCACCCCATAATCCTTACACACCATCATCTTGAGCTTCTCTAATGGAGTAGTAGTTTCTAATGTTACCATTAGACCACGCCTTTCTTTGTCTACTACGAAACTCCACTCTTCACTGCAACTAGACATCCATTCACCAGATTTAACATAGATTAGAACCATGTTGTATTGATAGAGAGAAGAGATGATTATGTGGATGAAGAAGAGAGAACACACAAAAAACGAAGAGAAAAAGATCGTGGGAGAAGGAGAAAAACGTGGGAGAAAATATTCTATGAGATATTTAGGGAAGATTTAGTTTAGATTTAGGAAACATCTTTAACCGAATATGGAAGTTTCCATATTTTCCGGATTTCCCGTAGAATATATATCCTAGCTAACTCAGAACACAGTAGAGTAGATATGAAACATATTATTCCTTAAGCGCCACATAAGGTAAAAGGTAGAACATGTTATTACACAAAATATAGATAAGGTATATCACTGCGTTGTGGCTATATGTCGTTATCAAGCTGTAGGTATACTGAAGACATCTTTCTTGATTATAACGTTTCGAAATATAGCTTTGTTAGAATATATAAGAAATGATAGTTTACCTTGTATACCCAAGATATATATATGTATACAACTTAGTATCCAATTTCTAGACTAAGTAGATGACCATAATGAGTATTCTAACTGTAGCTAGAAGATAAAATAAAATATGATTCCACTTTAAAAAAAAAAAACTTTTGAACATATATATTGTCATACTTACGATTCCAATAGTTTTCATATTTTTTTACATTTTTAATATTCAGTTTACTATTTTCCCATGAAAGAAGGGTAAAATATGTCCAAAATTGCCCAAAATATCAGAAATCCTATTGTGACAAATAAAAGTTCAAAGTGTCCCATTTTACCAATTTTTTTTTTCTACATCCACTTTAGTTTACCAATCATGCTTTAAGAAAAATTTTAAAGCTACAACTATAAAAACTAAAATAGGAAACAAAATATCTTTGGAAATCAAATTTTCTAGAGCTTTATATTTAGTGCTTTGGAAATAATTAATCTACAGATACATCAATAAAATCTACAGCTGTTATTCTAAACCCAAAAAATAAAAGTCGCAACACTTACCAATCATCCCCTATATCCGTTCTATTGCGTCCATCAAGTCATTTTCACAAAGCTCTCTCTCAGCAGATAATTATTATATTTGTTGCAAAATATAAGATATTTTAGGAAAAATGCAAATATTAAGAAGTATATTTTTACCTAAAGTGATTAGAAATATAAATTAAAATTACTTTAACCAATTATAAAATAAGCTATAAGTTATAAAGTGTTGCATACTTTCTAAGAAAACAAAAACAAATTACATAGAAAGTTGAAAACATGAAACATAACATTATATTCTGAAACAGAGGGAATATTGTCAAAGAAAAAAAGGAAAATTATTTTTTTTAGAGCAAAAAAATGATAACTATGTTCTTTTAGACTAATATCTATTTTTGTGTCATTTTTGCCTATAATATCTTTTAATATTTTTGAAAATAAATTTAATAAATAGTTTTACAAACAAAAAAAAAAATTGGAAAAATAGTAACTATATGAACTTAGTGGTATTTTTTTGAGTTCTAAAAATGTTTAAATCATAATTTTCAGATTTTGTTCTAAATAAAGTAGAAATGACATTCTACGAAGTAGAAAACGAAATCCACTTTTTTCATTGAATCTACAATGTTTAGAATATTTGATCTACGTAAATAAGAGTATTCTAAAAATATTTAGAATACAAATTCTGCGCTTAACCTACCGATCTAAAATCATTAAAAATAAAAATCTACACATTAATATAAATCTAAAACACGTAGAAACCGACTTCTACTGATTTACTGTAAAACTAAAACATGTAGAAATCAAAATCTACACATTACTATAATTCTAAAAACATGTACAAACCGATTTCTACATATTAGATGTATTCTATGGATAAGAAATCAGTTCCTAAAAATATGGAAACAAAATATTTGGGAATATTCATTTTCATATTTTGAAAAAATTGATTTTTTTTTTTAAAAAACAAAAAAACACAAAAAGTGGTAATCTTCTTCTCACGACGTCTTCTATATTCCATTGATTGTTCACAAAAATTTCACATTATTTCTACCACAATTCATATCTATGCTTCCACAGATCTATCGGTCTATAATTCGAGATCGGTCGATCTGTATGACATCGACCTTTGCCGATCGAGTGAAATGGACCAGGTCGATCAGTATATACTCCGCGTTTTTTTTATTCTGCATAATGATCAGGATCGATCGATCAGTTCGACCTTGTAATTTCGGATCGATCGATCCCGCTTGATCGAATCCATTATTTATTATATTTAAAATTTACAATTTAAAGGCATTATTGCCATTTTAAAAATAATTAGCCTAATGGGACATAAAATATATGAGATTAGTCTAAAGGAACATAGTTATCATTTTTTTGGTCTAAATTATATAACACGAGCTAATCACATTAGGTTAACTTGTAATTTCGTTGAACCGAATAATCAAAAGCACTTATTTTCAACAAAAAAAAAAAGAATAATCAAAAACACTTTTGGTAAACAGAGGGAATAGCCTTTCGCTGAACCATACCAACAAAAGCACCAATCTGGCAAAGGGCTAACCTTTGGCATGCGTCAAAGCTCAAAGGGCTCAAACTTTCGAACAATTGTCCTTAAACACTCTTCTTAAGCGCAATTATCAGATTAGCATCAAAACCAAACCATCTTGCTAACTTGTCTTTTAAATCAATTCGAAGATGTCATCGTCTCTCTCCCGCCCTTCCTATTCTTCCTCCTCCCGCACCTCGTCTCCTTTCTTCTCGAATCACTCTTCCCTCATCAATGGCGACACACGACGCTCACTCTCACTCCTCTCCGCCTCTCCTCAGGAGCTATGTCTTAGATCGCAGAGGAAGTCCGTTCAGAGCTCTGTTGTATTGCAAGACGGTAACTTTACTTGGATTCTCTGTACCCTCTTAAAGTTTTCCTGAATTGGGTTTTACTCTCTGTGCCTTTGGGTTGCTGGTATAGCGTAAAGCTTGAAACTTTGGATTATATACAATTGGTTTCAGGGGCAGTAGTAGTCACGAACTCGAGCCCAATTGAGAAACTGAAAGACGGACTTTTATCTATTCCGTCACAAGAAGTTGTGGCAGAGCTTGGTGGCGGGGAACATGAGTCAACAGTTAGTATCACGGTGGTTGGAGCGTCTGGTGATCTTGCCAAGAAGAAGATATTCCCAGCTCTTTTCGCACTTTACTACGAAGGCTGCCTTCCTCAGGTAAATAGAAGCTTCCTCTCCTTCTGGTGTGATTCTTACGTTGAATTGAATGTATGTGGTAAGCTGTTATTTGTTTTTTTTTTAACAGCATTTTACAATATACGGCTATGCAAGGAGTAAGATGACAGATGGTGAACTTAGACACATGGTCAGCAAAACACTGACTTGTAGGATTGATAAGAGGTGATTTTTAATCATTGTAGACATGGTTTCTTTTCAGTTTGGTACTTTGTCAGAGATGATTAAGATTTTAAACTGCTGAGTGTTAATCTGATATTTATCAGGGCAAACTGTAGTGAAAAGATGGAAGAGTTTCTCAAGAGATGTTTTTACCACACGGGTCAGTATGATTCTCAGGAACATTTTGTTGCATTAGACAAGAAGCTCAAAGAGCATGAGGTATTTATCCTCTGCTAATTAACTTCTTTATGATTGATTCCCTTGCAACCAAATTGCATCATTGCCTCATTTTTCTAAAGACTAGGTAGGTGATATGATTTAGAATATGACACCTGGACACAGAAGTAGGAAAAGTATTGTTGTTTCTGTGAAATTAGTAGAAACTAGAAAAGTTTGGTCTTCTTACTTCTATTTCAGAGGTTTGCTTCATCCATCACAAAACTATTTACAGGGTGGAAGACTCTCGAACCGCCTTTTTTACCTCTCAATCCCTCCAAACATCTTTGTGGACGCGGTGAAATGTGCAAGCTCATCTGCTTCATCTCTCAGTGGATGGACTAGGGTCATTGTCGAGAAGCCTTTTGGCCGAGATTCCAAAACCTCTGCTGCTTTAACAAACTCCCTTAAGCACTACCTGGAGGAAGACCAAATATTCAGGTGGGAGATCTTGTCCTTATACTCACATTATTTAGTAAAACTGTAATCAGTGCTGATATGGAGAGTAATATTTTCTTTTTTAACAGGATAGACCATTACTTAGGAAAGGAGCTAGTTGAGAACTTATCAGTTCTCCGATTCTCAAATCTCATATTCGAACCGTTATGGTCAAGGCAGTACATACAGAACGTGCAGTTCATATTCTCTGAGGACTTCGGCACCGAAGGACGCGGAGGTTACTTTGACCATTACGGAATAATAAGAGACATAATGCAGAATCACCTCCTTCAGATACTAGCTCTCTTCGCCATGGAGACGCCCGTTAGTTTGGACGCAGAGGATATCAGAAACGAAAAGGTGAAAGTTCTGCGTTCGATGAGGCCAATACAACTCGAAGACGTGGTGATAGGACAGTACAAGGGGACCGCCAAAGGAGGAGTCACTTATCCAGGCTACACCGATGATACAACTGTACCGAAAGATAGCTTGACGCCGACGTTTGCTGCTGCTGCGCTCTTTATAGACAATTCGAGATGGGACGGTGTGCCTTTTCTGATGAAAGCTGGGAAAGCATTGCACACTAGGAGGTAACCAAAAACTTTTTTGGAATGTTTTGTTTTTTTTTCTAATAAGTAAATATTATTTATGCTTTGATTGTCTATAGTGCGGAGATAAGGGTGCAGTTTAGGCATGTGCCTGGGAATTTATATAACCGGAACTCTGGTGGTACTAATCTTGACCAGACTACAAATGAGCTTGTCATCCGTGTCCAACCAGATGAAGGAATCTATTTGAAAATCAACAACAAGGTTCCTGGTTTGGGAATGAGATTAGATCAGAGTCATTTGAATCTTCTTTATTCAACAAGGTGAGTTGAGGAAACAATAAAGAAAAGATTTTGGTTTTCTTATGATATATAGTTTCATATACCTTTTTTGGCTGTTGAAGGTATTCAAAGGAGATACCAGATGCATATGAGAGGCTGCTGCTGGATGCAATAGAAGGTGAACGAAGGTTGTTTATTAGAAGCGATGAACTTGACGCTGCTTGGGCGCTTTTCACTCCGTTGCTCAAAGAGGTTGAGGAAAAGAAGATGATTCCAGAGTTGTATCCTTACGGCAGTCGTGGTCCAGTTGGTGCTCATTATCTAGCCGCAAAACACAATGTCCAATGGGGAGACCTTTAGTCTCGACCAGTAAAAGTGTGTAAGAGTTAGTTAATCAACCTTTTTGTTCCATAGATCCACGTTTGAGTATTCTCATTGATTTGTGTTGGGGACAATGAAAATATTTTTGAATAAGAAGGGTTCTGAGGGACTGTATCTTGAATAATAAGTAAAAGGGTTTCTCTTGGTATGTTATTGTTTCCACCAATTTAATTGAATTTAGTTGCCGACCAAAAAAAAGAAGTTTAATTTGGTCTAATTAGTATTTTCTTTGGTTCTACAAAGATAACATTTTTAAAAGCCTCAAACACTTTAAATAATTTTATGATACCAAAAATAATATATTTATAATATTATAGTTTTAACAAATTAATATTCTGCATATTAATTAATACAAGTAAAATAGGTAAATAAACAAAAATGTTTGCTGAAAACATAAATATTTTTATTTTTATGAAACAAATAGAAAAGTATCAACAATTCACATATTTATTTTAATTGTAAATTTGTAATACATCACACGTATCAGTTTATCTATATATATATATATTTAGTTCACTTTGTATATTTTTTTTTATTTGATAATAGAAGTTTAGTTGACAAAAGGAAAAGGACAAATCTCCAAAATAGCAGTTTTCTAAGTTTATATCACAAAAATAGCACTCTAAAACTAAAATGACCAAAATAGCATCTTTCTAAATTTATTCTTTGAAAATTTTAATTTTTTTTATTTTTCAAAATTTGAAATTTTATCCCCAAAACCTCATTTATCAACTCTAAACCCTAAACCCTAAACTCTAAACCCTAATACGTAAATCATAAACCCTAAACTCTAAACCCTAAACCCTAAACCCTAAACTCTAAACCCTTAACCCTAAAATCTAAACCCTAAACCCTAAACTCTAAACCCTAAACCCTAAACCCTAAATCCTAAACCCCACCCTTTAACTCTAAACCCTAAGTTTGTGACTTTTGATAAAACATTAAGTGTTATTTTTGTGACTTTTGACCTTAAGTACTAATTTGGGAACATAAACTTAATTTAATGCTATTTTTGTCTTTTTCTCAAAGGAAAATCTAAAAAAATTACCACTATGGAGGGAATATGTTTAGTTTAACAAGAGGGTGATTTTAAACTCGGGAACACTTGGTCAATCAATCTCTTATCAAGTCATTGATTCATTTTATTTATGTTAACCATTACCAATGGTTGCAATGAGCGGTTAATCAAAATCGTTAAAGGACAATTAAAAATTTAAAATGGTGGAGTCGTCACCGTCGTCGTTAATACCCGGCTTGACGGACGACGTAGCGGAGCTCTGCCTCTCGCGAATCCCGCGATATGACTTTCGGATCATTTCTCAGGTCTGCCGGCGATGGAGGAGGTTCCTCAAAAGCAAGCATTTCTCAGCCGTTCGAAAGTTGACCGGACCGGTGGAGGAGTTCATGTGTGTTCTGATGAAAAGCCAGTCCCCAGAAGACGGCAGCATGTGGGTAGAATACTTGTACGGGGAAGTTTTCGACGCCTCCGGAAACAATCTGGGACAGATCCCCAGCGTCCCTGCGCCTTTGAAGTCCCAATTCGGCGTCGAGGTGCTCGGTGGCGAAAAGATCGTGCTCGTCGGTGGATACGCGGAGGCTGAAGGATTTCCGATCGATGGGACCACCCGTATCTCTGCTTCTGCCGATGTTTACGAGTTCGATCCTGCGTCTAACAGGTCTGATTCTCTTTTTTTTTTTTTTTTTGTCTGAATTCCGACCAAAAGTGAAGAGGTTTTGTTTCTTATTTTTTCTTGTCGGAATGATATTAACAGCTGGAGGAAACTGGCGGGTATGAACGTACCACGTCGCGAGTTTGCGTTTGCTGTAGTGGACGGCCTTTTGTATGTGATCCGAGGCTTTTCCTCAGATGGGGAATGCCTTCAAAGCTCGGAAGTGTACAACCCGGAAACTAACCAATGGAGCTTCATGGATGAATGTCCAGACCGCCCTGACTTTCATCGTGCCTTCGCATTCTCCTTCAAGTCCAAACTCTTCGTTGTAGTGGGGACTATGGACATGGGAAACTAAGTTTTTTCTTACATAATTTGATGATGATGGCTTTTTTTTTCAGGCAATGAATCGAGGTTCATTGACATATATGACCCCAGAACTGAGACATGGGAAGAGTTAGACTCGGGGCAATCACTTTCGGTGTACTCCTACACTGTTGTTAGGAACAAGGTGTATTTCTTTGACCATAACAGTGACTATAAAAAGCCGGAACTAGGGGTGTTTGATCCAGAGGAGAATTCTTGGAGCTCAGTGTCTGTGCCTCGGTCCCCGGGTGCTTACTGGTGTAAAGTAGGGGAATGGAACAATAAGGTTATACTGGTTTCACCGCTCGGGGGACGTACCTTAATTCGTGACCTTGATAAAGAGAACGCGTCCAAGTGGAGAGACACACACATTAAACCATCTGGTTCTAACCCGACCATCGTTCTCATCAACTTCTGATTTCCCCATTTGGCTTCATTTGTGCTTTGGCCCTCAACTTCGTCAATGGTTTCTATATTTATAGTGTCCATGCCTACTAAACTTGTGTAAACATGTTTTCACAGATTGTTTTGCATTGCTTTGTTTCTGAAGCAGAGGGAGAAAATTTAAAAAAACCCATTTATGATGTTTATTAATCATCTTTTGTATGTTGCTGAAAAAAAAATCTGCCGTATGTTCAAGAAAGTATCTTGTTGTGAAAGCCTGAATACTTCATTCTTTTTAGTGTTGTTTATCTCCTTTAACTTTGTCAGATAAGTTGTGACATGCCCATGAATTATGAATAATCTTTATCAGTTTTTGACAATCTGTTTCAAAGAGTGGACATGTTAAGTAGTAGAACATGCATTTCATTCGTTCATGAGAATGCTTCAAGTTCAGCGTATATTGTAGATAATAAAGCGTAGCATCTACAAAGACTTGAACAGCATGATTCTCTCCACATTTCATTAGCTTGGTTGGAGTGTTTCTCACGTGTAGAGGGATGCCTTCATTCCGTCCAAAGCTTCTATTGCTTTGGTAGACATCAATGGATTTAGGAGACAAGTGCCAAGTAAGCGTGCATTGAGAAAGAACTACATGCATACTAACCCCGGAGATTTGACCTGAACCGAACCAAAATATTTTGGTTTTCTGTTTAGGTCCGGTTTAGAGTTGGGTTCAATTAGGAAATTTAAAAAACAATCAGTTATGGGTTTGGTTCGACAATCGGTTAGTTCGTTTTAGAAAAAAAAAAACCAAATCATATCGACTTTAACCAAATTATAAACCAAACTAATAAAAAATTTGACCCAAGCTAACCAGAATCTCGACGAAACAAAATAACCAGAATTATTCGATTTTTTTTATCAAAAATAAACCAAAAATCTAATTGAAGCTGAAAATTTTGGTTAGTTTCAGGGAATTTTCACAAATTAATCGAACCCAAACCATATTTGTTTTCGGTTGTGTTAAGCACAACTTTAACCGAAATAACCATAAACCGGACTATCCAAATCGAATTATCGGAATGAACCAAACCTGCAGGCCAAAGGCATACCCAAGAAATGCGAAGCTTTGATAGCACGCAACCACCTGAATAAGAGCTGAATGTGCTCGCTTTGAAAATTGAACAGTTTAATTAAGATGTTGTAGTTAATGAAGATGGATTACTCGTCAATTTATTTATATCAACCATAACTAACGATTTAAAACGCGGAAACACTTGGTCAATCTAATGTTATCAAGTGATTTGATTACTCAAAAGTCAATCAGCCATAACTAAATGATGCAATGAGCGATTAGTCGAAATCGTGGAGATCAAGTAAAATGGAGTCGTCGTCACCATCGTCGTTAATACCCGGCTTGACCGACGACGTAGCGGAGCTCTGCCTCTCGCGAATCCCTTACTCTGCCTTCCTGATCATTTCTCAGGTCTGCCGGCGATGGAGGACGTTCCTTAGGAGCGAGCATTTCTCAGCCGTTCGAAAGTTGACCGGATCGGTGGAGGAGTTCACGTGCGTTCTGATGGAAAGCCAGTTCGTAAGAGACGGCCGGTTCGTGAAATACTTGTTCGGGGAAGTCTTCGACGTCTCCGGGAACCGTCTGGGGAGGATTCCCACCTTCCCTGGGCCTTTCGTGAGCGGTTTCGGCGTCGCGGTGCTCCGTGGCAGAAAGATCGTGTTCTTCGGTGGGTATACGAGGGACGAAAGGTTTGCGATCAAAGGCACCACTATCTATGCTTCTGCCGATGTTCACGAGTTCGATCCTGCTACTAACAGGTCTTCTTCAACCTGAATCTCTCTTTCCTTAGAAACATAACATCTTTCTCTAAAAAGCTGTTTTGTCTGAATTTCTTTTTTTCCTTCTAACTAACAGGTCTTCTTTAACCTGAATTTCTCCTTCCTTAGAAACATAACATCTTTTGTCTGAATTTCTTTTTCTTTTTGCAAGAATGTTAATTAATTCAAACAAAAAAAACTGTTTTACACTTTTGTCTGAATTTCGACCAATGTGGAGAGGTTTTCATCTGAATTCTTCTTTTATATCTTTGTCGGAATGATATTAACAGCTGGAGGAAACTCGCGAATATGAACGTGCCACGTCACAACTTTGCATATGCTGTAGTGAACGGGCTTTTGTATGTGATCCGAGGCTTTTCCTCATTTGGTGATAGCCTTCTCAGCACGGAAGTGTACAACCCGAAAACTAACCAATGGAGCCTCATGGATTGTCCATACCGCCCGGTCTGGCGTGGCTTCGCATTCTCCTTCAAGTCCAAACTCTTCGTAGTAAGTGAGTATAAGAGCTATAGACATGGCCATATATAGATTTCGAATAAGTCTGGTTGAAGAAATTAAGTTTTTTCTTACATAATTTGATGATGGTTTTTTTTTCAGGCAATGAATCGAGGTTCATTGACATATATGACCCGAAAACGGAGACATGGAAAGAGTTAGACTCGGGGCAATCACTGTCGGTCTACTCCTACACAGTTATTAGAAACAAAGTGTATTTCTTTGACAGGAAAATGCCGGGACTGGGAGTGTTTGATCCAGAGGAGAATTCTTGGAGCTGGGTGGGTGTGCCTAGGTCCCCGGGTGGTTACTGGTTCAGACTAGGGGAATGGAACAATAAGGTTATTCTGATTGCACGGCTCGGGGGATGTAAGGCCTTAACTGGTGACCTTGATAAAGATAACGCGTCCAAGTGGAGAGCCACATACATTAAACCATCTGGTTCTAACGCGACCGTCGTTCTCATCAACTTCTGATTTCCCCATTTGGCTTCGTTCTTTTGCAAAAAAAAAACGTGTGTAGTATTTTGGGGCTGTTAACTTTGTGAGTTTGGCCATCAACTTTGTCAATGATTCCTATATTTGTGGTGTGTATGCCTGCTAAGTTTGTGTATATATGTTTTACGATTGTTTTGTATGGCTTTGTTACTGAAGCAGAGCGAGAAATTTTTTTAAAAACCCATTTATGATGTATTCCTCTTTTGTAATGTGCCTGAAAAAAGATAGAACTATCTATACGCCCAAGGAGAAGTTTGAGAAGCTCTTGTTCATCTTATCTACATGTAAAATATTTTGTACAAAAGAAAAGTTCAGCGCGGGCAAATGTGGCTGGGTATAATTTTTTTATTTATTTGAGGATCATTTGGATCAAATTTTGAATTGAAACGACTCAATGAGACAGGTAAAGTGGAGAGGATTTGACTTTCCAACATTAATTATGGAGGGAATATATGTTTAGTTCAGCAAGAGGGTGGATATTAAACTCGGAAACACTCGGTCAATCAATGTTATCAAGTCAATTTATTTATGTTAACCATTACTAATGAATGATGCAATGAGCGAGTAATCAAAATCGTTCAAGGACAATTTTAACATGGCGGAGTCTTCACCGTCGTCGTTAATACCCGGCTTGACGGACGACGTAGCGGAACGTTGCCTCTCGCGAATCCCGCGCTCTAAGTTTCAGACCATTTCGCAGGTATGCTGGCGATGGAGAAGGTTCCTTCGGAGCGAGCATTAGGCGGCCGTTCGAAAGTTGACCGGATCGGTGGAGGAGTTAATGTGTGTTGTGATGGAAGACCGGTTCTTAAGAGACAGACGGTTCGTAAGATACGTGTACGGGGAAGTTTTCGACGCACCCGGAAACAATCTGGGACAGATCCCTCGCGTCCCTGTTCCTTTCATGTACGGTTCCCGCGTCGCGGTGCTCCATGGCGCTAAGATCGTGTTCATCGGTGGATATAGTGTGGTCGAAGGATCTTCGATCGATGGGACCGGTATCTCTTCTTCGGCGGATGTTTACGAGTTCGATCCTGAGTCTAACAGGTCTTTTTTTTTCCAATCTCAGTACCTCTCTTATCAAGATATTGAGAGAGAGAGCACAAAAACTTAAACTGTGTATATTAACTTAATGAATCATGTACAATGTGTGTCCTTTATATACAAGTATACGATATATAGAAAAGTATGCTAAGCCTCTGTTTCTATACAAGTATTAGAGAGCTTAGTATACTCAATACGCCCCTCTCAAGCCTCTGAAATGGAAGGTAGAGTTGATGAAGTAGAAGATGAAGATGATGATGGAGTGAAGAGGCTTGAAACAGACATACGAGAGAGGATGTGATGAAAAGGAGATGGATGTAGCGGCTTGGTGAAGATATCCGCATGATTGTCAGCACTGATGACATGTATGAGCTTGATGAAGCCTTTCTTGACCTGATCACGCGTCGTGTGACAATCAATCTCTATATGTTTAGTGCGTTCATGAAATACCGGATTAGTCGCAATGTGAATGGCAGACTTGTTGTCACAAAAGAGCTTAGCTGTGTGTTGAACTGTAATCTTCAAATCAGTAAGCAACTGCTGCAACCATATGAGTTCATAAGTCGCCAAAGCCATGCTGCGATACTCTGCTTCAGTACTGCTCCTACTCACTGTCTGTTGCTTCTTACATTTCCAACTGATCAATGATTTGCCAAGATAGACACAGAAGCCAGTAATAGAGCGTCGAGTATCAAGACAAGAAGCCCAATCTGCATCAACAAAGGCATTCAAGCATGTCTCCGAGTCAGCAGCATAGAACAAACCCTGTCCAGGATTAGATTTCACATAATGAATGATCCGATGAGCAGCCTGAAAGTGAACATCAGTAGGAGCAGATAGAAACTGACTCAACCGATGAACAGCATACGTAATATCAGGACGAGTTATCGTGAGATAAAGGAGCCGTCCAATCAACTCACGATAAGGAGTAGCATCAGGCAAAGAGACTCCAGTAGTGGTACTCAAAGGAATAGATGGATCCATTGGGACAGCACACGGCTTTGAGGCAAGCAAACCTGTATCCGCAAGGAGATCCAATGCATACTTCCGTTGAGATACCGAAATGCCTGTCGAGTTTCTTGCTATCTCCAGACCAAGAAAGAATCGAGCAGGGCCTAAGTCTTTTATCTTGAAAGCTTGATGAAGGACCTTCTTAACATCAAGAACAGCTTGAGGATTATTGCTAGCGATGAGAATATCATCAACATAGACAAGCAATGCAATAAAGGATGATCCAGAGGTCTTCACAAAGAGAGAGTGATCTCCTAGAGAAGGTGAGAATCCATTTGCGAGAAGAACAGAAGAGAAACAGTTGTACCATTGGCGAGACGCTTGCTTCAGACCATAGATCGATTTGTTGAGACGGCAAACCGGATTTGGTGGCAAGCTGACACCAGGGGGTGGAGTATATCCCAATGGTAAGCTCATGTATATCTCCTCATCAAGCTCACTATGCAAAACCGCATTAGTGACATCCATTTGATCCAGACTCCAACCTTGTGAAGCTGCAAGACTGAGAATAAGCTTCACACTAGTCATTTTAGCCACTGGAGAGAAGGTATATGTGTAATCAAGACCCTCTTGTTGTGTATATCCTTTAGCAACAAGGCGAGCTTTTCGTCTCTCCACAGTGCCATCTGCATTGTATTTGATCGTATAAATCCATCTGCAACCCACAACATTTTTACCCGGGGGCAGAGAAACAACAGTGAAAGTCTCATTACGATCCATTCCCTCAAACTCCACATTCATTGCTTTTGTCCAGAACTCAGACTTCACGGCTTGCTTAAAAGATGTAGGTACGGTCTCAAGAGAACAGGTAAGGACAGCATCTTTGAAAGAAAAAGAAATGTTATCATATGAGAGAACAGAGGAAAGTGGGTAAAGTGGTTCAGATGAAGGAGAGGAAATGATATTAGCAACATAGTGGTTTTTCAAAGAAGAATCCATAGAAATGAGAGAACAATGGTAATCTGAAAGATAGGTAGGAGCCTTACCTGTTCGTTTTGGCCGAGCTCTACCAGGTTCAGTAACTGTTGTTCCTGAAGTCACAGCTTCTCCATCCAAAGGAACACTTGAAGGAACCGATGGTAATGCAGACGATGATGATGATGCATGTGAATGCAAAGGAACATGAACAGGAATGGCAGAATCAATAGCAACAGGAACAGGTAACGGCAAAATGGAATTAGAGAAGATATTATCTGGTTTTGAACTACTTTCAAGTTTCTGAAATGGAAAATCTGTTTCGTGAAAGAGAACATTTCGAGAGACAGAAACAATACGAGTTTCAATATTTAGAACTTTGTAACCCTTAATGCCTGATGGATATCCCAAGAAAATGCATGGTTCAGCTCGAGGTGAGAATTTATGTCTATCCTTTTGTAGAGTTGATGCATAACACAAGCACCCAAACGATTTTAAGAAACTGTAATCTGGTTTCTCTCCTGTCAACTTTTCATAAGGCGAGATCTTGTTTAAAAGTAATGACGGAGTTCTATTAATGAGAAAAACCGCAGTAAGAACACAATCACTCCAGTATTGTAATGGGACACTAGATTGAAACATTAATGCACGTGCAACATTTAAGAGATGCTGATGCTTACGCTCAACAACAGAGTTCTGTTGAGGAGTGTAAGCACATGAAAATTGATGCATAATACCATTCTCTCTTATCAAGTTTGAAAAGGCAAGTTCTTGAGCATTATCACTACAAATCATTTTGATATTAGCCTTATATTGAGTGCGCACAAGCTTAACAAAAGATGGTAAGATAACAGAAACATCACTTTTATATTTCATCATATAGATCCACGTTACACGAGTATGATCATCTACAATCGTAAGAAAGTATTTGTAACCCTCAACAGACTCAACACTAAAAGGACCCCAAGTGTCTATGTGAATAAGATCAAACGGTTCCTTAGACATGTTATTCTTATGAGGAAAAGGTAAACGACGTTGCTTAGCTAATGGACAAACAGGACAACTAGCATGTTCGAGTAAAGAAGACTTATCTAAAGCAATATCAGCAGAGAGATGTTGTAACTTGGCAGATGGTGGGTGTCCGAGGCGTTGATGCCAAAGAGAACCATCAACCTTCAAGGATCCACAGAAGTTCAACGACGGAGAAAGCATTTGTTGATCAAGAATGTATAGATTGTGAATCACAGAACCTCTACCAATCATCAAGCCCTGAGTATGCTCCTGTATATGACATGAATCAAAAAAGAAATGAGCAGAGTGACGATGTTGTTGTAATAGACTACTAACACTGATGAGATTAAACCGGAAAGATGGCACATGTAAGACATTCAATAAGACAAGTGAATCAGATAAATGCACTATGCCAGTATGAGTTATCGGTTCCTTAGCACCATTTGGAAGAGAGACTGTAACTCCTGAAACAAGAGACACTGAACTAAACAGAGCTAAGTCAGAACAAACATGTGTAGTAGCACCACTATCTATTATCCAGGAACCCAAAGGGAGATTTGTAGATAGGGAAGAAAGTGTTTGGTGTTGAAAGGTTAAAGATTGATGCTCAAAACGCAGGCTAGTGGAAGGAAAAGAGAAATTTGAGACAATACCACTTGAAGATTGATCAGCCATGAAACCTTTGTCTGTGATTGACGCATTAACCAATGACTGTGAAGCAAGAGAGTCAGGAGGTCGCATATGAGACTGTAACTGTTGAATGAGCTGATGAACTTGATCAGGATGAAAAGTAGTTAGATCCAAAGTCCCTGCTTGAGGAGCAATCGAGGAAGCAGTTGTTGCATTAGCAACGTTGTTCTGCTTAGAGTAAGATTGTGCAGGCTTCGTTTGAAGTGGTCTCTGAGAAGAACCAGACTGAGGATTATGCTGAGAGGTGCTTCGCTGAGAGTTGTTGTTGTTGTAGAATCTGTGACCAGGCGGATAGCCATGCAACTTGAAACATTTCTGCACAATGTGTCCTGCAACGCCGCAGTGTGTACAAATAGGACGTGGCCTAGACCGATATGAGTTATCGTTGTTCACAGCAGCATAGGCCGCATTCTCAACTGGTCCAGAGTAGTGAGACTGATCAAACTCACTCGTCGAACTTTGAAAGACAACATTATCAACTCTTGTAGCCGGCTTAATACTCTTCTGACGCTCATCCTGAGTAACCAAGTTAAAAACTTCCTCAATTGGGGGAATTGGTTTCAACATCAGAATGTGACGTCGAGTAGCTTCATAGGACTCATTCAAACCCATCAAGAACTTCATGACACGACTCCTTTGTTGGAGCTTCTCCCAAGACGCTGCAGCACTACACTCACATTTGCCGCACGTACACACAGGGAGATCAACATAATTTTGATACTCCTCCCAAAGCATGACAAGTTCCGTATAGTAGGTACTGATGTCCAAAGAACCTTGCTGGATAGAGCTCAACTTTTGCTCAATCTCAAAGATGCGAGGAGCATCATCCTGCTTAAACCTCGTCATAAGATTCTTCCAAATACATTCAGCACTAGACATGAAGAGCAAACTCTGACCTATCTTCTTAGAAACCGAATTCATTAGCCACGTAGAGACCATATCATTGCACCTAGACCAAGCACCAGAGTCTCTATGATCAGCAGAAGGTTTCAAGATTGTACCGTCAATGAAGCCGAGTTTGTTCCTGACATTAAGAGCCATACGAACGGAACGACGCCAAGAATGGAAGTCAGCACCAGAGGCAAGACGATCCGTAACAAGCGCCAATCCAGCATGATCAGAGTTATGAAGATAGTAAGGATTCTCATACTGATCCACGAGCGGATGAGTCGAAGTAGAAGGCGAAGTCGCCATCGAATGAATGTCAAGAAACGAGTCGAATCAGTGATGAAAGCCGAGTTGAGCTGAATCGAAGTTTGTAAATCGGAATCGAAGAACCGGAACAAAGAAACGAGAGGTCTGCGATGCGAATCGGAGCTCAATCGAAGATGAATCAGAGCTCAGAGGCACACGAGACGAAGAACGACGACGAAACAAACGAAAGCGATCAGATCCAGCACTCGAATCACCAATGAGATGAGGAAATCGAAGAAAAGATTTGAGATCGAAGCACTCATGGCGAGAATCGAAGCTCAAGAACGAAGAAAAATGGCGGAAAAGTTAGTTATGCTCTGATACCATATCAAGATATTGAGAGAGAGAGTACAAAAACTTAAACTGTGTATATTAACTTAATGAATCATGTACAATGTGTGTCCTTTATATACAAGTATACGGTATATAGAAAAGTATGCTAAGCCTCTGTTTCTATACAAGTATTAGAGAGCTTAGTATACTCAATATCTCTTCTATTGATATCTCTTTCGAGATCATCTGATCAAATCTCTGTTACATCTTCTCTGAATTCGGACCAAAGTGAAAAGGTTTTTCGTCTGATTTCTTGTCGGAACAGGTGGAGAAAACTGGCGTCCATGAATATACCACGTCACGACTTTGCATGTGCTGTAGTGGACGGCCTTTTGTACGTGGTCCGAGGCAAGGACTCATGTCGTGAACACATTCTCAGCGCGGAAGTATACAACCCGGAAACTAACCAGTGGAGCCTCATGGATTGTCCAGACCGCCATGTCTTGGGTGACTTCGCATTCTCATTCAAGTCCAAACTCTACGCTGTAAGTAAGAAAGAGATCTAGTCTGGTTGAAACTAAATTTATTCTTTACTTTAATTGATGATGATTTTTTTTTCAGGTAATGGATCGAGGTTCATTGACGTATATGACCCCAAAACGAAGACATGGGAAGAGTTAGACTCGGGAAAATCACTGTTGGTCTATTCCTACACTGTTATTAGGAACAAAGTGTATTTCCTTGACTATAACATGTCGGGACTGGGAGTGTTTGATCTAGAGGAGAATTCCTGGAGCTCGGTGTTTGTGCCTCATGAGTCCCGGAGTGATTCCTGGTTCAGACTAAGGGAATGGAACAATAAGGTTATTCTGATTGCAGGATTCCAGGGATATAACGCCTTAACTGGTGACCTTGATAAAGAGGACGCGTCCAAATGGACAGTCACACAAATTAGACCATCTGGTGATGACGCGACCATCCTTCTCATCAACTTCTGATTTCCCCCCTTTAATTTTGCTTCATTCCCTTTGTGTGTGTGTGTGTATGGCCATTAAACTTGTCAATGATTCGTATGTTTGTGGTGTGTATGATACTAAGCCTGTGGAAATATGCTTTCACGATTATTTTTCATTACCCATTTGTGATTTATTCCTTTTCTGGAATGTGCCTGAAAAAAAAGAGAGCGCCCAAGGAAAAGTTTGAGAAGCTCTTGTTCATAATTATCTCTACATGTAAAAGATTTTGTACAAAAGAATTTTTTTAAAAAATCATCAGCTCGGTGAACCTCGCCCATTAAAATTCGATTGCTACTTTCGTTTGAAACTGAGATGAGCAGAATAAAGCTGCCTCTCTTTCTTCTTTCCATTATTTTCTTTCGTTTGGATCAGAAGATGACTCTGCTGCCACATTCCAATTTTGGCATTGCTGTCGTCAGACCTGTGAATTTATAACCATGAATTCTGAGATATATTGCTATAAGATGTGTTCGCTGATTCGAATACACCAAGTATCAAAGCTATCGAGTCCATCTGCTCAAGGTTTCTTTGGCACAGAAATATCACCAATAGAGCAGCTGCAAAGTTATCATGGAAACCAGTTTGCTTACCTCGCTCTGAGGGTGGTCTAGGACTCCGAGACTTGCATACTTGGAATAAGACTCTTTCGCTAAAGCTTGTCTGGTTATTGCACTCGAAATCCGAGTCTCTTTGGGCAAAATGGACCAAGAAGCACCGGCTTAAAGGGGCCAGCCTATGGAGTATGGATGAGAAAAAACAATGTTCTTGGATATGGTCAATGGCTGAACAATTCCTAAGATGTGAGATTGGAAATGGTGCTTTGGCGTTCTTTTGGTTTGATTATTGGTTACCTATAGGACTGTTGTGATAGACCGTTGAGAGTCTACGTTCGGAAGAGGTCGAGAACAAATGAGGAAGCAAACGTGGCAGGATGACGTGAAAAAGAAGACTTGAAGAATAAAGAAGTGAATAAATAGAAGAGTTATGAGAAATATAGATTCATTCTGTTAGATTGTAACAGGATCATAGGCTTGTAGAGAGTGATCTCACAAGATTGGCAGATTCGAGAGCTTGTTCTCGTTTCTGAGGATCAGATTCATTCGGAACTTTGGTTCTTGGTAAATTTGATATTGTTACTTCTTTGCTAATCGAATAATACAACTATTTGCTTAACAAATTGGTGCGGTGACTCTATCGGATCTACGCGGCGGAGAAACAGATTGTGATCGGCGAAGCGGAGCGGCGAACGACGGAGATGGCGTCGATTGCATCGTTCGATAATGATTTGGAAGAAATGCATAATAATATCGGTGATTTGCGGAAACAAGTCGAGGCGATTCACAGAGGTTGGGAACGTCTTACGAAGTCGAACGAAGAGTTATCAACGCAGATGGCGACAATCGTACAGACGTTATCGCGAATGGAAGCATGGCAGCGAGCTGAAAAAGCTGCGTGGAAGGCAGTTGCAGGAACTTCGATTCAACAAGATCAGGTACATCGTTCGATTCCAGTTACGCCTATGGAAGATCAATCGTTAGGTTATCGAGGAATCGCGAATAATCTGGAATCTAGGAGTGAATTGTTGAAAAAGTGGACCTTCCTAACTTTGTGGGAGCTAATCCAAACGTATGGATCAATAGAGCAGAAAGATTCTTTCGATTGGGGAATTTCTCTGAACGGAAGAGATTTGATTTGCTATCTGTGTGTTTTGAGGGGACAGTATTGAATTGGTTTAACATTGAGTTGGAGGAAGAACCGTTTGTTAGTTGGGAAGACTTCAAGGAAAGATTGGTATTGCGTTTTACTCAACGGATGGAAGATGAACCAGGGAAAAGATTGTTTGCAATCTAAGGGGTCAATTACAGAGTACATCAATGAGTTTGAAGAGTTACGATCAATGGTGACGGGAATAGATGAAAAGAATTTGGTTCATGTATTCTTTAATGGCCTGAAACCTGAGATGAAAGAGGTGATTAAGATGAAGGAACCAAAGGGATTACGTCAGCACATTGCGGCAGTGAGCATGATGGAGGACAGTGCGTTTTGTAAGTCAGTAGCAAGAGTTGCTCATACAGTCACAACATCACGTTCTACGGGTTTTATTCCTCTGCGATCGTCATCAAAATACAACAGTAACAGCCAAGAGACGGGTAGTAGCAGTCAACAAGCTAAACAACAAAGACAGGGTGGTCACGCAGGAGCTAAACGTCTAACTCCAGCAGAGGTGGCAGAGAAAAGACGTTTGGGGTTGTGTTATCAGTGTGATGAGAAGTGGTCCAAGACTCATGAATGCAAATCAGTGGGTTTACAAGTGTTAACGGTGATTGATGGTTGTGAAGTCGAGTTACATAATGAAGAATGGATAGATACTTTTGAAGATGAAAATGGTGTGGTTACAGAACTCATGGAGATATCACTAGCTTCTTTCTTTTGATTATCTTCACCAACGACAACGAAGGTGTGGGGTAACATTGGACAGATGAAGATAGTGGTAATGCTTGACAGTGGTGCAACACATAATTTCTTATCTCCCACGGTGGTTAAACAATTACAAATCACGCCAGTGAGAGATAGGAAATTGGAGATCATATTGGGTAATGGTATTTCTGTCAATGGAACGGGTGTTTGCAAGGATGTACATTTTGGCTTGCCAGTGTTGGAAGACAAAGCTGATTTTATCATGTTGGAACTGGGACAAGTCGATATGATCCTCGGAGTTTAGTGGCTTCGCACGCTGGGGAAGTGTGAAGTGGATTGGGAAAAACACGAGATGTCTTTTGTTTTCAAAGGGGAGCGTGTGACATTATATGGCGATTCGTCACTTCAGAATGGGCACATGAGTCAGAAAGGATTGCAGCTAAATAAGTCTCACTTAAATGGAATTGGCATTGAGTTCTTCCAGGTCAATATTTCCGATAAGCAACAAGAGATTCCACTTCCGATAGAGCACTTACTGGAAAGGCACTTGAAAGTTTTTGCTGAGCCAACTCAGTTACCGCCTCTGCGTGATAGAGAGCACGCTATCAATCTTGTAGCAGTTATTGGGCCCGTAAGTGTTCGTCCTTACCGTTATCCTCACTCATATAAGGAAGAGATGGAAAAGATGGTTTCTCAAATGTTGCAATCGGGCATCATTCATCCAATTCGCAGCCCTTATTCCAGTCCCGTGTTGTTGGTAAAGAAAAAGGATGGGACTTGGCGATTTTGCATTGACTACAGAGCATTGAATAAGGTAACAGTGGCTGACAAATTTCCCATTCCTATGATTGATCAGCTACTAGATGAGTTGTTCGGAGCTCAGATCTTCTCTAAGCTTGACTTGCGATCGAGTTATCATCAAATTCGAATGAAAGAGCAAGATATACACAAGACAACATTCAGGACAGAAGATGGTCATTATGAGTTTGTAGTGATGCCGTTTGGTTTAACAAATGCACCGGCTACATTCCAAGCTCTCATGAACGAGATATTCAGACCATATTTGCGAAAATTCATCTTGGTGTTCTTTGACGATATTCTCATATATAGCAAGACCGTGGAGGAGCATGTACAACATTTGGAGATTGTTCTGAAGCTGTTTGAGAAACACCAACTGTTTGCTAATAAAAAAAAATGCTCTTTTGGACAATCGAAGGTGGAGTATTTGGGTCATTTGATAAGCAGTGAAGGTGTTTCGACTGATCCAGAAAAGACAGAGGCAATGCGTAAATTGTCTATTCCAAAAACAGTGAAGGCTTTAAGAGGATTTTTGGGTTGAACAGGCTATTACAGAAAGTTTGTGAAGGGGTATGGTTCTATAGCTCGACCATTGACTAGTCTATTGAAGAAGGATGCTTTTGAATGGTCGATACAAGCTAAGAAAGCATTTGACGAGTTAAAAATTGCGATGTGTACAACACCGGTCTTAACGTTACCAGATTTTTCTGAAACGTTTGTAGTAGAATCTGATGCGTCTGGTTATGGAGTGGGCGCGGTATTGATGCAAAATCAGAGGCCAGTGGCGTATTTCAGCTCAGGTTTGCCAGATAGGGAACAAATAAAACCCATTTACGAGCGGGAATTGATGGAAATAGTACTAGCGATTCAGAAGTGGCGTCACTATCTGTTTGGTAGGAAGTTTATAGTGCACACTAACCAAAAAAGTTTGAAATTTCTCTTGGAACAACGAGAAGTTTCTTTGGATTATCAACGGTGGCTTACTAAGCTTTTGGGCTATGATTTTGATATAATCTTTAAGCCAGGAGTGGAGAATAAAGCTACAGACGGTTTATCTCGGGTGGGAGTGCATGATTCTGAGCTGACAGAGTTGTCATTAGCTGCACTAACTGTTCCGGCGAGTATTCAAATGCAAGACATCTTTGTGGAGATTGATCAATCACAGGAGTTACAAACATTGAAGACAGCGATTGATAATGGGGCATTTAAGAAAGCTGGCTACGACATTGTGCATGGCAGAATACGGTATAAGGGTCGCTTGTTGTTGGCAAAAGATTCAACTCATATACCGTTGATTCTTAGAGAATATCATGACAGTCTTTTGGGAGGTCATTCAGGGGTATTGAAGACTGTCAAACGTGTTCAAGCGGTGTTTCATTGGCACAAGATGACAAAGTACATTCAGGCTTATGTGGCCGCTTGTGATATATGTCAACGACATAAATATTCAACGCTAACTCCGGCTGGGCTCTTACAACCGTTACCTAGTCCTCAACAGGTGTGGGATGGTCTTTTTATGGATTTTATCAAAGGGCTTTCGGTTTCAGAAGGGGTGAATGTGGTTCTGGTATTGGTTGACCGTCTAAGCAAATTTGCTCACTTCTTAAGTCTGAAGCACCCATTTACGGCAGTGGAAGTTGCAAATGTGTTCATTAAAGAGATCGTTCGCTTACATGGTTTTCCGGCGTCTATTGTATCGGACAGAGATCGCATCTTCTTAAGTTATTTTTGGAAGAGTTTGTTCAGATTGGGAGGAACACAGCTTAAATATAGCACAACCTTTCATCCGCAGACTGATGGGCAAACAGAGGTCCTTAACCGATGTCTTGAAACATATTTGCGTTGCTTTGCCTCGTCTCATCCAAAGTTGTGGGCAAAATACTTACCGTGGGCGGAATTATGGTATAATACAAACTATCATACCGCTTTGGGGACAACGCCGTTTCGGGTCGTATATGGACGGGATCCTCCATCTATATTGAAGTTTGAAGAGGGATCAACTGCTAACTTTGATTTGGAATGTATGTTGAAGGAAAGGGATAGTATGTTGAAGCAGATTAAACAACATTTGTTATTGGCTCAGGATCGAATGAAGACTAATGCTGATAAACATAGGAGAGAGCTAGTGTTTCAGGTGGGTGATATGGTGTTTTTCAAGCTACGACCGTTTCGACAATGTTCGGTGGTCAAACGTTTGTACCAAAAGCTAGCGGCTCGTTACTTTGATCCATTTGAAGTTACTGGTCGTATTGGAGCGGTGGCGTATCAGCTGAAACTACCAGTGGGGTCGAAAATTCATAATGTGTTTCATGTCTCACAATTGAAACCGGTTATTGGATTTACCGCGTTCGTTATCTGATGCAGAGGAGGTGGTGATTGAACCGGCCCAGGTGTTAGACACACGCTATGATGCACAGGGTTGTTTGGAAGCGTTGGTTTCTTGGACAGGTTTACCAGATTATGAGAATTCATGGGAGAAGGCAATAATGTTACTTAAGCAATTTCCTCATCTGAAGCTTGAGGACAAGCTTCGTTTCGACGCGGCGGGTATTGATAGACCGTTGAGAGTCTACGTTCGGAAGAGGTCGAGAACAAATGAGGAAGCAGACGTGGCAGAATGACGTGGAAAAGAAGACTTGAAGAATAAAGAAGTGAATAAATAAAAGAGTTATGAGAAATATAGATACATTTCGTTAGATTGTAACAGAATCATAGGCTTGTAGAGAGTGATCTCACAAGATTGGCAGATTCGAGAGCTTGTTCTCGTTTCTGAGGATCAGATTCATTCGGAACTTTGGTTCTTGGTGAATTTGATATTGTTACTTCTTTGTTAATCGAATAATACAACTATTTGCTTAACACGCTAATTGAGTTCTTTGGAAGTGATGGTTCCGCCGACATCGGTGTCCCTCTTTCCGCCAGGGTAAAGGATTGTTGCACATCTACTGGCTGGTCTCTAAGACCTGCGAGATCTCTTGAAGCAGAGTAACTTCAAATCCTCCTCTGTTCTACCACTCTCCCATCGTCAACAGACAGTCCTGACGTCTTCAAATGGTACGTAAATGACAAATACCTTGACTCCTTCTCGACTAGTAAAACTTGGGAATCTGTTAGACCTCGAGGAACTTGAGTAGATTGGGAATCTGTTGTCTGGTTCAGTGGGCATATACCTAAGCATGCTTTCAACATGTGGGTAGCTAACTATGATAGATTACCAACCCGTTGTCGCCTTGCTGCTTGGGATACAAGCATTGTCAAAACGTGCTTGTTATGTGGACACTATGATGAAAGCAGAGACCACCTTTTCCTAAGGTGCTCTTTCAGCGAACATATATGGAAGGAGATCACTGTACGTCTCGGCTACAGACCGTTCTACTTCCACACCTGGACTGCTCTTATTGCCTGGCTCGATGTTGGAGACACAACGAGCCCTCTCACTCTCAGACGTCTTGTTGCTCAGGCCACCATATATAGCTCTCCTTGCCTCTGCAAAGACATTGACAGACTTCTCAGGAACATAATCCTAGCCAGGAAGAACCGCAGCAAATTCGGTTGCCTAATGCAAGTATGGCTCAAGCATACTGTCTAGTGTGATGTTGATCTTCTATCTCATCATTTAAGCCTTTTGTTGTTTTTTTAACTTTTTTTGACATTAATCGGCTTTACCGTTCAAACCTTTATAAATGTACAACTCAGTTTCATTTTTAATGATAATTAACATACTTATAAAAAAAAAAAAAAGCCCCAAGTAGTATTGCTGGCTTCCATAAAACTTTTCCTTCCACAACCGAAAGGACCAAAGTTATATATGCACAATTAACAATGTTTTCAACCAAGTCGTTATCACTGGGATATAAGCCAAACACAGATTACAAAACTGGATGAATCTAAGACTAAGACTAGATAATCAAACTTAAAAAGAATAACCAACAAACATAACTTGGTATGAAAAGATTTGGAAGCTTGGTTAATGAATCTACTGTAGAATTTAATGTTCAAGCATTCAAGGAAAGTATCCAGTTGTGAAAGTTCGAATACTTCTTTTTAGTATTGCTGTTTTCTTTGAAGTTGTCCAGAAGTTGTGCCATGCCCATGGATTGTGAATCATCTTTATCAGTTTTTGACAATCTGTTTCGAAGAGTTGACATGTTGAATAGTAGAGCTTACATTTCATTCGTTCATAAGAATGTTTCAAGTTTAGCTTATATTGGAGACAACCTCCTCTGGTTTCTGGTGTCTGGTGTCTAGAAGTTATATTTTTCTCTAATGCATTTTCCAAATCCAATCGTAGCTGGTATATTGTGAATTTTGATTGCAAGAATTATCAACCATACAAATATTTTGAAAGTTTAAAACAGTTAGTTTTGGCTGAAGATTTATTGATTCCAAAAGTGCATTAAAATCATTAATTTGTATTGAATGATAAACAATTAAATATTAGTTTTCTTTTTGTAACATAAACTGCAAATATTTAAATATTAGTAATTTTTAAAATAAATAAGCCAATGTGTCAAAAAAAAAAAAAAAGAGTAAGTTGGTGTGGTGATATACTTTGGAAGAGAAGCGCAAGATGAAGAAAAATCCAACAAAGCCCTAAAAGCTTCCGCCAAGGCGCTGGTAATTCCGTCGAACAGTTGGGCTGCATCTTTACCCTAAAACCTCTCTCCCTCTCTCTCTCTTCACTCAGATCTAACCTCTCTATTATCCCCATGTTCGGCACTCCGTCGTCCACGCCGTTGTTCGGTTCCTCCTCAACCTCCGCCTTCGGCACTCCTTCGTCTACCCCTGCGTTCGGTACGCCGTCGTCCACGCCCGCCTTCGGAACGCCCTCAGCCACGCCGGCCTTCGGCACGCCTTCATCCACGCCGGCGTTCGGGACGCCGTCGACATCTTCCTTCGCCTCGGGCGGATTTGGCAACTCGCTCTTCTCCACTCCGTTCTCATCTCAGCAGCCACAGCAACAACAGCAGACGTCGCCGTTCCAGCAGCCGGCGTCTACTGGTTTCGGTTTTCAGTCGCCGTTCAACACGGCGCAGCAGCAGACGCCTTTCCAAAATACGCAATTGACTACTCAGATGGCTCCCGTTGCTCCCATTCCTTTCTCCCTCGCCGATCGTGATATCCAGGTTTTGCTATATCTTGCAATTCCAGATCTGAAATCCCTAATCCTAAGCATCGTGTCTTTCACTCGATTTTGTTTTAGGCCATAGTTGAAGCCTATAAAGAAGATCCGACGAACCCTAAGTATGCGTTTAAGGTTAGTGTGGAAAATTATGAGTTGTGTGAGATGTATCTGTTTAAGTTAAAACTGTTGTTTCTTCCATTTGGTTGCAGCATCTTTTGTTCAGTGTGACTGAACAGCAGTATCGTGTCAAGCCTGCAGCTGTATCAGATGTGAGAATCTTCTTGAATCGTTTCATGGAAGTGTGTACCTTTCTTGTGTCTAATGAGTCTTTTGTTATTGATTTGTCTTGGTGGGTAGATAATGTGGGCAGAGGCCATGAGCAAACTTGAAGGCATGGATTCATCAGAAAGAGAGCGCCTTTGGCCTCAGCTTGTGCAAGGCTTTAAAGATCTTTCTCAGCGCCTTAAGGTTAGATTTCGTCTACTGCCAAGTTTCTTAATTTTTTTTTGTTCAGTGGGTTTAGTTTCTTTTCTATATGTCAGCAAGTTTGTTTATGAGGGGGATTAAGCACTTATTGTTTTTGGAGATTGACATTCAAGAGATGTGGAAAAAATCAATTATTCAGTACATTTGATAAATGAATATTGACACTCTTTGTGTTGGGTACCTGCAGCTTCAAGATGAAGTTCTCGTATCAGATAGGGAAAGAATAAAAACTACTCAGAGCAACGTGAAAATGGTGACTTATCATATCTCCACTGTCTCTCGTCTTTTCACTTGATACTCATCTTACAAGAAATTGTTTGATTTTTATTTTACAGCTTCAAAGACATTTGCAAGCACATACCTTTCCGTCTATTGAAAGGTTGAGACAGAAGGAGCAGAATTTTCAAAGACGCATGTTGAGGGTGAGAGAGAAATCGTTACATTGAAAATCTCATCTTGTTTATGTCAGTTCATATTACAGTCAAATTATATTTACTCTTGTGGTTTGGCTTGTGTGCTTGAAGGTGATGAGGATAGTGGAGGGCTTAGAGGGGAAGGGTTTCCGGTTACCCTTAACAAAAGGAGAGGCCGAACTGTCTGAGAAGCTAACTGGAATAACAAGACAGGTCTGTGTCATTTCTATCAGATTCAACTTTTTGAGGTTTGCACAGTTTGCTACAGAACAAGAACATGGATATATTCTCAGGTGAAAGGTCCTGGAGCAGAGCTTTCAAGGAGGGTGCAAAGTCTGCAGACAATATGTCGCGCTCAAGCAAATTCCTTCTCTGCTGGTAGCTCCATTTATCTCCCGGGGTCAACTAAAATAGACGAGCAGAGTCTGATTGATATGCAGGAGGTATGAGATGCGAGATCTTTAGTCTTTGCTTGTTTTCTTAAACCAATTCATTGTAAAACTGTTTGGGACATTGTAAAACAGGTATTGCAACAGGAGACAGAAGCAATAGGAAGGCTTGGGAACGTATTGAAGCGAGACATGAGGGATATGGAAATCATGGTGGCTGAAGATACAGAGATGACCGAGGACACATAGATGTCCAGTTTCTAATGTCTCATTTCCTTTACTATTGGATTCGCACAAGGCTTTGGACTTTTGACATGTACTTTAGTAGCTGAGCTATAAAAATTCTCAATGTATTGTGTGATTTCTTTTTCATCAATGTATGCAGTTTACTAAAATAGAAGGTCCTCTTCGGAAATGATTCAGAGGATTAGTACACCTTTTCAAGTTCCTTTTGTTTTAACGTATTGTTCCCAGATATATCTAGTCTGGTCATAGTTTCTAACCACGTTCCTGCATAAACCACACAAGGTAGGTAAGGCTACATATACCACAGTGCCTTTTAACATGGCATGTATACCTTATTACTTATCAGGTTTGTGAAGAAGCCTTTTTGTGGATGCGTTTATATATATCCGGTACGTTTATATATCTGCAATGTTCAAATTATTTTTCCCCTTGTCGGTTTTGTTTTGGTGTTGTTGCGGATTTAATGCCACACGTGTGTTATTATTATTTTCCTCTTCCAGCTTTTTGTTTTGGTTTTGTCGTTATTGTGGCAAAAAAAATCGCGTCAGGTTCGTGTTTCAATAGTGGTCGTAGAAATTGCTGGTTTTGTGGAGCTGACACTTCCTTTCTTTCTCATCAAACCCCACTTTTTCCGCCGAGGCTCTACCGTTCCGTTATGCTCCTAACATTTACTTCCCTTTCTTTCTGTTTTTTTTTTTTAATTTCTTGGTGATAACTAATTTTTCAGAGTATTCTTGGTAATTTTTCAAGAATCGAAATTTCCATAAAATTTGGAACAGAAGGCCAAAACTTTGTTGTAGGATATTCATGATTCTTGCTTATTTTGTTTCTTTTTTGGAAAAAGAGATTGTTCTCAGGTTTGTATAAAGCTGTGGCTTAGGTGATTTTTGGAAAATGGATTTAAGCGAGCTCGAAGAGAATTTGTTCGCTGCTAGCGATGCCAAGGTATACTCTCTTTATTTAAAATTTTTAAATTATCACACTTTCAGAAAAAAAATCCCTGTCGGTGGCTGTTGGAATCATATAGAACAGAAAAATGGGGATTTTCTGCGTATGTTATCATCTCTTTTATGTATGTTCTTACGTTATTGCAATGTGATTTGCGTCTAGTAGTTGCCTTTAGCCTGATCAATGGTAGCCAAAGGCAACACATTTCTCTACCATAACGTTAAAAAATTCATCTCTATGTTATCATCAAGTTTTGTATGTTCAACAGTTCTCGTTATGTATTTTTGACGTTATAGCAAAAAAGGTTATATTGAGTCTAGTAGCTGCCTTTGATACATTTTTTCCCCATTGGCCTTTGTTAATTGTAACCAAATGTTGGGTTGAGAGATGTAATTTGATGGGTCTTGTTCTCTCTATGCAAAACTAAAGTTGTGTGATAATGGCCTTCATTGCTGAAAATGCAGTTACACAGAGATATGTGCAAGGAACTATCTGCAGTTTATTGCAAGGTATTGTCTATCTTCCCTTCCTTGGAAGAAGCACGTCCCCGGAGTAAATCAGGGATTCAAGCCTTGTGCTCGTTACATATCGCGCTTGAGAAAGCCAAGAACATTCTTCAACACTGCTCTGAGTGTAGCAAACTTTACTTGGTCCGTTTCTCTTCCTTTGGATACATATACTCTTTTGTGTTTGGGTCTCTTCAATTCCTCCATTTCTTCTGAACAGGCTATAACTGGAGACGCTGTTCTGTTAAAATTTGAGAAAACAAAGTCTGCACTTATCGATAGTCTTAGACGCGTGGAGGACATTGTCCCTAGCTCAATTGGCTCTCAGGTGATGTCTGTTTAAGTGAATATAACCAATCTGATTGATCAAATGGTCTCAACTAGTTTCTAGTTTCGAATCCTAACTACAATTTTCTTTTTGGTTTCTTCAGATTTTGGATATTGTAGGTGAACTAGAGCACACCAAGTTCTTGCTTGATCCATCAGAGAAAGAAGTCGGCGACAGTATAATCGCACTACTACAACAAGGCAAGAAATTTGACAACGGCACCGACAACGCCGAGCTTGAAATATTCCACCAAGCAGCTACTAAACTCAGCATAACTTCATCCAGATCAGCTCTTGCAGAGCGGCGTGCTCTAAAGAAGCTCATTGACAAGGCACGTGCGGAAGAAGACAAACGGAAAGAGTCAATCGTGGCTTACCTCTTGCATCTCATGAGAAAATACTCCAAGCTTTTCAGAAGCGAAGCTGTGGATGAGAATGACTCTCAGTGTTCGCCACCATGTTCCCCCACTGGTAATGAAGACCGTCCCCATGCGTTTGGGCGTCAGCTATCTAAGTTTGGTTCTGTTAATAACAGTAGGAAACCAGGACAGATGATGCCAACTCCACCAGAAGAACTCAGGTGTCCCATATCCTTGCAGCTTATGTGTGATCCTGTCATTATTGCCTCTGGACAGACTTATGAACGTGTCTGTATCGAGAAATGGTTGAGTGATGGACATAACTCTTGCCCCAAGACTCAGCAGCAGCTCCCACATCTTTCCCTGACTCCTAATTACTGTGTGAAAGGTCTGATTGCGAGCTGGTGTGAGCAGAATGGAATCACAGTCCCTACTGAACCACCACAATCTCTTGACCTCAACTACTGGAGACTAGCGCTGTCTGACTCTGATAGTAGATCTTGCACACCGAAGGACGCAAAACTCGTTCCTTTGGAGGAGAGTAGTACTATTGGTCCGGAACAACAACAACACAAAGAAGATGTCACTGTGGCTGATGTAGATGTTGAGGAGACTTCTGCTGCTATCAATGTTCTAGAACAGTATCAGGATATATTGGCTATCTTGGACAAAGAGGAGGACTTGGGTGAAAAATGCAAAGTAGTAGAGAACGTCAGGCTGTTGCTAAAGGATGATGAAGAGGCTAGGATCCTCATGGGAGGTAATGGGTTTGTTGAAGCTTTCTTGCGGTTTTTAGAATCAGCTGTTCATGAAAACGATGTAGCCGCACAGGAGACTGGAGCTATGGCTTTGTTTAACTTAGCAGTCAACAATAACAGGTTAGTTAGCACATCCTATCTTTGTTACCAATCAAAAATCCTAAGCAACGTCACTGTATGCTCTTTGCTAATATCTTCTGTTTTGCTTGTTTTGATGTTCTGTAGGAACAAAGAGTTGATGCTGACTTCAGGAGTCATCCCGCTGCTAGAGAAAATGATCACTTGTCCTCACTCCCAAGGGCCAGCAACTGCGTTATATCTAAACCTCTCCTGCCTAGAGAAAGCCAAGCCTGTGATTGGCTCAAGTCAAGCAGTTGCCTTTTTCGTGAAGCTTCTTCTTCAGGAAGAAACACAGTGCAAGCTGGACGCTCTTCACGCTCTCTACAACCTCTCAACCCACTCTCCCAACATCCCCACTCTCCTTTCATGTAACATCATCAAAACCCTCCAAGTCCTAGCATCAACAGGTGACCACTTGTGGATAGAGAAGTCATTAGCGGTATTAATAAACTTAGCCTCTAGCCAAGAAGGGAAAGAAGAGATGATATCATCACAAGGGATGATCAGCACTCTCGCAACGGTCCTGGACGCTGGTGACACGGTGGAACAAGAGCAGGCCGTTTCTTGCCTTGTGATCTTGTGCACGGGAAGCGAGCAGTGTATTCAGATGGTGCTGCAAGAAGGAGTGATTCCGTCTCTGGTTTCCATCTCGGTGAATGGAAGTAGCCGAGGAAGAGACAAGTCTCAGAAGCTTCTGATGCTGTTCAGGGAACAGAGGCAACGAGAACAGGCGTCGCCGAATAAAGATGACGCTCCCAGGAAAAGCTTGTCTGCGCCATTGCCAATGTCTGTACCTGCTCAAGCTTCAGCTCAACCAGGGTCAGAGGGGAAGCCTTTGTTTAAATCAACCTCTGCAAGGAGGACAATGACGAGAGCATTCAGCTTCTTTTGGAAGAAAAGCTACTCCATCCACCGTTGAGAAGGAAAAGATACATTTGGAGTGTGTTCACATTTACATACTCGTATGTAAAGCTGTTTTTTTTTTCCTTTGATCCTTAACTTCTTACACAAGTCATCTGATAGGGAAGAACGATATGTAAATGCCACTTTGGGACCTCACCTCACCATTTTTGCTCACTTTTCCTCTCTCACCAGAGGTAATCGTGTAGATAGCTTACTGATGTAACAGTTTTATTTTTTTTCTTCTATATATGAAACCTCACTTTCAGTACAAAAACAGAACCCAATTCGACCAGAAAAAGAATCTGAGCCAACAAGCCTTTAAAGCAGAACTCGTCTTTTAGTTTGCTTAACTGTCTCTGTGGTTCTTGTCTAAGTTATATTGATGTACATTCAATCAGACCAACAGATTGCTTGGTGTGTGAAGTGTAGTATTCCTTTGGACCAACAGATTGCTTGGTGTGTGAAGTGTAGTATTCCTTTGGACCATACTCTGCAGATGAGAGATGTCTTCACTATCATACTTGGTAAGCAATGAACAATGCCAATTACTCCACAAATTCTTTGTATTCTATTTATTATTTTCCAAATAAAGATCACGTTCTTTTTTGTTATGGTGTTTCAAGTTTTCTTTACATTTCAAATAGAAAGTTCATGAATACGATTATATATATAGTGAAATCAAACCAAGGCTTTGAATGTAAATCTGCTTCGGTTCTGTCCACTGTCGAGTGGTTTCACTAGGCAATGAAGCAGGCGAGTTGCGTCTATGATTGGTTCGTTCACGTTAGCTAGTAGCTACCCTGGTAAATAAATATCCAGTGACTGCTGTGACACTTCCAAGCATTCCACCAGCAACGACCTGATCGCTCACCAAATGTAAAACAGAATCTGATGAGAACAAGAACTGGGTTCACCAAAGCACAGTAACGAATCAGAGAGTAGTTCACATATCAATCAAAGTAAAAAAACAAACTTGACTTTGTTATGGAGTTCAACTTCCATCAACTCACAAACCCAACTCGACTGTTTGTGTGGTCTGTAGCACCATGATTGATAATTGTTAAAAACAAGCCTAATAACATTACCTGGGGAGGGGTATGGCCGAGAAGTTCACGCAATGGTCTGCTTTCAGCCAAGGGATGTTCTGCAGGAAGTTCGTAGACAATCTGATTGAGAACCTGTAAAATGAATCAGACCCCAGAGATGAGGATACCACAGCTCAAATGCATCACTAAAAAAATCAATAAAGATAAAAGCTGGAGGCAGCAATGAAACCTCAGCTTGGCGACCAGCGTGTAACCTGACACCAGTAGCATCATACATCACCTGCCACCCAAAAATCAATCACACATATAAAGAATATAAACAAACAAGAGAGAGTAGTAGCTAAAAAAAGAGTTCCAAAACTTACAACAGAAGCTAAGATCAAAGCAATAGCGAAATGAGAACCACCGAAGCCCTCTTGTAAACCGATTGCAACCGCGAGAGCAGTAACGGTAGCTGAATGAGAAGAAGGCATTCCTCCGGAGCCAATAAGCTGTTTGAGATCCCATCTCCTTTCCCTATACCTGCAGAACCACCAAGTAAACACGTTAAAACAAAAAAAAAAGATCCTCCTTTTATGCCTAAAACGCCTATTAGAAAACTGTAAGGGAAACGCAAAAGATCTATCTTTTACGACGAAAGTCAACGGCTTCTCGTTCTTAAGATCGAAATACAGATCTGTATCAAAGATCACTCCTTTTTAACTATGAATGTAGAAAGGAGGGATGAAGGTACCAGGAGGTGAAGAGTTTGATGAATTGAGCGATGGTGAAAGCCGTGAGGGAGGAGATGAGAGGGTAATTCGTGAAAATGGTGAAATAATGATGAGTCGAAGACGTCGTGGCCGTGGAATCCTCCATGGCGCCCGATGGTGGATGAATGGATCTTGTCAGGGATCGATCAATTCGCGCGATAGCTTTTAGCTAGAAAAGGATGAAGAATCCATAGAAAGGTATATACCGATTCGCTTTCTCTATCTCTCTATTCAAACTGTCTCCCTATGGCGTCTGCGTAGACGTTCAACCTTCTTCGTCTTTTTTTTCTTTCCTTTGACCAACTCTTTTTTTTTTTTTTTTCGAAAAGAATCCACAAAAGTAAATTTACTCCAAATCTAACAGAAAACAATAACATTTTTTTTATTCTATCAAGATAAGGAAAACAAATTGTATTAATCTAAGTTTTCATGTCTGTTCGAAAACGCGGGCGCCTAGCCGACTAATCGGCCGGCTAGGCGCTCAGCGTAAGGTAGCCGCCGTGATTTCAGCCCAGTCGGTGTCATTAATCAGATTTGCATATAATCGGCCATAAAACCGATTAATCGTTTAAAAATCCGACTAATACAAACTAAACACAATAAAATTTAGACTTTATAAGCTAAGATGTGGGCCTAAAAGCAAGCCTATTCGCGATAGAAGAGTAGAGACCTTCTCATCTGGCGACCTAAAGACCTCTGTTGCTTGGATATAACCGATGTGGGACAGATACAAGTGACACTTAAATTTTTTTTTTTCCACAATCGCATGGATTTAATAAAAAAGGGAAGATGTGTTCCCTCAGGATCGAACCTAGAACCTTTCTATGCAACCAAAGATGAACAAACCGCTGAACTAAGATACTTTTACAAATTTACTTCACATATATTCGTATATATACATATATGTATAATAAAAAACTATAAAAACTAGGTTCCGATTAATCCCCGCTTAATTTTCGATTTATTGATTAGTCGCTAGGCGTTAGCCAACCGCCCGACTAGCGCCTAGCGATTTCTTGACCAGGGGTTTTCATTATGCTACTAGCATTTTCAATGGTTAACTTCATTTTTTTTTCAAAATTTGAATTGAAGTTCTTTAAAAAATGAACCAACATGCTCTCTAATGGTTTACTTCATTTTTTTCTTCAAAATGGAATATTCTAAGTATATTCTATCATTATCAATAATACTTTATATGTTTTCAAATTTACCAATTTTACCCATCTGTTTTGTTTTAACATTAATTCGACCTAATTACTATTCACTACAAGAAAACATAATCTTAACGAGGGCGGTTTTCCTCGTTATTTCGTCGTAAAAGAGGCTTTACGACGAATTAGCGAGGAAACGCGTTTGCTCGTTACACGTCCGTCGTAACACATATTTCCTCGCTAATTCGTCGTAATTTAGCGAGGAATATATTTCGTCGTAAAGACGAAGTAGAACGATTCGTCGTAAAGACGTCGCTACAATTCCTCGTAAGGACGTCGCTACAATTCCTCGTAAATAACTCGAAAAAGTTCCTCGTAATCTACACGTAAATACCTTGAAAGATTTTCCTCGCAAAATACACGTAACAACCACGAAATGATTTCCTCGTAAAATAGTCGTAAACATTTCCTCGTTATTTTCTCGTAAATAATTCCTCGTAAAATACTCGTAAACTGTTCCTCGTCATTTCCTCGTAAGATTTCCACGTAAAGAGGTCGTACTTTAGCTACGAATTTACTTCGTTTTTATTATTTTACAGAATTTTAAAATATAATTAAAAAATAATTAAAATTATTTAATTTAATAATAAATTAAAATTCAAAATAAAAATAAATTCATATGAAAATATTTTATAAATAAATAAGTTTTGAATTTATATAATACAACAACAAAAAAAAAACTAAGGGTCGTTCATCGCCCGGTAGAATTCATCACTCCTCCTCGTAACATCCGCCTCGTTATGTACGTCGTCGGATGACTCGCCATGAATGGGATGTTGTTGTCGCATGTTCCTCAACATGGACTCCCATTCCGGATTTGTGGCCGCAATAACGTCCAAGAAGCCCTCGACTCCACCCATACGAGATTTTGTCGCGGTCAACTCGTTACGCAGCTGAGCGGACTCTCTACGCAGCTCCGTGACTTCATCATCCCGTCGCTGACCATAAGACGATGTCGCTCTCGGAACATCATTGACGGAACCAATACCCAACGTCCGTCCCTTTTTTTTAGGGACAACCTTAAAAACAAAAAATAAATATTGTAAGTAAATATTTAAAGTTAAATTAAATGAATAATTAAAAATTAATTTTTTTGAAAATTTACCTCCTCGTAAATCTTATCCACTTCAAGTGTGGATAAGGTGACGGGTAATCCGTCGGTAGACTGCTGGGTCAGCTGAGTCTGGCGGTCTTCAACCCGAGCAACTACGTCGTTGTAGATTTGCTCGGACTTGCCATCTACAAATACGCCCGCCTTGTTCTTGTGGGTCCTCTCGTAAAGTTCCATAAGAGACGGGAGATGTCCCGTCTCTTTGGCCTAAAAAAACAGTTAAGAAAGTTAGAATAAATTAATATAATTATTAAAAAATTATTTAATAAAATATTTAATTACCATTTCCAAACGGACACCAGCGTGAGGTTTTTGGCCCGTAGTGTGAAGCATCGGCCCGTTCCCGTGCTCATCGACCGTGTTACGGGAGTTAGAGCAAGCCTGGGCGATTCTAATCGAATCAGGAAGGCGCCAATAACGGATGAGGCCATCCCACACGTCCGTGGTGAGCTCAGCGGGTTTGCCACGCTCATACCCCTTCACGATCCAGTCACCCTTCCAGTTGGAGACCGTGTCCAACAAGCGAACTTTCGCTTTCGCGTTAAACTTCTTCCTCACCCTCTCAGTGATCCCCAAAGCCCAATTATATTTTTGCTGTTGGAAAAAATAAATTAACAATTAGTTTTTTAGAAAGTATATATATAAATCATGAAAAAATTAAAATATATATAATTAATTAATAGAAACTTACAGCGTAAATTTTGAACCACGTCTTTCTGACGTAGTGAGGCGTCTTACTCCAGTTTGGATGTGCCATGGAGAAGTAACCCTTGATCGTGTCGGTTACGTCCGATGCAAGACATCCGTCAACCCCCCACCTGGAAAATACAAATTTAAAATATAAATTATTTTTTAATGTTATAAAAGATATTTAAACGAATTAAAAAAATTAATGCAACATACCACAACGTTCCGTCCGGTCGGTCTGGGTCGATGACTGGTAAACCTTCTCTGCCTGGCAGACTGAGAATGTCCTCTACCGTGTACTGCGAGTAAGGAGCACTCGGAGGCACCATCAGATCAGGATGAATATCAGCAACCATCGGAGGTGCCATCGGAGGAGGCACAGGAGGAGGCATCGGAGGAGGCACATGAGGAGCCGATGGTGCACTAGAAGAAGTAGACCCAGAGACTCTCTGAGTGTACTGAGTCTCGGGGACAGTCTCCTGGCCCGAAGAACTGGGAGCGGAAGAAGAGGCCGGGTCTAAACGACTACCCGGCTCACCGAAGATCTCTCTGTAATGGGCAGTAAGTCTTCCTTTTCAAACCTGGAAAAAAAAATGAAATTTTTAAAATTAACATCAACAATATATTTTCCAACATTATCCACCTAATCAACACTAAATAACATAAAATCCGCAAACCTATCTAAATTCCCTATACTAACCACCTAATCTATCCTAAACTAACCAAATTAGAGAGGAATCAGGCTCACCATTGCTACGAAATGGAGAGGAAGTAGAGAGGAAGTAGAGAGGAAAGAAAGAGTGAGCGGTCGGGTGTATATATAAGATTACATATCGTCGCAAATTCGTCGTAAATTTACGACGAAATAGCGAGCAGTTACAAAGGCCCGTGTTTTTTTTACGAGGAAATGGCGAGGAATCACAAAGGCCCGTGTTTTTCTTTACGTGGACTTTACGACGATTTTGCTTACGTGGAATTAACGTGATTTATGTTTAAATCTTTTGACGTGGTCTTTACGACGATTTCATCCTACGTGGAATTAACGAGTGTTATGTTTAAATCCGTAGAACCCCAAACCCGAAACCCCAAACCCCAAACCCCAAACCCCAAACCCCAAACCCCAAACCCGAAACCCGAAACCCCAACCCCGAAACCCGAAACCTGAAACCTCAAACCCCATATTTCTTATTTTCTACTTCATATATTCCAAACCCCCATCTTTAATTTTCTACTTCATATATTCCAAACCCAAACCCGAAACCCGAAACCCCAAACCCGAAACCCGAAACCCCAACCCCGAAACCCGAAACCCGAAACCCGAAACCCGAAACCCCAAACCCAAAACCCGAAACCCGAAACTCGAAACCCCAAATCCGAAACCCCAACCCCAAAACCCGAAACCTCAAACCCGAAACCCCAAACCCCAAACCCGAAACCCCAAACCCGAAACCCGAAACCCAAACCCCCATCTTTAATTTTCTACTTCATATATTCCAAACCCCCATCTTTAATTTTCTACTTCATATATCCCTAGAACCCCAAACCCGAAACCTGAAACCCGAAACCCGAAACCCCAACCCCGAAACCCGAAACCCGAAACCCAAAACCCGAAACCCCAAACCCGAAACCCGAAACTCAAAACCCCAAACCCGAAACCCCAACCCCAAAACCCGAAACCTCAAACCCGAATCCCCAAACCCCAAACCCGAAACCCCAAACCCGAAACCCGGAACCCAAACCCCCATCTTTAATTTTCTACTTCATATATTCCAAACCCCCATCTTTAATTTTCTACTTCATATATCCCTAGAACCCCAAACCCGAAACCTGAAACCCGAAACCCCAACCCCGAAACCCGAAACCCGAAACCCGAAACTCCAAACCCGAAACCCGAAACTCGAAACCCCAAACCCGAAACCCCAACCCCAAAACCCGAAACCTCAAACCCGAAACCCCAAACCCCAAACCCCAAACCCAAACCCGAAACCCGAAACCCAAACCCCCATCTTTAATTTTCTACTTCATATATTCCAAACCCCCATCTTTAATTTTCTACTTCATATATCCCTAGAACCCCAAACCGGAAACCTGAAACCCGAAACCCAAAACCCCAAACCCGAAACCTGAAACCCGAAACCCGAAACCCCAAACCCCATATTCCTTATTTTCTACTTCATATATTCCAAACCCCCATCTTTAATTTTCTACTTCATATATTCCAAACCTCATATTTAATTTTAGGTTTCGTCGTTATTTCCTCGTTGTCTTACGTGGTTTTTACGACGATTTAATCCTACGTGGACTTTACGACGATTTTATGCTACGTGGACTTTACGACGATTTCATCCTACGTGTACTTTACGACGATTTCATCCTGCGTGGACTTTACGACGATTTCATCGTACGTGGACTTTACGACGATTTCATCCTGCGTGGACTTTACGACGATTTGTGCTTACGTGGAATTAACGAGTGTTATGTTTAAATCCCTAGAATCAGAAACCCGAAACCCCAACCCCCAAACCCCATACCCTAAACCCGAAACCCCAAACCCGAAACCCGAAACCCCAAACCCGAAACCCCAAACCCGAAACCCGAAACCCAAACCCCCATCTTTAATTTTCTACTTCATATATTCCAAACCCCCATCTTTAATTTTCTACTTCATATATCCCTAGAACCCCAAACCCCGAAACCCGAAAGCCCAAACCCGAAACCCAAAACCCAAAACCCGAAACCCCATATTCCTTATTTTCTACTTCATATATTCCAAACTCCATCTTTATTTCCATTCCAAACCACAATATCCCACATTTGCTTATTCATAAAACAAACTCCCAGCATTACCTTATTCATAAAACAAACCCCACATTATCTTATTCATAAAACAAACTCCCTCATCTTATTCATAGAACAAATACATCAATCGGATACATCGACATTCTCGTCATCACTAGAAACATCATCATTTTCATTAAACTCGTCTTCAACAGCTTCGTCTGTGGCATCATCGGTAAGATCTTCGTACTCGTGATTATGCGGATCAATGAGAAGAATGTCATCAATTTCTTGTTCAGGTTCCTCGACTTCATTTATCTGTTCTTCTTGCAATGGTGGTTCTTCTCCACTGATGATTCGTCCTCGAGGTGTAACTTTGATCACTGCTAACCAATTTATACCTGAATCTCTCATCCGAGGGTATGGAAGGAAGCTAACTTGGTCTGCTTGTGAAGCTAAGATGAAAGGCTCGAATTTGTTGTACCTTCGTCCACCGTTGACATCAACTACACCGAATTTGTTAGACCGAACACCTCTGTTGACGACGGGGTCGAACCATTCACATTTGAAGAGGACGCATTTCAGCTTCAGTATCCCTGGAAATTCGACTTCAATAATCTCCGTCAAGATCCCGTAGAAATCTGTTTCCCCTTTCACACATATTCCATAGTTACTGGTCGCCCGCTGTCTACCATAGTCATATGTATGAAAAGTATAGCCCCGTGTGAAATACATCTGTGATGTGGTGACCTTTACAAGTGGAGATTGAATTACTTCGTGTAACCACTTAGGATAATCTGCATCGTCGTCGTCATAATCAACCTGCAAAAATAAAGAGAATGTTAATGAAATACAGATAATGTATGAAAAAAAAGTTTTAGTTAATACCTGATTCCGCAACCACTTAATGAAGTGTTGATCTTTCCTTTTGTCTACGTCACTTGTGGATATACCAGGAAATGTTTCTTCGACTTGAGAAACAAATAGGCTGTAAAATCACATTTTATAGGAATGAATCTCTCGCAATTATACAATTAATTATAGTTATATATATGTGTTTCGAAGTGTCAATATATGTTACCTTTCAAAATAACGCATCAATGGATCTTCGCAATTGAGTAGAATATAGGTGTGTGCACTATGAGCGTCTTCTTCACTCGACCACCAAACCTCTTTACACTTCCCACCGAGTCGCCCAATCTGGCTAAAGATGTCTGGAACACCAGCAACTGCATATGTTGGCGCAACACCACCATCATCATATCTTCTTGGAGCTCTTCTCCGTGTACGTACTTTTGACGCAAAGTAGTACGATGTGAAGTGAGAAACTTCTTCCGTCAAACTTCCAGCAATTATAGAACCTTCAACTTTGGCGAGGTTCTTAGCTTTTCCCTTCAAATATTTCATGGCTCGCTCATACTGATACATCCATCCGTAATGTACAGGTCCACGAAGCAATGCCTCATATGGGAGGTGGACAGCTAGATGCTCCATGACGTCAAAAAATCCGGGAGGAAATATCTTCTCCAAGTTGCACAATAAGATGGGAATGTTCTCCTGAAGCTGTTCCACAACTTCTTCTTTAAGAGTGCGTGTGCTCAGATCCCTGAAAAATGCTCCAATGCCTTTTATATTCAAAAAAAAATTAAACACATTGTTAGTCATATATTTTTTGTAAATTATTGTGATATAATACACTACGTACCTGCAAGTGCTTCATGTACGTTTGTTGGAAGTAGCTCCGCAAATGCAAAGGGCAGTAGTCGTTGCATAAATACATGACAATCATGACTCTTCATCCCGGAGAACTTTTGACCCTTTTCAACACATCTAGAGAGATTCGAAACATACCCATCGGGGAACTTCACTTCTGATGCCACCCAGTTGAACAACACCGACTTTTTTTCTGAAGATAATCTGAATATCGGAACGGGAACTTGTCCATTGCTTTTAATATGTAACTCGCTTCTTGAGCAAATATCCGGCAAGTCCAACCTCGATTTTATGTTGTCTTTTGTCTTCCCTGGGACATTCAATATTGTATTCATGATGTTCTCAAAGAAATTCTTCTCTATATGCATCACATCGAGGTTGTGGCGCAGAAGAAGATCCTTCCAATATGGCAACTCCCAAAATATACTCTTCTTGTGCCAGTTGTGATGAACACCGTAAGAATCTGGCATATTACGAGGGACATGCCAATTACCACCCCAACGAACTGTTTCGTTAGCTCCGTAGTAGTCGATTTGCGCTTCAATTTGTTCTCCAGTTAGATATGGAGGAGGAGTGTCTCTCACAACCCTTTTGTGCCTAAACAAATTCTTGTTTCTTCGGTAAGGATGGCCAATGGGAAGAAATCGACGGTGACAATCAAACCAACTTGTCTTCCTACCATTCTTCAGTTGAAACGCATCTGTCGTTCCATTACAATATGGACAAGCTAATCTCCCATGTGTAGTCCATCCAGACAACATCCCATAGGCAGGGAAATCACTTATGGTCCACAAAAGCATCGCTCGCATCGTAAAATTCGTCTTCGTTGAACAGTCATACGTCCTCACCCCTGTTGACCACAAATCCTTCAACTCTTTTATCAGTGGTTGTAGGAAAACATCCAGGGACCTTTTTGGATGGTTCGGACCAGGTATTAATATGGTCAAGAATAGTAACTCCCGTTGCATGCACATCTCCGGTGGCAGGTTGTATGGAGTAAGAAAGACTGGCCACAATGAATATTGTCTCCCTGACATTCCGAACGGACTAAATCCATCTGTGCATAATCCGAGATACACATTCCGGATATTGCTAGCGAAATCTGGATGTACTTTGTTGAAATGTTTCCAGGCTCTTGCATCTGATGGATGAGTCATCTCACCATCCGTCTGAGTATGCTCGGCATGCCATCTCATCTTTCCAGCAGTCTGCTCTGATTGATACAATCTTTTCAATCTGTCTGTAATTGGTAGGTACCACATCCTTTGGTATGGTACCCTATTACGTCCCCGTCCTTGCGGCTTGAATCGTGGCTTCTTGCAGAATCGACATTCTTCTAGCTTCTCATCATCTCCCCAATAGATCATGCAGTTGTCGATGCAAACATCTATCATCTCCGAAGGCAACCCAAGGCTATAAACCAGTTTTTGAATCTCATAAAAAGAATCAGCAGACACATTGTCTTCCGGCAAATACTCTTTAAACAAGTCCGCCCATTCGTTCATGCAACTTTCAGGTAGATTGTGATCAGTTTTAATATTCATCATTCTAGCAGCTAACGACAATTTAGAGAGACCTTCTCTACAACCACTGTAAAGTGGTTGATTCGCCGCGCTTAACATTTCGTAAAACTTTTTTGCATCTATATTAGGTTCTTCATCTCCATCATGAGCTACGAATGCATCAGCTACCATATCATGAACCCTATCATAATCTACCATCTCCTCCTGCTGGTAACTATGTTCATTATGCAAATGATGATCAACCGGTTCTTTTTCCTGAAAATTGCTATTACTACTACTAGCTTCATTCTGATCATAATTAAAACCTTCTCCATGTTGAAACCAGATATAGTAATTTGCCGTGAAACCTCTATTTATTAAATGCTTCCAAACATTTTCACGGTTTGCCAGTTTCGAATTGTTGCATTTCCGACAAGGACAGAACATCTTACCACTTTCTTGGGCGAGCGGTGTTGAATCTGCTTGATGCATAAATGTCTCCAGACCCGCAAGGTATTCTTTCGTCACTCTCCCGTTAGCATCTCTATGCATATACATCCACTTCCGCAACTCGTAAATATTCCCGGAGCCAGCCATTTTTTTTTCTTTCACGTTTTTTGTTGTTGGTGTGTTTAAAATGATGTTTAAACATCCATATTTATAGGAAAATTCGAATCTGGTAGTTGTAATTTTGCTATGAATTTACGACGAAAATTAATTAGGTGGGCAAAAAAAACGTGTAACACCTATAAAGTTGGTGGATTCAAAAATTTCCTCGCTAAATACACGTAAACTATTCCCTCGTAAATACCACGCAAAGTTTACGTCGTATTTACGAGGAAATAGTTTTTCCTCGTAAAATACTCGTAAAGTTACATCCACTTTACGACGAAATAGTTTTGTCGTTACGTTACGAGGAAATAACGATGACTTTAGTTTTTCACGTAAATTCGTCGTAAACTCGACGCAAATTTACGAGGATTGTTTTTCCTCGTTAATTTTCGTCGTTAAGCATGTGTTTTCTTGTAGTGATTTATTATAAATTAATAATTATTATATACTACAATTATTACACATAACATATATATATATATAGAGTTCTCTCTATCCTGGTGCTGCCGCATAGGATCCATGTCACAAACTTGACTTCTGTGCTGACACGTGTCTCGTTTTACAAAACGCATCGCTTCATTTTCGTCTGAAATCTGATGGGCTCCAATCGTGGGCTTTTAACGTAGCGGGTAAAGTTTGTATTATTTTAGGCTTTAGAGATGCTTGCCGCCTCAGTTTGGGAAATCGGATCGTCGACTTTCTGGATGAATTAACACTAGGTCCCCATTCATCCCACGATTTATCATTGAAGATATCCCACCATTACTTCTTTGCTTAGGATCTTCTACTATAAAAGGGTATGTTCTACACCTGAAGATTCATTATTCTGATATTTTTGATCATAAGATTTCCAGAAATCAATCTACCTCCTAACAATAGGTTACTTCTGTGTATCCAACCGACAAGGAGATTAAACTGCGACGGGTGATGAGGTGGTGAAGTGGATTATAGAGACGCGGAGATACAGAGACAGTGATGATTGGATTTATGATGAGGTGGAGGATTGGGTTTGAGAAGAGTAGATGTCGCTGAAGCTGAATTCATTGTCAGGACTTGGGGAAAGTTGTAAAACCATTCACTCTAGCTCAAAATTTCATCAATAAATCCATTTACATCATATATCTTGATGCACTTAGCGATTTGTTTTGTCGAACCTAACGACGGTGATAAATACGGCTAGATTCGCCACTACGGTCGTCGGAATCAGATAGGAAATCCAGTGATTTCTGCCAGAGCTTTCATCATAAAAATAGGTTGTTATCTCCTCTGTTCTTATTCATTCCTTTCTCAACATCTCTGTACGACATTATTGTTTTCTCTCTCTCTCACCTCAATATCTTAGATTTATCTTCGATGTGGTTATATAAATTGAAACTATGATTAACCGGTCAATGCAAAACCATGAGAAATAGTTTGAAGGAAGAAAAGAGGATGAATTAGAGGGAGAAGAGATTGAGACAGAGCATCCGTAACGGGAGGAATCAAGGATTTAAGACAAAATTTGTGATTATTATTAGTCTTTGGGTCGATCTTTGGGGAATTAAGTTAAGAATAGAGCTTTTGGTGGTGCGTCAATGGTGAGTTAGGCGATGGTGCAACCTCTTTTCCAAGGTTTTACCGTTTTCTTTTCAACTCAAAAGTCAAAACAAATAAAAAGTATATTTAATAACATACCCATATAAAATATAACTTACAAAATGACTATATCTGAGATTATCTACAAAGGAAAGATGGTTGAGTTTGGATATAGCTTATGCTTTGCACCAAAGCTGAATCAATTAGTGATTCTGTATTTCTTTACAAACTTCACTAAAAAATCTAACACATTATGCAACTCATTAGGTTTTGTGCAGCTCATCCAAGGCACATGTTCGAGAGTCAGACGACAAGTCAAAATGGACAATATTCAAGGTTTTGACTCTATTCTAACTTAAAAAAACAACTAACTTTACGTCTGCAGTGGTGATTATTGCATGATAATATCCCAAGTAGAGATCATGAGTTGTTGAATTTGGAGAAAATAACATTTGTAGTCGGGAATGTTATGAAACTCGGGTCAGGCTTTTTCTATCTTGAAACTATTTCTCTTCAAACTTTTGGAATATCATTGTAAGCTTCAAAAATAGGCTATGGGAGTTTTAGTATGAATAATTGTCTCCCTCTTACACTGTTACATTGTCAAGTTATGCCATTTAAATTGAAAATCGTGTGTTCATATGTTGTTTAAAAAGTAGTAGAAAGTGTTTATTATATTGCTCATGAAGTATCAAGAAGAAATTACAGAAAGGAGATCGATATTTGGATTGTAAAGATTATTATATACATCTTGCTTTGTGGTGTGCTTCTTTTTTGGGTGGTAATATAAAGTTAACATGTACTTTGATTGTTCAATTTGATTATGAAAATGGGATATTTGATGAAATATGGATTATAGGATTTTGTTTAATACAGCGCACACTAAAAGTTACAAAACAGAATTACTTCTTCAGGAAACGAATGTAAAAGAGCATTTATATCTGGTTGAGTTCATCTTGATTTTTTTTATTTTTAGAAAGGACTTAATTCATCTTGATTTTCCAAATTGTTAATTGTTATATTACACTTTGTACTTTTATTGTTTAGTATATTTCATTCCATATATAGTTATGATATTATTAAACTATTTATATAGTATTTTTAAATTGACATTTAATTATTTAATCATTTTTTTATTTTTAACTGATTTAGGTTGGAGTTAGCCTAATTTATTAACATGAAAAATTAGTTAGTGCAATTTAAAAAAAAAATTAAAATTTCTTGAATTAAATATAGTAATATTTATTTAAACTTTAGATTTTCTATTATTATGTCAAAGTGAAATATAATAATAACAAGATATATATTATTACATTTTCTAAATTATTTTACTAATTATATATTCTCTGAAAATAGAGAAAAAAGAAGATTAGTGTCACTTTAATTCAAATTAAAAATGATTATTAAAAGTAACAATACGATCTCTGAATTTTATTCATTATTTGTTTGTTTATAATATAGTTTCTATATACTGTTTTTTTAAAAGCTTCACAAAATGATATAATTCATATAAAATAGTATTTATTATAAATTCCCTCCCGTAGGGCGGACTGATCCTAGTAAGTAAATAAACAAAATATTTTATAAAAAGCAGTAAATACATATATATCTTAAGTGATTAAAATGTATTTTAAAACAAAAAAAATGAGCTTATTTTATTCTAAATTCTTCTAAATCGAACATAAAATTCTTAGAAATCAATAATTTCATATTCTTCGTTATTAACATTCAATTAGATAAAAGTAATAATGTAAAATTTGAATTAATTGGATGACATTAACACTTTTAATTTGTTTAAGTAAAAAATAACAATAAATAAAAGTTAAAGGAATAGTTTGTAAATAAAAGAGTTCATCTTCATCAAAATTTGAAGAAATGAAGAAAAAATGAAGTAGCAATGAAGTAAAAAATGAAGCAAAAAATGGAAAATGAAGCACCATTGGAGATGCTCTAAGTATCATCTTCAAAGGACTTGCATGATAACGCAAATTGAAGATAAATTCATATATGTATAGTTTAATTCCATAATTCATAATCATATAAAGAACCAAATTTCTAATTTGATAATTGGTCTCCATTGGAACGGATTATTGATTTAATAGGGCCTAGAGGTTGTATTGATCTAGGAATCAATATCAATGCCACTGTGGAGACAACTGTGAATCAGTATAGAAGGCGTAGGCACAGGGTTGAGACTCTATGCACCATTGAAAAGGAGATACTGATATTGAGAAACCAAGGGCTGGGACACAATGAGGATATTTGACTGTGGAAAGGAACTGGGACAGGTTTCATAGAGGTTTCAGCACTAGCCAGGCGTGGCAGCTTCTGAGAGTATCTAGTCCTATAGTGAGTTGGTACAAGGGAGTTTGGTTCTCTGTTGCAACCCCAAAGTTCTCTGTGATAACTTGGCTTGCGATCCGAGATAGACTGGCCACAGGGGAGCGAGTCTTGAGATGGAATCCGCAAGCAGATGCTACATGTGTACTGTGCAGTGGCAGAATGGAAACGAGAGATCATTTATTCCTTTGTTGGCCCTATTCAGAAGAGATATGGCGGAAGCTAATTGGGAACCTGGTTGGTTGAGATACACAACTATCTGGACTGAGCTACTTGATCCGGTGATGGACAAGAGAAGGGATGACACAATATTATTTCTTACTTGATATACCTTTCAGGCTATGGTATACTCGATATGGAGAGAGTGGAACAATAGGAGGCATGGCGAACCTCCACAAAGCGCAATTCAAATTGTCAAGTACATTGACAAGACGGTCCGGAACCGGATTGAGTCACTAAGAGGATTTGGCAACAGACGATATAGCAAAGCTATGGAATTGTGGTTTACTACTAGATGAAATTTTTCTAGAGTAGTTTCAAAAGTTTCATATTCTTTAAAACAAAGACACATCCATTGTAAAAAAGTGTTCTTTGTCTTGAATAAATTTAACATTCATTCAAAAAAAAAATAAAATAAAGAACCAAAACTGATGATACTATATGATTTGTCCTATTCCTACGTCTCAAAATGTTTGTCACTAATAGGTTTGACAAATTATAACAGAAAACGCATGATTGATAAATAATTTTTGTCTTTCAATTTAGCACAAAAAGACACTTGTTGGATGAAGGACACTTCTTCATTGTGCAATATGTTCTACGTCCCCTCAAACTAACTAAATTCTCTCCTAACTAGAACACCTTTAACTAACTAAGCTGTCACTTTCCATATTTTTAAAAACAATTTGCCAAATCAGTTTCTTTATTTTTGAGTTTTCGGAAACCATCATTTATTCTCTCTCCAACTTTACTTTTTGAAATTCAGATCTACGTTTCCCAATTTGAGAGTCCTTTCGTTTAGTGACCCTTATTCTGCTAAAACTCTTCTTCTTCATCTTCAATTTCTCAGTAAAACACCATGAATCTAGAGGGCTTGCAACGGTTGTGACTGTGTAATCTCGTATCCATCTCTTCATATCTCATCACCTTTCTCCTTCATTCTCTGTCGTCCGATTTCATTACCTTTCTCCTTAAAATCCCTAACTTTTTATGTTTTCTTGTTTTAATTGTTTGTGTTGTACTTTTCCAATTGAATCGAATCTCTGAGATTTTGTGGACGGGAGAGATGACGAGCAGATCCGAGAGCTCCGGTGTGGAGAGGACAACGCGACGGCAAGCAGGTCCGAGTTCCGTTGTGGAGAGGACGGCCAGCAGATCCGAGCTCCGGTGTGGAGAGGACGCAACGACGAGCAGGTCCAACTTCCGTTGTGGGAAAGACGACGACAAGCTCTCGTGTCTATTATGTTTTTTGAATATAAGCTCTTGTTTGTTGACTATAAACCCTTCATCATGATTAATAAAATTGGCCTCATCTGTTTATTGAACATGCTATCTTTGTTTGGTTGATTGGATTTAGGATATGCTTTTTAACTCAATGAATGCTCTCAAAATCTCTAAACCAGTTCATCTAGAAGGAAACAACAACTCTGCAGCTGTTTTAATAGAGAGAACATGAACTCTGTACAAGTCAATATTTTTTCTGTTCATATTTTCTGTATCCATGTCCACCCATTTAGTCATAACGATTAGGGGCAGAAATATAATCTCCAATCTCTTTAAACAAGATTCATCCACAAGAAATGGTTTCTGCTAAGCTTCCTCAACTACGAACACAAAACAACTTTTGTGTTAGAGCTTTTTAATTTTTTTTCACTTTCTTCATCCATCCATGTCCACATCTTTTTTGTTTATGTAATTTTTTTACATGTTCAGATTTTTTCCGTCCACATTTTTTATATACATACATTTTTATATAATCGTTAAAATATATATATGAAAATGTATCTTAAAATGCAGAAGATAAAATATTTTAGCTTATTACATCAAAATTATTTATTTTTATACTTTAATATTTGAAAATAATCACATAAAAAAATAGAAGGAGAATTGATATTAGTAGTATTAAAAAGTTCAAATAATCCTAGCCCTACGAACTACTTTTACTAAGCACATCTAACGATTCACAAAAACTTCTTTCTTTCTGTAAATCTACCGTAATAACTCAGAAATAAATAAAACTAGGGGTTGGCCCGCTCTACGGGCCGTAGATTTTACACTAAAATAATTTTATATCAAAATATATTTTAATGTTATAAAATATTTGAAATTTCTTTTTATTCTATAATTATATTTTAAATTTTATTAGATTTTGTTGGTTTTGAATTAAAAAGACCACTAACAATTCTTTTTTTGTCAGAAAACACAAAATTATTAAATTAAAAATTAAGGAAAATATAATGATTTATATTTTTTATATTTGATTTTCATTTCAGTTTGATGTAATTGAAAAAAAACTAAATTAAGAACAACTAATATTTTTTTATTTCTAAGAGTATCAGATTTTAATATTATTACAATAACTAACTTTTCACGATAATAAATTAATACAACCACTTCCAAGCTAAATCAATTTAAAATCAAATCTAATGTGATAAAATTATAAAAAAAAGTTATATTTTAAAGTATATATGAATAGTTTCAATGATGTCATAAATAATAATTAGTATATATTATGTAACAACAAATGATGTTTTATAATATATGTGTGTTTCAGTTTATATTAAATTTTCAGTTTATAATAAAAAAATTCTTTAGTTTCTAATGTTTGACTAATTATGTTTTTGTAGATTATTTTAGCATTGGTTAAACTTTTTATTAAAAAAAACTTGTTGGAAATTTCGCTCATGCTAATTGAAACTATTTTTATAGATTAATGTTGTTATAAATTAATAAAATATTATATTTTTAGCAGAATTTTACTTGAGTTTCATACCCTATGATATCAAATAAAACATAATCATTAGTAATCTAGAAATTAAGATGAACCAAACTGGATACAAATGTTTTTTGAAAATTGTTTTTTTTTCTTTGAACGACAAACTAAAGAAAGTAACTAACTTTTTAATATTTTCCGTGTTGGCTGTATTGAATGCAAGTATATAATTCCTATCTAATCAAACATAGAAAATCATATATAATTACATAATAAAATAGAACAAAAAAACATATTAGCTTTATACTCCAGCGCAAAACAATCAAAGAATATGTCATTAAGCAAACAATTATGCACATCAAAACTGCAGAGTTTCTGTTTCGAAACTTACAATGATTTTTCGATGATTTCTGGAGATCCATCATTTTGTTTCTTACTAATTTTGCTGTTCCATAAGCTTTGAGACTTGTTATCAATTCCATGTTATGGGTATAACTCACGTAAATTAGGAAGTGTCCTCCTGTAAGAACATAAATAATGGAGAAGTACGTTAGCGACTGATGGGAGGAGACCTCTACGATTTGCTACTAATATTGAACCTTACGTAGATGGCGTTACCAGTTACCATACCCTATATCTCCATGTATAAATCCAGACGCCAATTGAAGAAAGAGTAAATAATTAAGCATAAAAGTCCTAAGATAGTTGGATTCTTGAAGCGTTTATTTATTAAATGTGACTGTGAGAACTCTTCTTATTAATGACAACATTCTATTGATACAGGTGAGTAGCACATTTAAATTAATGACTCAAGTGGACTACCTTACAATAGTTTACTCTTGAGTGGGATTACCTTACAATTGTTGTTTTTAAAAGTGCTGATTACTTTTTTTCCAATCACGTAGAACATTTAGGGTAGGTGAATCTTAAACTAATCTCCCAAACCATTATAGGGAAAATTGCTAAAACGGAACAAAAATTCAACTTCATTGTCCCCTTAGTATAATATCACTTTGAAGTTGTCCCTATAGTATAATATTTTCAATAATCCCAAAGTTAACTTTATATTAATCACACTTAATCAGTAAAATATAATTACTCATATTTATTTAATTACACTTAATTAAATAAAAATAAAAGGAAATTGAATTAAAAACAATTACGCCGCCTAACCTATCTCTCTCGATGAACACTTCGGCGAAGTGATAGCCGAAGTCGACAAACACAACTTCTCTCGGTGAAATCATCAGCGAGACCAGCCAACGGCGTAATCCACTCTCTCTTTCGGCGGAAACCCTTCATCTTACGCTGCCTCTCTGTCTCTCTCTCTCTCTCGACGTGTTTGTGCGATTTCTGAGCTTCTCAGTGAAATCGACTCTCTCTTCCGGTGGAAGCACTTCATGTTATTCTCTCCATCTGAGTGTAAGTCTCATGCTCACAAAATAACCAGAATAATTCTAGTGTTCGATATCCAATACACTGTTCTAAGTTGGTTAGAGATCAGTTTAGATTGTGGATTCTCTAGCGTTTGGTTGGAAGATTGTTTGCGAGTTCAGACTTGAAGATTGTTTGTGAGTTGAGACTTGTGGTTTCAGAGCTTCTATTTTCTACCAGTGTCTCAGTTTTTGTTGCTCGTTGTACATGTAGCTATATTATTAGTAGTGATAGTGTTATGTTCTGCATCCTGAAATGACTCATTTGCGCTTTGATTGATCCCACTCTGTTGTAGTACAAAATACTATCATAAAAGACAGCCTATTAGAATAGTGATTATGCACATTTATGGTTTCCCTTGCTATGAACTTCTGGCTCACGTTGCTGTCTTTCTTGTAGGTTGAGAGCTAGACTCATGGAAGCTTCCAAGCCCCAACTCAATCAATAACTTGGCTTGCTCTATAAGAGAGTTGCGATCTTGATTTGAAACTTCAAAGACACTTAGAAAAATCCTCAAACCAAGCTTCAAAAACACTTGCATTTTCTATCAAGACCTCTTCTTTAGACAGTACTTACATTTGTGTTGCAAAATCATCCGGCTTTCTTATTTAATTACAAAGAAATAATAGGGTACATTCGTTTCCTTCTAAAGAGGGATTTGTTTGTATATGACAATTGCAATCTCAAACCTTAGAAGCTTGACACCAATTTTTATACAGAGGCTTTTACCATACAAATTGAAATCTTCACATCCTAAACGACAGTACAACTCTGTTACTCATGTATTAAATATCCACTTATCTAAAACATCCAGAGACTAACCGAAACTGCAAAAGAGACTAGGAACTCTATGACTCTGCCAGCATCCTATCATCAATACGAGTAGAACGAACTCTTTACGAACTCTTTGCATCATGTGAATTATTTTTTTCTTCATTGATCCCAAACACCACATGTTGTATATATATGCATCATGGAACAAGAGTTTGTGAAAATTACAAGACAAACTATGGAAAAATCATAAATTGATGAATAAGAAAAGGCAAAATGTTTTTTTTTTGATATTTTGACAAAGCAAATCGATCAAAACGCGTTTTACGGTTTTAGGAAGTAATAATATTTTTAGAATATTTTCTTAACTAAAACTTCCTTAATTTTTGAAAAAACAGGTTTTTTTAATCCGTAGAATGCACATTCTACACTATTTAGAATCATGACTAAATTCATGAATGCAGTTTCTACCTCTTGTAGATGTACGTGTTAAGTTTAGATTTCATATTCCCGAAATTTTAGAATATTTCATAAAAGTAGAAACTGCTTTCGGGAGAAAAGTAGCGATCTTTACAATTAGTAGAATTCGCATTCTCCATATTTAGAATTGTAGATTGTTCTTTCTAAAAAAGTAGATGAACATGTTTATTCTAGAACTCGTTTTCTACTAAGCCATTTTCCGTAGAAAACGAATTCTACTTTTAGTAGAACGTAATTTAAAAATTTTATATATCAAGTTTTTCAACCAAAAATATATGTGTATTTGTGTATACGGGTATTTTATTAATTTTTTATATGTTTAATAAATTTTTTTATTCATAAAACTATTTATTTCATTAAGTTTCACAAATAGAAAGGGTAAAAGAGAGACAAAATGACCAAAAATGGTTTTATACCATAGGGATAACTATGTTAAATTTTTGTTCCATTTTGGCAATTTTCCCATTATAATTTGGACCTTACCAAGTGTCTCCTAGAGTTTTTTTTGTCAAAATGTGAATTTCATATTAAATATAAGAAATATTAAGAAGTAAGATAATGAAAAGGGAGACAGACACACATAAGTTACAAACGAAAATAAGTCTGCATGCCAATGAGTTACGTGGGATTAGCTCTGGATTATGAGTAAACTTGTGAAGGTGCTAAAGCATACTGCGTCCACCATTACAGTCTCGAGCTTCTTTACACCAGTGTAAAGCATCCCACTTGCGGAGACACTGCCGGCTGGTGCACACAAAGACACAACATGGTATGTGACATTAATGCAAATAATTAGAGAGACATGTGGACATGTAGACTCTCGAGATACTTCTTCGCTCATCCTCTTTTGCTTCATAAAGATGGTAGGTTGAAGGATCATATCAATTCCATCTGTCCCTCTTGCCATCATAGTCGAGTTCACGGTCTATCCATACACGCCTTAGCATTGTGCGTCTTACATCACAATTTAAAGAAACGGAAAAAGTTAGAAACAAAAACAAGTTCAAAACAAAAAAAAACACGATTTTTTTCATCTGTCAATATAACCAAGGTTTCAAAATAAGAGAAAGACATACTTTTACGTGCCCCCTTCCTGTATTTTTCAGCTTGGTAGATCTCTAGACCTCTGTCATACCATGACTTTGTGTAATTGGGAACGCTCTTCCATTTCCTTTGATGCTTCAGACACTGTCAAACCAACGAAAAAAAACAGAGTATTCAGTGTACATGCCAAGCAAAACAATGCAGAGAATCAAGTAAGCATTCAATAGCCAAGGAACAGATGACATATACTAAAGACTGTTGAGGATTGATTTCATATGTTTTTCAGCCTATAGACGATTACAGAGGCTAGAATGAGAAATACCTCTAGGAGAAAAAGATTTATATCTTTACTGGTTGGTTGAGATTGTGACCTTCTCTTGAGAGAATGACTGTAATGAATCTGTGAGAATCATGGAAACGCCCAAACCTCAGCAAAACGAACTTCTGCAGAGTTGGAGCAGCACTTGGCTTTCAAATCGACAAGGATGATGAAGGAATTCGCCATTTCAGTAATCAGTTAGTAGAACAGGCTATTCTCCTTGATCTCGTCCAAGCTGTGATGTTCATGGCTGTTATTGTGGATATTTATAGTAGTAGCTTGAGCCAGTTACTTTGAGGATCTGATTAGGTCGATTGAATCCTGCAGAGTGGAGGAGTGGGTTAATTACATAGAACCTGTGAGGGAATTAAGAATCAATTCGCCGTTACAGATAAGAAATCGAAAAGTTCTGCTTCGTTCAAAGATCCTGGAGCTCGTCGGAGAAGTCTATCGCTCTAAAACAAAGCCAAGAAGAAACATTTATTCATTACTGGGCTCGAAATGTTAAAGCCCAAACAAAAATTATTACAAAACTCCACAGTCCAATCGAAACAAATAAATAGAAACGCGGCTAATGTATGAATGACACGTGTCATTATTTGTTCGAAAAGTCTACTTTATTAGTATAGATAGATAGATAAACTAATTTCTAACTAGTTTGGTCCCCATTGACTACACATTAATATATCCAAAATAAAAAGTTCCCACAATCACCAACTAGTTTCTTGTTTCCTTCACTTAGCGAGAGGCAGTTTGGTCTGAATTCCGCCAAACCATGATAAAAAGTGCCACTCCAGCGATATGTGGCTAAACAAAAAGTGTCCTAAATGGTAAGACACTCATTGATAAATAACATATTGGTTTGATGTTGGGTATATACAGGTTCGGTATAAAATTGGTTCGGTTCAATCTGTTTGACTTCCAGCTTGCTGTCTAAATTCAACTACTACTGCAGTGGGCACACACAAACCTTGTTCGTATCGCTGCTTTTCGAAAATTTCTCATTTAAATATATATATATATATTTTTTTTTTCATTTAAATATTTGTTTAGAGAAGAAAGACAAGATTACGACTTTTTCTTCCTTCCCATCTCTCTCCTCTTCAAGGATTCGATCTTTACGAGGTTCGCTAGTACAGACGGCTTTTCTCTGATCTCCACTCTCGCCGTTAAACAACCCATTCTCCGTTCCATGGCCACCACCTCCATCGCAGGACCCAGACTCACTTCCTTGAAAACCGCCGCCGGGAAGCTCGGCTACCGTGAGATCTGTCATGTCCGGCAATGGGCTCCGGTTCATTCTCCGATGCCTCATTTCGGAATGCTGCGATGTGGATCGCGACGCCCGTTTGCAACCTCCTCCTCCACTGGTATTCAGCTCCCCTCTCTCTCTCTGTTCCCTTAACATTTCGATCATCTCCATTCTCATTAGAAGATTCTATCCTATCAGTTGTTCAAGCTCAAGCTCAAGCCACTGCTGCTGAGCAATCAACAGGTGAAGAAGAAGCTGTTCCGAAAGTGGAGTCTCCAGTTGTCGTTGTCACTGGTGCCTCTCGAGGCATTGGTAAAGCCATTGCTCTTTCCCTGGGCAAAGCTGGCTGCAAGGTTAAGACTTTACACACCATCTCCTGCAATTTTGGATTCTTCTGTTCTGGGGGGGGGGGGGTGTTCTTGCTTTTATATTTATTCAACGTATTCATACTCGTTATAGATTTGGTCCCTAAATCATTCACTCTGCACCATGCTAGTCTTCGTTTTTCTTTTTTTTTTCTGAGTTATTATCTCTCCCTGGTGTGGTTGGTACCTATAAGTCTTAGTTATTAGTGTTTTAGTTCTTCAGAAAGGAAAAACACAGTCCAATGCTGCTGAGACATTGTGTTTGTGCTTTGCAGGTCTTGGTGAATTATGCTAGGTCAGCTAAGGAGGCTGAACAAGTTTCTAAACAGGTGTGTGATTCATTCTGTGTTGCAGCTCTTTCCTTGGTTTCTATTTCGGGTGGTGTCTCTCACTTTAGACCAATAAATCATATAGGTAGGTATTAGTTAATTATGGAGGGATGTTTTTATTGGAAACCTATAAAGAAATGTGGCACCTTTTGAGCTTTAACAATGAGTGAAAAATCCTTAAAGAACTGAATCACACCTGCATTTTCATTATTCTGTTTCTTGTGATTCACTCTCTCAAACCACACTGCTTAAAGAATAGCAGCAGCTGTTGTCAATAGTATTCTTCTTCTACCATTCGCCTTATGATTCTGACATTTGTTCTCTATTGAACTATAGATTGAGGCATACGGTGGCCAGGCTATTACTTTTGGGGGTGATGTCTCCAAAGAGGCTGATGTGGATGCCATGATGAAAACCGTAAGTGATCAAATTGTATACTATCTTATAGTTTCTCATACAATTTTATCATTCTGTATTATGTTTTTTGCAGGCTGTTGATGCATGGGGAACCATTGATGTCGTCGTTAACAATGCAGGTATATATGAAAACCTTGTTTCCCGTTGATTTTTTTAGTTAGTACCTTGCTGACATGGCTACATAACTTTCAGGAATTACTCGGGATACCTTGTTGATACGAATGAAGAAGTCCCAATGGGATGAAGTGATTGATTTGAATCTCACTGGAGTATTCCTCTGTACCCAGGTTAGTGTTCTTGCGACCCTGCCTGAAATTTTGATACTCAGGGACTGAAACTCATATTTACTCTCTGTAGGCAGCGACAAAGATAATGATGAAGAAGAGAAAGGTACTAATGAGCTCCTCCTCTATAAGATTAACAAGTGAACAAAGACGAGTATAGTTTTGACATAGGATCCTTTGCAGGGAAGAATCATCAACATAGCGTCAGTTGTTGGTCTCATTGGTAATATTGGCCAAGCAAACTACGCTGCTGCTAAAGCTGGAGTTATCGGGTTCTCCAAGACTGCTGCCAGAGAGGGTGCGAGCAGGAATATTAACGTACGCGACCTAGCTTCTCTCTTTCTTTCCTTGGAGGCTTGCTTGTACAAGATTTTTAAGTTGGTCTGGTCTGTTAACGGTTTTTCTCTATTACAGGTCAATGTGGTTTGCCCCGGGTTCATTGCATCTGACATGACTGCTAAACTTGGAGAAGACATGGAAAAGAAAATCTTGGGAACAATCCCATTAGGTAATGGAGAGTCAAGATTTTACATTTGTTGCGGTTATTTTATGTAGGTTATTAGTATGTCTCTGATACAAAGCAAACTGGATTAATTTTTCAGGACGATATGGACAACCGGAAGATGTGGCTGGCTTGGTAGAATTCTTGGCTCTCAGTCCTGCAGCCAGTTACATCACTGGACAGGTTAACTACTCCTATTAAATTAAGTTTTGGTTATTAGCCTTGGTTTCTGATGATGTTGTTTGCAGGCATTCACCATCGATGGGGGTATTGCCATCTAGGAGCATTTGGTAAGATCGGCTTTTGTTTAGGCAATAAACAGACAAAGTTGAGTTGTTTCTGGCACTTGGTCGGATATCTATTTCTGTTTGGGGAGAGATGTAAAACTCATTGCTTATACTATGTTATAAATCAAAGAGCCTTGTAGACAAACTTGTTGATTTCAATAGAGGTTTTTTTTTGTGTGTAAGGGTTATCCTTGTTATTTTTAGTTGATTGTGTATGTGTGTTTCCCTTTATGTTACAGTTAACACAGTTAAAAGCAACTAAAAACAGAGGAGACCAAAAATAAGCAACCAAGAAACTTATAGACACTGAGGCAGACCAATAATAATGTCTAAAAATAAGTAGAACTCAATCTTTCTTTCGCCCTATCTTATCTTTTGTTACTAAACCTATTCATTCAACAAAATCTTAAAGATAGAACAAAAGATGGATTCAGGACTATCTTGGGCTGATCAATGGGATTACAACTCCGACCCTCCTTCAAATTCAAATAAAGAAGACGATAAGAAGAAGATAAACGAAGAAGGAAGATGGAAGCAAAAGCAGTTTGGGGAAGGCCATACTTGGCTTCAAATGGGTCAAGGAACTTCGCAAGAAATCTGATAATAAGTAAATCAAAAGGAGCCATTGGTTCATTTGTTAATACATTAAACGTTGCTTCTCTCTTTTACCCATTATTTTCTGATTCTAATTGTCACATCTTTCAAAAAAATTTAAAAGTGTTGGTTGTGGAAATGCTCTTTTCTTTCTTATTGCAAGAAAAAAACAAACTCAAACTCACTGTAAATGACTTTTAGATTACATGTTTCTCAAGATGAAAAGATATTCACACTTGGGCTTGAAGAGGCATAGCAAAGCAAATCCTTCCTTTAACAAAACCTGAAGCTTGTTTGTTAAGAAACTCTAAGTTTCCTCAGCTAACTTCTTGAAGTTTCTTGACCGTAACACTACTAACACATTTGTCTAATCCTTTAGCTCAGTTTATTTACTTGGCTCTCGTTTATATTTCTGTATTGCAACTTAAAACATATAGTTGTATTATTTGTATATTTGTGGTCGATAGATTCCTCTTTTCCAAGTCAATGGAACCATTAGGCCAAAGCTTTGATTAGTTCAATTCTACTTTTGAATTGAAAAATTAGGGTATGAATTATTCAAATTCTCATTCTTTTGCGCATACATGGGCTACTTTGAATTAATTTTATCAATAATGACGACCAATAACAACCAACCAGACGAATAATAGTCGTATTCTGTAATTTTATAAAACAATATTCTGTAATTTTATAAAACAATGTTTTATATACAGTTACTTATTATGACAGTCTTACCATTCATAAGATGTGAGCTGATCAAACCTTCGACTGGAGGAACAACCTATAATTAAAAAAAAAAACTTCACAATTTATTTTCAAAGTTCAACTTAAAATTTTTGAATTTGAATTTTATTTTTTTAAATCAGAATATTTAAAAAATTAACTCTAAATCTAGAAAGGAGTATACTAGATGTAAAGTTCAGAATTTCCAGCATTTAGAAAAGGATTAGAACAACAGTTTTACAGAACCAAAAACGTAGGGTTTTATTAAGGGTTACGTATGTCAGTTCGCAACACGATCCGCGTCACGTTCAAAGGATTACATCTGAATTTTGATTATTCAACGAACTTAATTAGTAAGAGATTATCCACTGTAGTCAATAGAAAACGTACAAACTTCTGAACTGTTAAAAAATACATTATTATTTTACTTAATGTTCTTAACTGCCTGTGACATTGACTGGAGTGACTCGTGGATTTAGGATGAAGGTTTTGTAACTGGTTCTGATAAAATAAATTTGGTCAACGCTAACTAATAGTAATCGAAAGCACCGAATCCATAAGATAGATACCCCAATGTGGATACTCATAATTTGGAATGATAAATCTTTGAATAACACAACAGGAAGCAAATACAGATTATTCAAAAACAACTTGATACATTGATTCCATAATTAACATAAGTGAATTGGAAATAAATAATGCTGGTTATGACAGGTCACAGATATTAAAGACTTTGAATACTTTATTAGAAGATGATTAAGAACGCCAATTTGGTAAGGAAGACCTGCCAACATAACAGCATAAAACATGTTTTTATAGATAAGGACCTTATCGCATCATCATCAATTCATCATCTCTTCTTCTGTAACAGAAAAAAAATTAAGAGTTGTCAAAAAAAATTTAAGAACTTTTTTTGGGAGGAAAAAAAAGAGATAAGATTTTTATTTATATATTTTTTTCAGTTTTGCCTTGGCTTTCACGAAGGCTGGCTCTTTCTCTGGCCGCAATATATCAAAAGTCGCTTTTTCTTTTATCTTTTCTAGAAAATTTATAAAGCAAAACGGAAGAGATAACACAGACGAGGAGAAAGGAAGCAGACGTATCTGTGTTCTGTTGTTTTGTTCATCTCTGGTTCCAAGACTCAAACTTTGGATTCTCTCTTCTTCTTCTTGTCTTTCCCTTTTGTAATAGTTTCTTAAATTCGAGAGAAGGGGTTTAGAGAATAGGAGAAGAGATGTATTATCAGTTGACCAAGTCTTCTTACATGGACTCTTTGAAGATTCTTGAGGCTGACATTGAGCACGCCAATGGACTGTAAGTCATCTCAATTCTATCTGAGTTTCCTTTTTAATTTTGGTTTCTGATTTTCTGGGTTTAGGGTTTTGATGATTAAATTAGCAGTTGACTAATTAAGGGGATTGAATCAATCAGCAGAAACCCACTTTGCTTTCAGTTTTCTGCACATTCTTAAACTTGGAATATTGCAGAATTGGTCCAAAGTTGTCAACTTTATCGTATCTGTGTCTGTGTGTTGCTGTCTTTGAAGCATATGTTGTCTGAAGAAAGCGAGTTATTTGATTAGAAAGATATATTAGTAACTGATTAGCGTCATAATTTTGACTCAGGGCTGCCGAGATTCCCATGGGAAAGAGCGGTGTTCGACTTCAGGTGAAACTGGTCTGCAGCAATTTGGCTCCGTTCTTCATATTCCTCCTGCAATGGATGGATTTCTCATGTCTCCTCCCAAGATATTTTGATTTCTTCCACATACTCATCTACAAGGTTCTTACTTGTTACCAATTTACCATATGGTAGTTTCTTCCACGGCTTGTGCTTGTGTATGAGGTTGGAAGCTGATTGTTTTCTTCTTGATCTTGTATACAGGTACGTGCTGATGGGAGGTGGAATCGATCCAGGTACGGAAGGAAAGCTACAATCAGAGAGTTCTACTGTAAGTTTAACACGTTTGTGTGTGTTGTTTACACTATTGGCTTAGTCTTATAGAAACAGAGGATTTGTCTATATGCAGGTGTTATATTACCATCACTAGAGCGTCTTCACATCAACTTCTCTGACTCACCAGGCGACAACACCTTGTGGTATCCCAATCCAAAAGCCATCACGTATGACATCGAAGGCAACAGATTCATGACTAACAGCGTTGACTCTGAGAGAGAAGAAGAATGTGGGATTTGCTTAGAGCCTTGCACCAAAATGGTGTTGCCTAACTGCTGTCACGCCATGTGCATCAAATGTTATAGGAACTGGAACACCAAGTCCGAGTCGTGCCCGTTTTGTCGAGGGAACATCAAGAGAGTTAACTCGGAGGATCTTTGGGTGCTTACTTGTGATGAAGATGTGGTGGATCCAGAGACTGTTACGAAAGAGGATCTTTTTAGGTTCTATCTACACATTAATAGTCTGCCTAAAGATTATCCTGAAGCTGTCTTCTTAGGGTACAACGAGTACTTGATATGATTTTATTGTGGGAAGACACATCAGTGGTGGGTGGGTGTAGAGAGAGGGGGAGAGGAAGATCCCAGACCTTTGACTAAGTGTATATAAGATTCTGGTGATCCAAGATTTTCCCTTCATTTTTCTAGATTATGGTTAATAAGATGATTGTGTACCCTTTGTTATGAAATATTAAGAGAGAAAATGTTTTTTCGCTGTTACATATTGCACAATTCTTGTCTGATTTCTTCTTGATAGCACAAACATATGTCTCGAGATGAGATTAAGAAACTTGGCCATCCTTTGTGCTGGGGTTAGGGAAATCTTTTTATCTATTGGGTTAATGAGGTGATCAGTTGTTGTGAATTAACGCGAATCAAATTTGAAAAAGCAAGAGAAAACACGATTTAGGCAAATTTTAAGGTTTTTACTGGTGTCTTGCTTGGAGAATCAACACCAAGGTTTTCTGAAAAGTACATGAAGATAAGCTAGTGTCTATGTTATAAATTACTGGTGTTCTAAAGTCTATTTTTTGTTTTATATGGTACTAATCGGTTGGTTTCTTCTTTTCTGTGATGAGTCTTGATGACCAAAACATAATAATGGTTAATGTTGTGAGGATCATGTAAGGGGCCAGTTGAAAAGTCCCCGCTGCAATGTGTAATGTTTCAAACTTTCAACTAAAAGGGCTCTAACACTAAACAAAAAAGAGACAAGTGTAGGCTAAGTTCTGTGTTAAAAAATGATGGTGTCTTTTGCTTGTAGTGCCTTTTATCATCTATCATTAACCTGTATATCGTTTAAGGTTTGATCAGCTTCCTTTGCTTACATGTGTCCCAAGTTTCTTTTCGAAAAAAATTTAATTAGTTAGAGATAATTTCTTTATGAATCTTCTGGATGGATATTCACGTTTGGTAGAAAACCCCATCCAATTATATCAAATTTAATACATTCTATACAAATTGCTAAACTAAGCAAATCCGGTATATCATGAACCAAGCATTGTGGTAGACGACGTCGTTTATCAATTGAAATTTGGTTTAACATCGAGATCAACTCTCTCATTCCCGGACGACTGAGCATTATTAGTCCATTACAAGCCCAATAAAACACCAACTAATTGGCGTAGCTTAGATATTGTTGTAAATTAGCCATTACGTACTGTCAGAAAAACAAAGCAAAACAAATTTCGTAATTAGTAGTTTTTTAGATCGTATGAGATGGTTGTGAGCTTCATTAAAACCTTCTATTTGTGCTTCAGTTACAAGTGAAGCTATGTCAGTCAACATAGATACAGTATTTGCTGGAGCTCCCATATAGCACTGCGTGTTAAAGATACCATCATAAAAGAAAGAAGGAAGAGAGAAAAAACTCCAGAAAGTAGAAAAAGAATATCCGTTTGGAAACTAGTAAAAAAAAGTCACTTTAGAATTCCAATATAAATTATACTTATTTTCATCTTCCCATCCACCATTATAGATTTTATTTCCGATGGTAATACTCCTCTGTTTCATAATAAGTATCACTAGGTGATTATCCGCACCCTGCGCGGAGTGAGAAAACTTAAATAAATTATAAGTTTGAATATATAGATATTAAAAATGTAAAAGTCATAGACACAAATATTACATGTTATTTATGTTAAGAAATTCAACGAAATTGTGGATATGTAAATAAAGTAAGCTTCAAAGTTTTTTAAAACTTGTGTTATTTGTTTTGTGTGATTGAAGTATAGTTCGTGAAAATGAATCTATAAGAGTAAACAAAAACTTATATAAAATTAATTATGAAATAAAGATAAAACGAAACATAGGCGATAAAATAAAATAAAATGTGAAAGCATATCCTATATAATAAGGAAACAAATAAATAAATAAAACTAAGAAAACTACAACTGCTGTGAAAAGTATCTTCAAAACTCTTCGTTTACAATCCTATAAAGTCCGCCATTGGTGTACTTCTGGTTTTGTTAATGATGATTCATAAAAAGTGACGTGGTGAGGAATTGTGTTGCAGACACTGCGTATTTATATAGAGTTTTAATGATGAAAACAAATAGCCAAAATTATAGTAGCAAACATTTTTTTATTGATGCACAAAAAATATTATTTTAGAATGTAAATGCAAATTATATTTAATTTCAGTTTATTTATCTCAAATAGTATTGGTCAAATATTGTATAACTAATAACAGCTTAAATACAATTCAATCATTTTCTTAATCTATATGAAAAATGTCAAAGTGACGCTTATTATGAAACTGAATGAGTATTAAACTTAGTATACTCAGAAACTTAGTATTAAACTTAGTATCTAAAGATTTTATTACATCAGAAACTTTATGATCACATTCTAATTTTGTCTCACATTAAATAATACTTTTTGACCAAAAGTATGTGATCTTTTTTTTTTTTTTTTTTTTTGAACAAAAAGTATGTGATCCTTGGATTAGATTACTACATTAAAAAAGTTAAGTCACGTGATCTGAAGCTAAAACGGAAGCGAACGTTTCTGATTGGTTAAGACACATCACACACTTCAATCTCACGACATAAACACAAACGGGAGAGAAAACAAAACGCACCGTGTCGGTCTTGCTCTGCAACGCCTCTCTCTTACTCCTCTCTCGCTGATTTTATTATTTACTCACGGGTCCATCTCCGACTCTAACCAACAAAGCAAAACCGTTTCTTGTAGTTCTTACCTTCATTTTCTAGACTCTCTTCGCAGTTTTGTCTGTAGAGTTTCTCCTGTTTCGATCACGAATATTGCTAATCTCTGAATTGGATCTGTTCAATCGTGATAATGCACGAGAATGATGATCCTCCGTCTGATTCCGTAGCTGATGAAAATGTGAATGATGATGATGATCCTCCGCAGGACTCGGCTGAATCTGTAGCTGCTGATGGGATTGAGAATGACGACGAGACAAATGAGCAAGAGCTTGATCCTGACCAGGTGTGAGATTTGTTAAAATGTTACCATATGCTTTTGTTGTTTCTTGTCCGAATCGTTTATGTTCATTTTTAGATGCTTAAAATTGGGTAAATGATTGTGCAGGGAACAGCTTTCGTTGACAGTAAGGAAGATATGTTTGTTGATGCTCCTGAAGAGTTAAACTTTGATACACCTAGCAAGGAAGCTCTCACCACAGATGATGATAACAATGTAATTTATATGTATTCCTTAGTTAATTATTGAAAGTATCTTTCTTTTGTTAATTTATGTTTTATTTTCTACCATTCATATACACAGAATGAGAAGGAGGAGGAGGATAGGGAGAAGGAACTTGTAGCGTTGCAGGAACAGTTCAACCTCTCAACTGGTGAGAAGAACGATTCCAAAGTTGAGAAGATTCAGCATGACGATGCACTCAAGGAGCTTCAAGGGATTATCATTAAGAAAGACGAGGAGATTGCTCACCTCACCACAAAGATCTCAGAGCTTTCTTCTTCCTCACAGGACGAGGAGGAGCAACAACTTGTCGCTGCAACGGATAGGATTCTGCTTTCTCTTAGTAACGTGTTTGGGCAAGAGGAGCCCCAGCTTGGCTCTTTCGTCTCTGAAAAGATTACTAATCTTGAAAACGGAGTTGCGTTTTTAAGCGCAAAGTACACTGAGTTTTACTACGGTGCTGATCAGCTGAGGAAGTGTTTGTCTAGTGATGATGCGGATCTTCGTTTCCAAGAGGATTTTGGTTCAGCTCTCGGCGGTGCTTGCTCTGAGCTACTTGAGCTCAAGGAGAAGGAAGCATCCCTTCATGAAAGACTCACCCATCTAGAAGATGAGAACAGGAAACTGGTTGAGGGAATGAGCAAAGATAGAGAAATGATCGAGTCCATGAGGACAGAGCTTGAGCAGGAGAAGACGAGGTGTGTCAACACGAAAGAGAAGCTCAGCATGGCTGTAACGAAGGGGAAGGCGTTGGTTCAGAACCGGGACGCGTTAAAGCATCAAATATCTGAGAAAACAACGGAGCTTGAGAATAGGTTGGCTGAGTTACAAGAGAAGACGGTTGCTCTTGAAACTTGTGAGTTACTCAAGGGACAGCTTGAGCAATCTTTAGCTGAGATGGCAGATGAACTGCATGATAAGTCTGTATCCTTGGAAGCATGTGAGGTAGCTAAGAGAGAGGTAGAACAGTCTTTAGATGAGAAAGCAAAAGAACTTGAAGAGTGTTTGATGAAACTACAAGCATTGGATGAATCAGAACTCATCAAAGGGGAGTTAGTGAAATCCGAAGCTATGGTTGCATCATATCAAGAAGTGGCGTCGTCAAAGAGCTCAATCATTGAAAACATAGAAACCATCTTGTCACACATTAATGATAGCTCTGAAGATATCATTGAGAAGGTTAGGTCACTTGTAGAAGAGAGGGAAGAGCTTCAAAATGTTTCTCAGGAATACAACAGGCTTAAAGATATGAACTTCTCTATTGACTTACCTGAGGAGATCTCCGAATCCACCTTAGAAGCTCGCCTAACTTGGCTTAGTGAATCATTTTTACATTCAAAGGATGAAGTTAGCGCGTTGCAGAACCAGATAGAAAGATTAAGTACGTCTCTTTCAGCAGAAATGGAGGAGAAAAGTAGCATTAGAGAGGAGCTTGATGATATAACTTTGAGGTTTAAAGCATTGGAGGAAACTGCCGAGAGAGATTCTTTGGAGAGAGAGGAAACTGTTAGGAGGCTTGTGGAAACCTCTGGCTTGATGATGACAGAAGGAGTTGAACATCATGCTCTCCTTGTTGATAGATCTTTAGATCAGATAGAAAAGAAACTCAGGGACTCTAGTGAGAGTACTTATGGCAACGAAGAGTTATTTGAAAGACTTCAAAGTCTCCTTTATGCTAGTGGTCTGGAGTTATCACTTTGTAAGGAAATGTTAGGAGAGGATAGCTTGCAGGTAAGCAATCTCTCAAATGAACTTGCTTCGGTGAAAGAAGAAAAAATTGCTTTGGAGACTGATCTTGAGAGGTCAGAGGAGAAATCTGCTTTGCTCAAAGACAAACTCTCCATGGCTATCAAGAAAGGCAAGGGACTTGTTCAAGATAGGGAGAAGTTGAAAGCTCAGTTGGATGAGAAGAACTCTGAGATCGAGAAGCTGATGCTGGAGCTGCAGGAGCTAACTGGTACGGTGGATAGCTACAAGAATCAGATAAGTGCGTTATCAGGAGACTTAGAGCGGACAAATGAGCTAGAGGATGAGCTTGTTGCTGTTAAAGACGAAAGAGATGAACTTAAGCAGTCTTTATCGCTGAATGACACCTTGTTGCAGAAAGTGATGAGCATCCCTGTTGATTTAGCAACTGAGGATTCTTCAGAAAAGATTGACAGACTTGTTGGGTACTTCAAGGAAGTGCAGGAAGCTAGAGTAGAGGAACAAGAAGAGCTAGAAAAGGTAAAAGAAGAAGCAAATACATTAGCTAGTAAGTTAGCAGAAGCCCACACAGCCTTGAAGTTGGTTGAGGATGCCTTGTCTGCTGCAGAGGGTAACATAGATCGACTCGCTGAGGAGAATAGACAAGTTCAAGCTGCCAAGGAGCTTGTAGAACTTGAGCTGCAGAAAGCAGTTGGAGAAGCCTCCTCTCTGTCTAGCGAGCTGGATGAAGCTTGTGCAATTAGGAATACACTTGAAGCTGCACTTAAGCAGGCTGAAAGAAATATATCTGATATCATCAGTGAAAAGGAAGAGGCTCAAAGCAGTACTGCTACTGCAGAGATGGAGCGTGAGAAGGTGAACAACAAATTAACAGAAGCAAATAGCACCATACAATCACTTAAAGATACACTTACTCAGACCGAAAGCAACATGGATTCACTGTCCAAACAAATTGAAGATGACAAAGCTCTGACTACAAATTTGAAGAATGAGTTAGAGTTAGAGCGTAGCAAGATGGCTGAGGCTTCCTTGACAATAGGATCCCTGGAAGAGGCACTGATGAAGGCGGAGAATAGCCTTTCTGTCTTACAAGGAGAAATGGTGAAAGCTGAAGTGGAGAAATCAACTCTGAGTAGTAAACTTAATGTGTGCATGGAAGAGTTGGCTGGATCAAATGGAAACTCACAGAGCAAATCTATGGAGGTTATTGCTCATCTTGATAATCTCCAGATGGTTCTGAAGGATGGAGGGGTGATTTCCAGGGTGAATGAGTTTCTTGAAAGGAAATTTAGGAGCCTTGGAGACATTGATGTCATTGCCAGAGATATCATGATAAATTTTGGTGAGAAGGGATTGGCTGGGGAAATGGAAAACGTTACAGAGGTAAGAGTATTCTTGAACCTTACCATATCAATCCTTCTATTGTTTACCGACTTTTTACATATCAGTTTACTGCTTACCTTCATCATTCCTTTTTGCACTTTTTTATTGGTTTCAAACATGCTTTATTTCAATGTTCAAGAAATAGCTAGATGGTAACTAGGGGCTTTATAGAGGACTAGCAACTATACGGATTATGAGGGCATGGTTTAAAGAATATTGATATATATTTTTTATATTTTACATTTATGTTAGATATTTTAGTTTTTTGTTCTAATTATAAAATTATTTTGATAAATTCTAAAGTTTTGATATACAAAAAAAAAATGAGATTAGTCAAATTTATGAATTTGCACTAACATTGTTGTTTGATTAAAGACCAATTTAGATCGATTTAAATTGCATAGATCAGATTTTAAGAAAATCGTTTTGGCCATAACCGATTTTTGTCAATGCTTTATTTTATAGAAATCTCCAATGTGTTGTTTACAAGGATGCACACTCTAGCCAGAATATGTTCTCTGTAGAAATTAATTAATCGGATGTAAGAATGATGAATACTATTCTGTAAATCATTTTTTTAATAGCGCATACATCTATCCAGCATGTGCACATGTATACAGATTGACCACACTTTATGGATCTTCTCTTGACGAATTTATGATAATGATATTCTCTTGGCGCTGTTTATTTCCAGGATGATTCTACTGTGGCAAAATCCTTGTTGAGTGGTCTTGATGATTCAGTGGATACAGAGCTGGAGAATAGCCAAGAGAATACACCTGATGAAGACGAAATTTCATCATCCCTTAGGAAGATCACAGAGGGGATCAAGCTGAGAAACAAAACACTCGAGAAAAACTTCGAGGTTTTCTCAACTTCCATTGACACACTCATTGCGGCTTTGATGGACAACATGACAGCAGCAAGGGCTGATGTGATAAACGTCATGGGTCATAACGAGTCCCTGCAAGAACAGGTGAGGAGTGCTGAAGATATTCTCCGCGAAAAGGAAAACACTATAGCTGCATTAGAAACAGACTTGTCATCTTTGATGTCTGTATGCAGCGAGGCTGCCAGCGAACTGCAGTTGGAAGTGAAAAACGACCTTCTAGAGTTGGTTCAGTTCCAAGAAAATTACAACGGTGCTGAGACTGAATCAGCCGAACATCCACAAGAGCTTCTTGATGTAAGTGAATGGTCCCGGAGAGCGAAAGAACTATCTTGTGCCGCGGAGAAGGCATGCACTACTCTTAAGCTCTTTGAGAGAACAAGTAATGCAGCTGCTGTTCTCATCCGAGATATGGAGGACAGACTAAAAGAAACATCTACCGCTTTAGAAAAGGTTGTGTTAGAAAGAGATGTAAACCAAACTAAGGTTTCAAGTTCCGAGGCCAAGGTGGAATCTACGGAAGCGCTTTGCAAAGATCTGAAACTTCAGTTGGAAAATCTCAAAGCCGAAGAAGAGAAATGGCATGAAAAAGAGGTGGAGCTTTCTACATTATATAATAAACTGCAAGTGCAAGAGCAAGGTATATATATATTTTTTTCTTTTCTTTTGTCCTCTCTCTCAGTTCCTTACCACTTTACTAAAATTGTTTCTTCGAGTTGCAGAAGCAAAGGAAAACCTAATTCCAGCATCTGATATACGTGCCCTTTTTGACAAGATAAATGGTATTGAGATGCCTTCAGTAGATCAGGTCAATGAGTTAGATCCACAGAGTGTATATGATGTAAAGAAGCTATTCGCGGTTGTTGATAGTGTTACTAAGATGCAGCATCAGATATCATATGGACAAAAAGAACTCAACTCCACCTTGGCAGCAAAGGATCTTGAAATTCAAGGTTTAAAGGAGACAGCTGAAGCAAATAGCACAACCGAGCAAGAGCTAGTGAAGGCAAATAAAGAATTGTCCAAGGTTATATCTGGCTTGGAGAAACTGCTGGGTAATGATCCTGTTGAAGACCTAGACTTCTCTGAGTCATGGAAACTCTTACAAGCACTAGAGATAAAAATAGCTTCCCTTATACTAGAGTCAGAGAGTTCAAAATCAAAGGCACAAGAACTTGGTCTAAAGTTAGTCAGCAGTGACAAACTTGTGGAGAAATTATCACTCAAAATCAAAGAGTTTGAGGATAAACTTCAAAGCAAAGCCATTCAGCCTGATGTTGTTGTTCATGAAAGGAGCATCTTTGAAGCACCAAGAGCATCTTCTTCCTCAGAGATATCTGAGATTGAGGACAAGGTAAAAAAAAATTTATCTTGTGTTATCTCAGCTTATTATTGACCCTTGTGGATGCCATCTATTTTTTACTATATCTGCAGCTAAGTTATGAACTAGATATTGTTATTTTGAATATTTAGAAGCAGTGAGTTAGCTAAGGTCTCTTTTTTTTTTATCTTAAAATTTGGGTTGGAAATGTTTTGTGCTCAGGGAAAAAAATCAATATCAGCGGTGCCTACAGCAGCGCAAGTGAGAATGGTGAGGAAAGCATCAACGGATCATCTTGCAATCAACATAGATTCAGAGTCCGAGCATCTGATGAACCACAACGAAGCAGATGAAGATAAAGGTCAGAACTGAGGCGTCTACGTATCTATATCTCGTATATTGCTAAAAGTATGACCTTGAGCCTCTAAGCTCACTCATCTTAATAAACAAAATGTATTTTTCTTTGGCAGGACATGTTTTCAAGTCTCTCAACATGTCTGGTCTGATTCCAACGCAAGGAAAGATGATAGCAGATCGTGTCGATGGAATATGGTAAACACTCAAGTCATAACAAAACTGATTTGAAAGGGCTCCTGAGTTTTTGTTCATGTTATTGAGTGTGGTGTTTGATTTGTGTGCAATGCAGGGTCTCAGGTGGAAGAGTATTAATGAGCCGTCCACAAGCAAGGCTTGGCGTTATGGTATACAGTCTCTTATTGCATCTGTGGCTCCTAGCTTCCATCTTGTAACAAGAGACGGGTGATTTGATATCTCTTAGGCCTCTCCCACATGAAACTACACAACATAACACACACAAATTGCTCTTTTTCCCTATTCTTCCCATTCTTTGTCGACCCCGTAAGAAGAGAATGATATAGGTGTCCTCTTGTATATCCTGAATAATGTCTCAGCCTCTTTTCATCTAGTTCTTCGGTTTCATAGTCCTAGAATATTTAATTAGGACTCAGTACGTTATTACAGGTGGTTTTGTCATGAACATTTGTTCCAGGACTTAAGAACAGTTTTGCGCCTTTTGCGTCTGACTTTTAAGTTTGTAATGACAGTACGAAAGTTTTGTGATATTAGAGAACTCTCAATGGGTCCCGAAGAGGCTCTAGTCTCCTAGATAATAAAATAAACAGAAGAAAAAATGAAGAAATATAAGATGTCGAAAAGGTGGAATAAAAATCAAAATCAGGAACACAAATGAGGATGATCTTAAAATAAAAGCTTACAAGAGAGGAAAAAAATGGTTGAATAGTATCAAAAGCTAATAGAAAAAGCAAACAAAAGAGGCAAAAGGGAAGAAGTACAAAGGTTGCAGCAGTACATCATCAGTATTCAGAATTAGAGATGACATCGTCGATCTTTAGAATCATTTTAACGACTTGTGTTGCGAGCAATATCTGCTGCTGCTTCCCTATCAATGTTTCAAACACATTTTGCTCCCTCATATCGTTTGTTCCCACGTCGTTGCAATCTATCCCATAGAAAGGAATATTCTCCTGTTCATCATACAATACACCCACTAATGTCAAGTTTCTTTCAGTCAATGACCAAACAAACCGATGGCACAATAGATAACCAAGTCGCTTACCTTAATTTGCTGAGATTTAACCGCAGAGAGTGTCTCAATGGGCTGTAGTCCACTGTTCTCCGCAAGAGCCATAGGGACAGAGTCCAATGCTTCTGCGAATGCCCTTATTGCATACTGCATAGACGGAAGTGTTTGTAAGTAATAGGTCTTCGGCGTTAAGATTTGTGAAATAATGAATCAAAGAGAAGAGTAAAGATGGTCTCTTACCTGCTCGACGCCAGGGTATTTATCAGCAGCTGCATCAACTGCAAGTGAGCATGTGATTTCAGCTGCACCACCTCCATATACAATTGAATTATTGCGGATGAGATTCCTTGCCACACACAGAGCGTCGTGGATACTACGCTTCGTTTCTTCTATCATCATTTTGTTACCTAAACCATATCCCATAATGAATTGTTAATCAATTGGAACAATACTTTTGTCCACCATTTGAAGCATATTAACTCAGTACATCAATGTTTATAGCTTATTCAGCTACTTAAAATTCAACGCTGTTAACAAACAAACAAAAAGGGCTACGAGTACCTCCACGGATGAAAATAGTGACAGCTTTTGAGTTCGCACAGTGCTCAATATACAGCATTCGTTCTTTTGTTGTGCCAAATGATTTTTCACGGACCATGCCAGCCTAACAACATGCATAAGAGTGGGATTCAATACTCTGATTAAAACATATTAAACATTCCACTCATTTTATGGGCAACACTAACTGAAAGTAAATAGTACCTTCCCTAGCTTCTCTGGGGTCAACTCCTGGAATCTTGGAACAATTCTGCCGCCTACATAAACAAAAGTACTCTATCAGCTCCACACAATGGATTCAACCATTAGAAGTGAATGCTTGGTGAAATGTCATACCTGTGGCTATTGCAATAAGTTCCAATTCAACACCGCCGACCCATCTGACAGCAGGTAAATTCCTGTGCATCAACAGATGGTTTGCCTCATCATCGAATCCCCATTGGCAAATAACCAGTGTAGCACCAACATCCTGTAGTTTTAAAGCATAGGGAACATACATAAATTATATCATAAGATGCATTGTGATATTTATGAAAAAAAGAAAAAAAGAAAAAATTGAAAACCTACCTTGCACTTTTGAACCATCTCATCGAAATATTGCTGCTCTTGCTTGCGCAATGTCTCAAACTTCTCCACTGTGTCGATGTCCACCTTATGCTTAGTCTTGGGCTTCGGTGGCTCAAAGGGGCAAGTCAGAATGGCAATGTGGGCATCTTCAATCTGCTTTGGCATCTGTGGATGGCTCATGTCTTTGTCAACCAGTATTCCATATATAAGCTCAGTGTCCTCCAACTTTCCCCCGACCTTGCCCTCAACTTTTATCAAATCTAAGTTAACGTCCCTTCTCTCTAAATCAGCAACAGCAAGAACTGCTTTCACAGCAATCTCAGCTAAGCTGCGCTTGCATCGATTCACACTGCAGCAGCGAACAACAACAACAAAATGTTAGAACAACGTTCATCTACAAGCAAAATCTATTGAAAGGAAACTCAAATATTAAAAGGAATATTACATCTTCGAGGATAGAGTAGTCATGCATGTCTGAACCAATGGCTCGTAGTTATTAACGTCGAATTCAAACTTCTGAGCTATACGCTCCAAATGTTCAACAGCTACTCTAGAAGCCGTCTCATATCCTTCAGCAATACGGATAGGGTGAATTCCTCTATCTAACTGACGTTCAGCTTGCTCCAGAAGTGCACCAGCCATGACAACAACACCTGTTGTGCCGTCACCAATTTCATAATCCTGACTCCGCGAAAGTTCTACCATAAGCTTTGCAATCTGGTTGTCAACATCCATTTGCTCCAAGATGGTCGCACCGTCGTTTGCTGGATAAACGAAAAATGGCGAAAGTTATAAACAAGAAAGCAAAAAAAAAAGAAGAAAAAACAGATCATGCTTCACACAAAAAAAGAACACGATTCTGTAGGATGAAACTAGTATTACCAATTTACGCATATTCAATTACTGCTAAGTGAAATGAGTTCAATTTCAACAGACATTGTAAGCCAAGAATGAGAAAGGTGTACACAAAATAGCATCGGTTGTCAAAAGAAACCATATTATGCATATCCAGCAGATGAAAGTAAAATTTTTGTCAGGATTTTAACGAATCTTTATTAACTTGACATCGAACATGAGCTTGATTTTAAATAAAACAATCATAATCCAACGTTCAAACAATGTGATAAATGCAGATATTTGTCTTAAGATTCCAAGAAGCAACATGACAAAAGAGACGAACTTTACAATTCAATGCTACCAAATGAGAGATTCATTAGCATTTAAGCCGCAAACGAAACTAGTTTGAGCTTCATAGCCAGTGGCTGATCCACTTCCCCAATTAATTTTTTTTTTTTTTTTTTTTAAATAGCTTAAAATCTTGACTAATTAGCCCTGTTCTGGGAACGACGGTCAGGTTGGGCCTAGCGCCTAAAGATAAAATCGGGATTAATCGAAAATTATGCGGGACAGAATTTTTAGATTGTTCACTATGTTATAAAACATGTTAATCTTTAATTGTGTATAACATTAATACATAAGATTGTATAAAACACACAAATAGAATATATAAACTTAATATAGTATAATTTTCATCAAAATTATGAATATAAATGATATTTATAAAATTTTAGATCAAATAAATAAATAAAAATATTATTAAAAAACTAAAAAATAGATTATTCGGCCGTCTAGGCGGAGAAAAATAGGATATCCGATTTTTTAAAATGATTTGGCATAAATCAAGGCCAGACGGCCGATTTTTAGATAGTGCTAATTAGTTTAATGAAAATGTCCCTAACTAATTCAAAATTTACGATAGTGCCCCTGGTTTAAAAAAACTCTGGATCAGCCAACACTGTTCATAGCTAAGTTTGCAGTCATAGCAATTCGATTTCCAATAACTAAACAGCGAAAAGCTTAGATGGATCCATTCATCAACGAATTAAACTGTGCTCGATACTAAAATTAAAAAAAAAAAGTGAGAAACGAACAGATGGTGACGTCTCCGTCAGGTCCCTGGAGCATCTTATCCATCCCCTTAGGTCCGAGTGAAGAACGGAGGATCCGAGCCACCGCTTTGCCGGCGGCGATATTGGCTTTCTGAGCATCGATGCCTCTAAGACGCGTCTTTTGATCCTGCTCCCTTAGTATAATGAACGGTCGCCCGAACTCATCGAACGCCAGCGCCATCTTCGAGTCTTAGCTTTTCTCGATCCGATCCAAGTACAGATCTTCGCTTTCCTCTCTCTCACTGGCGATACAGAGAAGAAAGGAGAAGGAGAGTGACTGTGAAAATGGTCTGAGTGTAAAACCCTAACTCGTTTTTGATGGCATAATCGTAATTTCAAACCGATCCAAGGGGCTGTGTTTCTGTGAAAAGTATTTGGGCTTATATAGATTAAAGCCCATCTGTCTATTTTTCAGGTTTGACGACTTTGCCTATCTTTTTAATATGGAAAGATCTTTTTATTACCTACCATGCAGCTACGTCGAGTCGTCGACTACGCTAGTTTCTATATATAGTAATTTTGCAGCTTAGAATCTCTATGGTAAGTGTTTATGATTCAAGAGCTCCCATAAATATCGATTATTTTTTTTCTCTTAACGCCAGTTAATTATTATATTATAAATTATGAAAAATATTATAAAGACAATTTTACGACTGACAATTTTTATGGTAAGTTTTTACAAATTATAAAAAATATTACAAAAACAATTTTAAAAATTGTGGGGTCAGCTACTCTTACTTAACTACCTCCGCCCTTTGCTTATATAAGGGATTTTACCCGCAAATATAGACATATTTTTTACGAATATTTATTAGTGATATCTTGTTAAATCAAAAACCAGCATGATAAGTCATTATTTATGTTTTTTTTTTAAAATCAAACATTTTCATCAAATATACAGTATATGATTATTATTATTATTATGTTAGAAATTTTAAAAACACTCACATATATATTATGCTTATTGTTTATGTCTGAAAACGCTTTATGATCACATTATGTACTGTCCTGGTGGTGAATTCAACGCCAATGGTGGATTTGGATTCGAGACAGAACTCGTTTCTGGTGAATCTGGAGAGAATGTTGGACTTTCCAACAACTGAGTCACCGATTGGGACAATCTTGAACAAGTAATCATACTCATTGTCTAATCTATTCGCCATTGTCCTCTCAAATCCTAGCGTCTGGATCAACCTGTGTATGTCTGGATCAACCTGTGTATGTCGATCGAACGAGAGAGAAATCAAACGAAGCAGAGGTGTAAATCAAACTGTGAGGAGTATGCTTCAGCTCAAACCTATGCTAAATGATTTCTTGCGTTGCCTGGTTAGGAACGGCATCTCCTCCTCCTTTTGGTACCACACTTGGGCTCTGTTAGGTCCTCTGATTTCTGTGTTAGAAGAACATGGTCCGCGTATGCTGAGAATTAGGAAGGACGCTACAGTTTCTGAAGCGGTTCGCGATGGTAATTGGGTGCTTCCATCTGCTAGATCACCAGAAGCGGTGACTCTCCAAATTGACTATTCCTCCTCCATCTCCAGATAACGGAAGTGATCAGTTCCTTTGGCGTAAAACTGATGGAAGCTTCGGGCCATCCTTCTCTTCTAAGACCATCACTCTCCTACGGTCTTTTGGTCCAAGGTTGTATGGTTCAGAGAGCATATTCCCCGTAATGCGTTCATAACGTGGCTAGTCTTGTTGAGAAGACTACCCACTCGTGACCGTCTTCGTCGTTGGGGCTTAAATGTACCAGCTTCGTGTGTGTTGTGCTCCACCGGTGTCGAGACACACCATCACCTCTTCTTTGAGTGTGAATTCTCTTCCACCTTATGGAAGCACTTTGCGCAAGGAATCATCCCTGCTGTACCCTCAGACATTCACTCTGCGGCTGCTTTAATCTCTCTTAATCGTCTTGGTCCTAAAGCCTCTGCAGTGATTAAGCTTATACTGCAATACGCCATCTACCTTATCTGGAGACTGGAGGGAACGCAACTCTCGTATTTTCACCTCCGTCTCCACCTCTGCTGAAGGTCTTCGCCATGCCCTGGACCGTCTAATCCGAGATCGCTTACTCTCCTTCCCGTCTCCTGAACTGTCTCCATCTTTGCTGCTGTTTTACCTGTCTTTTAGACCTCCTTGAGAGTCTGTTCTTGTGTTTTGGTTGTTTTAGTTTCTTGCATAATAAGTTGTAACCAACATTTAAAAATCTGAAAATGGTATAAATTTAACATTTTACCCAAAAAAAATCGAAACCCTAGAATTAGAATGTTTACACCTTCAGCAAGCCACAAGGTAGAAACATTTGTTTTTCTGTGCTCACGAGGTGAAAATAGAAGGGAAATTATCACAAATACCACATTCATAGTACCACTTTTCATGTTTACACCAACTATTTTTACCATTACTTTTAATGAAGGGTAAAATACACTTATACTCATAAGGTTAACTAATCTAGACTTATGGTTTAGAGATGAAGGGGTGGGATAGAATTTTTGAAAAATGAAATTTAGGATTCTAATAAATATATAAATAAATACTTAAAATTTTTTTTTTTTAAATTTAAAAATAGTTTCAAACATAATTTTCGATTGTCAAAAAAAAATTTTGAAAAAAAAATTTTATAAAAAAGTTCGAATTTGAAAAAGTATAATTCGAAAATAAAAAAAATTATTATTATTTTTTTATTATTATTATTTATTATTTTTATTTATTTAAATAATGATTTATTATATATATATAGAACAAGGGTATAAGAGTCTTTTGCCACTTAATGAAAAAAATATTTTTGAAAATGTCTCTTTAATAGTGGTAAAGATGAAAAATGATATTATTTACTGGTAAGTTGTGAAATTATCTAGTGGCAATTTTATAAATATTTTAAATAAATTTTAGTGGTTCCATATAGATAATTTGTGGAATTGATTAGATTAAATGGTTATATTATTTACTTTTTATCTTTTTTGAAAGAAATAATTGACAATGTCTTTTTAATTATTTTATTTCGTTGTAATATTTTCATATATCTCAATGTAATAAACTATATGATACGTGAAGTAGAAATTGTGAAACTGTTTAATACCACTAATATATTTTTAACATGTTCTTCTACTGATGACGTACACCACAAACATAGAATACTATGTGTTTTCCTGAACCATTTGCAGTAAAGAATTTTTTTAATATAATTTATATTTAAAAATAAATTTATTAAATATTATGTATTTTACTATTTTCTTACTAATATTTAATATAGATTTGATATATATTAAATCAATTTGCATAAAACTAATAAAAATTGTATAATTATCAAAAATTTAGCCTAAACAATATTTATAAAATTTGTATATATATAAGAAACTAATGATTTTACGATTAGATATTTAATTTTTTAAAAAGTTGTAGAAATTTTTGAAAGTTTTAGTAATACAAATTGTATAGTTATACAAAAATAATAACATTTCGAAATTTGAAATGTTATATATGAATATATTTATTTTATAGATGATGTATGAGCTATTACCATATTTAAAAAAAGTTTACCAAAAAGAAATATCAATATTAAATGTAATATATGAATTATTACAATATTCTAATAAGTTTGCCAAAAATATAAATCAACATTAAATGAAACTATCTATGTCATATTTTTCCGGAAGCCATGTCATCAATTTCAGTAGTCATGTCATATTTGTTTTGTGAAATTGATTGTAAAGAGTATATGTGGTAAAATCACTTCGCAAATATAGTCTAGGAGATTCTCCTATTCAAAGATAATAACGTCAAACATACATGTTTTAGCAAACAGGTAACAGTATACCTTGGACTGACCCCATCATGGAATCAGTTGCACAGGAAACGTCCTTTAAAGCTTTGAACACGATGAATGAACAAATCAACGCGATAAAACCATTCACGGGACCAGCGTGAGTCTATGAAGAGGGAAGCAAACAAAACCAATGATGTGGAGATGAAGACTCCACCAGACGTCCAGTAAAACCACACCATGTCTATCAGACCATCACCCTCTTCCTCTTCTTCTTCTTCCTCTTTGAACTGCTTTTCAAAGTCTTTCGAGATTTTTCAACTTTTATTGGTAGGAAGTCCACAAAGCTGATCATTGCCTATGTAACTTGTTGCTTCAAAGGTCACAAGATGCGCTTTGAAAGGGATTTCACCTGACAAATCGTTGTATGACACATTGAAGTATCCTAAATTGTTGAGATCGGCTAGCTGAGGAGGGATGTTTCCATGTAACTTATTGTTAGATAAATCCAGACTCTCCAAATTCTTCAGATTTGAAATGCTATCTGGTATGGAGCCGATGAGGCAGTTGCTTGAAAAAATCAGGGATATGATGTTCTTAAGATCCCAAACTTCAACTGGAATCTCACCGGATAATTGGTTGCTTGACAAATCCAGACCATACATATAGCGAAGAATATCACCTTGATATGTTTCATACCTGCTTTTCGATAAAAAAATTAACTGTAGTTGCTGGTGTTGACTGAAGGCCAAGCTCTAGTTGGGTATCAACAAGGTAAAGAGCTGATGGATAGCGCCAGCGTTGGAAGAATGAAAATCCTACTGAATAATCATATGGATTGATTATTGCATTGCATCCAAAAGACATTTTACCAAAACATGCACTACAAGAAAACAGCGGCATACTGAGGGAAAAAATCGTCGGTATGTCGCTGGAATAATGCTATTCCGACGACATACCGACGAAAAAAATCATCGGAAATAACTCCTCAGAAATTCATCTTTCCTCGGAAATCCCTCGGAATATTCCGAGGATTTTTTTCGTCGGAAATTCCTCGGAATATTCCGATGAAGATGTCGTCGGAATATTCCGAGGGATACACTTCCTCAGAATATTTCCAAAATTAAAAAAAAAAATTATAAATTTATTTTTTTTAAAATTGAAATTCGAAAATATAAAATTAAAATTGAAATAGAAAACATATTTAAAATACAAAAATTAATAAAATAGTTTTTATAAATAAAAAAATGTTTTATAAATACAAAATTAGTTTTAATAAATATAAATATTTTTATAAATATGAAATCATCTTTTTATAAATACAAAATAGTTTTTATAAATACAAAAAATAATAAAATAGTGTTTATAAATCAAAAAAATGTTTTATAAATACAAAAATAGTTTTAATAAATATAAATATTTTTATAGATATCAAAATCATCTTTTTATAAATACAAAATAGTTTTTATAAATACAAAAAATAATAAAATAGTGTTTATAAATCAAAAAATGTTTTATAAATACAAAATTAATTTTAAAATATGAAATCATCTTTTATAAATCCAAAAATCGAATTTATATACAAAGAACGTTTTGTATATTTAAAAATAGTTTTTATAAATACAAAAATAAAAAAATAGTGTTTATAAATCAAAAAAATGTTTTATAAATACAAAATTAGTTTTAATAAATATAAATATTTTTATAAATATGAAATCATCTTTTATAAATCCAAAAATCGAATTTATATACAAAAACGTTTTGTAAAATCGAATTTATATAGAAAAAACGTTTTGTAAATACAAAAATAATAAACAATTTATAAAAAAAGTTCTAAATCAATTCAACACAACCAAATCACAATTCTAAACCTATTACACAACAAATCACAATCCTACCCAATCACCCTAACAAAAATCTATCAAAAAACTTCTAAAATCATCAAATCTACTTAAAAACCTAACAAATAGGATCTAAGAGAGTGGGATAGGGTCCTTACATGATTTGTAAGGGAATGGAAAGGATTCGCTGGAGAGATCGTCGCGAGAGAAGGTGGAGAACGCCGGAAGGAGAGAGAGATCGCCGGAGAGGAAAAAGAGAGAAATGGGGAAGAAGATGCGGTTCGAGTTTATAAAACCTTGGGTCTGACGGATATTTTCCGTCGGAATTCCCTCAGTATTTTCAATTTCAATTTTCGCGAAATATTTGGCGGCTTGTTTGCCCGGTTAAATGAAAATATTCCGAGGAAATTCCGACGGCCACTTAAATATCCGTCGGAATTTCCTCGGAATATTTTCATTAATTCGAGGAAAAAGAATATCCTGTGCATGTATTTCTATTAATTTATATTGTTCCTCGGAATTTCCTCGGAATATTCCGAGGAAATACCGAGGAACTAGTGTTTGGGGTTTCAAAACATCAATTTTTTTTGCTGTATTTCATTTCTTATACAATTGTAATGCATACCATTGAGGATTCTTTGTATAGATGAGCATAAACCATGAAATAACAAATTTCAAAACGAATTGAAAGTATTCACTTTACCGTTCATTAAAGTGTATAAATGTTTCTCTTATGTTGTGGGGATTTCGTTCATACAAACGGAAAAGTGTTTATTATAGGGTAAGGAACAAATTTTTGACTTCATAATCAGTCTAAGACACTTAATAAGGGTTATATAATTGTTATTCAAACCGCAAAACGTTGCTTTCGGTTTAAAAACTCTATTTCCTTGGAATTTCCTTGGAATATTCCGAGGGAATTCCGAGGAAACCCTTATCTTCCTCAGAATATTCCGAGGAAATTCTGAGGAACACTTGATAAACTCGAATGTTTTTTTATAAACGCATCGATCGATCCGTTGATGTTCAAAAACGCATCGATCGATCGAGTATATCAAGTGTTCCTCGGAATTTCCTCGGAATATTCTGAGGCTTTTCCGAGGAAACAGGGTTTGGGGTAACAATGTGATCGATCGATTAGATTATCTCATCGATCGATGTGGATATCCAATAGATCGAATGAACAAAATCTCGAACGTTTTTTTATAAACGCATCGATCGATGCGTTTATGTTCAAAAACGCATCGATCGATCGAGTATATCAAGTGTTTCTCGGAATTTCCTCGGAATATTCCGAGGAATTCCGAGGCTTTTCCGAGGAAACAGGGTTTGGGGTAACAATGTGATCGATCGATCCCAAAATGGATCGATCGATCCCAAAATGGATCGATCGATCACCAAAATGGACCAAAGCGTAACAATGTGATCGATCGATTAGATTATCCCATCGATCGATGTGGATATCCAATAGATCGAATGAACAAAATCTAGAACGTTTTTTTATAAACGCATCGATCGATCCGTTTATGTTCAAAAACGCATCGATCGATCGAGTATATCAAGTGTTCCTCGGAATTTCCTCGGAATATACCGACGGAATTCCGAGGAAATTCCTCGGGAAATTCCGATGATTTTATTTTCCGTCGGAATGTCCGTCAGAATACCGATGTTTTCTTGTAGTGATGATGGTATGGCGCCTTTGAATTTGTTGTGAGATATATCTAAGAGACCAACATTACTTAGCTGACATATATTTTCAGGGATATGGGTCTGAAAGCTATTATTCCCTAGAAGAAGAACTCCCAAGTCAGATGTCTTCCCAATAGTATTCAGAATCATTCCAGAAATACGGTTGTGCCACAAATCGAGCACCTGTAATCCCTTAGCCTTGAATAAATAGCTCGGAACTGAACCCATAAACTCATTGCTGTGTAGCCTTAATTCCCTGAGAGATGATACATTAAAATTCCTTGGAATGGAGCCAGAAAAGCTATTGTGGGACATGTCTACAACCGAAAGCTGTAGATTTTGTAGTTGATGAGGCACATGGCCTTTTAGCTTGTTTCCCCTCATGAGTAGAAAGGATAGTCCCGAGATTTTATCAATCCAATATGGAAGCTGATATTAAGAGTTTTCAAGGCTCCTAAGACAAATGTTGTAGTATAAAAGATTGTCGAACCAGTTCTGAGAGATATCAAAGCACCGAAAATGCAAATACTCACTTAATCTAAGTGCAACCAATGATTTAGATGGGTTTTAAACTACTACTAATACTAGAAAGCAATAACAGAATGATACTTTCTTGACTAAGGAAAAAGAGAACTCATGGGCATAGGGATTAGACCTTGGGTGATCAAGTATCGAACTAAGGATGACAAATGATCAATCAAACTATCAACCTTAAGCCTAGACACAATTCTAAGCAAGCTCTATGTCTAGATGAACGCTCATTTGCTAACATATCTAAAACATCAAATGTCTTTGGTTGAATAATATGAAAGCAATCATTACTAACAAGTCTATTAGCTATCTTAGCACCTTTAACAACAAATGTCTTTGGCAAAGTATACTAAAAGCCTAGGAGAGTTGTCTCAGGCATTTCATCAAACACCTTTTGGGTGGGAAATGTCTATTGATCAACTTTTGAGTGGCCAACTCAGAAGATGCATTATGAATACTCTACTAGCAAGGAACAAGAATGATCTACACTAAAACATCCTAGAACTAACCTAATCACCCTTAATCTCCCTAACCCATGAATTCAAAAGGTGATTACTCACTAATCTCCATGATTCCTCTTAAACCCATATTGGATTTCAGATTAATCATGTAGAGAAATAGATAAGAAATCAACAAGAACACAAGATGAAAGCAATGAAATCTGAATCAAAAGAAGTTTTTACTAGTTCTTCTCTCTCGAAAAGAGATTCCCTGCCTCCAATGACTTACAAAAGTACTTAACTTAGGTTTAGAAAGTGTAAAAACATCAAAAAAATGACCAAAAGGCCCCTGAAATAACATAAAAATCGTCCAAGCAAAACACGCGGAGTGACCTAGCATAGTCGCTCCAGGAGGTCACTCCCGACGCGTTTCTTTGTGTCTCGACCCGTCAAAACGCGAGTGACTTGAGCTGGTCGCTCTGGGTGGTCGCTCTGGCTGGGAGTGACTTGAGCTAGTCGCTCTGCCTGGTCGCTCTGGCTGGGAGCGACCTCGGTAGGTCGCTCTGAGAGGTCACTCTGCGATGCTCGACCAGGATGGATATGCCTCTAGTAAATTGATCATAACTCCTTCATTACATCTCCAAATGACTTGAAACCACTTCCATTAGAAAGCTAACTCAATTTTCTGTGTCTCCACAAAATCTTAGCAACAGGAGATTTCTCTAAAGGCTCCATCCATGCTCATCTTTCACCTCCTTTTGGATCACAATGCTCCCAAACATCTCAAATCACTCCATGTCACACTCCAACACCTAATAAGGACAATGAATGCAAAATGCAACCTAGAAATGGCTAAATCCTAATCTATATGATGAAAATTCTCATGGATGAATGGATAAAACAATGTAAATATGCCAGATATCAACTCCCCCAAACTTGTTCTTTTACTTGTCCACAAGTGAACTTTCTAGAACTCATAGGGAGAGATGTTTGAAGTTGGGAGCTCATAGCCAAAAGAAACACAACTAGCACACACAATTAGCACACTCTCTTATTACACTCTAGCTTCTCTAGGCCTATCTCAACTCTTTTTGCCCTTACACTCATCATCAATCATCCACATATTCAAAACAACCAACTCTCACATTCGTTAAGCACAAAACATTAGGTGAATTCTTGCAAATGGTCAGTTGGTCCAAATCATCTGGTTGGGTAAGGGAAGGCTTTTATTCAAGTGATTCAAGAGGTTCAAAACATATGATCTTTAAAGTAGTTTACTCTCGAAACAAGTAGACTTGACATTGCACATAATATATCTAAGAAAGGGATCAACTCATGCATACAATGCTCAATCTCCATTGTTCTACCATTTTCCCAAACATACAATTACACAATCATTCCCAAATGTCAAACCCAACTCACATCTCTCACCAAAAGATCCTAAGAGTATTAACTTCTTCTCTTTGAAATCTACAAGGGATTTTTCACAACCTCAAAACATTATTTAGCTCCTAACAACTTTGCTAGCCCCCTTTTTCTTTCTTTTTCTTTTCTTTTCATATTTTTATTTTTTATTTTTTTCTTCATTTTTTATTTTCTTTTCTCTTTTATTTCGTTTTTTTTTTTTAGGTGGGGGCCAAAACTTTCATAACTTGAGCTAGAGGTTTATCTACTTATCCCAATAAAACAATTCACTTAAACACAAAGAGTCATTTCTTTTCGTTTTTCATTGCTCCCAAATCATAATCACAACACTCATCCCCCACCTATAGCTAGACAATAGAGTGCCCAATCTAGCAAGAATGAAGATCAAGCATTGTCGTTCCCGATACTCTCAACATTATGCACATGTAAGACTTTCCGAAGAAGACCTCACTCATCAAACAATGAAAGCTTAAAAGGAGGGAAAAGTTTTTTTTTTTTTGGAGTGGTCTACCACTAGAGTTTGTCAAAATAAGATTGGCATAAAGGATGTGACAACTCAAGTGTGTATAGCCATGACTCAGTACACAAGGGACCATGAGCAAGAAGCATTAAGTTCATTCAGTTCAAATAGGGTTTGTAGTTGGTTTCAAAGACTGAGTTTCAGCAATCAACTAGTTTCAGGAAGAGTTTTCAAGGCTCGAAGCATACAAGTCTTTTTGAGAGGTGCATAAGCTACTCAGGTGCAAAGTAGTGTTCTTTGCAAGGCGTTTAAAATCATTGCTCCCAATGCAAGTGAATGCAACCTATATGCTCTAGACTCTCCTAAAAATGCAAGTGATGCAATCTATATGATTTGTTTTTTTTTTTTTTATGCTAAAAGGTATGTATGCAGGACTCAATGAAAAATCATCAAAGCAAACATGATCAAATACTTGGTACCTCCCCCAAACTTAGATGACACAGTCTCTGTGTTGTCAAGCAGAGAGAGATACCCAAAAGAGAAAGCTAATATGCAAAAATGAAATGGTATATACAATGGAAAGTAGAGAAGTACCTCAAGTGGAAAGTGGAGAAGGAGGATCCTTCTCAATGTAGGGGTCTCCAGAAGTGATGGTTCCACAATACTCAACATCCAGTGGAGACTGAATTGGGTAAGAGACAGCTTCGTTGACATTGAGGAGTGTGACCTTCTTGTTGGCGAAATCGATGCAAGCACCCACAAAAGTAAGGAATGGTGTGCCCAGGATCAATGGAACTCTCTTCTCAGTTGCCATCTTCAAGACAGTGAGGTCTATGGGGATGGTGCAAGATCCAATCTTCAAAGGGAAATCCTTGATGAGACCAATAGGGGTAGTAGAAGAAGAATCCCCAAACGTGAGAGAGGAAGTATCTGGCTCCATGTGTTCAATCTCAAGACTCTTCACCATCTCCATTGAGATCACATTCACACTTGCACCAGAATCAACAAGAGCATCATCAAAGTTGAGCTTACCAAGAGAGCAAGACAAGGTGAACTTCCCTTGGGATTCTAGTTTAGGGAGAGACTTTGGTGTGACTGGTGGATCAAGTTTCAAAGTTGAGATGTTGAGAAGCTCTGCTACTTCTGCTTGGTGGTCTACAATGTCCTTGATGAGCATCATTTGGACATGAGCCTCACGCATACCCGAAATCGCTGGAAGCTTAACTCCAATATCACTTAGGTCTTTTCTGAACTTGGAAATCACCTTCTTCTGAGCTTTGGTGAGAACCCTTTGTGGAAATGGGAGCTTGTCATAGGGTGGCTGCTCAACCTCAGTGGTGTCCTCCAGCTTGACCTCTTTCAGCTTCTGGTTAGCTCTCTTCGCAACTGGTTTCTCAGCCATGGGTTCATCTCCCTTCAAAATCTTTACTTCAACCATTTTGTCAGCTTCCTCCACAATCTTTGCTTCAGCTGTTGCTACAATCAGATGCTGAACCTGTTCAATCTCAGTTCCAAACACCAATCTTTCAATTTCATCTACCTCTTTCTTGCGGTTACTCAATTCAATCCCTGAAGAAGTGGTAGAGAGGACAACATTGCAATACTCCTTGGGTGTTTGCTCAGATTTTCCAGGTAGAGACCTTTGCTGGCGATTCTGGTGAGTGGTCATGGAAGCAAACTGGTTTTCCAAAGCCCTGAACTTGTTGTTGAGCTCATTGTAACTTCCATCAATCTTGGAGTGAAGGTTCTTCAACTCATAACCAACCTGCTTTTCACTTCTAGTCTGAGACTCCAAGATCTGTTTCAGTAGAACATCAGTGCTGCTTTCCTGAGGAGTAGAGGTAGAAGGATTAACTTGTTGTTGAGAAGACTGGTTCCCTTTGTTGGAGAAATCAGGAGGAGGGTTTTGCTGAGGCTGATAGTTGCCTTGCTGGTTGTTCCTAGGCTGATAACGAATCTGTTGGTTGTTAGGATATGATTTCTGTTGGTAGTTGTTGTAGTGAAAGTTGGGCTCTTTCTTGTACCAACTGCCATTGTTGTTGATGAAACACATCTCTTCTTGACCTTCCAAACCCTCAACCTCATTGATCCCAGGTGGTGCATCTTGGTTTGAGTTACCAACAAAGTTCAGCTGCTCTTGGGTGGATTTATCAGCAATGAGTATGTCTATCTTATCCTGTAGAGCCTTTAACTCATTCCTCGTCTGCTTGTCATCTGTTCTACTGCCTCTGTCGTGGTCTCCACTGTAGAGTGCGTCACTCTTTACCATGTTGTCAACCAGCTCCTCTGCATCTTCCTCAGTTCTTCCCAAGAAGAACCCATTGCTAGCTGTATCCAATCTGGCTCTGTACTTAGGAAGAGCTCCCCTGTAGAATGTGCTCAACAGGCTTTCCTTAGAGAAACCATGGTGAGGGCATTGAGCTTGGTAGCCTTTGAATCTCTCCCAGGCTTCACTGAATCCTTCCAAGCCCTTCTGTTGAAAGCTGGAGATCTCATTTCTCAGCTTAGCAGTTCTTGAAGTAGAGAAGAACTTCTCCAAGAATGCTTTCTTGCAGTCATCCCAAGTGGTGATAGAGTCGCTGGGTAGAGACTTCTCCCACCGACGCGCCTTATCCCCCAAAGAGAAAGGGAATAACTTCAGCTTTAAGGCATCCTCTGACACACCATTGGTTTTTGACAACCCGCAGTAGCTGTCGAACCTGTCCAAGTGATCGAATGGGTCCTCTAAAGCCAAGCCATGAAATTTGTTGTTCTCGATCACGTTGAGGAGTCCTGACTTGACCTCAAAGTTGTTAGCTGCCACAGCCGGTGCTCGGATTCCCAATCTATGACCATGAATGTTGGGCCGGTCATAAGTACCAATGGGTCGAGCTGCCCGCGGTTGGTGTTCTGCCCCTTGTTGTGGATCTGCCATATCAACGTCCAATTCCTGCAAGTGGGCTTGTTGCTATTCTTCTCTTCTAGCTCTAGCACACTCTCTCTCTAAAGCTCTGAAGAAGAAGAATCAGTAACAAAACAAAATTTAAAATGACTTAGTCTTAAGCAAGTGACTAAATCTCAATGTTTCAATCTACTCAGAATTTGGCAACGGCGCCAATTTGATATTAAGAGTTTTCAAGGCTCATAAGACAAATGTTGTAGTATAAAAGATTGTCGAACCAGTTCTGAGGGATATCAAAGCACCGAGAATGCAAGTACTCACTTAATCTAAGTGCAACCAATGATTTAGATGGGTTTTAAACTACTACTAATACTAGAAAGCAATAACAGAATGATACTTTCTTGACTAAGGGAAAATAGAACTCATGGGCATAGGGATTAGACCTTGGGTGATCAAGTATCGAACTAAGGATGACAAATGATCAATCAAACTATCAACCTTAAGCCTAGACACAATTCTAAGCAAGCTCTATGCCTAGATGAACGCTCATTTGCTAACATATCTCAAACATCAAATGTCTTTGGTTGAATAATATGAAAGCAATCATAACTAACAAGTCTATTAGCTATCTTAGCACCTTTAACAACAAATGTTTTTGGCAAAGTATACTAAAAGCTTAGGAGAGTTGTCTCAGGCATTTCATCAAACACCTTTTGGGTGGGAAATGTCTATTGATCAACTTTTGAGTGGCCAACTCAGAAGATGCATTATGAATACTCTACTAGCAAGGAACAAGAATGATCTACACTAAAACATCCTAGAACTAACCTAATCACCCTTAATCTCCCTAACCCATGAATTCAAAAGGTGATTACTCACTAATTTCCATGATTCCTCTTAAACCCATATTGGATTTCAGATTAATCATGTAGAGAAATAGATAAGAAATCAACAAGAACACAAGATGAAAGCAATGAAATCTGAATCAAAAGAAGTTTTTACTAGTTCTTCTCTCTCGAAAAGAGATTCTCTGCCTACAATGACTTACAAAAGTACTTAAATTAGGTTTAGAAAGTGTAAAAACATCAAAAAAATGACCAAAAGGCCCCTGAAATAACATAAAAATCGTCCAAGCAAAACACGCGGAGTGACCTAGCATAGTCGCTCTAGGAGGTTACTCCCGACGCGTTTCTTTGTGTCTCGACCCGTCAAAACGCGAGTGACTTGAGCTGGTCGCTCTGGCTGGTCGCTCTGGCTGGGAGTGACTTGAGCTAGTCGCTCTGCCTGGTCGCTCTGGCTGGGAGCGACCTCGGTAGGTCGCTCTGAGAGGTCACTCTGCGATGCTCGACCAGGATGGATATGCCTCTAGTAAATTGATCATAACTCCTTCATTACATCTCCAAATGACTTGAAACCACTTCCATTAGAAAGCTAACTCAATTTTCGGTGTCTCCACAAAATCTTAGCAACAGGAGATTTCTCTAAAGGCTCCATCCATGCTCATCTTTCACCTCCTTTTGGATCACAATGCTCCCAAACATCTCAAATCACTCCATGGCACACTCTAACACCTAATAAGGACAATGAATGCAAAATGCAACCTAGACATGGCTAAATCATAATCTATATGATGAAAATTCTCATGGATGAATGGATAAAACAATGTAAATATGCCAGATATCAGAAGCGTGCCGGAAAAGCTATTATCTGATCATATGTCCAAAAGACGTAGAGACTTTGAGTTCAACAAACCTTGTTCGAGACTCCCACCAAAACGGTTTCCATCAAGAAACAACCAAACTAAACTAGTAAGATTTGCATGCCTTGGAAATACTTTCCCCTGGAGTTGGTTGTTGGAGAGCTTCAGAACGCTGAGAGAGTAGCAACCACGTACATCTGATAATTAGAGGACATGTCCAAGAATTCTAGACTTTTCATCTCGCCCATAGAAGATGGAATGGTTCCATGATTGTGGTTTGAAGAAAAGTTCATGTACCTTAGATGTGGAAAAACAATCCCTATGTCTTCTGGAAGTGAACCGTATATCCTGTTACATGAGACATCAAGAAAATTTAGTCCATGAACAAGCCTAGAAGGTAGTCGAAGCTCTGTCAACAAATTGTTGGTCAGTCTAATAGCCGCCAGCCTTGTATTATTCTGCACAAGCCAGAGCGCAAGTCATGTTGATGAGCAAGAAAGCTAGGGATTGTGCTGCCAAGATTGAATTTCTTTAGCTTAAGTATCTTCAACTGAAATGGTGGAAGCCAGGAGCTCTCAGCCTGAGTTTGGATCGTACCAAGTTTCGTTGACAACTTGAATACTGTGAGTCTTGTGTGATTGGCCAGCGAACTGAACCAGAAGGAACCGTTGAAGTCATTATCAAAAAGGGATAAGTACTCAAGCGTTGATGGTAGACCAGGTACAAAGGAAGACAAGTCTCCACTGATTTTGTTTTCGGATAGATCAAGAGTTCGAAGACGGCTTAGGTTTGCCAGACAATAAGGAGTATTTGTCAAAGCATTGGAGCTTAAATCTAGTTCTCTAAAATTCATTAATGCGCAAATCTTCAAGTAGCCTGGAATTAGTCAAAATAAGACTTGTTAGAGGATGATCACACTAAGACTGATATGTAAAGATGAGACACGATTTTTAATATTTTCACCTTTTGGTGTCGATGGTAATTGATTGTTTGCAAGATTCAGTACGTGTAAAGATGAAGGAAGCATTACACCTGCAATTGATAGGATAGACAATAAATAGAAAACAGTCTTGCATGCTCCACCAGGCATCTAAAAAAACTCGAATTTCAAATCATTCACTTGCTTAGCTAAAATTAAACTCTTGCATTCTAACACAAAAATAATGATTGGTTGGACCGTAATTAATTGTAAAGATCTTAGAATTTAGTTTGTAGGATTTATTGATTTAGTTGTACGGATATAACCAGTGGCGTACAGAGCTTCATAGGGGGCCCAAGACGAATATGAATAGAAATTTATAAAGTTTTAATTGAAATTTAAATAATACAAATATATTATTGTTTTAACAAAGTTTTAAATGTTAAAAAATTATTACATATATTATTTTTTGAACAAAATTTTAACCAAAGTATTATATTGTATGAACGAGTGTACATTAACGTGGAAAATATAAACTCATTAAATTGCTAAAAAATTAGGTAACATATAAATTTTTACATAATTTCTTAAACTTAGGATACATATATAAAAAATAATAATAGATAAAATTATAAATGTCAAGAAAGAATTACACCAAAATTTTATCTATATATTACTTCACTAAATTATCATGATTATAAAATTGGTAACTTTAAAAGAGCAATTAAATCATAAGAATTTTAAATAAAACATAATAAATTGATGAGAAAAATACTTATTCAAACAAAAAAACTGTTTTTGAAATATGTAGAAATCCAACAAAAATTGTGATTTAAGCATACACTCAAACTTTTTTTTAGAAATTAGGGAACCCTAAAATTTGATACTCCCTCCATTTTTTAATATAAGTCATTTTAGAATTTTGCGCATAGATTAAGAAATCATTAATTTTTTATATTTTCTAAACAAAAACATCATTAATTATTTAACTAACTACAAATCAACCAATAATAAAATAGAAGGTATATGATCATTGGTCATATAATATTAAGTGTTACTAAATTTTACATATAAAACCAAAACGTTATATAATTTGGAACATAAAAATTTCTCTAAAACGAATTATATAAAAAAAAGGGAGAGAGTATTACTTAGAGCCGTAAGGCAAATGCTTTTTTTTTCTCTACAAGGCAAACACGGCTTTCAATGTAACTTTAAAATTTGTTAATTTTAGGCAAAGATTAAAGCTAAAAACAACTGATACAGCCCAACCAACCCAATCACCCCAGTATTTATCAAACCAAACAATATTATCTAGAATCGTTATCATTAGGCATTGGGCGGATCGGATATCCGGGCAATTTTAAGGTATCCGGATCCGGATTCTTATCCGGCGGATCCATAATCTTACTATCCTTATCCGGATCTGGGGTTCTCGGATATCCGGATGTCAGATATCCTTCTAAAAATTGTAATATCCGGCGGATATTCGGATCCGGATTTGGATCCTTAAAATAAATAAAAAATAATATCAATATATATATAAAATATTAACAATAATTTAAAAATAAAAATATATATAATGTTTTTAATTATTTCTATGTATAATATTACAAAATTTACATAAAATTTATATATACTATTATAAAAATGAAAATATATTAAATAAAATTAATTTTTATATATAAATATTACTATTTTTGAAATAGTTATTAATAAAACTTACAGATCCGGATATCTGGACTAGAAAATTAAAATATCCGGATCCGGCTTTGACGGATCCAACATTTTACTATCCGGATCCGGATTCGGCCCCTCCCGATATCCTGATTTTCGGATCGGATCCGGATCGAATCTCGGATCGAATCCGGATCTCGGATAAAAGTTCCAGGCCTAGTTATCACTGCCTGCTTCTCTTCTTTTTTACTAACCGGTCTAGATGTTCAACTATTCTTCTGGTTATGTTTTTTTTTATTAACTTCTTCTGGTTATGTATATGACGATCTTACCTAGCTTGTCGAAGTCGGTGAATCCATTATTACTTAGATCCAGTTCTTGCAACATTGGCATACCTGTCAGTACTGCAACAACACAAGTATCATTCTTACAAAGAAGGAAACAAATACTCTTCATGCAAGAAAAATTGGGGTTAAGCTGGCAAAAATGTACCATTGATGGGATCAAACAAGTCACTGAACTTATTGAACGAAAGTTTAAGGTTTTGGAGTCGAGGGAAGCTATGGAACAAAGACAGATTTGGAGACTGGTTTTCTAACTCATAACTGGCGGGTATGAGTTCATCAAGCGAGAGGTGGACTACGTGGCCACCGGTAGTAGCGTCACTACACTTTACCCTTTTCCAGTGGCAGCAATCACTGCTAGGATCATCATGACTCCATGATTTCAGCATGCTTTCTTCTTCTACTTTAAAACCATTCTTGAGTTGCAACAGACCCATCCGTTCAGTTTCCAGACAACCGACACATCCTTTCATCTGGAGTTGAAGCATCAACGTTACTATCATGAACAACACCAAAGCCATCTGCTTCTTCTTCTTAACCCACCACCAGTATCTCTCATATGTTCTCATTATTATTTTTTCCTGTGGTACACAAACTGAATCAGAAATTAGATAGGTTGAAGATTTGTAAGAGGTAGGTCCCAAAAACGCCCCAGGACAAGTCCAAAACCAATGATCATGTCCCCCTGACTTTCAGCATCCATCATGTTACGCATTTTGTTAGTTTAGTATGTTAATAAATATCATGGTACAATCTGGAGGGCCCATTCTAAGTTCTTTTATATTGGCAACTCAAAACCAGAGATATAAGAGCACCTCCATCGGAGTAGTTTAATACAGGTTCTAACCAAAAGCAAAAAAAAAAAAAAAATGAAAAATGCTAAATAAATTGAGAACCGCTGCCAAACGTGAGCATTTTAGAATCAGTAAGACACCCTAACGTGTCATCTTGTAATTGGAACGCACATTAATGTCTCTCTCTCCCCTTCGTTTGTGCGAAATCAGTTTTCTTTCTCCTCCATTCTCGAAGACTCCGCTTCTCTCTCGAATCTCATTTCGACCTCTTTCTCGGGTAGGTAAAATCATCCTTTCGATTTCGTGAATGGGAGGAGGAGGAGGATCAAGATCTTCGACCCCATCGAGCTAACACCGAAGAAGGATGCTGGTAAGCCTGGGGAGGAGGAAGATCACAGGAGGAAGAAGGTGAGGAAAGAAACTGCTGCGACCGCGAGAGCCTCTGCGAAAGATGCTGCAGTGAGGGCAGGGGATCCGGATGAGGAGAAGTATAGGTTGGGGTACGGTGTTGCTGGTAAAGGAGTGAAGCTTCCTTGGTACGTTGAGAACAAACGTGAGTATGAAGATAGAGCTGGTGGTGAAGGGGAGGAGGAGGAGGATGGTGGACGTAGGAGAGTGAATCTAACTGGACCAACTTGGACTGATTCAATTTTCTTTCCATTAGCCTGAAATTCTTCAAAACTACCTCCATAAGCCTACTTAAGTTCACAACATCATGTAAAAATGCTTTCAAGATCACCTCCAAAAACAGCGTAGACACTCCTGCATCTATTGATTTATTAGAACTGTTTGACGACACAAAATAGGAAATGTATCATGTATATACCTGGTATTGAATACAATAATCAATCGAAAGTATTTGGGCTTACAGCTTAAAGCCCATCTGTTTATTTTTCAGGTTTAACGAAATATCTATTTGATAAGGAAAGATCTTCTATTACCATGCAACTACGTCTAACTAGTTTCTATATATAGTAATTTTCCACCTTAGAATCTCTATGTTAAATATTTATGGTCTAAGAGCATCATCATAGCCGTTGCTTAGCAAGGATTTCTAGTGTAATTATGATTAAAAATAAATCAAAAATAGTTTTTATTAGAAGAAATGTTTCTTAATTAAGAGTAACTAAGGATCCGCACAGATGCGCAGAGTGAATATATATGTGAATTATTTTGTATAAAATAAAATATTTAGGTTCTAAATAGTGACCAAGATAATGAGTGGAATAAATAATTCCTTAAATTTGACACTATTTATAAAAATATTTTTTTCTTAAATGTTTCTTTTTACTCTTTTTAATTGGGAAATCTGTTTTTTTTAGAGCAAAAAAATGGTAACTATGTCCCTTTAGACTAATTTATACTACTTTATGTCTTATTAGACTATTTTTTTCCAAAATGGTAGTAATGCCCTTAAAATTGTAATTTTTTTAAAAAGATATATATTGAGTTCGACAAGGGGGATCGATCGATCCCACTTTACAAGTTATAGTTGATCGATCGATCCCGATCATTATTCAGAACAAAAAAAAATGCGAAATATATACTGATCGACCTGGTCTATTTCACTCGATCGGCGAAGGTCGATTTACACAGATCGACCGATCTGTAAGAATAGATCGATCGATCCCGTGCCGAGGAAAGAATCCCAAATCGATTTTTTTGGTTTTGTATGATTATATCCGGATTGATTCCCACTTGATTTGAACCGACCAAGCATGATTTCAACTCTTTAAACTCGATTTCTCTGGGATGAAAGTGAATATTCTCAAATATTCTCAAATATTTGAATTTCTAAAAATATGAATTTGAATTTCTAAAAATAGGACACGCCTCTTCAAGAATGTTCCATCGACAACAACCAATAGCACCCCTTTGAATTTGAATTTCTAAAAATAGGATATTTTTCTCTGGGATGAAAGTGAATATTCTCAAATCGATTTGTCGCTTTTTTCATTTTTTTTAAATCAATTTTTTTTAAAAAATATAAAAGTGAATATTCTCAAATATTTTGTTTCCATATTTTCAGGAACTGATTTCTTATCCGTAGAATACAACTAATATGTAGAAATCAGTTTCTACAGTTTTAAAGAATTATAGTAATGTTTAGAATTTGATTTCTACGTGTTTTAGATTTATAGTAAATCTGTAGAAGTCGGTTTCTACATGTTTTAGAATTAGATTAATGTGTAGATTTTGATTTCTAAGAATTTTAGAATGGTAGGTTAAGCGCGGAATGTGTATTCTACATATTTGTAGAATACTCCTATTTACGTAGATCACGTATTCTAAACATTGTAGATTCAATGAAAAAAGTAGATTTCGTTTTCTACTTCGTAGAATGTCATTTCTACTTTTTTTAGAACATAATCTGAAATTTATAATTTTAATTTTTTATAACTGGAAAATATACCATTAAGTTTTTTTTTTTTTTTTTTTTTTTAAACAAAGAAAGTGGCATTCAAAAATGAACGGTGTACCAAACTTCCACCATTGTTACACCTTCGTTTTAGTCCTTTTTTTTTTTTTAGAAGCCGATCACAAAAGTAAATGGAACATAAAAGGAACCATAACAACAATAGGAAAGACATTTCCTATTGAATAACGTAACCAGAGATAGATCTAGCCACGTCTACCACGATTCCCACGGCTTCGGCCTCGACTCCCCCGTCCACGGCTTCGGCCTCGACTCCCCCGTCCACGGCTTGTGGATTGCGAATGCATCTCCTTAGCCTTTGTAGTTGGTTTTACGGGCCTTTCTCGCAGGATTCTTTTCCCAAATGGTGACATGTAATCCATCGGCTCTGAATCATTATCAAATTCTAGAATATCTTCTTCGTCCTCCTCCACATTGAGCAAAGAAGCAAATTTGTTAGAACCCAAGTCAGGTTCATCGAGACAAGCTCCATTGCTGGTGCTTGTATATATTTCTGGAGAAGTTGTAGTGGCTGAATGATGTTGGGCAGGCTCCTGAGTTGGAGTCTCAATTGTGTCGTTGATGCAGATAATTGAAGGAGAGGTACACATGTTCTCAAGTAACGTGATTGACGCCAATGAAGACATGTCAATCGTAGGGGAAGATGAAACAATAGTTGTGTTGAAACCTGAGACTACCGGTGAAAAATCTACCTCAACAGCAACAGATTTAACAAAAGAATCCACTTGGCAGCTACTAGGTTCATCAGCAGCTTTAACCTGATCCGTCGACGGATGAGAGATAGCATTTACCTTAGGAGATGAAGCACCCACGCTTGTAGGAGATGCAGAAACATCCACAACCACCAATCCATGATCCTTTGCTGGAGTAGTTTGTTGAGATGTGGACAAACATCTCTTTGCCTTGTGACCAAGATGACCACACTTCTCACACTTGGAAGGAAGCCAAGTGTATTCAACATCGATCATGGAGTAGTTCCCTTGCTTATCCCATGCTGCGACTTTTTGAGGAAAAGGCTTATCAAGCTCAATTTCCACCAAAACTTTTGCTTCTCCTAGCATAGTAGGATCCAACCACGGCTTGTGGGACAACATCAGTTCTCCCAAACCTGAAGCAATCCACTCTAAAGCAAAGATGGAATAAAGCTGAGCAGGAATGTTTTTAAGAGTAACCCACAGAGGAATCAAAGTGATTTCTGGGAGAGATAAAGATTCCTTAGAATTCCATGCTGCTACAAACATTAAACAGTCATCAACATGCCAAAGACCACGCTCCAGCACCCATTCTGTGTATTTTCATCCGGAATGTGGAAAATATAGGAAGAATCACTTATCTTCTTGACAAAGATGCTGCATTTCCTACCCCAAATCTTATTTAAAACGGCATGAACCAACCCACCAGATGGAACTAGACAGCGAGTGAACTGACCAACCACATACTCTTTCTGATTTTGCAACCCATTAAGTAGTACATGGTTTGGAATTGTTACCTTTGGAGTACCATCTTCCATGTACTCCGGGATAGTCACTCGATGAAGGTTTCTTGACTTCGGATTCAAACGAGCAGTCCAAGGAAAGCGTTTTTTATCAGTTGGAATTGCTTTAGTAGGAGGTGGAATAGCATTGCTTGACGAATTCCCTGCAATCTCATTACCAGAAACCTTTTTCCCCACAGACTTTGCTGATAGAGGAGGCCAATTGACTGGTTCTGGAGGCACGTCGAACTGAACAAACGATTTCCCAACACAAGCTAATGGTTTGGCCCATGCTCCAAGAGGAGCAATAGAAGAACCAATCAGTGGACGTATATTTGCAGAAGATTGCTACGAACCATCAGAAGGACCAACTTGAATTGGTGGAGGCTGAGCAGTATTTTCTTGGAGTGTTGTGGTTGGGGCTCCATGTGCTACAACTTCTTTCTGCTGGGATGTAGAGATTGGTGGAGGAGGGTTAGTAGCAGTAGGAGACGCAGGCTCGATTCCGACCGAAACTAATGTGTTGACTTCATACACGGAATCCGTCACCCCATGCTCGAGAGATCCAGCACGTGAAGGAGGAGGCTCTCCAGATGACACAAGGGCCGTGTTAGTCTCCGCAGGTGCAAGCGCAGGAGAGGAGGTCATCAGAACATGAGTAACCGTAGAAGGCGCTTCTTCATCGCCATCTTTCGCCGCAGGTGAGGAAGAGATCGGAGATGCAGTAACGGCCTTGATGGTAACAAGAGATTGAGAACTTTCAGAGCCAGTTCCGTCGATTTGAGGTTGAGCTTCTGTGGTAGAGTCGTCGTCCAAATCTCCAGGTTCAGATTGAATCGAAGAATCAACCATGACGAAGTCGCTAAACTGGAGATGAAAAAGAAGAGAACAGGAGAGGAACCCGCAGCTGCTGCTCGATGAGTCACCAGAAAGTGAAATCGGAGACGGCTGAGCCGTCGAGAGTGGAGATCAAGCTTCTTTTTTTCCGCTCTCTAGGTCGTCGAAATCGTTTTAGTCTTAGTACTACTATTCCCAGTTTTTTCTGTCTCTAATATACCATTAAGTTCATATAGGTATTTTAACAAATGTTACTATTTTTCCAAAAAAAATTTGTTTGTAAAACTATTTATTAAAATTATTTTCATAAATATTAAAGGGTATTATAGGAAAATATGACACAAAATATAAATTAGTCTAAAGAGACATAGTTCCTATTTTTTTGCTCTAAAAAAATAGTTTTCCCTTTTTAATTTAAGAAATCATAGAATAAAACTATTTCTTATCAAATCCAGCAAAGAAAAATAATGGATAATTATTCCTATTATTTTGTTCTTTTTCATTTCTTTCCTTTTTATTTCTGTTTTAATATTTTTGTTTGACAACACAAAAGATATACACACACGTTTTATCTTTCAGTTTAAAAGAGTTGGACTATTTCAAAGAAATCCCTATGGGACCATAATACTATAAAATGAAATATTTATCTACAGTCCAAAATATCAATAATAGGGGGGATTAAGTTTTCAAAAGAAAAACAAATTCCAAATATTGGTTATTTTTCAACCCGAAAAACGAATTCTTTCGCTTTCGATTACACGCATGGATCAATTCAAAATCTGAAGTACAAATTTGTAACTCTCTTTTTCTTTTTCAATTCTGGCAACAGATCGTCAGGTGCAATCTCTGCCAATTTTTTCAAATACAATCCGTAGCGTGCTAAACAAAGATTAGACATCTACACATCAGTTCAAATACATAAGACCACTACACTGAGATTAGTATCTTCTTTGTTGTATAGCTTTAGAAAGTGATTAAATACATGACTTGTTAGTATAGATTTAAAAAATAATAATAATTGTTAGTATAGATTTCAGCTGAAAATATGTTAGATAATATCATTTCTGCAGAACTACATCTCGATATCTTTGTTTTTGTCCTCTTGTTTCGTTAGGGATGCTTAGTTGTTAACGAATGATAAGATCACTTCTTTAACAAAATATCGACACGGAAAGTAATTAGATAACCAAAACCTCATGCAAAACATTAAAAGTAAACCTCAAGTGCTTAGTATTTTGGAAACGAAAGTAAAATTCTCATCTTCCTTGGTATGTGTAAAATCACCAAGCAGTGACTGGAATCCTGAAATACATAATTATGATCTAATATAAGTATGTTATGTGTAATCTATACTATTACTTCCTCCGTTTCATTTTACTTGTCGTTCTAGACTTCCACTACAAGAAAACACATGCTTAACGAGGAAAGTTAACGAGGAAAAATAATCCTCGTAAATTTACGTCGATTTTACGAGAAACTTACGTAGAAAAATAATGTCATCGTTATTTCCTCGTAAAGTAACGACAAAAGCGTTTCGTCGTAAAATCGATGTAATTTGACGTGTCTTTTACGAGGAAATACTATTTCCTCGTAAATACGACGTAAACTTCGCGTGTTATTTACGAGGAAATAATTTAAGTGTATTTAGCGAGGAAATTTTGAATCCACCAACTTTGTAGGTGTTACACGTTTTTTTTGCCACCTAATTAATTTTCGTCGTAAATTCATAGGAAAATTACAACTACCAGATTCGAAATTTCCTATAAATATGGATGTTTGAACATCATTTTAAACACACCAACAACAAAAAACATGAAAGAAAAAAAAATGGCTTGCTCCGGGACTATTTACGAGTTGCAGAAGTGGATGTATATGCATAGAGATGCTAACGGGAGAGTGACGAAAGAATACCTTGCGGGCCTGAAGACATTTATGCATCAAGCAGATTTAACACCGCTCTCCCAAGAAAGTGGTAAGATGTACTGTCCTTGTCGGAAATGCAACAATTCGAAACTGGCAAACCGTGAAAATGTTTGGAAGCATTTAATAAATAGAGGTTTCACGCCAAATTACTATATCTGGTTTCAACATGGAGAAGGTTTTAATTATGATCAGAATGAAGCTAGTAGTAGTAATAGCAATTTTCAGGAAAAAGAACCGGTTGATCATCATTTGCATAATGAACATAGTTACCATCAGGAGGAGATGGTAGATTATGATAGGGTTCATGATATGGTAGCTGATGCATTCGTAGCTCATGATGAAGATGAAGAACCTAATATAGATGCAAAAAAGTTTTACGAAATGTTAAACGCGGCGAATCAACCACTTTATAGTGGTTGTAGAGAAGGTCTCTCTAAATTGTCGTTAGCTGCTAGAATGATGAATATTAAAACTGATCACAATCTACCTGAAAGTTGCATGAACGAATGGGCGGACTTGTTTAAAGAGTATTTGCCGGAAGACAATGTGTCTGCTGATTCTTATTATGAGATTCAGAAACTGGTTTATAGTCTTGGGTTGCCTTCGGAGATGATAGATGTTTGCATCGACAACTGCATGATCTATTGGGGAGATGATGAGAACCTAGAAGAATGTCGATTCTGCAAGAAGCCACGATTCAAGCCGCAAGAACGGGGACGTAATAGGGTACCGTACCAAAGGATGTGGTACCTACCAATTACAGACAGATTGAAAAGACTGTATCAATCAGAGCATACTGTATCAATCAGAGCAGACTGCTGGAAAGATGAGATGGCATGCCGAGCATACTCAGACGGATGGTGAGATGTATTTGATTTTGTGTAGGGTGTTTTATGAATAAGATGTGGGATTTTGTTTTATGAATAAGGTAATGTGGGAGTTTGTTTTATGAATAAGCAAATGTGGGAATTGTGGTTTGGAATGGAAATAAATGTGGGGTTTGGAATATATGAAGTAGAAAATAAGGAATATGGGGTTTGGGGTTTCGGATTTTAGGGATTTAAACATAAAACTCGTTAATTCCTCGTAAAGCGACGTCGAACTTACGACGCAGGCCTCATTAATTCCACGTAAGAGAGAATCGTCGTAAAGGACTCGTTAGAAGACGAGGAAATAACGATGAAATAAAAAATAAAGAAAGCGACCCCCGTTGAATCCACGTAGGACGAAATCGTCGTAAATACCTCGTAAAATAAATAAAGAACACGAGCCTTAATTCCACGTAGGACTCGTCTAATATCTTCTTCTCTTCCTTTTTTTCAAATATTTATAATTTGAATAGGATTTTGCTAAGGAGTGTGATTTGAGAGTTTGTGTGTGGTTTGAGAAGGAGAGTTGTGGGTATATTTATAGGAAAGCGCGGCTCGTTAATACCTCGTATATAAAAACGCAGGCCTTTGTAATTCCTCGCTATTTCCTCGTACAATTGCTCGCTATTTCGTCGTAACGTTACGAGGAATTTGCAACGATAATAAAATCGTTGTTAATACCTTGTATATAAAAACGCGGGCCTTTGTAATTCCTCGATATTTCCTGGTAGAATAAAACGCGGGCCTTTGTAATTGCTCGCTATTTCGTCGTAACTTTACGATAAAATTGCGACGATATGTAATCTTATATATACCCCCGAGCGCTCACTCTTTCTTTCCTCTCTACTTCCTCTCCACTTCCTCTCCATTTCGTGGCAATGGTAAGCCTCTCTAATTCCTCTCTAATTTGGTTAGTTTAGGATATATTAGGTGGTTAGTATAGAGAATTTAGATAGGTTTACGGATTTTATGTTATTTAGTGTTGATTAGGTGGATAATGTTGGGAAATATACTGTTGATGTTAATTTTAAAAATTAAATTTTTTTCTCAGGTTCGAAAAGGCAAACTTACTGCTCATTACAGAGAGATGTTCGGTGAGCCGGGTAGTCGTTTAGACCCGTCTTCTTCAGCTCCCGGTTCTTCGGGTCAGGAGACTGTTCCCGAGACTCAGTACACTCAGAGAGTCTCTGGGTCTACTTCTTCTAGTGCACCATCGGCTCCTCATGTGCCTTCCCCGATGGCTCATCCGACGATGCCTCCTCCTGTGCCTCCTCCGATGGCACTTCCGATGCCCGCTGATATTCATCCCAATTTGATGGTGCCTCCGAGTGCTCCTTACTCGCAGTACACTGTAGAAGACATTCTCCGTCTGCCAGGCAGAGAAGGTTTACCAGTCATCGACCCCGACCGACCGGACGAAACTTTGTGGTATGTTGCATTAATTTTTTTTAATTCGTTTAAAATTCTTTTATAACATTAAAAATAATTTATATTTTAAATTTGTATTTTCCAGGTGGGGGGTTGACGGATGTCTTGCATCGGACGTAACCGACACGATCAAAAGTTACTTCTCCATGGCACATCCGAACTGGAGTAAGACGCCTCACTACGTCAGAAAGTCGTGGTTCAAAATTTACGCCGTAAGTTTCTATTAATTAATTATATATACTTTAATTTTTTCATGATTTATATATATACTTTCTAAAAAACTAATTGTTAATTTATTTTTTCCAACAGCAAAAATATAATTGGGCCTTGGGGATCACTGAGAGGATGAGGAAGAAGTTTAACGCGAAGGCGAAAGTTCGCTTGTTGGACACAGTCTCCAACTGGAAGGGTGACTGGATCGTGAAGGGGTATGAGCGTGGCAAACCTGCTGAGCTCACCACGGATGTGTGGGATGGCCTCATCCGTTATTGGCGTCTTCCTGATTCCATTAGAATCGCCCAGTCTTGCTTTAACTCCCGTAACACGGTCGATGAGAACGAAAACGGGCCGATGCTTCACACTACGGGCCAAAAACCCCACGCCGGTGTCCGTTTGGAAATGGTAATTAAATATTTTATTAAATAATTTTTTTAATATATATATTTTTTTTCTAACTTTCTTAAATGATTTTTAGGCCAAAGAGACGGGACATCTCCCGTCTCTTATGGAACTTTACGAGAAAACCCACAAGAACAAGTCGGGCGTATTTGTAGATGGCAAGTCCGAGCAAATCTACAACGACGTGGTTGCTCGGGTTGAAGACCGCCAGACCCAGCTGACCCAGCAGTCTACCGACGGATTACCCGTCACCTTATCCACACTTGAAGTGGATAAGATTTACGAGGAGGTAAATTTTCTAAATTTTATTTTTTTATTTTTCATTTAATTTAACTTTAAATTTTTACTAACAATATTTATTTTTTGTTTTTAAGGTTGTCCCTAAAAAAAAGGGACGGACGTTGGGGATTGGTTCCGTCAACGATGTTCCGAGAGCGACATCGTCTTATGGTCAGCGACGGGATGATGAAGTCACTGAGCTGCGTAACGAGTTGGCCGCGACAAAATCTCGTATGGGTGGAGTCGAGGGCTTCCTGGACGTTATAGCGGCCACAAATCCGGAATGGGAGTCCATGTTGAGGAACATGCGACAACAACATCCCATTCGAGGCGAGTCATCCGACACATATAACGAGGCGGATGTAGCGAGGAGGAGTGAGGAATTCTACCAGGCGATGAACGACCCTTAATTCTTTTTTTTCCGGTTGTTGTATTATAAATTGAAAACTTATTTATATATAAAATATTTTCGTATTGATTTGATTTTTATTTTAAATTATAATTTTATTAATAAATTAAATAATTTTAATTATTTTTTTTAATTATATTTTTAAATTCTGTAAAATAATAAAAACGAAGTAAGTTCGTAGCTAATGTACGACCTATTTACGTGGAAACTTTACGAGAAAAAATAAACGAGTATTTTACGAGGAAACATTTACGAGGAAATGACGAGGGGAGATAAACGAGTATTTAACGAGGAAATACTTTCGTGGTAGTTACGTGTATTTTGCGAGGAAACACTTTCGAGATATTTACGTGTGGTTTACGAGGAAAACGTTTCGAGGTTTTTACGAAGAAATATAGCGACCTCCTTACGTGGAATATTTACGTGGTCTTTACGACGAAATGATGTACTTCGTCTTTACGACGAAATATTTTCCTCGCTAAGTTACGACGAATTGGCGAGGAAATATTTGTTACGACGGATGAGTAACGAGAAAACGTGTTTTCTCGCTAATTCCTCGTAAAATCTCTTTTACGACGAACTCACGAGGAAAACCGCCCTCGTTAAGCTTATGTTTTCTTGTAGTGTTCGACACACAGATTAATAAAACATTTAAGTTTATCTATTTACTAGATAAAAACATCATTACCAATACACCTAACCAGATTTCAACCAATAGAAAAATAGATTAGAATAAAAAGTCAATAAACCATAAAACAACACTAATTTTGAAACGAAAATTTTACTCTAAAACGATATCTAATTCGAAACGGAGGGAGTACAAAGCAAAGGTCGGAATCTAGTATCTACGATGCATGCAGAAGATGGAGTAAGTGTCAATGTCTTTTGCTTTGCCATGATTCTCATATGTTTCCGCGTTATATTCTCGTATAGTTAGGCACGTACTCGTTTTTATAGCTTGTTGATCTGGAAATCTTATAAAGCATGTATAGTTAGGCACGTACACGTTTTTATAGCTTGTTGAGAATATGACATCAAAGACATTTTCTTTGGAGAAGAAAGTAAAGTTGATGGAAGATGTTGCATAGTTTTTTTTAAGAACCCTTGATTTAGAAACTAGCATTGGAGCATTAATTTTCTTGGTGTCTCTTAACTAAGTTCTTAATTAACATTTAATATTCAACAAGTCATTAAGAGACTCTAATGGGTTCCAGGATTAATGATGCTCTAAGAACTCCCAGAATTATTTGTTTGTTAGTGAAATAAACAATTAACATCATCTATCACAATCACATGCCATGTACTTTTACTTGTGGATGTGATATGTAGCCTGTTCTTATTTTTACTAATAGTTAATAACTAGGTGTTTTGTTCGCAAATACAAGTGTTTTGTTCGCAAATACAGACATAATTTTTTTACGAATATTTACTAGTTTATATCTTGTTAATTCAAAAACCATCATGATTATCATTATTATTTATGTTCTTAAAAAATTAAAATCAAACATTTTCATCAAATATATATGTTTATTATTATGTTGAAATTTAAAAAAAAGCACTCACATATTAGAAATATTTTTTAAATATCTTTATACAAGTATTTTTGTTTGATTAGTATTTAACTATAAATTATTTTATTTTTTATTTTTTATTTTTAAAAATTTTATAATATAAAATATTATTTTCAGATAATAACACAATATATAAAAAAAATTATCTTACTTTTTAAATATTTTTTTTGTTTTTGACAATTTATAATCAAATATCGAGTATAACATATAAATTTAATATTATTAAAATTTGTTTTTAATTATATAATAAATTATATAAAAATTTATTAAAAATATTATTAACTTTAATCGTTCTAACTTTTAACGCTCGGACGTGAAAGACCATTAAATAATATCAGTAAAAAGTTAACGATTTAAATTTTAATTTTCTATGATCTACAACTAATCGATGTGACAAAGAACAATATTTGATTATAAGTCGCATATCAGTCATAAACGAACAAGACAATCCAGGGTTACTATTTATAAATTTCACATCTAGATTCAATATCTAGTTCAGGCCGAGTGAACAATGTATCAATTCTTCTCATATTTGATCAAATGATCAATACATTTAACTCGATATTAGTTAGAATGTATTCGTCTTAGTATACTCTATAACAAGCGTATAAAATCATCTTCATATTGTCTATATTCATTTTATCCGTTCGTTAACGAATGAAAGACATGTTCAAATATTTGTATTGAATCAATTCATTGGCATGTTATCGTTCTTTTCTCTTGATTGGCTTGTTACCATTGAAAAATATATATCTTAGCAAACCCATTTTTAGGTACTCCATTGGATTGAACGGTATTCCTCCATAATAGTACAAAAGTTTTCTATTTTGCTTTTCTTATCTCAATCACACAAGACAACTACATAAACACATCAAACCCATCTCTTCTCCGATCATCACAATCTCTAAACCTTAAATACTAAAATAAATTAAAAGGAATCTACGTTGAAGGAGAGAACAGAGAAGAATGGGTCGCCAAAACGTTTTCGTAGTGTTTAGCCTCGTGTTCTTGGCCGTTCTTGGCCTCGCCGCAGCTGCCTCCTCTCCATCTCCTTCATCGTCACCCTCCAAAGCTCCTTCTACTCCCACAACCGATGTCGAAGCACCAGTGTCCGAGGACACCATTGGAACCACCGACGACGATGCAGCTGCTTCTCCTGGTGATGGTGACGTGGCTGTGGCTGGTCCTCTTGGAAGTGACTCCTCATACGGTAGTATTGCACCTTCAGGCCCAGCTGCTGACAGCGGTGCGGCGGCTCTTGGTGTCTCTGCGGTCGTCGTTGGTGTTACATCCATCGCCGGTTCTTTCTTGTTTCTCTGAGTTGTGTAGTATCATGAGAAAGATAAGATTATATTGAATGGAGACTATTTATATATATATGGATGATTGTGATGATTATGTTGTAATTTGTTGGGAAAATTGCCAAAACGGAACATAAAAACAACATAGTTGTCCCTATGGTATAAAATCATATTTGTCCATTTATTCTCCTTTTTATCCTTTCCATTTCTGAAATTTACTGAAATAAATAGTTTTATGAATCCAAAAAAATATTAAAAATATAAACAATTAATAAAACACTTATATATACAAACACATATTTTTTTTTTGGTTAAAAAACTTGATAAATAAAATTTTAAAATTACGTTCCACTAAAAGTGGAATTCGTCTTCCACGGAAAATGGGTTAGTAGAAAACGAATTCCAAAATAAACAAGTCCATCTACTTTTTTTAGAAGAAACAATCTAAAAATTATTAAAATTCTAAATATAAGGAATGCGAATTCTACTAATTGTAAATATCACTACTTTTCTTTTGAATGCAGTTTCTACTTTTATGAAGTATTCTAAAATTTCGGGTATGCGAAATCTAAACTTAACACGAACGTCTACAAAAAGTAGAAATTGTATTCAGAATTTTTGTCATGGTTCTACACAGTGTAGAAAGTGCCTTCTACGGATAAAAAATCAGTTTTTTCCAAAAATTAAGGAAGTTTCGGTTAAGAAAATATTCTAAAAATATTCTAATTTCCTAAAACGTGTCCTGGTCGATTTTCTTTGTCAAAATATCAAAAAAAAACGATTTTGGCTTTTCTTCTTCATCAATCTATGATTTCTCCATAGTTTTTCTTGTAATTTTCACAGGCTCTTGTTCTATAATGCATATCTATACAATATGTGGTGTTTGGGAATTTAGTGCAAGCACGGGATGGGTATTTTCGGCTGATGATAAAGGAGGTAGACTAATGTTATTGGAATCAAGTTCTACCTTAGAGGATTTTAAAAGAACAGTTTTGAAAGATTTTAGAAACCAAATGCAATTGGGTTAGGGGATATTTTTATGTGTCGTGTGTTTTAAAAAAAATATATATATTTTTACATTTTTTTTCTTCCTAAAACATTATGGAATTACCTTTTTTTTTTATCTTTTTCCATTAAAGTTTTTAAAAATGGTTTTAATTTATGTTTAATTTGATTAAGGAAAGGTTAGTTTTGGGATTATAAAAAATATTATACTATAGGGACAATTTAGTGATGGTTTTATACCATAGAGACAACTATGTTGTTTTTTTGTTCTGTTTTGGCAATTTTCCCTAATTTGTTTCCCCCTTTGTTATGAGAAACGTTGTCTTTGAAATAAAAATAAATACAGAATTACGGATCGAATAGTATGTCAATTTTTTATGTTTTCAAAATGCAAAATACATGATAATTCGGTAGATTCGTAACCACTGAAGGCAATCTTTTTTGAAATGCATATGTTTGATAAGAGAATCCCTAAATTATCCGATCCTTTAAGAAGTCGTCATAAAATTCATAAATAGTTTCCTTAATCAATTAAATTATAAGAATAGCAGCGGTGAAGTTTGCATTGTCCTCAAAACATGCTGCAGTTATCATAATGACATATCACCATTTAATGAAGAAAAACTTCACCTCCACTGTTTTCTGACAAGCAAGAAATTCAAAACAGAGCTGCAGGGAAGTTTGTCCTTGTTAAGTTTCAGAAAGAAAAAAAATACAATTGCTATTATTTTGTCTGTTTGAAGTAAATGTTGCTTATCAAAAACATTTAACTGGGGTATTTAGTTTAAATATAATTTTTACATAGCCGGATCTGAAATTTTGGGGGCTTGAAATATTTTTTTAAAGAATTTTATAAAAAAAAATTGTTTTCATAATTTGGGGCCTTTATCTATATAAAATTTGTCCAAAAATTTTGGAGTCGAGACCAATGTTTTATCCGGCTGTCCCCAAATCCGGCTTTGAATTTTTGTCAAGTAGGCTGCAAACATATGCATGGTCATTCATATTCAGACGTCAATTCTACAATTGTAATAACTACTAGTTCCACTTACAAGTACTAGGCAACTTATGAAGGGAAGTAACTATGTTTCACTAAAAAAAATATTACATCGGAATTTGAAGGGTGTAGTCACAAGCAAGTTTCTCGGTTGGTGTTGAGGATCGTTCACACTATTAGAAGCTCAGTGATTGACGTAGCAGAAGCTATAGAACTAGAGATCCGTTGATTTTGAGAATACCCGAAAAACTAGAATAATCACAAAGATCTTATTTATTCTAAGAATGCCTAAGATCAATGTTTTCTTAAATTCGTTGAGATCACCAATGATCTACCGAAAACAAGGAACAAAGAGAGAACTTTTAATTTTTATTAATCAAATTATCAACTCATAAATTACATAAAACCATAGCTTTAAAGACTATATATAATAAAACATAAAAACCCTAAAACATTAGAGAAAATTTATCTTAATAATAAATAAACTCTAAATAAAACACTAAATAAATAAGATATTTATCTTTTCTGCATCATTCTCTCCGGGTTGGAAAGATTCGTCCTCGAATCTTAACTGCTAAACGATGAAAATTGCCCACTTCCGATCTCGAACATCAAACTTTGTTTCAAGCTTGAACAACGTCAACGTGAGATTGAATGATCTTAAATCCTTATGCTCTTCCGCATTACGCTGACGTTTTGAAGATTTTATTGGGCTAATTTTCTCAAAAGCCCAATTAGCATTATAATCTTCAAAAAGTAAATTACCTAGTTCCAAGCGGCTGTCAACCACGAGAGGAATTATTATCTTTTGGAGAAGTACTTCACTGCAAGGATTGATGAAAGAGTAGCCAAGTGATATCAAATCGTCTAGTACAGACCAATTAACTTCTTTAGACTTTGATGTTCCACTTTTGACAACACTAAACAAATATCTTGCGTGTGCATCTGACGTCTTGAACACATATTTGCTCAATACAAAATCAATTGGCTCGACCACCATCATATCCTCACCATATCGATCATAGATGGCAGAAACTATTTCTTCACTTTCCAAGAACAAAATCATGATTCCAGAATTGAGTTTTGATTAAGAAACCAAAACACCAGCTCTGATACCAACTGATGTAGCGGAAGCTTTATAGGATAGAACTAGAGATCCGTTGATTATGAGAATACCCGAAAAACTATAATAATCACAAAGATCTTATTTAGTCTAAGAATGCCTAAGATCAATGTCCTCTTAAGAGGGGGTTATTGGAACATAAATTTATGTGGAATTTGATGATTTTAATAGTTGAGAGGATTTTACAAGTTAACTAGATTTAACAAATTTTATCAAATATTTTTACATAGATTTTCATTACTTTTGTATAGAATTCTATTGATTGTTATTAACTTTTAAAGTAAGAAATTAATGGTTGTAGAAAAAAAAAAGAAAGAAAATCATTTCAATTAAAGTAATTCTTAAACAACTTTTAAAAATGTTTATGTCACAAAAAAAACTCAAGAAATAAAATGACCAAAAAATTAATTTCTACTTCTTACTTTATAGATATATAAATAATTAAAAAAAATTATATAATTTCGAAATATATGTTTTAAATTTGAATTTTTGTAAAAAAAATTGAATTATTATTTTTGAAATGTTTAATTAAAAAATACGAAAGTGCTTTTTAAAACTATTTTTACAATTTTTATTTTAAATTTTTAATATTTTTTCTATTTTTTTAAGTTGTGAATTGTATAATGTTAAAATTGTGATTTGTATATTATTTCATTCTTCAATTTGAGTTTTTATATGTGAGTGTATTTTATTACATTGATTTCAAAAATCTTATGGGTATAGATGATATTCTCAAAATTGAGTACTATGAGTAAAAACAAAGAAAATTTACATCCCAATAACAATAGATTTTAATAGAATCTTAAAATCAATGAAAACTAAACTTTTCCAATAACAAAGGATTTTGAGTGGAATTTAAAAATCATCACTCCAATAACAATGGATTCTATTTAGATTTTAAAAATCCACAAACCAATAAGAATAGAATCTCAAAATTTAATAACTCTTCTATAATTCTTTGCCCAATAACCCCCCTAAATTAGTTGAGATCACCAATGATCTACCGAAAACAAGGAACAAAGAGATAACTCTCAATTTTTATTAATCAAATTATCAACTCATAAATTACATAAAACCATAGCTTCAAAGACTATATATAAAAAAATATAAAAATCCTAAAACATTAGAGATAATTTATCTTAATAATAAATAAACTCTAAATAAAACACTAAATAAATAAGATATTTATCTTCTCTGTATTAGTGATGGACCCATCTACGAGTGAAGAAAGAGCGGTATGCATAGTGCGAACGGGTTCAAATATTGGTGTATTACTCTTTTGGTCCTAATTCAACTAATACCTCTTTCTTTTTCTTTTTAGATATTGTTCCTCCCTTGAAGATCTTTTAGTCAAATTTATCAATATGTGACGACATATTGGAGGTATCCATGTAAAGTATAAATCAATAATCTAAAGCACCATCCTCAAGTCCTCATATATCATACTTGATAGAGAAGGTTCCACAATTATTACTAACCATCCGGATATTCAATATTCGTAAAAGGAATTTTTATCCTTCTATATAATATGTACGATTTGATGAGAACAAATTTTAAGAACTTTCAAAATCCTTTTGTAATTTATATTGTGAAAATCTTACATGCATCATGCCATTTTACTCGATCGTAGAAAACAACTTCTCAACTAAGACAATTTTAATGTAGATGTGGCAGTTGATTTCATGATCAACGTCAAATTACAGGGTTTTTTTTTATTGAGAAAATAACTAGAATAGCACTAAAAAAGTTTTTGTCACAAATATAGTTTCTAAGAATAAAAATGATCAAAATAGCACTTAATGTTTTATCAAAAGAGATAAATATACACTTATACCCCAATGGTAAATTAATTTAGACCTTAGGGCTTAGAGTTAAGGGGTGGGGTTTATGATTTAGGGTTTAGGGTTTAGGGTTTAGGGTTTAAAGTTTAGGGGTGGGGTTTAGGGTTTAGAGTTAAGAGGTGAGGTTTAGGGTTTAGAGTTTAGGGTTTAGGATTTAGAGTTTAGGTTTTAGGGTTTAGAGTTGGGGAGTGGGGTTTTGGGATAAGATTTCAAATTTTGAAAAATAAAAAAAAATTAAATTTTTCAAAACATAAAATGCTATTTCGGTCATTTTAGTTTTTCGAGAGCTATTTTTGTGATATAAATTTAGAAAAGTGCTATTTTGGAGATTTGCCCTTTTTTTCTTTAAGTATCCAACTTGCAAACTGGCTCACGTGCTGAAGTATTTATTTTTTCTTTTTTCACAAACATTTCATAGTTATAGTTGGAATTTTTTCATTTGTTTACCTTGATTTATAGCTTGCATTTTGAAGTAGTAGTTAGAAATGTTAGACGGTCGAGCTGCTGACTAAATTTGAACACTTTTGGTTTTTCTTCTAGACAGCCTAATTTAATATTTTTACTTGTCTTGTTTATCAGAACGCTACCATCTCTATTCTAAGCTAATTATGATAAACTTTCTGGCTTTTAATTAATAGCTCATGGTTTCAAAGCCTCTAACTCAGACTGGAAAGTTCTTCTACCTAACAGAAGTTTGGATTGGAAGCTTTCAGCCACAAGATGTTAATTAAACATAGTATTGATTACAATTTTAATAGAAATTACTTTGAAACTGTGATGGAAAAATATTGAGTAAACAGAAAAAAAATAAAAAGGAAAAAATGAGCAAAAATATATTTAATATTGTTTGAGTTAGAATATATTTACCGTCTTATTTGTCTAATGTAGGCGATGGTGATGGTGTAAGGGACACACTTATCAAGATGTGTCACTATGGGCTTAGACACGTGTTAAGCAGTGTGTAAAACTTACAAGATAGTAACAAATTGTCTAAAAGATAATAAAGTATATGTTATGAAAGTCATATATGGACAGCACCGAATATGTTGAAAATATAAAAGATGTGGGGTCCGCTGCACTATCTAACAAATGGGTTAGATCTGAACAACCTCCTAAAAGCAAAGAAACCGAAGAGGATACCACAAAGAAAAGTGAGACTGTATGTTACAGATGTGGATGTAAAGGACATTGGTCCCGTACCTATCGTACTCCCCCACATTTGTGCAAGTTATATCAAGAGTCCATAAAAGGAAAGGCTAAAGAGGTGAACCTCACGGAAAATGTTGAAGGGACCTCATACCTTGAATCCTCCGACTTCGCTAATGAGCTGGACTAGATTACTCCTGAAGAGAATCGAAATGCCTATGATAAGAGTATTGAATAGTTTTCAGTATTACCATGTATAATTATTATATTTCATGTTTTAAACAAATAATGATGTTTTTAACGTCATCTTATTGTATAATTATTATGTGTTTCTTTATATGAATGAATTTTATGTTTTTCTTTTATTAATATTTATAACAATTTCAGAAATGGATCAGAATACTAATGAAGCAAAATCCAAGAAACGGATTCGTGAAATATGCATACCAGATAGTGGAACAACACACACTATTCTGAGACAAAAGAGATATTTCTCTGATATAAAACAGACAAGAATTGTCGTCAATACAATATCAGGTCCTGCAGACGTGATTGAAGGAACTGGTAAAGCAAACTTTACTTTACCGAATGGAACAAAATTTTCCATAAATAATGCTCTATATTCTCCAAGTTCTAAAAGGAATTTGTTGAGTTTTAAAGACATATATCTTCACGGATATGATACTCAGTCTGCAACTGAGGATGGAAAGAAATACATGTATGTAACTTCTGAGAAATGTGGCAGAAAACACATATTGGAAAAGTTTCCAGAGCTTCCTTCGGGGTTACATCATACTTATATCGATGAGATCGAATCAAATCTTGTAGTAGAACGGAGCCCAGAAGAGTTCACGTTATGGCATGATCGCCTTGGCCACCCAGGAACTACAATGATGCGTAAAATCATAGAAAGTTCACATGGTCATCCACTGAAAATCCAGGAGATTTCTCAAGGGAATAAAATGACATGTGTTGCATGTTCTCTAGGAAAATTGATCGTAAGGCCATCGCCAAACAAAATAGATAAAGAATCACCAAAGTTCCTTGAAAGAATTCAAGGCGATATATGTGGATCTATACACCCACCTTGTGGACCATTCCACTATTTTATGGTATTAATTGACGCATCCAGTAGATGGTCACACGTTTGTCTATTATCATCTCGAAATGTGGCATTTGCGAGATTTATAACTCAGATAATCAAACTGCGAGCACAGTTTCCTGATTATACTATTAAAAGAGTTAGACTAGACAACGCTGGTGAATTCACATCCCAAGCATTCAATGACTATTGTATGGTAATGGGAATTGAAGTTGAACATTCGGTTGCTCATGTTCATACGCAAAATGGTTTGGCTGAATCTTTAATTAACCGTCTGCAATTGATTGCAAGACCATTGATCATGAGATCAAAACTTCCAACCTCTGTGTGGGGACATGCCATTTTGCATGCAGAAGCACTCATTCGGATCAGACCGAGTGCATACCATAAGTATTCCCCACTACAGTTAGCGTTTGGTCGAGAACCAAACATTTCCCACTTTAGAATCTTTGGTTGTGCGGTATATGTGCCTGTAGCACCACCACAACGTACAAAGATGGGACCACAAAGAAGATTGGAAATATATGTTGGTTGTGATTCCCCATCAATTATAAGATACCTAGAACCACAGACTGGTGACGTCTTTACAGCACGTTTTGCTGATTGTCATTTTGACGAAAATGTATTCCCAGTTCTAGGGGGAGAAAACAAAAATGTTGGAAGTGATATAAAATGGAGTGTACCATCATTGTTATATCTTGATCCTCCTACTAAAGAGTCAGAACTAGAAGTTCGACGAATTATGCATTTACAGAGTATAGCTAACCAGCTACCTGATGCATTTGTAGATACCAAGACGGTAACTAAATCTCATATACCAGCTGCAAATGCTCCTGCTCGTATCAAAATGCCAAATGAACAAGAAAAGGAGGATGACACACGAGAGCCAAAAACACGCCTGAAGCGTGGTAGACCTGTTGGTTCTAAGGATAAGAATCCTAGGAAACAGAAGAGAGCTGAAATATATGATGCACCCAAAATAGCAGAAAATATTTTGGAAGAAATAAATGATAAAGATTCTGATGAATCAGAGCATCATGAATCAGAGCATCATGAATCAAAAGATAATCATGAGATTTCTATTAATTACATCCATAATAAAAGGATATGGAATAGAAATGAACAAAATGACCTTGATGATGCTTTCTCATATATTGTGTCAAGTGAAATAAATGAAGAAATCGATGATCCAGAACCAAAATCTGTCTATGAATGTCAAAAGAGACATGATTGGGAACAATGGAAAAATGCAATATAAGCTGAACTTGATTCGCTTAATAAACGAAAAGTATTTGGATCTATTGTGCTCACACCTGCAGATGTGAGACCAGTTGGGTACAAATGGGTTTTCGTTCGAAAGCGAAATGAGAAAAATGAGATTACGAGATACAAAGCTCGTCTAGTGGCTCAAGGTTTTTCTCAAAGACCTGGAATCGATTATGAAGAAACGTATTCTCCAGTTATGGATGCCATTACATTTAGATTCCTGATGAGTCTAGCAGCTGATAAAAATCTAGAGATGCGTCTCATGGATGTTGTTACAGCTTATCTATATGGATCATTAGATACTGATATCTACATGAAAGTTCCTGATGGATTTAAAATGCCAGAAGCATTAAGTTCCAAACCTAAAGAGTTATGTGCAATAAAATTGCAAAGATCATTATATGGGTTAAAGCAATCTGGACGTATGTGGTATAATCGTCTCAGTGATCATTTAACAAAAGAAGAATATGTGAATGATCCTATATGCCTATGTGTTTTCATCAAGAAAACAATATCCGGATTTGTAATAATCGCTGTATATGTTGATGATCTTAACATCATCGGAACTCAAAAGGAAATACAAAAGGCATCAGACTATCTCAAAGGAGAATTTGAGATGAAAGATCTTGGACAGACACAATATTGTCTTGGCCTACAAATAGAACATTCACAAAATGGTATATTTGTGCATCAATCCACATACACTAAAAGAGTGTTGAAACGATTTAACATGGATAAATCAACTCCTCTTAGCACCCCAATGGTCGTTAGATCACTTAATATTGAAAGTGATCCATTTCGACCACCTGAGGAAAAAGAAGAGATACTTGGTCCGGAAGTACCATATCTAAGTGCAATTGGAGCACTGATGTACCTTGCAAATTGTACACGGCCTGATATATCATTTGTTGTGAATCTTTTGGCAAGATTCAGCTCATCCCCAACTCGAAGACATTGGAATGAGATTAAGCATGTTTTTCGTTACCTCCAAGGGACCATTGATTTAGGCTTGTTTTATCCTAAAAGTTCAAAAGGTCAAATGGTTGGTTTTGCAGATGCAGGATATCTTTCAGATCCACACAAAGCCCGATCGCAAACAGGATACGTTTTTACGATCGGAGGCACTGCTATATCTTGGCGTTCCCAGAAACAAACGCTCGTGGCTACTTCTTCAAATCATGCTGAGATCATTGCACTCCATGAAGCAAGTAGAGAATGTGTATGGCTGAGATCAATAAGCCGACACATCTGTTCAAGCAGTGGGATTGACGAAAATACGGAGCCAACTATTTTATATGAAGATAATGCAGCATGTGTTGCTCAAACAAAAGACGGATATATCAAAAGCGATAGAACGAAGCATATTCATCCGAAATTCTTCTCATACACTCAAGAGCTCGTAAAGAAGAAAGAGATTGAAGTAAGATATGTCCAATCATGCGACAATGCAGCCGACCTCTTCACAAAATCACTCCCTACCTCGGTATTCAGAAAACACATCCATAACATTGGAATGCGTCATCAGAAGGATCTATGACTGCTCATTCGAGGGGGAGCTTACGTAGTTGTACTCTTTTTACCTTACTATGGTTTTTCCCATTGGGTTTTCCTAGAAAGGTTTTTAACGAGGCAACAAAGACGTTAAGCGAGAGTGAATAGTGACACCGGCCCCCAAGGGGGAGTGTTATGAAAGTCATATCGAGACAGCACCGAATATGTTGAAAATATAAAGGATGTGGGGTCCGCTGCATTATTTACACAGTAAATTTCTTTTCTATATATATGATCGATTTCGATCATTTGTAAGATCATCATTCACTCTTCTCTTCTCTCTAATAATAATCTTTCTATCAGTATTAAAAATTCCACGGGTATAAAATTTTGTCCTTATTTAAATTCCTGCGATACAATAAAATTCCAGTTCTATTTATAACAGTATATAACGCCTCTTGAATTATAATAGAGAAGTTGATAAATTGATACTTGGTTACTAGACTCCCAAAGCAAACACAGTACCTACTAACATAAAGACACAGAAAAAGTCATGTTCTATTCCGGCAGTTTATGTTTCGTTGATCTTTCGATTTTTGCGCTGGCATTTGAGTTGTCTCCCCAAAATGTTATAAACTCCTTGTGATATTTTAGTTAAAAGTCTACTTAAAATCAGAGCAATAAGAAGAAACAAATAATTAGTGACCAATATTCAGTCGATGATATAGTGATATTCAATTTCTGGTACCTTAATATCAAAATTTTCCATGTTCTCGGACATGAGACTTTTCTTTCATTACATATTGGATTTTGAGACCGGTCTCACCTATATTTCCATATAGACCATTGTCAAACGAATCTTCATTGATAGACACGCTGAAAGGTCTTATTGTTTCTCCTTTAGGTTGCTGCAAAGTTTAAATACGATGGTGAAATCATATGGATAATTTTCATATACAAATTAAACTTATACAAGGAATTCTTTAAAAGACAAGTTTTCGAATAGCCATGTAAATGTGCCAGTTAAAATGCAAATAAAAGAAACCCCTAAAAAACACAGGAGTCCAAATTGATAACGAGAGATGAAACATATATTAAGATAATTACTTAACTTCTAAAATGTTTTAAACAAAACTTCTAGAATGTTGATCGTCTATATATGATATGTCTTCTCTTAATTCAGATACATAAATGGAAATCATTACGAGCCGTTTCATTTCAATCAAACCTGAAGTTTTCAAAGTTTAGGTTTCAATCATGGTTGAACAAAAAAATAAGTTTTCAGTCATAAAGGATAGAAAGGTACATGGTTACTTCCTGGGAAATTCATTGACCTTTCTTCTTTGAGAAGCTCAATGAATATTGTGGATTAAAGATCCCATTTCTGGAATGAATTAAGATGATATAACTAGAATGCTATACTGAAACTGATATAAGAGACACATGAATAAAAATATGTATTTATGGAAATATTGTATGACTGCATAGGATAGTAGTGCAAATCTGTTGCTATGGGTTTATTTGCAAAAACGACTGATCTCATATTGATCTCTTTTTCATGTAAAAGTATCATTAATTATTGTTAATAAGAAAGTTAATATGCGGCTAATCATATTTGGATTCTTTAATAGTACTAGATCCGTGTCCGCGCTACGCGCGGATTCTATATTATAAAAAATTTAACTTTTAAATTATTTTGAATATTTAAAATTATTTTGAATTAAACTAGAGCAAAAAAAGCTTGGAATGTTTAAAACAATAATGCAGGTGATTATAGATAAAATATTTCATTAAAATTTTTAAAGGGAAATTTTCATATTTACCAACTCGTACATTATTCATGTTTACCGCTAAAAAAAACATTTTAAAAAAAGAAATTTTCCATGTTTACCCTCTTCGTTAAGAAGCAAAAGACCTTGCTTTTTATATATAATAAATAATTATTTAAATAAATAAAAAATTATATTTTTGAATTATACTTTTTCAAATTCGAACTTTCTAATAATTTTTTTTCTGAATTTGTTTTTTAATTATCTTTTGAAAATTGAAAATTCTTTTGGAAACTACATTTTAATTTTCTAAATAATTATTCATTTATATATTTATTCGAATCCTAAATTCCATATTCAAAAAACCCAGTATTAGGAATGTGGTATTTTTGGTATTTCCCTTTTTAAAACATTGTTATATTGATAGATTTTGTATTTCAAAATTTTATTTTTTTGTTTAATAATTATATGTTTTTATTGTTTTATTTTCAATATTTTCTCCATGTATCTTCTTTTCTCTTTCAATTTTATCAGGTTAATTATATTGACAACTTTTATTTTATTTTGATATATTCAATTTCCGTATGTTTGACATAATCTATGATTCATTTAAAAATATTTCATGTTATTTCTTCAAAAATTTAGCATAGATATCAACTAATTTTAGATAGTATTTTCCTTTTCTAATTTATTTTTACATTGGTTTTTTCTTTTTGATAAACATGATTATTTAAAGGAAAAATTAGAAAAATGAGACACTTTGAACTTTGGTTTGTCACAATAGGATTTGTAGAAGATGTTTTAGGAAATTATGATTTTAATTCCTGTAAATACCATACTACCCTTAATTTTGAATTATTATTATAAATTGTAATTTTCGTAATTGATTTTAAATGTTAAAATATTAAAAAGTTAAAAATAACAAAATTTTAAAATAGACAAAAGGGAGACGTGGCCACCCTTATACCCTAATTTATTTTTCTTCTTGTCTTCTCCGCCGCAAAGTCATGGCTCTCTTCCATGGCAATTTAGGGTTCAATGGAGAGAACCCATGTTCTTCGTCAGTGTTTCATCTGCCCGTAATCTCTAATCTTGTCTCTGTAAACACAACAATTGGTTCCTGGAATGTGGCAAACCACGCCTATTGTTACACATGTAAGTCCCATCACGCGTTGGTTCTCCGACCATATAAACATCGTCAAACTGATTCTCTTGTGTTTTGTCTTCTGCTTTCTTTCTGCTGTGTCTATTGTTCGGTTTTATGCATGATAAAACCTGGTTTATATACTTGTTGTTCTCACTTTTTATGGTTTATTGTTGCTCATCAGGTTGCTGATTATCTGAATACTACAAAAGAATCCCTTCTGATGAAGATGGCGTGGGAGATGATGAACCCTGAGTACAAAAAGGTATTTTTGCTTTCATCCTGTCTTTGATTTTCTTGAATTCTGCTAACTGTTATGTTGACGTTCTTGTTAATGATACTTACATTTTCTATCGATTATGAGGGAATGCATAGGAAACCTACAGCAGTGAAAAAGAAAGATCCTATTAGTAAGACTGCTGCTCCTCCTAGTAAGAAAACTTCTGCAACCACAAGCCTAAGCAATGCAGAAAGCGAAAAGAAAAAGGTCGGTGCTACTTTTCTTCCAGCTCATTTTCTGTTATAGTTTGATATATTTTTAGATCTTCTTTAGTTTTTCAAATGTAGCTAAATTTCTTGTGTCTTCTTGTGTACAGAGACTTAGTGCATATATCAATTTGGATGTCTTGGATAAGCTATTTGATGATGTAAGTTTACCCCGTCTCTCTAGCATTATCTGTCACATTATCTAGCCTCTTGTTTTTTTGTGTAATTTCTTATGTGTATTCACTTCTGTGTAGGAGAACTCTCCAAAGATGACTAAGTTGGAGAATCAGTTGTTGTTGGTGACCAAGTGAAAAATTCACAGCAAAGCAGCGAAGAAGAATGCCTTTTGGAACCTGAGGGTTCTGAAGAAGATGCACCAGAAGAAGATAAACCAGTCTGGAACAAGGATTATAGTATTGAAGAAGCTAATGGAGGAGAGGATGAATTATATGGCGGAGCTGATCTTGAATATGAAAATCAAGATGAAGCAGAATATAACGAAGATATTATTCGGTGATCTCATTTTACATTGTGAATTGATCTCAACAACATTGATTATTATTACTTTTTTGACAAAAATCACTGAAATTACATTCATCATCTTTCCCAATCTAATAAATGAAAGCCTTCCACATTGTTCAAAAGAGTGCATCTCTATTTTGTTTTCCTCTGCAGATAGAGTAGTAGTTTCTAATGGACTAGTAGTTTCTAATGTTACCATTCGACCTTTTGTCTACTACGAAACTCCACTCTTCACTGCAACTAGACATTCATTCACCAGATTAAACATAGATTAGAACCATGTTGTATTGATAGAGAGAATAGATGATTATGTGGATGAAGAAGAGAGAACACACAAAAAACGAAGAGAAAAAGATCGTGGGAGAAGGAGAAAAACGTGGGAGAAACTATTCTATGAGATATTTAGAGAAGATTTAGCTTAGATTTAGGAAACATCTTTAACCGAATATGGAAGTTTCCATATTTTCCGGATTTTCCGTAGAATATATATCCTAGCTAACTCAGAACACAGTAGAGTAGATGTGAAACATATTCTTCCTTAAGCGCCACATAAGGTAAAAGGCAGAACATGTTATGGCACAAAATATAGATAAGGTATATCACTGCGTTGTGGTTATATGTAGTTATCAAGCTTTAGGTATACCGAAGACATCTTTCTTGATTATAATGTTTTGAAATACAGCTTTGTTAGAATATATATGAAATACAGCTTTGTTAGAATATATATGAAACTCTCTTTCAGGGTCTTGATATCTTCCAAATAAATTACAAAAGCTGGTCATTCTTCTGGTTCCGAAACCATCTTCACCAATTGAGAACAATCTGTTGCAAACGTAACCTGAAATTGACGTAAGTTCCTCATGCATTCCATTGCCCATAAAAGTGCTTCCATCTCCGCATGAAGAGGCGAAAGACTAGCCCTTACATTCCTCGCCCCCAGTAATCCATCGAAACCTTCCAAAGTACTAAGCCAACCTTGTCCTGAAAACTTAGCACCCTCCTTCCACGAGCCATCCGTAAAACACCATCTTCCTGGGATCGACGGCAATACCGTGTCTATTCTTGGTGTTGGCGTCCTCTGGTCATTTACTACTTGTGCCTCAGCCCATAATGTTGATTCTGTTTCCGCCAATTTAATCATATCCATAGGATCTATATCCAAGTTGCTGAAAACTTTATTATTCCTACATTTCCAGATATACCATAGAATCCATGCAAACTGGTGATCCTCCATCTGCGGGAAAACTCTCCAGAATAGATGATCCATATTTGTAAATAGGGAACTTGTTGGAAAAAAACTATTAGCTAACCATTTTCATGTTTCTTTTTCAAAGAGCTTCCATATCAAGTTAAATTTCTTATTGATGTTTTTTATTTGTTATTTTTTCTAATTTAGTTTGGGAGTATGATTCTCATGTAATCTACCGTAAAATAAAACTTGTTAACATTGTTTTGTTGGACTCTTTTGAAGTTAGTTTCGATAAGTTAGTATATATATCTATTAATTTTTTAGATTTTTTTTAGCAAAAAAATAAAAACTTTTAGATATTTTTCTTTTTATATCTTTGGTAGCTTATTTTGAGAATTTTTTTTTAAATATCATTAATTAGATACTACTTTTAAAGATGATTTTGTCAATGAATCATATTGTGAGAATGGTAGACTTGAACATGTCTTTGCTTGAGTTGTTGCATAGAAGTTGGTGAGACTGTATAAGGAGTTTGGTTTCAGGCACGTGAGTAACAGTTGCCTTTCAAGACATGGACAATGTTTGGGGTGGAAACTACTTTAGTTGTTAATGTGTTTATTATTTAGAGAAGGGATGAAAGAGAGAAGTTGCATACATGTTTGTTGTTGCTGATATTATTAGAGCAAGATGAGTAAACCACTTTTGTTTGATTCTGCACTTTCCATAAATAGATGATTCCCAAATCCAGTTTTTCATTGCATTAGTCTGATTTGACACCATTGAAAAAAATTGTTTGCCTCTTGATCTCACCTAAAAAGAATCCACAAAACCTTATTTGAGTCGTCATTTCCTTTGGCATCTTCATACGAGTGCGGATACTGTAAGCATATAATAAAACATCAAAACAACTATAACAGATACATATCATTAGCAACATGAGACAAACTACTTTAAACACTTTAAAATTAACCTGCGATTTATAATTCACAATGCATTATCGTAAGAGCCAGCTCTTTGTTCTTAAAGGTAAAATAAAATGCAACTTTATTTCAGAATAAAATATGTTGTTATAGTGTTTTTGATTATCAAAAGTTATGTCATTTCTCTTACTATATGGGGCTTGTAGTCGAAGAAAATCATGTAAGTAACTACCACCCATTTGCTTGACATTCGTGCTTCTTGTATGTAAGGCATCGTCAATCTCGTAATAATCAACGAAAGCTGTCTCCTTTGTTTCCAGAAAAACCTAAATCCTCGATTTCTAAATTTACTAAACTATACCTTCAGGTCATCATTTGAGACACTCAGGCTTGTTTTGTCCACTCAGAGACTCTTGCAAGGTTTTGCCTGCAAAAACAAAAGGTCCATCAGAAAGTGTCACGATAATATCATTACCAAGAATAGAGTCATGATAACATATCAAGCATCTAAAGGAATTTAAATACATACCAAAAATCATTTGAAGAACATTCTCACTAATTCATATCAATTGCAATTAAGGGGAACAAATTTATTGGTTTGAGAATATGAGGCTGTACCTTATCTTCAAGGAAGAGCAGCTCAACGCCAATGAACGTCCCAAATTTCACTGGAAACTGCCGATGGAACCATGAAGGTTGATTTTGAAGCCATAAAATCTGGAATCTTTTTTGCTGGCCTATGGAGTAGTGCAAGATCGAAAACCCGAGGAATATATATATATATATATATATATATATATATATATATATAATAGAGCTGGGGAAATCGAAGGGGCATCTGACATTGGAATGTTTTATTATTAAATAAGGCTTTCAGGAATCTAAGTGGTCATTACGGAGCTGCTGAACGGTTGTCTTTAGGGTTTTTGGATTGTGTTTAGGAGTTATACCGGGAACGTTAGAGAAGGGAATGGATACAGATTTCATGAGGTTAGATGACGACATGTAAATCTTGATGATGTGACACTTTCATTGGATATAAATATTTTGGTTGATGTGGCATAGTCTATGATGTGGCACTTTCATTGGATATAATATGTTGTTATAGTGTTTTTGATTATCAAAAGTTATGTCATAAGAGATCTTACTATCTGGGGCTTGTGGTCGAAGAAAATCATGTAAGTAACTACCACCCATTTGCTTGACATTCGTGCTTCTTGTCTGTAAGGCATCATCAATCTCGTAATAATCAACGAAAGCTGTCTCTTTTGTTTCCAGAGAAACCTAAATCCTCAATATCTAAATTTACTAAACTATACCTTCAGGTTATTATTTGAGACATTCAGGCTTGTTTTGTCCACTCAGATACTCTTGCAAAGTTTTGCCTGCAAAAACAAAAGGTCCATCAGAAAGTGTCACGATAATATCATTACCAAGAATAGAGTCATGATAACATATCAAGCATCTAAAGGAATTTAAATACATACCAAAAATCATTTGAAGAACATTCTCACTAATTCATAGCAATTGCAATTAAGGGTAACAAATTTATTGGTTTGAGAATATGAGGTTGTACCTTATCTTCAAGGAAAAGCAGCTCAACGCCAATGATCGTCCCAAATTTCACTGGAAATTGCTGATGGAACCATGAAGATTGATTTTGAAGCCATAAAATCTGGAATCTTTTTTGCTGGCCTATGGAGTAGTGCAAGATCGAAAACCCGAGGAATATATATATATATATATAATAGAGCTGGAGAAATCGAAGGGGCATCTGACATTGGAATGTTTTATTATTAAATAAGGCTTTCAGGAATCTAAGTGGTCATTACGGAGCTGCTGAACGGTTGTCTTTAGGGTTTTTGGATTGTCTTTAAGAGTTATACCGAGAACGTTAGAGAAGGGAATGAATACAGATTTCATGAGGTTAGATGATGACATGTAAATCTTGATGATGTGGCACTTTCATTGGATATAAATATTTTGGTTGATGTGGCATAGTCTATGAGTCTCAAATTTAGTTACTTTTATATAGTAAAGATTACTTTCTACATCATGAGGTGATTCTCTCATTTGTTTTTTTTTTGTTCTTTTTACTATCTCGTATCCCTTATATATTAAATGATAAGCATTGTATTAAATGCATTCACATTAAAATGGACACGTAACAACCTCACAATGATTTGATAATAAATATGCTAATGCATTCACACTATATTCATAAATGTGTTCACATTAAGTACTTTGCGCATCTTTTAATATAAAACTCACATGCATACTTTTAATAAAACTCTAGATTTTTTTGATTCGAATCCAAAGAGATAACGAATCAACAGCCTAATTCGATCTATTATCCGTTTTGATTCGATTCATTACCCGTTTTGATTTGAATCAAAAAATCTGGATATCCGTAACTCTACGAAGCAAATCAAATATTAAAGTACAATATCCAAAAACAAAAAAAATCACAAATACCAATATTTTTAGGAACAAATATATTTATTTTTTGTCGACAGGAACAAATATATAATTCGATATGTTATATGCATATATATATTTTTATATGTAAAGAATTATATATAGACGTTATATATATATATTATAGTTTATATAAGTCTTACAACATTTTTATGAACTAAATTTATTATATTAGGCACTAAAATTTTAAAAGTTAAATAATGCTTTATTTTTTAATAAAATGTTATTATTAAAATTTTCAATTATTTTAAAAATTTTAATTTATTTACGGATCAAATCGGATATTCTTTAAAATTTTTAAAAAAATTCGGATATCCGAGTCATTGAATATCCAGGTGGCTAAAGATCGAATCAACACGAATACCTCCAAATACCTGGATATTCGATCTGTGTCCACCCCTATTTAAGGATACAATTTTATTTTCTTTATATGAAAAAAATTCACTAATGTCAAGGCCTTTTATTTTTAATTAATTTTAATTTTATATTTCATGTATTATTTTTTAAAAAATGTCATTAATATTAATTAATAATATCCCCTATATATTAATCATGGAACATTACAACATGTTTTGATAGCCATGTGTCATCACCAGAACGATTTTCGGAATCGTTAAAAAAATAAGTTGGTCCATAAAATTATATATTATATTTTTCATTAAAATAACTACAAATTGATTATATACACACAAAATAATATTCTTTCTTTCCCTAAATAAAAGCTACGGAATTATTTAATAAGAATAACATATATATGATAATTAATGATTATGAATTTATACATATTTGATAACAATTTTTGAATCTTTTTTAATTTTATATTATTAAAAGAAATTAAACAATCACATTAAACATTTAATATAAAAAATTTAGATTTTTTCGTATATGTTATATTTAGAATTTTAAAACGACTATATTAATAAAAATGGTAAAAGTCCCACATTGAAATTTTGTAATCAATGGTTTAACTTTTTTTATTCAAGTAAAATAAAAATGAGTATAAAGTCTCATTAAAAGATATTCATATTATATATATATATATATATATATATATATATTAATATCATATAAATTAAATTATATAATATAAATATATAAATTTATTAATTTCAAAATTTGCAGTGAAAATTTATTGAGATTTCAATATTTTAATTTTGAAATTCGTATTGGAACAATTCACATTAAATTTTTGTGATTAATGGTTTAAATTTTTATTACAGCAAATATACAAATGTTAATAAAATCATATGAGTAGAAAGTGTAAATAATAAATATATATTAAAATATACTATATATATTTATGTCATTATCACTAACATTTAATTATATACCATATAAAATAAATAAAATAATTATTTTGATTTATTTACTAAAAATATGATTGTAAATTAACAAAAGGTATTGGTTTTGATCCTAGAAATCCCAAAAATACACTTTTTTAAATAATTTAGTTTTGATATTTATTTCAAAAAGACTTTTAATGAAATATCATGAAAAGATTACAATCAATTTCTTTTGAGTTTGTTCGAAGAATGAGAGATTTGATCATTCGTCTAATATTTTTTTCTCCATAACTCAATACAGCTACTATAATTTTACCAAACAGAACTTATGATCCTAGTACGTTGGGATTTGATTATAATCTGAACCGAACTATGATTCGAAGATATCCAAAATTAGTGTAATATGTTAATGTTTTTTATATGTCAAAGTAATTTAGATATTTTATATTATTTAAATATTTTTGTAGTTTGTTTTATTTATTTTTAAATATCTTTTAATTAATTTTTATATTTTAAATAGTTCAAATTAGATTTATGAATAATTTAAATATTTTGACATTTTTGTCAATTTTTGAGGTTTAAAAAATATATTTTGGGACGATTTCGGATATTGGTTGTAATTCGATCTAGACCGAATCCGGAAGAAACTGAACCGAATCTGATAATTAGTAAAATCCGAACTTAAGAGCATAATACTAAAAATTTAAAAATTCAAACCAGTTGAACCAAAATCGACGGACCTCATAACTCTTAGGTATATGATATATTTAAGAGACCAATATTTATTTTCATCATTTTATATCGATAAAGGTTGTAGTGGTATAAAATATTAAAACCGAATAAATATTAGTATAAAAATTTATTCCGCGCATATGAGCGGGTTATGATCTAGTTTTGTATTAATCCTCAACAGATCTTCGAATAAAGTGATCAACATGTATGTAAAGACTAAAAGACATGAAGCGAATCTATATTGGTGATTATTTAGGCTTAGTGTCAGTTGTTTAATCTTTTTTTTAGGCTACACTGGTTTCGCATTAGTCAATTTTAAAAATGTTTTCCTCTAGTTTGTCAAATAAGCATATTTTTGTTTTGTGTTTACATAGGTATATTATGACTTGTGATAGACCTATGGCAAACTAAGGTTGAGAATGGCGACATGCAATTCGCGGTTTTCAGTGAGGAATTGTCAAAACCGCAATTGATCACCATTCACCACTGTCACTCAAAAACGCACACTAGTAAAAAACAAAAAGTAAATACGCAAATTATTTTTGTATATATGCAGAATCCAAAAAACGCACTTTAAAACTACTCCCACGTAAAAGATAGTGGTTCAGTTGAAAACCGCACCTGTGTAAATAATATTTGTTTCAATATAGCACAAAGTCTACGTTTCAAATATCATCGACTCACGTACCACTATTTATAATATTAATGAAAAGTACCTTAAGTTACTTGTTATGTTTTTGATAGGATATAATAATATTTTGACTTGCATTGTGTATAACTTTTTGGGTTACAAGTTCCATTTGATTTATTTTTAAATAATATAATTTACTTTATTAGTTTACGATTCTTTTTGAAAATATAGATTTTATTCATCTAAAATACTTTATGAAATTAATATTTATTTTTTCTTTTCACAATTTTAAATCCAAAATATTTTACTTTTTATTTAATTTCTTATTTAAAAAAAAAACAGAAAACAAACAAACTAAAATCATATATTTTAATAATAAGAAAATAATTACAACAAAATTGAACTAGAAAATTGGTTCAATATCAAAATTCGGCTTTTTATTTAAATTTAAAGTAAATCATGTAAACTTAAATATAATTGTTAATACTTAAAAAAATAGTTATGTTAGTTATACTGATATATTTCTTTTGCATTATTTATATTTTTAAAAAATTTCAATTCCACAAATTATATTTTCACCAATCAAACACAAATCTGCACCGCTAATTTTCTCAAAACCGCACTTATCCCGCAAACCGCACAAACCACAATTGGACCGTACCGCACTTCAATTCCGCACCACTTTTATTACCAAAACCGCGGTTACCATTCGGATCCTAAAGCTAAGTGGCATAAAATATTTCTCCTTAGTACAAAGCAGATTGTAGGTTCTTGGGAAACATATGAGAAAGACTGCATGAACCTTCCTACCAGCTTTCACTATTCTTGGCAGACTAGCTCCTGTCATCGCTGCTTCCCAGTCTACTCAAGATAACGACCTGAGTTTTCCAACTTGTATAGTTTCTTTACGAAGAAACAAACATTATTTATCCATTTGGTTAAGCTATTCAACGTGGCTCCCTTCTGACATTGACCCCATTCATTGTGTCTTTCTTTTAGTTAGCAACTTTCCAGCAACGATGTGACAAATCTCTTACACTAAGTCTCGTGTTTCGTCCAAGTTCCCACTTGTGCACTCACACCGTTCATTACTTCCTTTGATCGCAATTATTCAACATTCAAAAAGTGCGTCTACATCTTTATAACATCATAGTTTTAGCTATTGATGATAGAATTGGCTCATAGTTACAGTGTCCTACTCTCTCCTTGACTCATGCGCTATCTTCCAACCTCATCAATGCTGTAACGCAGACCCAATATCTTTCTTATTCATTGATTTTTGAGTTCTTGTTCTTTACCCTGCAAACACACCATTGGCATTGGGTATTTGACTATGCTTCTTCTTTTACCAAAATACCCAATAATTCAAATATATTACATGATACTTTAGTTATATATATATATATATATATATATTGAAAATCTGATGTTTTACCTTTTAATTAATGTATTTACTTGAAAATCTGAATATAAAAAATATAAGTGTTAGATTTTAGTGGATTTTTTTTTTTAAATAGGACAAAAAATAATAAAATAATATTTAATGTTTTTAATATATGTTTAAGAAATCTGTCAATTATTTAAGATACATAAAACTTACAACCTTTTAGTCTGGGGCTTTTAAAAAGCCGGTTGTAATCTAGTCTAGTATATATATACTTGCATATCTCTTCGTCATCTCTACCTTCGCCTACAAGAAGCTAACATCTCTCACCAAACGAAACTTACCAGAAAGAGAAACTTAACGAGCATGCGGGTTATCTCATGGCTGTTCGATTCAGAACTTTCTTCCCGGAGAAGACGAACACCAAAATCTCCGACGCATTTGGATTCCACCGACAGCGCCACGTCATCGTCGCTCAGCGAAGCCACCGGCTCTACCAGCCTCCACAGCAGCCTCTCTCTCCAGACGCTCCCTTCCGTTCCCTCTCTCCAGAAAATCCCCTCCGAGACTCTCGCCGTCGCCGTCTCCCACTCCGTTACCTCCTCTTTCAAACTCCGGGAACGGAGTCTCCCCGTCACTTGTCTCGCCGTCAACGGCGGTTATATCTTCGCGGTCTCCGGACACGAAGTCAGCATCTACGACCGCGCCATGTGTGCTCATCTCGACACTTTCAACGGCCAGGATCCTTTCTCAGGATCCGTCAAGTCTGTCGGATTCTACGGTGAGAAAATCTTTACTGCTCATCAGGACGGTAAAATCGGAGTTTGGAAATTAACCGCCAAAAACGGTTACAAACAGTTAACGACTCTGCCCACGTTAAACGACCGTTTGCGACGTTTCGCTCTTCCTAAAAACTACGTTCACGTTCGCCGTCACAAAAAACGTCTCTGGATCGAACACGCTGACGCCGTTACCGCTCTCGCCGTTAATAACGGGTTCATTTACTCCGTTTCTTGGGACAAGACCTTGAAGATATGGAGAGCCTCCGATCTTCGTTGCCAGGAATCTATCAAAGCGCACGATGACGCCGTTAACGCCGTCGCCGTTTCTACTAACGGCACCGTTTACACTGGATCCGCGGATAGACGTATCCGGGTTTGGGCGAAACCCGCAGATTCGAAACGGTACAAGTTAGTTGCGACTTTGGAAAAGCACAAGTCGGCGGTTAATGCTCTGGCATTAAATGAGGATGGTTCGGTTTTGTTCTCCGGTTCGTGTGACCGGTCAATTTTGGTTTGGGAGAGAGAGGACAGTTCCAGTTACATGGCGGTGAGTGGCGCTTTGAGGGGACACGATAAAGCAATACTGAGCTTGATTAACGTCTCCGATTTGCTTCTAAGTGGATCTGCTGATCGGACGGTCAGGATTTGGCGGCGCGGAACAGATGGTTGTTATAGTTGCTTGGAGGTGCTTTCCGGTCACACGAAGCCGGTTAAGTCGCTTGCAGCGGTTAAAGATTCGGAGTTAGACGGTGTCGTTTCAATCGTTAGTGGAAGTCTTGACGGGGAGGTTAAGTGTTGGAAGGTCTCCGTCACCAAACCGGATAATTTAGTTTACACGGATCTCATTGCATAATTTTTAAAATAGTTATTTATTGTTTTTCTTTTTGTGATATTACTATTTTATTTGTTTGGCGAACAACAATTTGGCGTTTTTTAACCGTCACTTTACAAAAAAAAGGAATATTACAATACGTGACAGAAAGTTTTTATATATTCGTGTCATGTAAGATTGCAAAACAATAGATAGAAATAAACTAATAATGGTATTAAGAATAACAAGGTCATTAGTGGTTTAATAAAATGGATAAACCGAACGAGTGGAAACACATGTACATGTAGGGCTCTACATTTTATCCGTTAAATTTTATTCGATTCTTTATTCGTCTCGATTCGATCCGAAATTTCCGGATATCCGTAAACTTTCGAAGCAAAGGAAATATTAAAAATCAATATCCGTTAAAATCGAAGCAAATCACAAATATCAAAATTTTGGGAAGCGGATATCCGCTCCGATCCAGAAATATATAAATATATATACATCTTGATTATACTTAACCTTTTAAATGTATAAGTTTATATAATTATTATTATAACATATGATTTGACAAATTCTATTCACATTATTACTTATATAAAAGTATTACATAAAAAAAAGGAAAAAAAAATTATAAAACAGTTATAACTTTTCTCTTAAGTTTTGTGTTATTATAATTGTTAACTAAGTTTAAAATTTACAAAATATGTAGTTTCACTATTTCTTTTAGTTTTTATTATGTATATCATGCAAAAAAAATATTAAAAAATAAATTTGTATTAATTTTTTAAGATTATTTGTATTAATCAAAGCAGATGAAATATCCGTAAGTATTCGTAAATATCCGCAAATATCTATTTATTTTTCAGATATCCGTTTTTCCGGATATCCGTATATTTCTGAAGCAAAGCAAATCGAAAAATTAGATATCCGTAATATACGAAACAAATCACAAATACCTTCAAAAATCCGGATATCCGATCCGTGTACAGTCATATTTACATGTTTTCAGGCGTAGGAACGAAGATGCTGTCTGCGCCACCTTGAAACCTGGGGAAATCTATGTGGTGATGTTTGATAAGTCTATGACATTCGCTCTGTATTAGATTCTGTAGAGGTTTGGGATTGGTTTGTAGACAATTATACTTTGAAAATATGATTGGTGGACATTAGATTTAGTCGGAGGGAGTACATTATAAATATTCGCATGCAAAAGTTAATGTACCAAAGTGAGATTTTCAAGACACATAAGATATACCGAAATAAGAAGTCCAAGACCCGTGAGAGTGGATAAGACATTTTATATTTTTTTTTAATAACTAAGATTTCTTGTCTTGGACGAAATTAGCTAAAATTGTTCTAAAACTGAAATCGAGACTAACCCCTAGGCCTATAAAGTATAGTTTTTAGTTTTACACATAACATCTATTAGTGGGAACTGGGATGCGAATTCAAAAGAAATGTGAGTTTAATTTTTTCTTGGTCGAAAAATGTGAGTTTACCAAGATAACATAATTACTGTGTTTACCTTTATAATGATCATTGATGTATTTTAACCCAAAGTGAGAATTATCTATGAGAAAAGGGTAATTCGTTAGGTGCTTCATCTCTTGTATTAAGGTGAGAAGTGGAGAAGATAGTAGACAGACCCACACTATAATAATGTTTTTGTTTTCTTATATTGAAGGAATCTTTTTTGACAAACAATATTGTTGGTAAAGAACTAAAAAATTCCTGTATCAGAGCCTTGGAAAACCAACCTAAAATTTTAGCAAACAATGCCAAGAGATTTTTAGTCTCTCATGTATTAGGAGTTAGGACTAATGAACAATTTATATTCATTCATTGGTGATAACTAAATACTATTACTGTATCATATCCATAGCAATATAAGTTTCTAATAAAAAGTATGCATCACAAATTACTCTACAAATAATGACTGGAAATTATAAAATTTTGATACTGCAAATTTAATTTTTATTAGTTTATCGATGCATCGTGTTTCAATCATTAGATCATGCAATTGTTACACTCTTTTTGCTGCCTAATTGACTTTTTAGCTATTTTCATATATATATATATATATATATAAATGAGATCTAGCTACAGTAAATGAATCTATTATACTCCCTTTGTTCTTGAACGTAAGATTTTCTAAAGCGTTCACGATTATTAAGAATTTAATAAATATTTATAATTTAATTTTTATTTTATTTTATTATACACTTTGCAATAACTTTTCACCAATGAAATTTAATCAATTTAAATATTTTTATTTAATGTTTCTTAAAAGTATAAAAAAATACCTTAAACATATAGAAAATCTATATTTATGGAACAATTAAAAAATCTAAAACATTCTATATTTTTTGGGAAACGGAGGGAGTATGAGATTGCTTAGCCATTAACTTAAAAACAAAATGCGGTCTTCTACTCGGGATCGAATGAAAAAGGCCTGAGACTTTTATACCAATGGATAAGATTATACTATTAAATAAACTATCACTGACAGACTGTAATCCATTCATTCTGATTACACAAAGCAAAACTACAATTATAGTGAAACATCTCCTTTTCATAGGTAGACCAGAAAAATGGAATTATAAGCTTCTTTAGCACAAACAAAAAAGTACAAAATCATTTTTCAATGGAAGAAAATTACTTGGAAATATTAAAGAGTGTTACTTGGAAAAGCCGACAAAGAAAACAAGGGGGACTTAGAAACTGGACAAAGATGAATCACATAAAATGCAACTTGTAAATAGTTCTACAGAAATTGCATGATAAAATACATTTTTATTTATTGTCTTTGGTCAAACAAGTACATTTTAATTAGTTAACATTTAATTAACATGGTGTGACTTATTATCAAAACAATTTTTAATAGTACTTTTTTGCCAACCAATCAATAATACTGGAGTCAAAGTATCTAGGGCTGGACATTTTATCCGTCAAATTTGATTCGATTCGTTATTTATCTCGATTCGATCCGAAATTTTTGGATATCCGTAAACTTTCGAAGCAAAACAAATACTAAAAATCAATATCCGTTAAAATCGAAGCAAATCACAAATATAAAAATTTTGGGAAGCGGATATCCGCTCCGATCCGGAAATATATAAATATATATACATCTTGATTATACTTAATGTTTTAAATGTATAAGTTTATATAATTATTATTATAACATATGATTTGAAAAATTCTATTCACATTATTACTTATATAAAAGTATTACTTAAAAAAGAAGAGAAAAAATTTATAAAACAATTATAACTTTTTTCTTAAGTTTTGTGTTATTATAATTGTTAACTAAGTTTAAAATTTACAAAATATGTAGTTTCACTATTTCTTTTAGTTTTTATTTTGTATATCATGCAAAAAAAATATATTAAAAATAAATTTGTATTAATTTTTTAAGATTATTTGTATTAATCAAAGCGGATGAGATATCCGTAAATATTCGTAAATATCCGCAAATATCTATTTATTTTTCGGATATCCATTTTTCCGGATATCCGTATTTTTCCAAAGCAAAGCAAATCGAAAAATTAGATATCCGTAACATACGAAGCAAATCACAAATATCTTCAAAAACTCGGATATCCGATCCGTGTCCAGCCCTATCTGGACGTAGCCATTACAGCTAAATGGCTATATTAAGTTATAAACTTTGAATGAGTAGTAGTTAGTAATAGTCTATTCCTCACTATAGGTGGTATATCAAAATCTGACCATATATAGTATTAAGGACTTTGTAATTGATCAAAAGGAGTAGCTACATTAATATTCGAATAAAATCTTGATTATGACACTAATTGTATTTACTAATCTGTAATATATCTAAAACATTTTTGTATATTGCTCAATGAGAATTTGCATATGTCCAACTGGACCAACTCTGCTTCACTGAATAAAAAACAGATTATGTTAAGTGGTCGAGCTTCAGCCACCACCACATCACTTTAGGGCTTCAACGTTATGAGAAAGTTGACTGTTTTTTTTCTTCAAAATGAAGGTTGACTGCTAAACTTTCAAAGTTCCTCGTTTTCCTCCGAGAATCTTCGAAGTCACCTGAAACAAAGTAACTGGTTTTTTCCTACGTATCAGAGTTAAGGGAATACAACCTCAACAAATGTAATATCAAAATGAACACATCTTTTCTGTGAAGATCCAACAATATATATCCCCTTTCTGCATAGGGAGAACTGATCAAAACAGCATGTGGACTGTGAACTACAACTAGAAAATTGTGTACATAACACTCTCACTGTAGCTCGAGGCCTCTCGAATAGAGCAAGCATAGGTCTTTTACCACAATGCCAGTCCCATGGTGTGTGTGACTGATTTTATAATGTACTTTCATTATATAAAATACTTATAAATATAAAATATATAATACATTAAAAGAGTTATAAGAAGATGTTTTCTTTGTATTTACATATAATCCCTTACATCTCTGTGAATTATTTTAAATTTTGTGTGATTAATCATAGTTTATATTGCTTTTACTATTTTCTACTACTGAAACGACCATCAGACAGATGCATAGACTGTTCATCACACATTTTTCCAAATAAATGGAATGAGAAGACCCATCTTGTGTGACAAAAGTGGACAAACTTGACACATACCTTAATACGTGTACGTGACCGTGAGCATGAAAAGTAGACATACAAGTTGGCCAACTTGACCTCGTCTTATTACCAAAGAAGTCAGTTCTCATGATGATATACTCCTTTTTCTATTGACGGATAGATATTAATCTTACTATGTGTGGCCCAAACTTAGGCTTCTTCTACGGTTAGTGGAGAAGATTGCTTTCCGATTACGACCTTAGACCGAAAACATGAGGATTGGGTAAATTCGAATATAACTATTGGAAGTTCATAAAAACCCTAAAGATCTCATCATCTCGCAAGTATGGATTCACGTGTATCTCGATTGCTGCAGGTGAATTAAGTAGAAGATGACAAATGTCTTTAAGCGTATATCTAGACATATATTGATATGAATATTTACGTTACCTCATATATACGTGGATACGTATAAATCAGTTTTATACTTTTATATTTAGTGTAGTACGATATTATAGTGGACTGACTTACGGGGTCTGCTGTCTCGCGACTCACGACCTCATAACTCAAGTTTAATAAGTCTACTATAACTTTTTAACGAAATAAAACCAACTATAGCTTATAAATGTCAAGTCTGTTATATATGTTTCCTCACTACATTTATGCACAAAGTATGTTTGACAAAAGAACAGCGTTCACATAACCGTTGAAGTGAAATAATTAATAGTCTGTAGGCCATGTCAATATTAGTCCTAGTCAATATGTACATATATTTATTTGAAGTTTAATTTATGGGTGAATTTGCGAAATAATAAAAATCGAGAGTATAATTAGGTAGATGAATATGATTTTGACGTTATTGAGTGAGTAACATTTTGTCTTCTCCTAAGCCGGTTATACCCCCGCTACAAACAAGTTAGCGGTCAAAACATAAAAAGAGATGACATTGATGACTTAAGAGGTGTATCACATTCACTATGTACTGTTAACTAACTAACGAATCAAGCAAATACATCTACGTCACTTGTTTTCTTACCACGTACAAGTAAACTGTGCTATATAAATATTATATTCCATTTATAAAAGTACTATGTTTGATAGAAACAAACAAAACAGTTTCATACGAAACAAAAATATAAACCTTAAACTCAACTCCACACCTAAATACTAAATCCTAAACCTGAATCTCTAAACCACTACCCAAATATTAAATCTAACTTCCAATTATAATATTTTTTAAAAATAAAATAAAGCAAAATATATAAATTTTGAACTATGATTCTATACTATCTAAAATGGAATGGAGACTATTCTTGTGAACTAATGCATTTATGTTCAACCTTAACCCATCTCCAACCAAAATAGTATATAACACCAATCACATCCCAACCCTTCAATAATAAACCATATAACAATCCCACCATAAACCCCTAAATACTTAACCTTAAACCATAATTACTATACCCTAAACTCAAATATAAACCCTAAACCCAAATATAAACCCTCGACCTAAATAGACTGGAACTAAATAAATAGCATAATACATATTGGTGAAAATATGAAATGTTTATGTTATCATCGAAGAAGTTAATGCCAACTCCAACCTTACCCCCTCCACCTACAAAATACTGTACCCTAAACTTTAATCACTAAACCCTAAATCCAAATATAAACCATAAACCCAAATATTAAAAGTATGTAAAGCATTATCATTCTACATGAGGCATATAAAATAGAAAATCTGAAAATGTAGTTACACTCTAAAGATCATCTTAACATATTTCTCAAATATTTATATGGGTATGCCTTCATGGAAGATGGTAATGTTTACCATAATGTCAACCCCCCCATACATAAACTAAACCATACACAGAAATATAAACCCTAATCCAATGTCAACCCCAATCTTTCATAAACTAAACCCTAGCCACTAATCACTAAATCCTACACGGAATATAAACCTTTATCCAATCTCAACCTCAATCTTTCATAAATTAAACCAAAATTTCGAACTGCAAGTAACATGCATTTTCATTCTACATGAGTATATAGAATAAAAAAGGTAACAAACGATATAGCACAATACATGTATATTGTCTAAAATTTGGAGGTGTCTATGATTACAGAGAATGACGTAATGCTTACACAAAATTCATATTGATTGTAACAAAAAGAAATAAAGATTAATGGCATTAAAAGAGGTGGAAGAGATAAGATAATATGAATAGTATTCTCATTCAACATCACACTGTATTCTGTTTTATTTGATGTCATAATAAATTATGTTCCATTTACGTTCAATATATTATTTTCTCTTTACAAAATCATATACAGACTAATATAAAACACATGTATATATCAATACAAAACTCATATCAATAAAACATAAAACAACAAAGAACAAGATTGAACCATTTCTTTCAAGCATCGAATGAAATATAACTTACTAAATAGTACATTATATATTAATAAACATGACAAATAAGAGAAGAGCTGTTCCATTTCATAAAATAGTATAGAAATACTATTACTCTTCCAGCTCATCCATGACAAACCTGAAGAACAAAATGAAAAAGAAACACATGTTAGTATACAAGTTGAAAGGAAATGGCAGCATACGTGATATGCTACTAGTATATGAATTACTCTATGCTTGGGTTAAATGTTTAGTTGTGTCAATCGAAAATAGCCTATGCGAGTAAAGAAGTAACATATGCAATTAGAATTATACCATCTGAAATAATATAGAATATATATATGGAAAGGAACTGAAGGTCAGATGGAATGGAAAACGAACAGTATATTAGTTCTGATACGATTCTTCAGAAATAGCAGAAAATGGAATGGCACATAACCAGTCTCCAAAACTAAGATTTTCCATTTCAAATAGCACGTGTTTCATAAGATATTTCATTTCACAGAGAACTAAACTTGTTTTATCGTAAAAGGACTTTTCATTCTAAAATGACTATCCCCCTTCGCAGTAAACAGATGAGTACGACGAACCAAGAAAAGTTCAACCCTAAATCAATTTGTTTGCCTCAACTTACTAGATCGGGTATGCAACAGAAACGATGAGTTAGATTTATCAACTTAGAATAGACTAGGGCCGAATCTATTCCAAATAAGGGGAAAAACATTGAAATAATTTAATCTATGGCACAAAACATAGAACTTACAATATTGCAACATATCTTAACCTAATCGCCGATATGAAGGAGATGAGGCTATGGTGGTCGTTCATGCCGATCACACTTACGAACTCTTCTAGCAACCAATTTCACAAGCAGAGACGATTTCCCCTTCGCAACGCATTTCGAGGACTTACATGTCGTTAATTTGTTAACCCTGGTTAGAAGAGGCTCAGCCTGCGAGTACGAGTTTCCGTCTAAACTCGCTGAATCTCCTTCGAATTCCGAATCGGCGCGTTCGCTTGATGAACCTATGATGAGTGACGAGTTTGAACGGAAGACGATGGCTCCGCGGTGGATGGAAGAGCAATATACGACAGCTAATTTGCTGCTTGATTTCGTGGTTCAACAAATATTGGCCAGAAACTTTTCACATTCTCGGAAAATGACGAAGAAGAAGAAGTTACTTTTGGGAGATGTGTGACTTTCCGATGGCCACACATAGTTTTTGCCTGGTTGGATAATTAATATTTTTTTTTTAATTGCAAGTTACGCCGGTTGCGTTGAAGGCTAGCAGGGTAATATTATATAAAATACACTTAATATCGATGTATGGTAGGGCATTTGGGTATAGAGCTAAATATTGTTTTTCTCTTAGCTATACTGCCTAATTTCCCTTAATTTATACTATAAAACAAGAGGTCAGCTTATATAATTTTTTTAAATTATATTGTCAATGAACTGCTTACACTTGCATATACTAAAAGACTATCAAATAATTTAGTAATTCGTAAGTAAATTATTGTCAACTATGGTGTTTTTTTTGGGCTTATTAGCCAAATAGCCACATTTGAGTGATAAATTAGGTGAGTAGCATTGATTTTGACATAATTCAATGTCAGATTCTTTGAACACATTTCATCTGATTCTGTCCTTTTTCATAACAGGTTTCCAGTTGCAAGTGAGAAAGTAGGTGACGTCGTTCTTTTTGTACCGTGTTTATAATCACATATCAAACATCCACGTCACATGTTCATTAACCACATATATACACCGAATGTTCTATTCCATATATATCGCTGAAATAGTATAAGATTATAACTCCACTCATAACCCTAAATACTAAACATTATCCCAACCCCTATATACTGAACCATAAATCTCAATCACTATGCAACACCTAAGTACTAAACATTACCTGAACCACAACATCTAAAAAAATAATATACGGTAATATACATATGCACGTAGTGTTCTATTCCATGTCACTGAAATAGTATAGGAGGACGTAACAACATCCACAATCCTTAAATACTAAACACTATCGCCAATTCATAAATACGAAACTCTAAACCCTAATTACTAAACCCTAATTATTAAACTCTAAACCCAAATATAAATTATAAGCCCAAGTATAAATCCTAAACCCAAATAGAATGAAACAAAATACATAGCATATTACATATTAGTGAAATCATGAAACATATATGATTTCGTGGAATAAGTTAATGTTGACCCCAACCATACCCCTCACCTACTAAATATTAAATCCAAAATCCTAATCACTAAACCATAAACCCAAATATAAACCATAAAACCAAATAGAATGGAACAAAATACATAGCATAGTACATATATATTGGTGAAATCATGAAACATATATGATTGCATGGAATAAGTTAATAATGACCCCAACCATACCCCTCACCTACTAAATACTAAAACCAAAACCCTAATCACTAAATCCTAAACTCCGAATATAAACCAACTCTAATCACTAAACCCTTACCCAAATATAAATCTTAACTCAAATATAACCATAAACCCAAATAAAATGGAACAAAAATAAATGACATAGTATGTAAGAAGTTAATGCTAACCCCAACAATACTCGTGAAATTATGATATCTATAATTGCATGTAAGAAGTTAATGCTAACCCCAACAATACCCCTTCGCCTTCTAAATAACCCTAAAATATAATCTCTAGACCCTAACCTAAATATAAAATCTAAACCCAAATATCAAAATATAAAAAATACATTATATTATGTAATATTAAACTATATTATGTAATATTAAACTATACAGTATAGATCATAGTGAAATTTTTACATGTTCAAAAACATGTAACAAGAACTGTAACACGTAATCTCGCAAGCCTTTTCTAAGATGTGAAGATCCAATTAAGCCATGATTTACTTTTACACATAATAATTATTAATTTTAAATTTTTTTCTCTGCAGGTTACGCCAGTTGTAAGAAAGGACAATACTGTATTATTATATATATGACGGTATGTAAAGAAAATTTAGGAAAATTGGTTATTTGGTGAATTATGTTTTTTTTCCTTGCTATACTGTCCAATTTTTCTTTTTTTTTCCACTATGTTTTTTTGCTACTTATGGTTTTTCGCCGTTCGATAATAGAACTGGACCTTTTCACTCTTCCAATCTAAATGCATAGATTTGTATATGATAAAACATTATACAGTAATTATTCTATAAATTAATAATATTAGAACTTGATATTTTATTAATTTGCATAAATTTTCTTTTCTATACTTATATATTTTAAAATATGCTATATGTAAAATTATGACAAATATGTAATGATTAAATTTTATGTATACAAATTTATATTTTTTTATTCAGTTCTATAGTGTATAAAGTAAAAATTCTATAAATTAATAATATTAGGACATTGATTTTATTAATTTACGGAATTTGTTTTTCATATTTATATATTTTAAAATATGTGTTATGTAAAAAAATAAAGAATACTTGATTTTACGGTATATGTATGTTGATTGAATTTTTATGGATATAAATTTATATTGTTTTTATTCAATTATATAATGTACTTAGAAATATTTAAAAGAACTTAAAGATAAATTTCACTGTAAATAAAAACAAAATATTAATTTATTATGTTATTGAATTGTGTCATATTTTTAGAAGATGGTTCGGAACCAGTAAAAATTATTAATTTATGACACTTATTAATTTATCGAATTTTTAGCATGTAACTGAAATATATTTTTTTGAAATTAAAATCTTAAATGCCTAGAGCTAAACGGGCTTAACTAACACGGTTGGGCCTAAAGCAAATGAAAAGTTGCCACCAAGTCTTGTAACTAAGGAGTAAGTTAAAATAAATGAAAACCCGAGATTCGAAGCTCCACCGCGTGCTTGCCGTGAGTTTAGCCGTCGAATTCGAAGCTCCACCGCCGTAGAAGACCGGCTCTTCTTTCAGACTTTCACTACCTCCCGACATTATCTCTGCTCGGAATTCACTAGATCGTTGAGAAGGCAATCTCGTCTTCGCTGATTCGACGGTGAGAATAATGACTAGTGAATCCATTGAGGACGCAGAAGCCGTCCTCAGCGACGTCGAGATCGACGAGCCATCTCCCGTTGCTCTAAACGACCCGCCTCGTGAAGACGTACGAGACGAGAGGGTGACGGAGCTAATCGCGGAGCTCGATCGCGAGAAGAAGGCTCGAGAAGCGGCCGAGAGTTCGAAATCGGATCTCCAAGCTTCGTTCAATCGGCTCAAGGCTCTTGCCCACGAGGTGATCAAGAAGCGCGACGAGTCCAAGAGGTAACGAGACGAAGCCTTGAAGGAGAAGGAGAGTCTTTCAAAGGAGCTGGAGAGTGTGAGTAAAGGTAAAGATGAGATGAAGTTGAAGCTTGATGAGGTTGTTAGAGATAGAGATGCGTTGAAAGGAGAGATTGAGAAGGTATCTGGTAAAGTAAGGAGCTTTAAGAGTTTCACAACTCTTCCGAAGTCTCAGAAGTACACAGGCTTGGCTTCTGTTGCCTATGGTGTTATCAAGCCTGCGAATGAGATCGTGGAGGATCTCGTTAGGGAGATTGACAAGTCTAGGAATGAAGCTAGGGAGCAGGTGGACCAGCGAAACTACGAGATAGCTATTGAGGTTTCTCAGTTGGAGTCGACGATTAGTAACTTGAGGTTAGAGGTTGCGGAGAAGGCCTCTTTTGTTGATGATTTAGAGAGGGATGTGAGTGAGAAAGACAAGAGGATTGGTGAGCTTGAGAAAGATAAGTTAGAGAAGGTGAAGTTGTGGAGCTGAAGGAGTTGGTTGACGAGTATGATGGGAAGTTGAAGGCTTTGGAGGTGAAGATGGTTGCTCAGCGTCCTTTGTTGGTGGAACAACTGAATCTTGTTTCGAAGATCCATGACCAGCTTTACGAGGTTGTGAGGATAGTTGACGTGAATAGTTCAGAAGAGTTAGATTTGTCTGAGTCTTTCTTTATGCCACAAGAGACAGAGATGGAGGAGAACGTTCGAGCTTCGTTAGCAGGTATGGAATCTATCTTTGAACTGACGAAAGTGGTTTCTGGGAAAACACAAAGTTTGGTGGAAGAGAAGAGCCACGAAGTGAAGAATTTGAATGAAACTGTGGGTCTGTTAGTTAAAGAGAAGGAACATATTGGTACTTTACTGAGGAGCGCTTTGTCCAAAAGAATGATAACGGAGCAGCCATCCCAAAAAAGCGAACTGTTTCAAGCTGCAGAGAATGGTTTGAGAGATGTTGGTGTTGATTTCAAGCCCACTAAACCTTTAAAGGATGAGAATGTTCAAGACACACGTGATATCAATACTGTTGATAATAGTACAGAAGAGAATGAAATATATTCTCTGGTTAGTGTTTCTCTACGTCATTTATGTTTTACCAGCTTCATTCATTTGGGTCCCTTATGATGTGTCCACATTTGAATGCAGGCAAGCACATTGGAGAATATTGTTAAGGCATCTCAGGTCAAGATTGTTGAACTGCAGCATTCGTTGGAGGAATCAAGGCAAACTCTCAAAAATGGAACTCCTTTATATCTAGTTGCTTTGATAGAGGACATTTATTTAGTTTAACTAGTAAAGTAAATGAGTAGGTTCAGAGCATAGGGTCGCCTAGGAACCACGGGTATCATTATCCGAACAAGTCCAAATCGTAGGAATCTGATTCGCACAGCAATATATTGGGAACACTAACTTCCACATGTGCTTGCGACATCGCAATTGATGTTTACTGAAAGTCCGTAGAAGTAACTATTTGTCCACAGTGATCATTTTCTTGCTTTTGTTGGTGTAACTTACGTGGACCACTTTGGTTTTGTAAATCAACCAGGGAAGAGACTAGTTCTCTTAAGAAACAATTGGACTCGCAGACAAAGGAGCTTCACCAGAGAATGCGCCAAATAGAAGAACTTAAAGAAAAGGAGAGAATAGCGAATGAAAATGTGAGTGGATTTCTGCTTGCTGTAGAGTTGTGAAGTTAATTGTTTTAATTTGTCAATGCATGATTGAATTTATATACGCTGCCCCGAGAAATTGAGTTTGTTTAAACTCTTTTGATGCTTAGGTTGAAGGGCTTATGACTGACATTGCTGCTGCTGAAGAAGAAATAGCAAGATGGAAAGTAGCAGCCGAGTAAGAGGCTGCTGCTGGTGGAGCTGTTGAACAAGACTTCACATCACAGGTGCGTAATAAGTCCTTGTGTTAGTCTAGTGCATGAGCATTGTAATTTACCCGAAATAGCTTGTATTAGATTATGTCAGTGTTGACAGCTCAGCAACTAATAGTTGAGTCGGTTAGCTAGAGAGCTAACAAGCTAAAAGGAAGTTTAGGAGAATGAGTTGGGTATTCAGGATTTTATAGGGTTCAGATTCAATATCGGGCAGAGATTAAAGATCTTATTAATCAAGTATGTCTATGGTGTGTAGTTCTTGGTGAAGTGAATAAAGGAGTTTCGCTGGTTTTGGATCCTTTCAACAAAGAGTGATGGTCTGAACTCTTATTGTCCTTGTCTGTTCAGCTGCATGTGCTTAAAGAAGAACTTGAAGAGGCAAAGCATGCGATTAAAGAATCAGAGAAGAAACTAAAGTTCAAGGAAGAGACGGCTGCAGCAGCCATGGGTGCAAGGGAGGCAGCAGAGAGATCTCTGAAACTCGCAGACAATAGGGCAACTAGGCTGAGGGAAAGAATGCAAGAGCTAAACCGTAAAGTCGAAGATTTAGAAACCCATCGAGATACGAATAGTTCAAACAGAGCTAGATACGTATGTTGGCCATGGCAACTTCTCGGGATTGATTTTGTGGGAGGTCGAAGAGTTGAGTCTGAACAACAACAACACAGTTCGAACGAGATGGAACTCGCTGAACCTCTACTATGACGAAATCCGGTACTTTATACAGTTACTCTTCAGTATTTAGTTTTGATTCTTATGTATATTCTAGCTGATAAAGTTTTAAAGCATGTTTTCCTGTTGTAATGTTAACACCCATCAATAAATCTGGAAGTTACGATCTTTTTGTTCACATTCGCAATAGTGTAATAGGCTGATGCCTTGCCAAAGTGTGACATGGATCAAGAGAATGTCATTTTTGTTGTAGCCAACGAGCTTACGTAACAACCCGTGAGATTTGAATTTCCACGTGTCAGTTGTGAGTTCACCTCGGGAGAACAAGGAGCTCTCCACAACGCACCACTTCACAACACGTGTCAGAGAAACAGTAACCACAGAAACACAACAGAGAGACACATTTTCGATTTATTTCGTTATAAAAGACGAATATCAAGTCACCACCACAATCATTGAAAGGTGATGAGTCTCTAACCACAACCTCTCTCGTGGTCACACGTGGTTAGACCACCGCTAGTTAAAAAAAAAATCGCCCACCGGAATGTGAGTGGCGGCTAATCCTTCCTCTCTATTTCTTCTCTCCCTTTGAAGATTTTCAAACTCTCAAACTTTAAACTCACGCTTCAAAATCTCTGTGGATAGGATACAGTAACAAGAAGTTACAAAAAATGGGTCTTTCGCAGTTTCCGACAGCTTCGGAAGGAGTGCTACCACTTCTGGTAATGAACACGGTTGTTTCAGTTTCTCTGTTAAAGAACATGGTGATGTCTGTTTTCCGAATTGTTGGAACCGATACTGAAGCGTCCATGGAGATAGAGCAGCGTGAAGAGGATTGCGTTAGGAGGAGGAGAAGAAGAATCTCGATAACGCAGTTCAAGTCTCTGTGTGAGAACAGAGGAGGAGAAGAAAATGAAGAAGATGAAGAAGAAGAGGAAGGTGTTGAGTGTTGTGTGTGTCTTTGTGGGTTTAAAGAGGAAGAGGAAGTGAGTGAACTGGTTTCTTGCAAGCATTTCTTCCACAGAGCTTGTCTAGACAACTGGTTCGGTAATGATCACACAACCTGTCCTCTTTGCAGATCCATTCTCTAGTGGTGGTGGAACTACCTTGTTTAACACTTTCCTTTTTTTTTATTTTGCTTTTGTTATGAAAACACCAACATTCTGTATTCTCTGTTTTGTCCCCTTTTCTGCTTTTTTTACCAGTTTGGTGTTTTATGTTTTCCCCTTTTTTAATGGAAACGGGTTTTTTGCATAATAATAAAGGACTTGAATTGCTGTGTTTTAAGCTCTTCTGATTACACTTAGATGACACTATATGCATGAAATCTTATATCTTGTATTTGCATATAGAAGAATATATTTGTTTGAAATTGGAGATTATTAGGGTTTTCTACATTAAGAAAGAAAACATATGAATCTAGAAACGTCTGACCCATTCCTGGGATAATGATTTTACAAATGAATATGGATTTTGATAAAGCCATGAATCGAACACTCATCCAAATAATAAAAAGGGTAAAGTTGGATTAATGACACTTCTATCGCTCAAATATTTCATATTGATATTTAAATCAAACTAGATTCTGACCCGCGCGGTTACGCATGATTGTTTATATATAATTTATATTTCTAAATTAAAATTTTAAATTTGATAATATTTTATAAATTTTGGTTTGTGTGAATTGTATTTTTTTGGTTTTAGGTTTGGTTCTTGTTTGATAGTGAGTTTTTGTTTTCGATTCCAGAAATATAAAAATCGTTTGGTTATTTATGAATTTGGGTTTGGTTTGAATTTAGTTTTTTTTTTTAATTTTGGGTTTGGTTCAAAGAGTAATGTTAGGAAGCCAATGAAATTTAATCTTCAATTCGAATGCGTAGATCTGAATAGGGATATAAAATTTCCGATTTTGATTTTGATTTAAATAGCTATATTTTTTATTATATTTTCTCGATTTAAAGTTTGGTCTACGCTCTGTGCACAAATATTCCTTTTCTTTTGAAATTAATAATAGTTAACCTTTTAAATTATCAAAAAATAATATTTTATTTTTGTTAAAGATTTAGGAGTAGGTACATTTTTCCTGGCATAAGATTATAATATATAAAATTTACTATATATATATTATTCAGCTAATAATATTTTGTGTATTTATTTCATTAATAAATATAGTAACAACTATAAATTTTGACAAAAAACAACTATAAACAGTGTCAATATAAAAACATTGTTTTATACTATAATTTATGGTGCTCGCATCAGCTGTTATGTACTTAAATAAAACTTTAGGTGCTTAGAGCAGTAACATTATTGGAATAACTCACAAGAAGTTTTTAAAAATTTATACAATATAATATTATATTGGGTTTTCAAAACATTGGAAAATTCAACCCAAAGGTTAAGTGTTTCAAAAATATATATATACAATATACTATAGTTTATGGTGTTTAGATTTCACTGAAATTTACAGACTTATACTTCCCAATTAGCTGCCACAATACTATAACTGTTGTATCAACTCATTCCTATGACATGCTTTTCTTCGTACATAAACTTGTTTGATCTTTTATGCTGAGGAGAATCAGTAGCGAGAGAAGGAGAAGTAGCGTGAAAGTTATTCTTTTGAGGAGCATGAGGCTTGATTATAACTTCTACGCATATACCGCAAGAGATCTTTGAATGACTTCAAATGCCCTTCACTAATTTCTCTCATTCTTTGTAGTACTGGAAAACATTTTGACCTGTCTGCATTTTTTATGCTCTCTGAAATCATGAGCATCCATCAACTTCTTCAGCTGGGTGCTACTCTTGATCCTAGAAAACACCTCGTTTCCATCCTGTAAACATAAAGCACTTCTACAAAAAGAAACAATGAGTCTGATCTTGAGCATCAATACATTGCCATTATAGGTTAGAGACAAAATAAAATAAAAAAACTAAAATTGTAAAAGTCGTAAAGTGGAGCACAAACTATTAAAAAGAGGTTTTTATACGGGGAAACTATTCGGAAACGGACTGCAAATGCATCAGCAAATATGTAGCCAGATAATTCATTAGATTGATACTCATGTTCGCAATGAAAGTTGTCACATACTAAATGTATTCAACTTTATTTTACATCATAGTCTTCAACCGTATGAACATCAAAAAGTTTTACATTATCCTTATAAAGATGTAAAAACCTTTGAACAGGAACAACAACCAACAGCTTTACAAAAACTTAAGAGCTAAGAGAATAGGTAAGGTTTCAAAATTTTGATAAAGAATTAGCAAAGTGAAGCAAACGTGTAAACACTAAACATAAGGAGGATACTCTGGTCCGGTTTCGTAAATATCAATGGGTTTTGGATCTAAACAAAAAAGGTAAGACCCTCATCAGACGCCGGTACAGGTAGTACAAAAAAGCCTTATCACACTTAGACACGACACTGAAATAGAAAACCTAAATCTTAGCACATAAAGAATTTACCTGACCCTCGACCTTGAGGTTGATGTGAGCTCCTCTGAGTCTGTGTTTCGTGTCTTCTTCCTGGGCTGCAGACATCCTTATTTTCTAAGATTCTCCTTACGGTGAGCAAATTTGTGTGAGAGAGAACGGAAAAGGATTTAGGCGATGAGCAAAGTGAGTGATGGCTGAGAGATTGTAAATAAATAAAGGATTGATGAACCTCCAAATGGCCGTAGGGTATCTCAGACCGTTGATGCCCTTCTTCGATCAATATGTTTTGATTAATCAGGGTTTCGACACAAAGTGATTGCTCCATCCTGTAAAAAAAGCAAAAACTCACAGCAAAGATCATTCTAAAACAGCTCTTAAAACAATCGTTAATCACCAATTTTGATATTTAGATCGATGCCTACTAATCTCAAACCAAATACCCAGCATCTCAATTGAACAACTCTTAAACTCAATTCTTAGTGTCACAAACACACAAAATCACAGTGTACATCTCTAGTTCAATTGTTATCAATCTTTAGATCAATCCATACGAAAAATCTCAATTTAGCAACAAATGATGGGAACAACGGCGAAAATGAGAAAGAGAGGAAGAAGATGAAAACGACTGCGTTGATGACAGTAAAAGATAAATTAAAATAAATGGGTGAATTTGTGAGATGACCATAGTAGCAAAAGAATTAAACAAAATAACCATAGCTTGGAAGGTGTGTCAATTTAGCACATCAATAGACATTTTACTCCTTCAGAAGCGCGTGAGTGTTTGCATTATAAACACAATAACCAAATACCATTCTACTTATACAAACGATATAGAATAGTCTGTTTCAAATATAAATACAACTATAGAAGAGAATTAATTATATTAGTATTGTTTATTTGTAGAGTTCAAAGTCATTTAAGAAATGTCTAATATGAAAGAGAATATTTATTCGTATAATAGATGTTTAAGTGTATAATATAGAATGTGAAAGAAAAAAATTATTTATATAGTACAAATAATAAAAAAAATTATCATTCTATTATTTGTGGCCATATAGTATAATATGTGGAAGTATATAGGAAAAAAAGTCAATTGGGCAAAAATCTTAAAACTATGGTGAAATTAACAATTTGTCTTGAATAGTGTTTCTTTGGGCCGCACAATGTTGGTATACTAGCAAAAAAAAACCTTTATCTCTTCAGTTTCCATAGGCATATAGGATTAAAGATAGGAGCAGATGTGTCCTAAGTTAAACAGTTCAACACATTACATCCATTTATTTACCTAATTATCAAGAAAGTGGTGTATAGAGAATGCAATTTCTCAAAGGGAGGGAGGGAGGGAGGGATATTGAATGCTTTGAAACAATTCTATTCTATGATACATAAATAGAATATAATAAAAAAATAAAATATAATACAACAATATATTATTTGAACATTACATATAAGATAGAGAGAAAAAGACAAAGATGAGGGAAAGAGGGAGAGGAACATAAAGATGAAGATATGGCAGAAACATATATGAAACCCAGAAAAAATAGAAATTGTATAGCTACAATTCTATTCTATTTTTTATAAATAGAATAGATTCGTATTATAAATGTATATATTTAATTTTATAAATATATGTTAGTTTTACAAAACTCAAAAATGTCATATACAAAAAAAAAATCTATGTTTTTTATAGACATATAAAAAATTTGAATATATAATTTTTAAACTTATAAAGTTAATTAAAAGAAAAGTGAAAGTGAGAAAGGATAATATAGTAAATATTATAGAAATATCATAGCCATTTGATTGTAATGAGTATAGACTTAATTTTGTTGTTTGCTATAGTCATGTCGCCAAATTTCCCAAAATAAAATTATTAGACTTCTATATCAATCATTTTGAAGCGTGTATACATTTAGTCACAACATTACTTAATAAGTCAAAAAAAAATATGCCACGGTAAAATTTAAATAGGATTCTATTTTAATAGTGTAGATAATATTGAAAACAAAATCTAATTAATTTGTAATGTTTTAAAAGTCATTTATAATATGGTTGATGTTATTATCTTAGAATTTCTAATTTGACTTTTTGTCCTTTCGTCTATTTCTAATTATTATTATTGTTAAATTATTTAAATACCTATTAAAATTTTAAAATTTAAATACTCTAAAATGAAAGTACTCAAGAAAATTACCAATTATAGTTTTAAATTTTTATTTCCATGCACCCTTTTAGTAGATAAAGGAAACAGACGACATCAATCTTCTTACAAAAACCACAGTAAGAACCAATGGACTAGACGGCTCTAGACGCTAAACCTCAGTAAGAACCAGAAGATGGTTCCACACAAGAAAAAGGAAGAAGACAGAGCACAATACATCAATATAATTCAATACAATATATATAAAATATGGTATATGTCCTTATTGTGTTTTTTAAATTATTCATCCCCAATGGACTAGACGGCTCTAGACGCTCTTAGTCGTCGTCCACTTACAGAACTTCCTATGCTCAAACTTGATGAATTCATCTGCTTCCTTGTCAACATCTACTTCTTTCGTAGCCTCTCTCCTACTCATTCTCTCGCTCTGAGTCCTCCTCATATCCTCATACTCCAAGACATGGATCGGTTCTTCAGCTGCAAAGGAAACTCGAAACTCCTTCACCGAGTCGCGGTGATGAGGATGATGATGAGATTTGTGGTTAGAGGAGTTTCCAAGTGTCATTCTTCTTCAAATGAAAAACCCTCTTTAGCTCTTTTTTTCTGTTCTTGAATATGATTTTGTTAGTGATACCTTTGAAACTATAGGAAGTATCCTTATATAAGGGATGTAATGTGGTACATGAAGAAAACATAAAAAGACGAGGGTGAATCGTATTCCCCTTTTTTTTATTACGTCTTTGCGAGAAAATATAGCAATATAATATGAAGGCTTTGGCCGATTTAATATTATTCGACGCACATGTCTACAAATATGGTATAATGATAGTCTAATAGATAAGGATCTAATACGATATAGGGTTAAGAGATAATTAGCTTCAACAATAAGCAAGTTTATTGATTCGAGAACATTTTACAATACATACCACATTATTGGGACCCTTGAGACGTGGGCCAACGGGTTATAAGGTTCAAAGCCTCAAAGGTATATGCCATGAGTATAAAAGGAACGGTAAATGGTAGACTAGGTAGTTACTGTTGGTTATTCGTCCTAGTTTGATTTGATCGAATTAGATGCCTTAATAATGCGCAATTTTGAGTGGAAAACGTAAGAGAAACGTGGTCCTATATAAAGATTTGTATTTGTTGCGTGGTCAAAAAGAGATGCAGCTTTTTTTTTTTTTTTTGCAAACCAGGTTGATCCGGCCCATCGCTGGTTTGACTTTGCACCATGAAACAAGCCCAAGCGCCTTAGAAAGAGGATGTGAGAGTCCAACTTGTAATCGTTTTTACAGTTATTTTCTATAATAATCTAAACTATGCCGAAGCCCAACTAATCCGGAGTTGGAGTAGCTCAGTGGTTAGAAATGTACCATGTCAGATATTCAGAAGTGAAGTTGACATTTAACTGCTCTAAGCAATTTAACGTCTTGCATTCATCCAGTCAACTATCACCCGGCTATCACCATTAAGTTCGTTTTTACAGTTGTCCTTTGTAGTCTCATGATAGACACCAATTTTATACTGCCCTTTGAAGCACTTTAAAGGCCAATATCTTCAGGAGACGAATTTTTTAATACCTAGAAAAAAATATATGTTTTTGACAAAATTTAAACATCTGAAATATTGAACCAAGATTGATAAGTGAACGAATTATCAATAAATATATGTATCAGACATTCGAAGATAGTGAGTTTTTAAATGTTTTTTTTTTCTAACATCTAGTGAGTTTAAATGTTTTACACACTCTTAAGTAATAGAAACCCTTCTATACATAAAGCCAATAAATACAAGACACAGAGAAGAAATGAGAAATAGAAATGTTACTATCCGGCTGGCCATCCAAATGGAGAAAATTTGTAGGGATCCGATTTCAAACACCGGCGGTCTAATTTAACCTGTTTTGGTGTCCGGTCCAAGAAGATTATAGGCCTACGTCAAGAAAAAGTTCTTTGGTTAACAACAAAAATGAAACGCAACCTTGTTTGGTTACTACTCAGTAGCTAGCAAAAAGATCCATGATACTCGAAAGAACAAAAAACACTTAAGCGAACCTACTATCCCAGCGACTACTTAGCCGGTTCATCCCCGGTGCTAGAAGCACCCGGCTTAGCCATAGAATCTTGAAGTACGTTTGTTGCCTCAACGCTCTTGGTACGTTGCAGGGAAGGAGTTCGGTGTAGCCTGCACCTAAATGAGCCCGGGTGAGTGGTCGGTGAACAAAGGCAATTGGTCTTAGTGATGCTGGTCTGACGAGATAGCCCGCCAGTGCTCACTGCTGCAGTACTCTCCATGGTAGCTTCGATCTCGGTTTTGTCGTTCATAATTTCAATATGAAAGGTAAGAGGATTCGAGATGAATAAAGAGTTATCCTTCTTTGTGTTTATATGGTCAATTTTAGATTTGAATAAGCTATAACTTCCTTTTCTGTTTGGTCATCACGAGAATGATGATGCCTTCCATTAAGGACCAACTATATCCTTCAACTTGTCATAATGCTTCAACTACTCCTATTCCCACAAGCCACGTCAGTCCTTTTCTTGTGTTTAATGGATGATGATCATCCATGATTATTACTCCCATCAATTATCTAGTATACACTTTCTTAAGTGCAGTTTAAAAGTATATATTAAATTGTACAAAAGGAATTTGTATAGTGGCCTCTTTTATTTGCAATCCAAAATTTTAATTTTATACGAATACAATGCAATGCACTGAATATAAAAGGGGTAAGTAGTTAATAGCCGGCCAAAAAGGGGTAATCTATAAAACAACAATTATTAATAAAAATAATTATCGTAACAACTGACGTCAAAAGACAACCTATGGCAGATGCCTTAAGCTTCAAGAGTGCTTCGCGATATTCATTCACTCTGTTTATTCATTCGATTCTATATGTTCTCGATTTATACCCCATTTGGGAAAATATAGATGTGTTTTTTTTTTTTTTTTGGTAATCAATATAGATGTGATTTCTTAGCTAATGCAGCTCTTTGTGCATTCCTAAATTCGCTATTACAAGTAGGACTGGACACGGATCCGATATCCGGGTTTTTGAAAGTATTTATGATTTGTTTCGTAAGTAACAAATATCTAATTTTTTTATTTGCTTTGCTTTGAAAAAATACGGATATCCAGAAAAACAGATATCCGGAAAATATATAGATATTTGCGGATATTTACGAATACTTATGGATATCTCATTCATTTTGACTAATACAAATAATATTAAAAATTCGATACAAATTTTTTTTTAATTTTTTTCTTCATGATATAGAAAATTAAAATAAGTATTGAAACAACATATTTTGTAAATTTTAAACTTAGTTAACAATTATAATAACACAAAACTTAAGAAAAAAGTTATAGTTGACATTTTTTTTCCTCTTCTTTTTATGTAATACTTTTATTTAAGTAATAACGTGAATAGATTTGTGAACCATATGTTAGAATAATAATAATATAAACTTATACATTTTAAACTTTAAATATAATCAAGATTCACATGTATTTATATATTGCCAGGGCGCATATCCGGTTCCCAAAATTTTAATATTTGTGATTTGTTTCGATTTTAACGGATATTGATTTTTATTATTTATTTTACTTCGAAACTTTACGGATATCCATAATTTTTGGATCGAATTGAATCAAATTTAACGGATAAAATGCTCATTCCTAAATACATACCGAGTAATTCTATTTTTCCTGTTTAATGAAGCTTTTGCACTGTTCGAGCTCAAATTAATTTAAAATTACCTAACTTAAAAGATATTGGATACTGTTTGTATTTTATTATTGATCTTGACTAATTATTCACCTTCTTTAATTAATAACAAATTTGATAACAATAATAAAATTAATCATCAAAGTTCTCACAACTATCAGAGTTCTAATGATTTATTTATTCTCAGTAAAAAGAGTCTTCTTAAACCTTAAAGGATGGATTATCCTCTTCACCTTTGAAGTAGATTTCCTAACCCAAATATGACATGAAAAATTCTCCGTATTAGCTTGATATTTTCCTCCGTACCAAATACATACATACATATTTTCAAAAATAATAATAACATTGCATATTTTCATACGATGTATTATTGTGCCTAATACCTGAATTACCCAAAGAAAACACAAGTATTTTGTTGTTCAAAAAAAAAAAAAAAACACAAGTATTTAGACAATTATCCTTTTCAGATTTAAAATATGTACTTCCGATTTAACGATATTGTAAACATCAGAATATGTGCTTCCTATGATTTGAGGGTGAGAGAAAAGATGAAAAAAGCAAGAAGGCAAAGGCTGTCTTCATGAATTCTGAAGTCAACTTATTAGAAAATATCTAATTTCTAGAGATCTCCTTTTGTCCTTTTGGTGTTGTCTTTTTCCCCGTATGTTTTACTTGTTCTTCGTAACTTTGCTTATATACTCGACATATGTCATATATCATCAATTAGTTGTTCTCATACACTACTGTACCCCAAAAAGCATACTCAGATAAAATTTCTTTCTTTTATTTTTTAAAGATAAATATTGCCCTTGCAAAAATAATCTATCATGGGCGATAAAACTGATCATACAACTAAACAGAAACAAAGGACACAAGACTTTTGAGCTAGATACCCATAACCTCATTTCTCATAACCTTAAAGAAACGTACGAATTCGTCCAAAAAAAAAAAAAGTACGAATAGCAACAATAATGGTCTAATAATCATGAAAGCAATACTGATAAAACATTCCGCCATTTCCATTCTGATGCATCTTAGCTGCATCAAACCCACTCGCATGATCGGCCCAAGCCAACTCTCCATGATACTTCACCTGATTGAATCCGTTTCCTTCCACATTGATGTGATTCGGTACACCAAGATCTGTCTGAAAACCGTTCTCTAGCATTGTCGGGAAAACACCAACACACGGTTGGTTGGTCTGAGGAGGGGTTGAAGTTTGTTGAGAGATAGGTTTTGGCAAGAACCCTTGAACAACTTCTTGAAGAAGACCAGACCCAGCTGGTTCTGGTTCGAGGATTGATATCATGTTGTCGTTGTCGATGGTACTTGACCTCTTTGCTTTAGGCGAATGATCTTCGAAAACATTGTTAGCGTTAGTGAAGGGATCGTTAACGAGGCCGCTTACGTTAGAAATATTGTAGTGTGGGTAAGCGAAAGGAGAAAGAGGCTGAGAGTTTAAGACGTCGCGTAGAAGGAACATGTTCATCGGAGGAGGCGAGAAAAGACTGTGGTGGTAAGATTCAAGTGGGTAGACGAAGTTGGTTCGAGCTTTAAGACCACGCATGGCTCGAGCGGCACAGTCGTATGCGCAAGCTGCTTCCTCGGCTGTGTCAAATGTACCGAGCCATCGTCTCTCCTTCGACATAGGATCGCGTATTTCAGCAGCGTAACGACCCCATGGTCTACGCCTAACGCCTCGGTACCTTATGGTTGTGCCACCGGAAGCGCCGCCGCCAGGGGCAGCTTTTGCGATGGTTACACCTCCGGGAGTGCTAGGAGCGGTGGAGGAAGTTCTTGATGGCTTTCTCTTAAGGGAATGGTTGTTTGTTTCTCTGTGCTCAGCACCTTCAAGTCTCATGATTGCCTCTTCCATGGTTTGACCTAAGGAAGGTTTTTTTGTAAGCAAAGAAAGTATTTGTTTTGTTCTGTGGGCTATCTACGGTTTTGAGTACCTGAATGTGATGATGGTAGGTGATAACTTATTTATAGATAGAGATTAAAAAACTACACTGTTCATTTTAAAATTTTAAATAAAAGAGACTTGCGTCTTTTTGACTTCTGACCACTCTATCAGTGATGTAGAATGCAAAAGTAGGTTTAGTAGTTAACGAAGCTCATGTTCTACGTTCGGAATTGTGTCTTTATTTTTCTACGGACTTGCATAAAATTGGAGTAATATGTTACATGAATTTTTGATAAGTAACAATAACGTAGTTATTATATTCTCCTTTTATCTTCGTTATTGTCAAGAGTATAAAGGTGTCTCGATCATGCTAATTTATATCATTTCGATTTATTCTTTTGTTTAAGTGTAAGACATGGATCTTTCAGAAAACTTTCTTGAAAACAACTGAAACTAAACTAATAAAAATTGAACACTGAATTGCCATTTCAAAATGTTCCCCGTTCTAACTAATTTGAAACACACAAAAGTTATTTTGACTAGTTATGTTTTGAAGTTTTAACTACTATATATCGTCTAAAATGGAAAATGTGATTTTTTGCACTCAAACATTTCTAACTAAACATTAAAATCACATTATTACAGTGCTGAAACTTATATTAATTTATTGCTGAAATTACACTAACTTTAACACTAAAGTGGTGTTATGGTAATAACAATAAATCAAATTAGTTAAAATGATATTTTGACAGTAGATTGTAGCTGGGAAAGGAAATTATGATGTTGTGAGTTGAAAGGAGAGGAATTGAGAATCGTGAAATAATGTCTCTGAATTAATAACACTGGCAGCGCTCAGAAATTGTTCCTTCTACATGAGGTTATGTTTTGTCTGTTCTTTTTACGAGATTATGGCCGATTTGCTTAGTTAGGGTTTTGCTCTCTGTATTTATTTGTAAACCTAAGTCACGTGGATTTGTCTCAACTAGGGCTCTTTCTTCATGGTGTGTAGCCAGCCTCTTTGGGGTTTCCCAGTGTTGCTTGATTGTAACTAATGACCTCTCGCGTTTACGGAAATTAATGTCCACTTCATATATTTGTGTTGATTAAAGTCCAAATAGTTTTTAAAGGAAAATTTTCTAAATCTCTTTTTATATATAAGTAAAATGTTAAGATTCATATCGCTAACAGACAATAAAAAAATGTTAAGATTTATCCTCAATCTCTTTCACCATCTTGATTAATGTCGGTAGAGTATCTTAAACCGATGAAGTGATATCACGTCGCTACCGTCCGACTCCGAACCCAAATGTTTGTGCCAAATGGTTTCGCAGGATCTAGAACCTCTATTTTACTGGGAGAGAATATTAGTATATTGATAAAGAGTTGTGCGTACAAGCTAGAATTGGAATGTTGATCACATAATATGGTAAACTTAACATATTTTTTTTTTAAATCGAAGCATGCATGAACGATCTTTTTGGAAGGCCAGACTATATACTACATAAAAACAAAAATATTTTGCTCGATAAGAGTTAATCTAATTAAGGTGCAACTGAAAACCATTTATAAGAACATACAGAATATAAATATATAGAACGAAGATGAATGGAATAGTAGCAATCAGAAAAATAAAATGAATAAAGCAGAAATTAAGTGTTTCGTTATTTCTTCTACCTTTACGTTGCAGAATCTTTTTAGAAAATAACTATTTCCTCCCATTTTTTAACAAAAATTTTCTGAATGTTTTCTAGATGATTTTATTATAACTGGAACCTTTTCCATGTGGGATCAAATGAAATGATTCCTTCCACATATTCTTAAATGGAAGGATTTATTTATTTTTGTTTCACTTAATATGTGGAATTGTTTTAAAGTGTTTTCAAACTGGTAAATATTTTATGAAATTGTATGGAATGATGCATTCCAAATAATTTTATCCCAGCATCGATAACTTTCTTAAGTTAATAATTTGGATCAAAAATAATAATAATTTTTTTAAAGATTAAATTTGAGCTTGACGGAAGCGTAACTGTCCATAGTACCGGATACTAGTTTGCTTTACATTAAGATAAAATTAAATTATAAATTAGATCAGAGTTGAAATATTGCTTGAACCAGAAGAGAAAAAAGATAGAAGGCAAAAATGAAGCGGCAAAGCTAGGGAAGTAGGTTACATGCAACGGTACGACATTAAAGTTGGTACCAGAATTGTCTCCTCTCTCATAAACGCGTGGGTTTTTCTCTGCGCTATGCCTCACTTCTCTATGACTATTATTGTGCATGTGTTCGACTTTTCTTATTTGCACACACGAACGTATCATGTTATATAGATCGCCAAAAAATATAAAACGCAAACTACGACGTTATATATATGGTTCTCAACTCAACTACACAAACTACGGCATGTACTCTTTTTCTATTTTTCTGGGGTCAAAACTAGCCCACGTTACATATCTACGCTATTCAACTAAAATAACGCATGTCAAGTTACACTAACAAAAGCCTAGGTTCAAAAAAAGTTACAATAACAAAAATGGCTTATTTGTCAACTAGCCATATTTTGGAAAAATTCTTTAAAAATACACAGACTAATTTTTATTTACTAATAAAATACACGAATTATTTTGGATCCTCGTTTAATACACGAACTATTTTGGATCCCCGTTTAATACACGAACTAATTTTCGTTGCCTATTAAATACACAAACTTTTGAAATTTGCAGATTTTACATATCATTTTAGACGGCGTTAACTATATGTAACGAAAATGAAGACGGTGTTAGTGTTTAATTAACACATGTTTAAATTGTGAAAGGAAATTTCTTTAAAAATACACAAACTATTTTCATTTGCTAATAAAATACACGAACTATTTAGGATCCCCGTTTAATACACAAACTAATTTTTGTTTTCTATTAAATACACAAACTTTTAAGATTTTCAGATTTTACACATCGATTTAGACGATGTCAACTATGTATAGCAGAAGTGAAGACAATGTTAGTGTTTAATTGAGCATGTGGTTAAACAGTGAAGAAAAAAATCCTTAAAAGTCATCCGATAGATTATATTGTTAGCTTTCTTCTCCATTACACTTAGTGTAAATTTTTTTTTTGATGAAATTTCAATTTTTTATCATAGTATAAAGAATATATGTAGAACTTAATTCATAACACTAAACTTATTTATCATAGTGTAAATTAACCTTGAATCATTATCACTACTATCAAATCGAAGAACAAGAATTAGAAATGCATAACACTAAACTAATTCCAAAATCAGAAACTCATTTAAAATTATGTAGTTTTCTTCGTCTTTTTCACGACATGGAAATTGACTCTACTTCGAATTGATATAAAGATAAATCAAAGTAAAGAAGAAAAAAAGAAACATAGTTTGGATAGTAAAAGAGGTTGGAACAGATTAGAGTGTCAAACTCGAATTAAAACTAACTCAAATTAATTTTAATTGGCCTAGAGTGAGCGTGCTTTTCACACTTAAACCACTTGTTTAATTAAAACGTTGTCTTCACTTCTGTTAAACATAGTTGACATCGTCTAAATCGATGTGTAAAATCTTCAAATTTCAGAAGTTTGTGTATTTAATAGAAAACAAATATTAGTTTGTGTATTAAACGGAGATCCAAAAATAGTTTGTGTATTTTATTAGCAAATGAAAAATAGTTTGTGTATTTAAAAAAAAAGATATTTTCAAAATTTAAACACTAATGCCGTCGTCACTGCCGTTAAATATAGTTAACGCCGTCTAAAACGATGTGTAAAACATGCGAATATCAAAATTTTGTGTATTTAATAGGCAACGAAAATTAGTTCGTGTATTAAACAGGAATCCAAAATAGTTTGTGTACTTTATTAGCAAATGAAAATTAGTCTGTGTATTTTTAAAGAATTTTCTCCTATTATTGTGCATGTGTTTGACTTTTCTTATTTGCACACACGAACGTATCATGTTATATAGATCGCCAAAAAATATAAAACCCAAACTACGACGTTATATATATGGTTCTCAACTCAACTACACAAACTAGGGCATGTACTCTTTTTCTATTTTTCTGGAGTCAAAACTAGCCCACGTTACATATCTACGCTATTCAACTAAAATAACGCATGTCAAGTTACACTAACAAAAGCCTCCGTTCAAAAAAAGTTACAATAACAAAAATAGCTTATTTGCCAACTAGCCATATTTTGAAGACAAATTAGGTGAGTAGTAATGATTTTGACATAATGCATAAACTAACATTTACACCCTAAATCATCCGGTTATACATTTTCTCTTTGTCATTATCCGGTATAAATGTGTTCTGTGTGTCCACGTAGTCTATGTAATACATGGTCAAGTATGTCTAAAATATTTCTTCAGAAATAAGAAAAAGTCATCCACGTTACACCTTTATTAGTGACATACATATATACCGAATGTTCTATTCCATATAACCGAAGTAGCATATGATTATAATTTCACCTACAACCTGTAATACTAAACATATCCCAAGCCTAAACCCTAGATATTAAACCTTGTCTCAATCACACCTTAACCCCTAAATACTAAACCCTTATCCATATATAAACCCTAAATCCAAATATAAACTCTAACCCAAATGGAATATAACAAAATAAATAACATAGTACATATCGGTGAAATTAGTGAAATTATGAAATGTTTATGATTGCAGAGAAGAAGTTAATGCTGACCCCAACCATACCCTCTCACCATCAAAATACTAAACCATAAATTATAATCACTAAACCCTTACCCAAATATACATCCTAAACCCAAATATAAACTCTAACCCAAAATAGAATAAAACAAAATAAATAACATAGCACATATTGGTAAAATTATAAAATATATATGATTGCATGGAACAAGTTAATGCTGACCCTAACAATACCCTCCCACTTTCTAAATACTAAACCCTAAATTATAATCAATAAAAACCTTACCTAAATATAAACTTTGAACCCAAATATAAACTCTAACTCAAATAGAATAAAACAAAATAAATAACATAGTACATATTAGTGAAACTATGAAATGTCTATAATTACATGAAAGAAATTAACGATGATCCCAACCATACTCCTTCACCTTCTAATACTAAACCCTAAACTCTAATCACTAAATTTTAACCCAAATATGAATTCTAAACCTTAAACTTTATTTACTAAACCCTAAAATCAAATATAAATATTAAACCCAAACAACAAATGTAGATGTGGTTAACGAAATTTGTATGAAGTTTACACTTATGTAGACCTGGTTAACCAAATGATAAAATTGAGTTTTAAGTTCTTAGTTTTGATCAATACGCATAAATTAAGATTCATAGAAATGATACAACAACAAAACATAACTTATGCTTATGCATATTACAATCATATTTATATTCTATGTTTCGTAAATAGAATAGAATATAAAAAATAGTAAAGATCATATATTCTATTTCACATGAATGGTCTTTCCATTTTACATAGACACGATCTATTCCACTTATATACATATTGCACCATTACATATAAATGAGAATATATTTACCAGATGACTCAAATCTAGTTTCGAACAATCTACTTGACAACTAAATCTTCAATTTGTAACCTGAGAAACAAAAGCGAAAGATAAAGGTGTAAGGATCCATATAAGAAAGTAAATGTAAAATAAATTGTATAGTATAACAATAATGTGGAATGAAAACCATGTAAGACGTAACGATATGCATAGCTCACGATCTGAAACCACACATGGTAATATATGTATGAAATCCTATCAACTAATCATGAAACCCTACACGAAAATATGACACTTATTCCAATTTTAACCCCAATCTTGCAATGACGAACTCAATATTTCAGAAACTAACTTCTCTCCAATCAGCACTAATCCCTATATAGAAATTTAAACCCTAATACAAGTATAAAAATATGTAAATATTAAATACAAGTATGAATTCATAAGCTAAAAAAAGGGATATTAAACGTTCTAATTTATTCCATTCCAAGTCAAATGGAATATAAACGTCTATACTTTATTCTATTCCAAGTCAAATGGAATATACCTAACGGAGATCATGTCATTTCCAGACAGTGAAACACATATGTAACGCATATGCTATTCCATATCGAAACAATATTACTACATCATTTACTATGCATATCAGATAGAACACAAATAAAATTTAAGAAAGATTACGAACAACCAGAAAACCACAACCGAGTATTCAATGTGGAACTTAGTCGCATAAAGCAAATCCGACATTCACCGTCGACGATGTTGTATTTAAAATTTATAGTACCCTAGTTCTGAGTATAGCCGAAATGGAAAAGAAAATAACAGCAGATGAAGATAATCGAGCGAAAAAACACGAGAACTTACCATAGTTGAACATATCCGAGAAGAATCGAGTGTGGGAAGTGGAATAGACACGAGGTGTTGATAGGCGTCGCTGCAGCTCTATCGCTGGCGAGGTGCGTCTGACTTTCGAATCGGAGTATCTCAGGCGATTACAAACCACGAAGGAGAAATCAAAATCTGAGAGAATCAGAAAGACGTGACGGTGTTTCTTCTCTCGGTGTCAGAGACCTTTCAACTTCGACGAAGTTATCAAATGAAATAAAAAAGGAGATGTGAAGGAAGGTAAGCCACGATTTACCTTTTACAGATAATAATAAATATTTTTAATTATTTTTGGTCGCAGATTTTCACCGGTTGCGTTGAAGGCTAGCATGATAATATTGTATAAAATACACTCTATATCAATGTATGGTAGGGTATTTGGCTATAGAGCTAAAAATTATATTTTTCTTAGCCATACCGCTTAATTTCTCTTAACTGAAATACAATGTAACACGCACTACCAGTTAAAAAAAAATGTTGCAATTTTTTTCTGTCAAAACAAATGTAACCAACTAACCACGACGAAAACCGTTACATTGGTAAAATTAAAAATCAGGGCCGGGGCATGAAGTCGTATAAATTTATCAACTGGGAGTTGCCCCCTCCACGCTACGAAAGTCCCAAATTTATCAATTCTGAGATGATCAAGTGAACTTGTTTGTGATCGTGTTTTGATCGATCTTGATTACATTGCATCAATTACAATTTACATGTTATGACTTATGCCACATTATTATATATATGATTATTCCGATTATATATACCCTATAAAGTTTATAAGTACGTTAGTTTGCAAGAAAGATATGAATATCAAAAGCAAAGATTTGGGTAGATATCCTGGTTCCCTTGTAAACATACACCAGGTCTGAATTATGTTAATAACCTACACGTATAACAATCCACGCACGTACGTACGATTCATCACTCGCTTTCACGTGATCCCTCATCTCTTTTAACATGTTTACATCTATTATCTATATAGTAATTATTATTGTGGTGGAACTGAAACTCATAATTAAGGAAACAGTTCATGTGCCAATAAGTTTTCAAATAAGCTCCATAATTTCCCTTTTACACTATTGAGCATTGGTTCATTGGTTGATTATCAATTTGTTTTATTTTGGTGACCGTTTCTGGTTGTACTATAAGTCTATAAATAATATGCAAGCCTTTAGAAAGGTAAAAAAATTGACTGTTGAACTGAGACTTACTTCATGTCTCTCCTGAACAAATTGTCCCCTATGTTAATAAAGCTACCTTACTAATAAGTAATAACTTTATGCCTAGATACACACATTTGGAATTTACTTTTTGTCGTCATTTGTAAATATTTTTAGTATTAACTTTATTTTTTGTCAGAGTAATTCTCCTGCAGCGAGAGCAACTAACTTGTACATTTTTTGGTTAGCGATGCGTGTGATATACATGTACACATTTCCTATCTGTAAAAAAAAAGTACACGTTTCCCTTAGCAATTCGGATGTCCAAAAATTGACACCCAGTCCTGGTATGTTTGTTAAGATGTCAAAAAATATTGTTTAAATTTAGAGAAAATAAATAGTGAACTTTTTATTATAAAATTGTGAAATTATTACGTGACAGTCAAAATCACAAGAAAAATTGTACTCGTTCCCCTTAGCAATTCGGTTGTCCAAATATTGACACCCAGTCCTGGTATGTTTGTTAAGATGTCAAAAAAATCTTGTTTAATTTTTTAAAAAATAAATAGTGAACTTTTTATAAAATTGGGGAAAATTATTAAGTGACAGTCAAAATCACGTCCAAAAGCTTGGCTAGACTATAAATTTCATCAACAAAATAGAAATAAGAATGTTTTTTTTCTTGTCTTGGTCTAGAATGCTTACAATAGTTTGTAACTGTATCATGCAAAAAAATTAGTCCAACGGGTGTAGAGGATGGATTTGACCATCCCATAAGGCCCGAGGAATAGGAAGGCCTGGCCCGAATTAGGAAGAGCGACGGCTCGATCGGTCGGCTCGAGAGTCAGGTCTCTCGGCTTGACTCTTAAGTACTTTAGTTGATCATCATCGACTGAAGTACGTTCGGCTCAGCGGCTGCTCGGACGCCTACGGGCTTCTCGGCCCAGCAGAGGAGGCCCACCAAGATGGCGTAAATTAGGTCAAGGACGAGGCATCAGGACGTCTATATAAGGGAAAGGAGAGACGACGAGAAGAGGATCCGAAATCACTGACTAACACTTGGCGGCTAGATTAGGGTTTTCACCTTTGCTTCATCTCGCCGTTAGTTGTACTTTTCCGGTAGCTTATTGAGCCACCGGCTTCCTTTCTATCGCACTCTCTTCTTTTCCCTTGTAACCGACTGAACGTTTTCTCTCCGACCATTAATAAGACGTCTTTGTTTAAACCCACATCTTATTTATTACCGTTTCTCGATCAAACAGTTGGCGCCCACCATGGAGCAACTAGCAAAGTAACGTCGGAACTATGGTCGTTAGCAATGACAGTTCTTCGTCAGGCGAGGAGCGCGAAGCTCTCGAGGTGACACCGGCTCCAGAGGTGACACCTACGCCTACACCAGTAACTCCACTTCCCCATCCTGCATCTATGGAAACTATCCTGGCACGCCTCGCCCTACAAGAAGCGGCGCAGAAGGCGGCAGTTGACCAAATCACGGCGATAGCAAAGATCCTTGCTCCTCTCGCTGCAAACGCCGAAGCTTCAACGGCGCAGTATCGTCGACACCTGTTCACCACAGAACGAACCACCGACTTGGCACCTACGCGGGATAACGATAACCAAAGCGCCGGTAACGACACCAATGCGCACACCGCAAGCGAACTAGCCGCGTTAAAACAGCCGGTCCTCGATATCAATTCTAAGATCCACCAGGTGACGACGTCCGCGCCCCAAATCGAGCATGTACTCGCAGAATCTCTTCGTACACCCTTCACGCAAAAGGTTACCGGCATGCGGCTACAGAAGATGGAGAAACTCCGTCTTCCAACCTTCAAAGGTCTCTTCGACCCTTCTACTCACGTCACGTCTTTCAACATAGCGATGCGACACACAAACCTGACCGAGGAAGACAAAGACGCCGGCTTTTGCCAACTCTTCGTCGAAACCCTAGAAGGCCCGGCCCTTACTTGGTTCACCGGCCTCAGAGAGAACTCCGTCGACTGTTTCCACGACCTCTCAACGGCTTTCCTTAAGAACTATATCATGTTCACCAACCCGGAAGCGACCGTGTCAGATTTGTGGAACCTCACTCACGCCAGCGACCAAAGTCTCCGCGACTTCATGGAGAAATTCAAAGCTATTGTCTCGAAGATTGATATTCCCGACCATATCGCCGTCGAATCTTTGATGAACACCTTGCACGTCGACTTCACATTCCGCCAGGATCTTTACCAATACCCGACCAAATCTGTCTCCGACGCCATCGCTCGCTCGCACAACTTTATCCGCATGGAAGAAGACACCAGAGCAAAGTTCGCAAAAGAAGCAGCGGCGAGACAGCGATCCTCCCGAACAAACGACACCCGCCCCGAGCCTCGCCAGCACTCCTCCGGTGGAAATACCACTCAGAAGCGAGGCTACGTTAGCTCGGTCGATGATGAGGAATCTCCAAAATCAGCAGCCATCACGCGAGAGAAAGGCTGGAACCACTGCGATCGAGACTCCGCTCCGAAGCAATCAACCCCAACCGAACCAGCGAGTTCAAATTCCGAGGAGCCGAAAAAAATGGTGCCTCTACCACAAAAGGGATTCCCATGACACGAAGGAATGCAAGGTCCTCATCGGGCAGTTTTTCGACGGGATCACTAATGGGACAATCCAAATGCCCACTTCTCCTACGAGGCCGAAAAACACTAAAAGCTGGAGTAAGAACAAGGAGAAGAAGGCACAAAAGTCTCAAAAGAACACGGCCCCGAGCGAGGAAAGAGCAAGCCCTGAGCGCACTCCCATCAACAACGTCGGCCCAGCCAACGATTCATCAGAAGACGAACACCCGCGTCGCCGGCGACGAGTGGAAGTCATACTCTCTCGCCCTTGTGACTCCTCTGATGACGACGTCCCGACAGTGCAACCGGATCTGCGTGATAAATTGGACAGCAAGGATAAGCAGTCTCTCGCTTCCTCGAAAGCAGATAAAGACCTACGCATTCTATTGAAGCGAAAAAATGCCGCGAACGAAAACACAGGAACAACCGACCTCCGTGCGACCATCTCAAAATGCAACGCTCGGAGAGTCGGTCAAACTGGTGACCTGCGTGACCAGCTCAATTCGAAGGCCGACGACCTACGAATCCAACTCAACCGTTCGAAAGGATCCGATCTGCGACGACGCCTTGAGTCAAAAAAGAAACAGCCCGCAGAAATTCCTACATTCGAGAACACAACCGATGATTTGAGGAAGCAGTTCGAATCAATGCGAGCTACCCGAGCCCCGCACATCAGTGTCATAATGGGCGGATCACCACCTTGCGGTGACTCGGTTCGAGCCGTCAAAGATTACAAACGTCAAGCAACCACCTCTCAGAAGTGGCCTTCTCCAGTTGAAAATGATCGCCAGATCACTTTTTCGGCACTAGACACCAAGGGTGTCCACATGCCACATAACGATCCTCTCCTCATCGACCTTGACATCGGCGAATGTCTGGTCGCAAAAGTCCTTATTGATACCGGCAGCTCAGTCGATCTCATCTTTCACGACACACTCGACAAAATGGGAGTTGATTTAAAAGATATGAAGCCTTACTCTCGCACGCTCACCGGCTTCAACGGAGCCTCGGAGCAAATGATAGGGACAATTCGCCTTCCAGTTTACGCATGTGGTATAACCCGCACCGTCAAGTTCTCCGTCATCCGCGCCAAAGCACCCTATAATGCCATACTCGGAACACCATGGCTGCATTCCGTGAAAGCCGTCCCTTCGACTTATCATCAATGCATCAAGTTTCCCGGAAAAGATGGCAAAACTCAGACGATTCGGGGCGATCAACAAGCCGCAAGAGAACTACTGATCGCAACTGTAAAGATGCAGCAGCAAGCTTCCCTTGTCAACTCCGTCAGTAAACCACTCAACAAGATATACCCTCAGAAGGAGGAAGTTCGCGAAGTCGCAATTGATGAATCCGACCCGACGAAAATCATCCGAGTTGGCGTCTACCTGTCCGACGACGTATGTTCACAGATCATCTCTTTCATCAAAGACAACGCCTCGACGTTCGCCTGGAAGACTTCCGACATGAAGGGGATCGACCCCGCAGTTACCTCTCATGAATTGCACGTCGATCCGACGTTCAAACCCATCCGACAGAAGCGACGAAAACTCGGTCAAGAACGATCTAAAGCCGTAAACGAAGAAGTCGACAGGCTCCTCGACGCGGGTTTTATAACCGAAGTCCGATACCCCGAATGGTTGGCTAACCCGGTTGTCGTCAAAATGAAAAACGGCAAATGGCGCATATGCGTCGACTTCACGGACCTCAACAAGGCGTGCCCAAAGGACAGTTACCCACTCCCTCATATCGATCGTCTCGTCGAATCAACTGCTGGTAACGAACTCCTAACCTTCATGGACGCTTTCTCGGGATACAACCAGATTTTGATGCATCCCGACGATCGCGAGAAGACGGCATTCATCACCGACAGAGGGACCTACTGCTACAAGGTGATGCCCTTCGGGCTAAAGAATGCCGGCGCGACTTATCAGCGACTCGTCAACCGAATGTTCGCCGATCAGCTAGGCAACACCATGGAAGTGTACATCGACGACATGTTAGTCAAATCGCTCAAGGCCGACGATCACCTAAACAACTTACGCGACTGTTTCAAGATCTTGAATGACTACGGGATGAAGCTCAACCCGGCCAAGTGTACCTTCGGTGTCACTTCGGGAGAATTCCTCGGCTACATCGTCACTCAACGAGGAATCGAGGCTAACCCCAAGCAGATCTCGGCGATCCTCGATCTTCCAAGCTCAAAGAACAGCCGCGAAGTACAACAACTAACCGGACGGATAGCAGCTCTCAACAGGTTCATCTCGCGATCAACCGATAAGTGTCTTCCCTTCTACGAGCTACTAAGGGGCAACAAGAGGTTCGTCTGGGATGAGAAATGCGAAGAGGCGTTCAATCAACTAAAGCACTACCTCACAACCCCCCCAGTACTATCAAAGCCAGAAGCCGGCGACACATTGTCTCTCTACATAGCCATCACATCCTCCGCTGTCAGCAGCGTGCTCATTCGAGAAGATCAGGGAGAACAGAAACCAATCTTTTACACAAGTAAAAGAATGACCGAGCCGGAGACGAGATACCCAACACTCGAAAAGATGGCCTTAGCTGTCGTTACCTCGGCCAGGAAACTGCGACCCTACTTTCAGTCGCACACGATTGAAGTGCTCTCCAACCAACCACTCCGAACGGTTATGCAGAATACCAACCAGTCAGGACGATTGACTAACTGGGCGATGGAGCTGAGCGAACACGACATCGTGTACAAGAATCGCACAGCAGCAAAGTCGCAGGTTCTTGCAGACTTCTTGATCGAGTTAACACCAGAGCTGGAGCAAGACCTCATCCTATCAAGTTTGAACTGGATCCTCCACGTTGACGGTTCATCCACGAGTAAAGGGGCGGGGGCAGGAGTGCAACTGCAATCACCAACAGGAGAACTCATCCGGCAGTCATTCGGTTTTGGTTTTGTGTCAAACAACGAAGCTGAGTACGAGTCCCTCATCGCAGGGCTCCGTCTCGCCAAGGCAGTAAAGGCCAAAAGGATCAGCGCTTACTTCGACTCTCAACTTGTTGTAAGCCAGTACCTCGGCGATTACGACGTCCGCAACAAAAGGATGGACGCCTACCTCAAACTCGTCCAAGACCTCACGCGAGACTTCGAGTTCTTCGAACTCACGAAGGTTCCTCGCGGAGAAAATGTCTGTGCCGACGCCCTCGCTGCTCTAGGAAGCAAGCTACACGATCAAGTCAAGAGGACAATCCCAATCCATAAAATCAAGAAACCGAGCATCGACACGAAGGCGGAACAGACTGCAATCGCAGCAGCGATTAGCGAAGCAATGGACATCGACGAAGCAGAACCTCCTTCGCAGGACGATCAGCCAACAGATTGGCGCAAGGAACTCATCGATTATCTCGCTGAAGGTTTATTGCCCACCGAGAAATGGGACGCGCGGCGACTGAAGCGACGTAGTGCACACTACGTTGTCATGGACGGGGAACTACACCGATGGACCGCGACGAAGGTGCTACTCAAATGTATCTCCGGCGAAGAAACGAGACTAGTCATGGCCGAAACACATGAAGGAGCAGCAGGCAATCACTCGGGGGGACGAGCTCTTGCATTAAAAGTGAAGAATCTGGGATTCTACTGGCCAACCATGAACGCCGACTGCGAGAAATACGTGCGCAAGTGCGACAAATGCCAGCGTCATGCTCCCACCTTACACAGCCCAACGCAGTTCCTTCATACCCTAACTGCTCCATACCCATTCATGCGATGGGGAATGGACATCATCGGTCCAATGCCGGCATCTCGCCAAAAGAAGTTCATCCTGGTCCTCACAGACTACTTCACCAAGTGGGTCGAAGCCGAAGCCTATGCCAACATCACCGACAAGGAGGTGCAAAACTTCGTCTGGAAGAACATAATCTGCCGACACGGGCTCCCATACGAGATCATAACAGACAACGGTTCGCAATTCATCTCGCATCATTTCAAGGGATTCTGCGACAGATGGCGCATTCGACTCAACATGTCGACCCCGAGAAACCCGCAGAGTAACGGCCAAGCTGAGTCGACGAACAAGACCATCATCGACGGTCTGAAGAAACGACTCGACTTAAAGAAGGGTTGCTGGGCGGATGAACTAGATGGTGTCCTGTGGTCCCACAGAACAACTCCTCGCGGAGCGACGAAGGCCACGCCCTTCTCAATGGCCTACGGCGTCGAGGCAATGGCTCCCGCAGAAGTGAATGTGACGAGTTTGCGCCGATCACGAATGCCACAAAACGTCGAACTCAACCGTGACATGCTGCTCGACGCACTCGACGACATCGAGGAAAAGCGCGACCAAGCACTGCTCCGTATCCAAAATTACCAGCACCAAATCGAGAGCTACTACAACCAGAAGGTTAAGTCGCGTCCCCTCGAAATGGGCAATCTTGTTTTAAGAAAGGTCTTCGAAAATACTAAGGAGTGGAAAGCCGGCAAGCTTGGAGCCAACTGGGAAGGACCATACAAGATAGTCGAAGTCATCAAACCAGGAGTATACCGCCTCGAGACTTCAACAGGCGAAGCAGTACCGAGAGCTTGGAACTCCAAACATCTCCGCCTCTTCCATCCTTAGTCAAAACGAACACTTTACCGAGTAAATGCGCCACTAAGGCCACTTTTACTCGGTCTCCTAAAAAAAAAAAAAAAAAAAAAACCGAGTAAATGCGCCTCAAAAGCCACTTTTACTCGCAATCTAAGAACTACGAATGGCTTGATTCCCACAAAGGGATACGTAGGCAGCCCAAAAGAAAAAGGGGTCCAGCCGAAATAAAAAAAAATATACAAACCCCCTCCCCGAGGAATCGACCTCCGGAGCAGACGATCACTTAAGCGGTGCCGACGCGAGCACGTCCCGGCTTCTCGAACAAGCGTATCAGTACTCGCATCCCACGATGGATATGTCCTGATCAGACACGTATTCACGGGGGTCGACCGTGTTGCGATTTAAACCAACACGAGCGAGACAATGACTCCAACTCACCCTGTAATTTACTAAAGTAAGGTTTGGCCCACCGAACGCTTGAAAATTACGCTAGGGTCGATTTGGAACCGTCAACGTCGAGGACTTATAACTAAACTCAAACGACGAACGATCGCGAGTCAAAGAAATCGACCGAGACAAAGTCATAATGAGCTTAACAATACAACGATTCGATATCTCGATTATAATTAAACTCAAATGACGAACGATCGCGAGTCAAAGAAATCGACTGAAGTACTTGTCATAACGAGCTCAACACTACAACGATTCGATATCTCGAATAATGTTTATACTAAACAAACAGTCACTTCAAATCTTGATAAATCATACATTTGATAGACGAGTACAATAAAAGACAAACAGATAATACGATTCGAAGAGTTGTGACAGAGGAACAACAAAGTAGAAGCCTCGAAAGGCAAAAATCTAAAAGGCAACAACATAAGTCCTCTGAGACTCAAAAGAAAACAACAAACAAGGAAAACTAAGCTTCCCGATCACTCTCGTGATCATTAAGGGCGGAAAGCTCCGAAGCCCTGACGCTCGATTCGCGGGCAATCGGAGAGACATCCTCCGACACCTCGCCAGTGTTTTCCTCGCCATCCCGATGAGACTCTTCTGGAGGCAGCGAATCGCGACCCTCGACTGAAGTGTCCGAAAGCACGAGGACAGGAACGTTATTTCCATCGACTCGGGCTCCTCGACCAGGCACCTCTTCCTCAAGAACAGTCAAAGGGTTTTCGATAGGAAGCGTCGGTTCCTCGCGCCTTTCTCCGACCGGACGAGTACACGAGACATGCAGATTCACCGTGGTCTCCGGGTCAATTAAGCCAGCGTTGGAACCATACGGATCGAGACCCGCCAGAATCCGAGCATCCACAAACTGAGACTCCAACACGAGAGGAGAGAGTCTAAAATCACTTTCAGGGATCTCGCCAACCTTCAGCTGCTCAGCCTCTTGTTCGTACTTCCTCTCGTACTCGACGAACATATCAATAGAGGCTTGCGGTATGTCGTTCCCGGCTCCTTTCAAGGCCTCGAGGCACTTCCTAGTCCCAAAGGCTTGGCTGTAAAGTAACCGAGCCTCGTCGTAAGGACCCCGACGCTCCTCTCGAGAACGAATCCTGGCGAAGCAACGACTAGCCTTGGCGGTCATTTCCGCCTCAACTCTCCCCCTTTCTCTCGTCACCTCCAAGATTCTGGAGTCTCTCAGACGTTTCATCTCTCGCTCGTGCGTGGCAGCAAGCGAAGCCCTCTCGCTCTCGAGGTCAGCATTCTTCTGTTCAAGCTCGCGGATGGTTCTTCGAGACGACTCCAGCGCGGCTTTAAACTCATCGCGTCGAGCAACGGTGCGGGCCATCACCCCGTCGAGCTTCTGCAGATTGGCCCTTGACTCGTTCAGTTGACGAGCAGAAACCTCTTCCTTCTCAGCAAACTCTTTCTTGGCCAGCTCGAGCTCCTCCAAGGCTCCTTTAAGCGCCGTGTCGTATTTATCAATCACGACATTCATCGTGCTATCTCCCTGAACACGCGACACAATGGAAATCGTGAGAGGTTAGGAGTCAAGGAATTTAAAAAAAAAGGGACCAAACCGTTTACCAGCAGTTTGGTCCTTGCAGCTTCTTCGTATTCACCCCCGAAGATAAGGTCCTTCACAGCAGGAAGAGGTTTCGCCCTCCCTCTTAATTGACAGAGAAACTCCCCACATTTCTCTGGAACGTACACTAAGGGAGCCGGTCCCTCATAATGGAAGTCGACCTTATCGAGAAAGCTGAATCCGGGAGCCCTCCTTAGGATAGCCGAGCCACGGGAAGAAGTACCGATCTGGACGGCCCCTCCTCCGACGGGAACTGGAGTTCTCTCGCGAGGAAACGTCAGAACAGGAGATCGCCTCTCATCCTCGTCTTCGTCATTTCCCCTCCTTATCAGGAGTGGCGACCCTTCGCTATCTTCCTCGGAATCATCCGAGCAAGCGGCATTAAGAGAAGTCTCGCGTTCCCCTCCTTCACTTACTCCCTCCTCATCATTCCGTCCCTCCGAGGCTTCAGCCTCAGAACCCCCCTCTTCGGGCTGAATTTCTTCTCCTCGAGCACCCTCTTCCTCTTGCTCGATCTGCTCGTCAGCATCTTCCAACTGCTCGCCGGTGGACTTCTTCTTTGTCCTTTTCTTCTTGCTCTTCTTCTGGGGCTCACTGGAAGGAGGGACATCACTCGTCTCCTCAGTACTCCTCCCGGCTCCCGAACCATCGCCTCTTTTTGTTTTCTTGCCCTTTCCCGCACTTCTGGCATCGGAAGGGAAAACCTCGTCAGAACGAGGAACCGCCGTTGAGGGTCCTTCCCTGCTAGTCAGCCCCAGCTGGGCCGCTATTATTGCGCTCAAATCAGGAAGAGTGTCCATCTTCTTCGCCTCAGTAATTTGTTTTTGGATGTCTCTCGGGAAGATGTCCAGTCGCTTAGCGCGAATGGGAAGAACAGTCGGAAGGTCGGATCTCCACTCTCCTGAAAACATAAGGCAGAAGGGTCAGGACGCGACAGAAAAACTTGCGACTAAAAGAGCACGGTCTAGAGGTGCGAGAGAACGTACTTCGAGCGATTCGATCTTTAAGCTCACGGATCTTTTCGACGGAGATCTCGGACCAACGATAGACTCGAAGCAGAGCGACGGCGTGAACACTCCTCAAGAAATCTTCGGGATAAGCTGGGGAGGTAGGATGGCCAACTGCATACAAAGCAAAAAAAAAATTGGTTGGTTAGAATCGACAAATCGCTTACGGTTCGCGACAGAATATTTTACCGCAAGAACGGTTCCAAAGAACTCGGTAATCATCTTGGGGAGGCTCCTCGAAGGCCAAGCTGTCGGACTTAAGGAAGAAGTAGGAGCGCTGCCAATTCTGCGTCTTATTCGGATGACCGGCACACACATTGCAGTTCGGTCGCATCTTCACCGAGTAAGTGCCGTCTTTCATGTCGGTTATCGAGGTCATCTCCTCGAACGATCTAACGCTCATCGGCATGTCGATCTGCTCCGCCAAAACCGACAAAGTGACCGCTAGACGCAGCGAGCCATTCAGCAGCTGACTGATCGCGAGATCTCGACGTCTGGCGTATGCTGTGATCAGTCGCGGGATGGGGAACCAGCAACGAGCGTCTTCCTGAAAATAGGATTCGTACACCGTCTGGTACCCCATCGGAGGAGACCAGGGTCTCTGCGCTTCCGTAGGCACAAGGAAGGTCACGCCTACGGCACCCGCAGCCCGAAGAACCCTCTTTACGCTTCCAAGAGTCGACTTCGTCTCCTCTACGCCTTCCCAGTCCTGACCGGCCAAGGAGGCAGGACGCAATAAATCGGGATGGAGTTGAGGAAGCTCTTCGAAAATCCCATCGGGGTAAAAGGTGGTCGGGAAGAACTCGGCCTCAGAATCATCGTCCTCCGAGAGACCAACCTCCGCAGGTCGAGCTCTCAGGGTGATCGAGTCAACGGGTATCGCCCCGCTCTGCCCGTCTCTCGAACATTCCATTGCATCCCTCGCAACGACGTTCTGACATCCTTCTCTCGCGAGTCTCGCAGCATCCGCAACCAGAAGTCGATGAGAGCGGGATAGATTCGCCGTGTCCATCATCGCCGCGCGATGAATCGCCTCCGGATCTCCGACACGACCCCCGTCGGGACTCCTTGTCGGATTCGACGTCGCTGAGACTGCCTTTCCCTTCTATTGCTTCGATAGCCTCTGACCCGACGACATCGCAGAACGGGACAGTGAAGAATGTTTCGAATGAATCTAACAACGCTTAGAGAGATAAAGGAAAGAGAGAGAAAGTACCTTTGATCGCGGAGAAAAAACTTGAAGAAATGAAAGAGGGTCTGCGTATTTATAAGGAAAAGAGAGGGGGGGGGAACTCGAGGCGCCATCATTAGGTCTATTCGGGCCCAAACGGGCCTTGAAATCCGCCCTAAAAACCCAGCGGACCCTCGCGACGTTTCGACTTCTCGGTTCGTTTAAAAGAAAAAAAAAAAAAGGAATTCGAGGTGTCGTCATTAAGCCTAAACGGGCCTAAAGGGGCCGTAAAACTCTCCCAAATGTCCAGCGAACCTTCGCGACGAACCCTTCCTGCGACACGACGACCAAAAGAAGAGATAAAAGCCTCTACTGCTCGCTTTCGAGAGAACAACGCTGTGCGACTCATCGACCAACCGTTCTAACCTTCCGACAGGCCTTCTATTCCCTCAAACCTCCAAACCTTAGAATCCATCACGAGCTGGAAAGCACTCCGCTCACTAATGGACTAGGGGGGGGGGCTTACTGTAGAGGATGGATTTGACCATCCCATAAGGCCCGAGGAATAGGAAGGCCTGGCCCGAATTAGGAAGAGCGACGGCTCGATCGGTCAGCTCGAGAGTCAGGTCTCTCGGCTTGACTCTTGAGTACTTTAGTTGATCATCATCGACTGAAGTACGTTCGGCTCAGCGGCTGCTCGGACGCCAACGGGCTTCTTGGCCCAGCAGAGGAGGCCCACCAAGATGGCGTAAATTAGGTCAAGGACGAGGCATCAGGACGTCTATATAAGGGAAAGGAGAGACGACGAGAAGAGGATCCGAAATCACTGACTAACACTTGGCGGCTAGATTAGGGTTTTCACCTTTGCTTCATCTCGCCGTTAGTTGTACTTTTCCGTAGCTTATTGAACCACCGGCTTCCTTTCTGTCGCACTCTCTTCTTTTCTCTTGTAACCGACTGAACGTTTTCTCTCCGACCATTAATAAGACGTCTTTGTTTAAACCCACATCTTATTTATTACCGTTTCTCGATCAAACAACGGGCATCACTATTATACTTTTTCGAGCGACTAAGCGACTCGTATGAGAAAAGTTTGCGTTGTAGCCATACGTATAAAACGTGATTCTGTTTTGAATTTTATAAAAATCCCTAGTTCTACAACTAAATGGTGTACATTTATGGTACTTTTTCGACATCGTTACATTTGTGGTACTAAATTATAAGTATCCTAGTTTATTTCATCGTTATGTCACAGAAAATTTTTATTTGTTTAATTTTTTACAAAAAAAAAAACTCAGAGAACGTGCCATAAAAGTAAGTATCCCACCAAAATAAATAAAAAGATATAAAAACAGTTGGAACTCTTCTATAGTATTATTATTTTTAAACAATTTATTTCTAGTTTAAATGTTAACTATTTTAATTATAAAATAAATTTTATCAAAATATTTTTTAATATTAAAAAAATAATATAATGATAATTTTAAATAATGGAGCTGCTCGTATGCATGTCTGTAAATTTTGGAGTCCGCATCTGTTCTTGTATGAAACACACAATAGTTTTTTTAGTTTACCGGTCTAAATGAATCGTCGGTTATAGATGGAAACTGATTAGACGACCGTAAATTGAACGGCTACGACTTTCGACATCGGGAAAAACGAAGATCTAATAAGAAAGAACACGTAAATCTAGTGGCCTTTTTAGATAATCAAATCTGAGTTTGATTGAAAGAATGGGTCCCAAGTGAATAGAATAAGCGTGGGGTCATTCTGAACTCTGAAGAGATTAGATTTTTCCCCTGTTCAGGAACGCGCTAGGCGCTAATCGGACGGTCGGATTGGACCTAGTGCCTAAAGAGAAAATCGGGGATTAATCGAAAATTATACGGGGCATAATTTTTAGACTGTTTACTATATTATAAAACTTGTTAATTTTTAATTGTGTATAACATTAATACATTTTCATGTATAAAATTGTATAAAACACACAAATAGAATATATAAACTTAATATAGTGTAATTTTCATCAAAATTATGAATATAAATGATATTTATAAAATTTTAGATCAAATAAATAAATAAAAATATTATTAAAAATAAAAAAAATAATAAAAAAATAGATTAGGCGGCCGTCTAGGTGGTTAGGCGGCCGTCTAAGCGGCTAGGCGGTCATTTAAGCGGTCTAGACGGAGAAAATTGGATATCCGATTTTTTTAACCGATTTAGCATAAATCAGAGCGTAAGAGTGATGCGTACCGCCCAGGCGGCCGCCTAAGCGGCCGCCTAAGCGGCCGCCTAAGCGGCCTAATTTTTAGAACAGAGGATTTTTCTTGTTTTGATTTGACGCGCTGTCATTTCTCGGTCGTCAAAAAATTCATTTAAAATTTAACGTTCTGAAACGGTTGATGCGGTTTTATTTTCTAAGGGTAATTAGTTTGAACTGTTCTCAACTCGATTCTGAAGATGATTTCAATGTATATATGTTTTGATGTTTATATACTATTTTTCAAAAATTAACAAATATGTATGAGAACAAAAGGGATGGGTGTTCTCTTTTATATAAGCAGTTAAAAATTCATGGTAAACGACTTCTTATAAAGATTTACATTCTTTTTTTTTGTGCAAACCGAAATTGATTAGAGATTAAACCGGACAAACAGACCAAAGAGCATGTTTGGCCACATAATCAGCTACAACATTGTTCAGTCTAGGAATAAACTTAAACTTGATGGACTTAAATGACAAAGAGAGGAGGTAGATATCTTGGAGAACGCTAAAGACTTCAAGGTTCCGATCTTGTTTGTTGACGGTATTGATCAAGATCTGGGAGTCTGAGAGCACCAAGATGGAGTCCAATCCTTGCGATAGAGCCGAGGTTATGGTAGCACGGGCAGCCAAGGCTTCAGCCATAAGGGGCGACGACACAAAGGTCGATGTCGCAGAGTGTTGAGAGGGTGATACCGGATCATCAAAGATCCAACCAAAGCCTGCAATTCCCGTTAAAGGGTTCCACGCTGCATCTGTATACACCAAGCATAGATCGGAGTGTGGAGGAGGTGGTTCGATTCTGATCAAGGGTTTCACCGGAGGAGGCGGCGCTGGAGGTGACTGCGCTAAGGTCCACTCTCTAGCATCTGCGAGGGATTTAATTAGCATTTCTTCTGGCGTGAAGTCGCGTTTTTGGAAGATCAGGTGGTTCCTCGATAGCCACAAAGACCAGCAAATCCAAGCCGCAATGGTTCCTGCCTCAAGTTCTACAGGTGGGAGTGATTGGATCCGTCTTAAAATATCCCAACCTTCATGAAAGGCCATCGTCGCATGAACATTTGGTTGGGTAGCGAGGGGAGCGAGTCTCCAAACACTTTCTGCATATGAGCAGTGAAGTAGAACGTGGGCGACGGTTTCTTTTGCATTGCATCGAGCGCAGAGAGTTGATATGGGGATATTTCGTATTGCGAATTGTTCTCCTACAGGGAGGCCTCTGTGTAGGGATTTCCAGATGAAGAACTTAATTTTTTGGGAGGTCTTGACCTTCCAGACAGAGGCTAGCCAATCAGAGGGTAAGGTGGAGTCCACTGGTAGAGCATAGGTCGCATCAGTTTTTCTTAAGAGGTAGCCTGATCTTGTAGAATACTCTCCGGAGGGGTTCATGAGCCACACTAGTTCATCAGGGCCCCCCAGTTTGCTAGCTCTAAGCTTAAGGATCTGATCCTTATGGACCGGTAGCACCCGCTCTATTTTCTCAATATCCCAATCAGATGATCCAGGCATGAAAAGATCTGCAACCTTAAGAGATCGGTAGGCTTCAAGAGCAGGACCAAACGGTCTGACTTGTTCGTTGTGGGTCAGCCACGCATCATCCCAGACGCTAATGGATGCGCTATCACCCACCATCCATCCTAGCTGTTTGAGAAGGAGGTCTCTACCTATTAGAACACTACGCCATCCGTGGGAGGCAGTTGAAGAGGGCTTAAATTCTAGGAAAGGATCATTGTGGCAATATTTCTCTAACAGACACCGACCTAGAAGGCCAGTGGGGACCTAGAAGGCTAGTGGGGACCAAGAAGGCCAGTGGGGTTCTTCAGGAGACGCCAAGCAAGCTTTCCAAGCAGCACATCATTAAATGAAGTAATATCTTTGAAACCCAGTCCTCCATACTTCTTTGGTTTTGCCATTTTTTCCCAAGAGATCCATGACATCGTACGCTTATCAGGTTCATCATCACACCAAAATCTCGTTAAGGCAGATTGGGTGTTCGAACAAAGAGACATAGGGAGCTTGAAGCAGGACATTGAGTGAGAGGGCATGGGAGCAAGCACACTCTTCAACATCACCATTTTTCCGGCGGTGGAGAGGAACTTGGAGGACCAGCTTGCAGCCTTTTGCTTGATTCGATCTACGATTGAAGCAAAGAGGTCCTTCTTTCTCCTACCAAACTGCTCCGGCAGCCCTAGGTATTTGCCCATACCACCCTCTTTGTCAATTCCCAGAGTAGATTTCATGAGTAAACGAGTTGGAGGCCCCGTTCTTTTGGAGAAAAATATAGATGACTTCTGCTTGTTTATTAGTTGGCCAGACACTGATTCATAGGTATGTAATAGCGCTTTCACAGTCTCAGCATTCTTCTTGTTTGTTCTGCAGAAGAACATGGTGTCATCTGCAAACAAGAGATGGTTGAGGCTAGGACTGTGAGTGGCAATGGAGACTCCCGTAAGTTATCCCTTACTCTGCGCCCTTGAGCAAAGACCAGACAGGACCTCGCTACAAAGAATGAACAGGTAAGGCGATAAGGGATCACCTTGTCTGATCCCTCGCCCTGGTTTTACAAATCCCCTTGAAGCTCCATTGATGATAAATGTGTAGCTCACAGAAGTAATACATTGCATAATCCAATTCACTAGCTTAGGATGAAAGTTCATTTTTTGCGAGAACTAGTTGAATGAAGTCCCACTCTAACCTGTCATATGCCTTACTCATGTCAGTTTTGATAGCCATTCTCAGCTTTAGAGGTCTTTAGATAATGTAAAACTTCGTGTGTTATCAAAACATTGCCTGATATTGCTCGTTTGGGGACGAATGCAGATTGGGTTTCAGAGATGAGGGACTTGAGGAGTGGCTGTAGCCGTTTGGAGATCAGTTTGGAGATGGTTTTATAATAGACGTTACACAACGCTATAGGTCTGTACTCCGAGACCCTCTTAGCTGATTTCTCCTTAGGAATTAACCTGATATGAGTCTCATTTATGGTTCTTGGCATGATGCCAAATAGGAAGAAATCTTGTACCTCTTTGACGATATCACCTCCAACTACTGCCCAGTTTGTTTGGAAGAAACACGCAGAGAAGCCGTCGGGTCCTGGCACCTTCCCAGGATGAATGGAGAAGAGGTCATCTCTGATCTCCTTAGTTCTTATTGGCTGAGGTGGCAGCCATCTTCTCAATCAGCTCAAACGCTCCATCAGTGGTTTGAGTCATGAAGTCTCCATTGCTGGCAGAGTTCATAGCACTCTGAAATTCCCAGTCAACTCCATCATAGAAAATTCCCAAGAGGTAATCATCATCAAATCCATGGTGAGGGCATTCTCTGCGATAGTCATTGAAGCGCTCCCATGCATCGCAGAAAGGCTCATCAGTGAGCTGTCCGAAGGAGGTGATCTTGTTCCTCAATGCAGCTGTTCTCGCCTTAGAGTGGAAATGGCTGAGGAACGCTGATCGGACCTGTTCCCATGAAGTGAGAGATCCAGTAGAGAGAGAGTTCAACCACCGTGCAACTTTTCCATCAAGAAAGAATGGGAATAATATGCACTTGATGTAGTCTGGTGGTACGCCATTCGCGCGAGTGAAACTGCAGACTTTTTCGAATCTCTCAATATGCTCCATTGAAATTTCTGTAGAGAGACCAGAGAACACCTTTTTCTGTACTAGACCGATCAAAGCATGCTTGATCTCGAAGTCCTGCCTGGTGCAGGGTGGAGGAACAATGGCCGAGCGCGTAGTTGGGATGTTACGCGGAAGGTTTCTCTCCCCAATCGGAACAGCATGCGCCTGCTGTTCCTGCCGCGCGAGAGCAGCCTGTTCAGCAGCATCCTGCTGAGCTTGGATGGTCTGCTGCATTTGAAGCATATGTTGTTGCATCTGTTGCAATTGAGCAGTGAGTTGCTCTTGATTGCATAGTCGCCCATTATGGCGTTATTCGGCTCTGATTGTTGACGATTTGCTATTTCTAACCTTGCTAGCTCCTGGTTGCTAAATGTAACTAACTCTCCTTTTGCGTTTCTCCGAGTATATCTACTGGTTATGCACCTGAAAAATTAGCTGCAACAAAAAGGATAGAGCAAGTTAGAGGTCTTAGACTAAATAAATAACCGAAAAATAAAGGTAAAAAGATGGTCCCCGGCAACAACGCCAAATTGATATTACGTGTAGACGCACACCAGTTAACCTAATGTTCACAAGATCACAATCGAATGGTATGTCGATGTAGCACTTTAGGATCGAATCCACAGAGACCAACGATTACACTTTATCTTTATGGGATCAATATCAAGCTAAAACAATATTGGGGTTTTCAGATGATTAAGAATGCTAGCCTAGGGTGGTTTGATCGGGTGTTAAACAAGTGTGAGCCAAACAATTATTCAAGTTCAATTTAGCACTAGTCTAGAACTCGGATCACTTAAAATAGATCATCCCACTGTCGTGGTGCTTCACCTTTTGTCAATCGATCTCAGTACCTAAACTGTCGTTTGGACTGAGACGCGATGACAAACATTAAGATCAAGTCCGATATGTTCACAAAACACCCTAACATCTACTTTCGCTGGTTAGGGATGCAATGCTCATTCATAACAGATCTAGCAACCTATTATACGGTTAATGAACGTGTTAAACCTAGGATCTAACATTAAGCGGCCAGTTTAATGCAAGTGATACACTAAAAATGAATCATTGCTACTATCAAGTTAACAGTGGTAATTGTAATATTTGAGATTCAATCCAGAGGACCAGTTTACTCTTTACTCTTATGAGTTCAATAATAAGCTGAGAAACAAGTGGTGGTTTGAGAATTAATTGTGACGCAAGTAACCAGAATACCTAGATGGTTCAAATTCGATTTAAATGAAGCCGGCTTAGGGTTATTAATCAGGTGTCAATGCAAAACTGAACAACTATTCAAGTGCAATGAGGTGCATTCTAGAACTCAGATCACTCGGCTAGAACAATTCACTATCGTGGTCTTACTCCCTTTGCAGATCGGTCTTGAATCCTAAGTTTTCACTTGGAACAAGACGCGATAACAAGCCTTAGAGACAAGATCTGATTAGTTCACTTAATACCCTAATATCTACTCTCGCTGATTAGGGATACAAAGCTCATTCAATATATGTCAATTTATCTCCTAAGCGGTTAGCTAGGTGATTAAATCAGAAATCGAACATTAAGTGATCAATTCAATGTAAGCAGTAAGAACAATATGAATGAAGAACAATTAAGATCACTTATTTGTGTTCATTTCATGCGGCTAACACCCTACAATCCTAAGCAAGCTTAGCCTACTACTCAGTCATAAAGCAGGATGACACAGACATGGTTTCTGAATAATACTGCATATAAAATAAAGTAGAAAGACAAGAGTTCAGGATGATCTTCTCGTGAGGATGAAGCCTTCTCCCTTACAAGTTGCTTAATCCAAAGAAAATAGTTCCCGGTCTCTTGCATAACTAGCGTAAGAAAAAGAAATGATAGCATAGGCCTTTTTATATGGAGGCGCTGGTGGTAAAGAGATAAGAGAGAGTGGAATCTAGGGCAAACTTCCAGAATAGGAAGTTTCCTTAATGATCGGGAACAGTCAGACGCTTGTTCTCTTCGGGAACAACCTTCGGGTTGTTCTAGATGGCTGTTCCGCATCGAATCCTTCAAAACGACATCTGACTTCCTGAATCTCTCTTCTTTGCTCTTTCACCTGCTCCAAACCTGGAATGATATCAATTAAACACGAATTAGGACTGAGAATTAGCTCAAAGCACACATATAATGGTATTAAAAACACCATATATCAATTCCCCCAGACTTAGATCCTTGTTTGTCCTCGAACAAGGCCAAGCCTCAAGAACCAGGAGAAAGGTTTGAAAGAGTGGGAACTCGCTTTTCCTGAATAACCATGCTCTTACCACACATCTCTGAACCATACAAGCTGTAGAGTTAGACCGCACACCCTTACCAAAACACCCACGATCGCTGTTCGAGAATCAGCTCCATACTCTCTATCTCATACCTGAAAAGGTCGCACTATCGAGACAAAACTCCTTAAACATCAATTAAGAACAGCGTGAGCTTCTCTTTACAGGCACTATTCAGGGTTGACGGGTTGATAAGGAACAGGCTGTTTTATGGTGGAGCTGAGAGTGTTTTGGGGGTACCGTATTTGAGTGTATGCAGGATATCGCAAAAAATAGCAAGAGAGGACGGATCTATTGATGTCCACAACCCTTACTCGTTTCTGCTTCACGGATTTGGTTGTTCTCCACTTCGGGTCAATCATATGACTGTTCTCCAGCTCTTGACTTCTTTTCTTATTCCTCAAAAATCAGTACCAACACCTTGCTCAACCCTTTCCAGTGGCGTGTATCTTCCGAAGTTACCTTCCCCGTCTCCATCATAAAATAAATAACAGCATACTGTATATATATAACTTTTTTTTTTTTTGAATAATATTGATGGGGTTTCGAGGGAAAGGTATCAGGGTGAATGTTTTGCAGCCACTGGTGGTATATCCTTTTGTTTCTCACGGGTCGCCATTGTTCCTCTGGTCAGATCATGCACCCTTGAATGTTCTTCTTATTAGGGCTTGATCTTGTCAACTGTTCTCATTATGCTCGCTCTCTCTTCTCTGAATGTAAGGCATTAACGAGTAAGGGGTTGCGTCAATCCTATCCTCTCCGATTTTTTTTGCACATATCTGCACATATGACATTGAAAAACAGAGTGCATGAGGGTGAAAATAAAGGCTTAGGTACAAGGTTAGAACTAGCTAAAGATGAGCTAGCCACTCAGGATCAGCAAGATTGGTAAAAAGAATAAGAACCCTTAGCGTGGGTCTCGTTTCCCTGATCTATTGCCCATAACAAGAAGAATTTCAGTCAGGATTAGGTTCAAGTTAGGTGGAGTTGAGTCTACCTAGTGTAACCTGATCGGATGAGAGCTTCTGGAGAATCAAATGAGATAAGTCAGAGGGTGTTCCAGGTCCAAGTGTGGGTCTTTCATCACTGCTAAGGTCACTGGATAAGAATGTTAGAGCACGAGGTGGTTAAGATAATATATCACAAGGTCCTAATTCCCACAAGAGTTTAAGCTGACTCGATTCTAAACTGACTCAATAAAACATCCAAATGACATAAGGACTGACTCAAAAACAGAGAAATAAAGTTTCAGCACACAGTGCTTCCCCAAGACTTAATTTACACCATCCCTGGTGTGAAATGAATTTGAGGTCAGCCTAAAATCAACACAAGGCATAAAAATAAAACATAAAAATAAAGAGTTCAGATGGATAGAACAATGGATAGAGAATAGTCCTCGCGGACTCAGTCGGACTCGCCGCTCTCAGCTGGATCAAACGAACGTCTGTTGAACGTCTGTTGCGCGAGCGATGAACCTCCTCTGTCGAAATGCCTGTTCCCATAGGCGCCTTTCCTGGTCGGTGCGATCGTGGAGTCTGCTCTGCTGGAGGCTGTCGCTGGTTACTTCCACCAATGCAGCCTCCAGTGATGAGATGGAGGATCCTCCGCATGAGGCTGTTGTTCTTCCGCTGCGAGTCAACCATCCAGCGTCGGTAAGCCTGATCATCGGTCACATCAGCCAGCTCTCCGAGGTCATATGACGGTTCAGCTTCTGGGGTGATGTCCTCAACATCTTCCATGTCCGCGTCAGGTGCTGCAGCACGTGGATCAGTGCAAAGGAGCTCAGGTGGAGGGAGGAAGCGTATGTTGTCGAACACGCTGAACCTGGTGATCTCGGGGTGAGGCAGTTTGGTGAACAGCTGGGTACCGGCCTTATCAAAGAAGCTGTAGGTCTCTTCATCACGCATGATGTGGCATGCCATAAGGTACTTGATGTCAAGGTACTGAACCTCTTTGTTGACGATGTACTTGCTTAGTTTCCCAGAGGTCCCGAATATCTGCTAATACTACACGCCAAGCAATCAGAACACGAAACGAAAACAGTAATAAAATAAGATATCGAAAAAGAGAGCAAGATAGTTCTTATTCCGAATCTGCGTTTGAGCGTTTACAACAAGGTAGGTGCCTGGGCTACGAGAGCTGTCGGCGAGATTCCTAGTTCTAAAACCCTAAGACGGCAAAAACCTAATTGAGTCGCAGGTTGAATAACAAAAACAAAAAAATTCCTAAATCGCTCTAAGTGCTAAGTTTGCTCTGAGAAAAGTCCTCTCTCCATGCCTCTCGCCTAGAACTCCTTATATACTGGCTCCAAGGTCGGTTCACGCTTTTTCCCTTCTGCCCTTAAGCCGTCACAGCATAAAAAAGGAGATATTCCATTTTTCTCCGATCTTCGTAATTATCTTCAAATTTTCGTATTTATCCGCGGAAACTTGACATTTATCTTTTCTTGCGAATCAAGCGTAAACCGTCCCGCGGCTTACGGGTCGTTGGTTAAGAAATCGTAAGTTGGGCTCCGAGTCATGTCTTAGGTCCCTTTGGGCCGTTTTCCGACTCGAAGCGTTTATTACGGCTTCTTTCGATAAAGAACGAACTTTCCGCGGTTTTCACGATAAAGTTTGACCGATAACTTAGAATGGCGCGGGATCGCGAAATGGGTTCGCTACGGTCTTCGGGAGACAGCATCAAAGGGTAGACGAGAACGCATGGACTAATGTTGTATCGACGTTCCGGAAGAGCTCGGTCGCTACGTAGCGACCGAGCGAACCGTGTGTTCTGTTGCTGCGTAGCGATCCTTTTCGAGCTCTTGTTCGATGACTCGCGTTTCTTCCGCAAAGCTTTTCGTAAAGATAAATCTTTTTCGAAGATTTATTTTTCGTAAAAACGTTCATGCCGATTTTTACGGACTTTCAGACATTGATTCCGTCATGACCGATTTTGACCCCAACAGTTAGCCCCCCAGCTCGTTAGAACCATGAGCTTATAGCGTGAGGTTCTAGCGAGTGGCTTGGAAAGTTAGGCAAGTTAGGTGAGTTAGGCGGAATTAATGGTTGAAAAAGTCAGTGGTAAGTGGTCTTCTCGCTCCTCTAAAAGTAGAACGCGATAAGATTGGGGCTGCGCCTTATGACGGCTCCCTACGTACCCTTGTTGAAGGGATCAAGCCTTTCGTAGTTCGTCTTGGAATTAAGGTTCTTATGACTTGTTTTCCAGCGAGACCTTTACGGTCTAGTTTATATGTAGCGGTTATCAGGTGTGTTGCTGCCGATGGCATTTTATATGGGTGTAGAAGGAAGACTACGAGTTGTCATCTCGTAACCTAACTCTATGTGAACTGCTATATCCGTGATCTGTTTCGAGAGTTTTCCGCAGTGTGTAAACTTGCGGGATTTCTGAAGACGCTCGAATATTGGCAAAGAGACAAATTTTGGGATCTCGTATCAAGGTTTTTGATACTATGCCTAGAGATGTTAGAGACCAGTGCGCTGGGTTTAGGGCAAGACCTAGGTTTACTCCTGGTTTTAGAGGGTGCGATGACTAATTCGACTTACGTATCCCGTTTCAGTTTCATCCTGATTCCATACCGATTTAAAGTCCGCGATAGGTTCTCGGCTCATACGACTTGTATGGTTGGAACCGAGCATCTCTCCAAGGACAATTTTAAGCCTCCTGGAAGTGCTGACCAAATATTTTGGGTTTCTTTTATAGCGCTATTATCCTTGTGTCGGATGTACGAGAGTCATCTCTACGAGATGGCTAAGTCTGTTTAGGACGTTAAGAGTTCGTTGTGATCAGCAACAAACTTAATGGTAAAAAATACCGTTTCGAGTCTTCGCGAAGGATATGTTTTGAGAAGATGTTAGTGCGTATGACTGTCTGGTCTTTCAAGAAAGTATTTTTATCGAGGAAGGAAATTTCATCGAAGAACAAATCTTCAGGCGTCTGCGACGTCTCGCGAGGTTGAAGATTTGTAATTCTTTCGTATGCCGCGTTTCGTGCTTGAAATGTTCGCGGGCTTGAAGATGTTTTGCGATGTTGCAAGGGTTTAGTCTTAGCCCTATGTTTTAGAAACGTTCTTGTTTGACTATGGATGTTCGCAGCCAAAATTGTTTTTCCTGTTTGGATGCTAATAATTTGATTTGCGATCGAGGAATTTGGACTGAGGTGTCGCGTAAATTTTTCCATGGGAAGAAGCGTTTTCTTTCATAGTGCTTTGTGAAGTGTTGGCTTTCCGAGATCTAGTTCGTGCATTTTTGAGGATGTTTCGTATAGCTCTAGAAGCTTTGTTACGAATTTTTCCTTACATGCCGCGTATTATGGGTAAAACGTTGCGGGCTTAAAGTGAATTGTGGAGCGTATTGAACTCGGTCAATTTTCGAAAAGTTTAGATCTTCCTTTAACCACTTGGTTGTTAGGACTGAGTTTCGTTACGAAGAATTTACGATATGACTTCCGACTGTAGGCTATACGATAATTATTCTCTTAGTAGTCACACGACGTTTTTAGACAAATCCTAGATTGTCGTTTAGCCGTTAAGTGATAGAGCTATGGTTTCTCAAATAGTTTGGCTTGGCGTGAGGGATGTGTTCATTCATATAGCCAAGGATGTTGTAGGTCAAGGATTAGACCACGGTACTTTAACATTTAAGGTCATGTTAGTTTACGATCATCCTTAAAGGGGATGGCAAATATTGGTTTGGACCTTTAGATGGAAAGCATAATTGACCGAGGGTCAAAGAGTGCTTGTCGAGATTGATAGGCCAAGTTTGCCGAGGTTATCCATGCTAATATGGCCGATAGTCGTAGAAAACGATTCTCCGCTCTAGTTTTCAGTTATACGACGAACATTTCGTATAATGTGACCTTTACTCTTATAAAAATCGAATCTTTTTTTGCCTGAGGAAGACGAAGCCCAAGAGGTTTGCTACATAACCAGTTTGGAGTCAGTGGCGGGACGACTGCCTTCTCGGATGTGACCGAGGGAAAAGAAAAGCAGAAGCCAGCGAGCCGCATGGTTCTTCATAAAGCCTGTTATGTTAACTTTAGAAAGTTTCTTCGTAAGACTTGGTCTGATTGTTCGAAGGATTTTTCGCGTAAGTAACGGGGACCGGTTTTACGAAGGTTGTTGATCGGTGATATGTAAACATATGTTAAAGTAGCGTTGTTTCTGTGGGTTTCACCAGAAACGTTTCTGCTGTGATTTTGATCCTAGGTGAAAGTTGCTTGGAGTTACTCATGGAGTGTTACCAAAGTTTATTTCATTACGATCTAGTCGCAGAATGTTTTTCATAGGCTTTATGAAAGGATTCTCATGACACATTCGTTTCTGGAACGAATTGGTCGACCAGAGGTGGATCTAGCCACCATCGAGATGAAAGCGTATCTTTATGCACGATGCTTTTCCGTGACTCACTTGGTACAACGGAAACTGAAAGAAATGCTTTGGTGATTGAAGATTTCTCGTAGAAATTTTTTAACGAAACTGGCTTTATCAAATCGGAAAAGATCTATATGACTTCAGCAAATCATCGACTTTTATTCTGAAGTTTAGCAGAGGTTTTCTAAACGAATGATTGCGATGATAGATGTTGTATAGTCTTTGACAATTTTTCCAACATGGTTTGGATCAGTTCCTAGCATTTAGATGAATCTCAGATTGTCGTTTGCTTTTGGGATGATCTTGACGAGACATCGCATTGTATGAATATTTTTCCGCATATTTCTACGAGAGTTTGCTTTGTCAAAAGCGTTTTCTTGTCGAAAGCGTTCAAAATCGTTTTCTTGTCGAAAGCGTTCTCGAGGCATCACATTGTTTGAATATGTTTTTGAAGTATGGGAGTATACGAGTATAGTATACGCACCTACTCCATCCCTTTTTTCTCGAGGAATAGAATGATCGAGAGTCCGAGTTGGTTTGAAGACGACGCTTGGACTGTGATTTGGTTGTTTCCAAGTTGAAGACTTGGAATATGTCGGTTCCGAGAGAATTGCCAGAAACGAATCGGTTTTAAGACGACGTTCATGTCTCTAGTTTTTTATCTCCTTAGGAAGCGAGCTTGATATGCGTGGCGATCGTTTCTCGATTTTCGGAGAGTTTAGATGGGTTTGCAAGATCTAGACGAACAGTTATGGGACAATATATCGAGACAGGAAAAATAACTTAAGACTTAGTTCGCTAGACTATCCACCTAGGTTTTACGTTCCCTAAAGTTCTACGACAGTCTCAAAGGCGTTTTTATTTCTTAGTAATTTCCTACGAAAACTCCAAGTCTGATTTCAAAAATTTCAAGTCGCGAATACCTTAGTTCTCTCGAAGATGCAGTTTTGTCTCTTCTCAGTTTTGCTTGCTCATTTCCCCTTCCTCTTCTCGTGTATGTTCGCCTTTTTTCGATATTGATGTTTATCCTTTGAAACTTGACATTTATCTTCCGAACTTGACTGATACGAAGTCAATAAAAAGGTTCAACGTAATCGTATAGTTGAGGCGGCTAAGGTGTTAAGTTAACCGTTGCCGTATTATACGATTAATCTGATTCCACGCGAGAAAACTAGTCTTTGCGGGTTTTTTTTTTATCTTAAAGTTTCAATGGTAACTCCAATCGAGACGAAACAAAAGACGTTTCGATCGAGATTTGAAGGAGAACACAAAGATGGAGGTAAGGGCGAGTAGGAGCAAGCGAAGGAGTTTAGACGAGTCTTACTTGTTTTCGTCGTAAAATCTCAACGGAAACTCCGATTGAGACGAAACGAAAAGCGTTTCGATCGGGATTCAAAAGAGAACACAAAGGAGGAGCTTTTTGAAGCCTGACAGGTCGCTATGTAGTGAGCTGGAGGTCTGACAGGTCGCTACGTAGCGAGTGGAAGCAAGCCAAGAAGAGTCCTACTTGTTTTCGTCGTAAAATCTCAACGGAAACTCCGATTGAGACGAAACGAAAAGCGTTTTGATGAGGATTCAAAAGAGAACCCAAAGGAGGACCTTTCTGAGGCCTGACAGGTCGCTATGTAGCGAGTGAAGGTCTGACAGGTCGCTACGTAGCGAGTGGAAGCAAGCCAAGAAGAGTCCTACTTGTTTTCGTCGTAAAATCTCAACGGAAATTCCGATTGAGACGAAACGAAAAGCGTTTCGATGAGGATTCAAAAGAGAACCAAAGGAGGACCTTTATGAGGCCTGACAGGTCGCTATGTAGCGAGTGAAGGTCTGACAGGTTGCTACGTAGCGAGTGGAAGCAAGCCAAGAAGAGTCCTACTTGTTTTCGTCGTAAAATCTCAACGGAAACTCCGATTGAGACGAAACAAAAAACGTTTTGATGAGGATTGAAAAGAGAACCCAAAGGAGGACCTTTCTGAGGCCTGACAGGTCGCTTTGTAGCGAGTGAAGGTCTGACTGGTCGCTACGTAGCGAGTGGAAGCAAGCCAAGAAGAGTCCTACTTGTTTTCGTCGTAAAATCTCAACGGAAATTCCGATTGAGACGAAACGAAAAGCGTTTCGATGAGGATTCAAAAGAGAACCCAAAGGAGGACCTTTCTGAGGCCTGACAGGTCGCTATGTAGCGAGTGGAGAGTTGGCTTGAGCTCGGTCGCTTCGTAGTGACCAAGCTGTGTGCGTGCTCGGTCGTTACACAGCGACCGGGCTGTGTGAAGGCTCGGTCGCTACGTAGCGACTGAGCTGTGTGCGTTCTTGGTCGCTACGTAGTGACTGAGCTGTGTGCGTGCTCGGTCGCTACGTAGCGACCGAGCTTGGCTAGAGCTCGATCGCTAAGTAGCGACCGAGCTGTGTAATTGATTTGCTGCGCTTCCTTTTTCCGCGATTAACCTAGGGGTTTTCTGCGGTTTTTGGGAGAACAAATTTTACTCTTCCGAAAAGTTTTCGGAAAACGTGTTTTGGTAAAACCCTTACGCATTGAAACTTCTTTAGCTCGGAAATGAGCCAAACTTATGGGATTTGATAAAATTTATCATTTTTCTTTATGTTTAGACAGAGAAATCGCAAGATCGTTTCGTAGCACTTCCTGTTGGCGAAAAGTCGCGGCTATTTTTTTTCGATTTATTTTTTTTAGGCACTATTGCGTTTGCGTAAGCGTTGGCCATAGGCGCAGTGGCGGCTGGGGTTGTCTTACCAGCATTGTTGCGAACTGCGATTTTGTCTTTCGTATTTCCAAACATTGTTTTGATCAAGCGTTTTGTGGCTGAGAGTTAGATTGATCCGTACCCCCCTCCTTCTAGCGCCAAACTGTGGGAACCGAAATTCGCACTGTCGATTTCCGTTTAAATAAGGAAAATAGGAGAACCCTAGTTTCCCAAAGATCCCGGATATCTGCTAATACCACACGCCAAGCAATCAGAACACGAAACAAAAACAGTAATAAAGTAAGAAATCGAAAAAGAGAGCAAGATAGTTCTTATTCCGAATCTGCGTTTGAGCGTTTACAACAAGGTAGGTGCCTGGGCTACGAGAGCTGTCGGCGAGATTCCTAGTTCTAAAACCCTAAGACGGCAAAAACCTAATTGAGTCGCAGCTCGAATAACAAAAATTGAAAAATGCCTAAATCGCCTAAGTGCTAAGTTTGCTCTGAGAAAAGTCCTCTCTCCATGCCTCTCGCCTAGAACTCCTTATATACTGGCTCCAAGTTCGGTTCACGCTTTTCCCCTTCTGCCCTTAAGCCGTCATAGCATAAAAAAGGAGATATTCCATTTTTCTCCGATCTTCGTAATTATCTTCAAATTTTCGTATTTATCCGCGGAAACTTGACATTTATCTTTTCTTGCGAACCAAGCATAAACCATCTCGCGGCTTACGGGTCGTTGGTTAAGAAATCGTAAGTTGGGCTCCGAGTCATGTCTTAGGTCCCTTTGGGCCGTTTTCCGACTCGAAGTGTTTATTACGGCTTCTTTCGATAAAGAACGAACTTTCCGCGGTTTTCACGATAAAGTTTGACCGATAACTAAGAATGGCGCGGGATCGCGAAATGGGTTCGCTACGGTCTTCGGGAGACAGCATCGAAGGGTAGACGAGAACGCATGGACTAATGTTGTATCGACGTTCCGGAAGAGCTCGGTCGCTACGTAGCGACCGAGCCTTGGCTCGGGCTCGGCCGCTACGTAGCGACCGAGCGGAACGTGTGTTCTGTTGCTGCGTAGCGATCCTGTTCGAGCTCTTGTTCGATGACTCGCGTTTCTTCCGCAAAGCTTTTCGTAAACATAAATCTTTTTCGAAGATTTATTTTTCGTAAAAACGTTCATGCCGATTTTTACGGACTTTCAGACATTGATTCCGTCGTGACCGATTTTGACCCCAACAGAGATCAATGCCGAAATGCTTGAAGAGCGGTGTGAGCAAGCTACCGCTTCTGTCCTTCTTGTTCGAACCGTGCATAAGACACTGCCGCCTCTCGCAGATCATGGTCATGAAGTTGAAACCGGGGTTCGTCTTGACCTTTTGAATTGGAATTCCAGACCCAGAAGCTCGGATTTCATCCTTAATATCAGCGTACATGGTTTGCAGCTCCCCATTGGTGACCTTCGAGGTCAGATCTTTAGCGAACAGGAGGTTTGAGATGATCTTTGCAATGACCCGAAGCGTCGGGTTCCTGATCTGCGACTGGTAAGCCTTTCCGGGTGTGAAGTTCCCATTCGCAATGCAATCCCAAAAGGCGTTAGAAGGAGAGAACTTTTTCGCCACCGCTACTCCTTTCGGTTCATTGGCTGTCTCATAGATCTCATTGAGCTTGTCGAGGGATAAGGAGCAGTACTCTCCATCGGCCATGAAAGAGAATGAGCAGTTGGCGTAGGAGGGTGCATTGGAATCCTCGTACGTGATCGTGGCGGTGGCGAGCAAGGTCTGGGTAGAGCTCATGTGTTGTATAGCATAGAGGAGCTATCCCTATGGCGTGTAGCGTCTCGAACACGTCCTCGTCGATCCAAAGATCAGCCAGAGTCTCCGCGTGGCAGAAATAGGTGGGTAACATGTCAACCTGGAGGAGGGCGTTGTAATGCGCTGCTGTTCCCTTATCCCATCCCTCGCAGTTGAAGTCCAAGAGCAATGGGCTGTCGAGATCAATCGGTTCACCCTCTTGTTCACGGGGCCATGGGTAGGTCGCGGAGGTTTGTTGTTGTGCTTGCGGGGGTGGCGTACTGCTCGTGCAGGTTGCTCGCGTTCTCTTGGCTGATTGCTTAGTGCGTGCCATCTGCAAAGCAAACAAAATAAAGCTTTAGTTCTGTTATGTCGCACAGAAGGAATGGAATAGAACAATTTCCATCTCTCCTTATGCAAACCGCAAATTGCCTTGACACGACAACCAACAAATCTAAACTCAACCCAATAACTCCATTCAACTATCCACAAACCGAATCCAAACAGGCCTATCAATCACAAATCACAAATGTGAAATGAATCATGAGTTCATCTTCTAAATCAACCCTAGCAGCGAAAGAGAAAATCGAAATTAAGTAGTTCAAAAAGAATCGATCTATGAAGCGGTTAGAATGATGAACTTTGCAAAACGAGTTTTGCGATTTGGATGGGGATTGTCGAGCCTCTTACCTGTTGAAAATGGTGAAATGAACTGCAAAAACAGAAAGAACTCGAAATTCCAAATGAGTGAGAAGCAAAAACCACTTAAAATGGATGAAGATCTGAGCTTTGGTGGTTGCTTAAAAATCGCAAGGGTTGGGGAACAGTGTACGGCGGAGTGAAAGGGGAAAGTGGAAGGGTTGGGCCTTAAATAGGCAAAGCTCTAACTGCCCTCCTTTTTTTTTTTTTTTTTTTGGTTCGGAACACTTACCTGGAATAGGCAATGTGTTGTTCTACCAGAAGAACAATCTTTTGGTTGTTCTAACTGAAGTGTCCGATTTTTCTTGTTTTTGACCTGCAAAATAAATCTGAAAAGAAATAAAATAGACTATAGAAAACAATGTACACACTAACCAGTGGGTTGCCTCCCACCAAGCGCTTGGTTAAAGTCATTAGCTTGACTTGGATCAGCCGATCAGGCTGATGCGGGATCGCTTAGGGGAATTTCTTCGCCCTCTGCGATAGTAGAGTCAGCAAGGTAATGCTTTAAGCGCTGTCCGTTCACCACGAACTCGTCTTCTTTTCTGTCCAGTAACACAACAGCTCCGTAGGGTCGAACTTCCTTAACAGTGAAGGGTCCGGACCATCTAGACCTCAGCTTGCCTGGGAACAACCTCAGCCTTGAATTGAAAAGCAAGACCTTATCGTTGGGTTTGAAACGTCTGGCAATGATTCGCTTGTCATGGTAGGCCTTGGTTTTTTCCTTATAAATTTTGGAGCTTTCATAGGGGAGGTGCCTTATCTCTTCCAGCTCATGGATTTGGATCATGCGCCTCTCAGTTGCTGGCTTGATGTCGAAATTCAGTAACCTGACTGCCCATGCAGCCTTGTATTCGAGTTCGACAGGAAGGTGACACGTCTTACCGTAGACCAGGTGATAGGGGGTGGTCCCTAGCGGCGTTTTGTAGGCCGTTCTGTAGGCCCATAGGGCATCGTCCAGCTTAAGTGACTAGTCCTTTCGTGAGGTGTTGACAGTTTTCTGGAGATTTCTCTTGATCTCCCTGTTGGAAACCTCAACCTGTCCACTCGTCTGTGGATAATAAGCGGTCGCCACCTTGTGCCTTACTCCATTCTTCTTTAAAAGGCCCTGAAATGCCTTGTTGATGAAGTGTGTTCCACCATCGCTAATAACCACTCGAGGCACTCCAAATCTCGGAAAGATGATGGAGCTGAACATCTTAGTCACCGCTTTTACATCATTAGTGGGACTCGCCATCGTTTCTACCCACTTAGATACACAGTCAACAGCGACGAGGAGGTACTCGTTCTTGAAGGATGGAGGGAATGGGCCCATGAAATCGACTCCCCAACAGTCGAACACCTCAACCTCTAGAATATAATTATGAGGAATCTCATTCCTCTAGCTGATGTTCCCAAGTCGCTGGCATGCATCGCATCTGGCTATGTAGGCGTGAGCATCCCTGAACATAGTTGGCCACCAGAAACCTGCTTGAAGGATTTTGGAAATCGTTTGTGGGAACCGAAATTTGCACTGTCGATTTCCGTTTAAATTAGGAAAGTTAGAAAAATTCTAATTTCCCAGAGATCCCGGATATCTGTTAAACCACACGCCAAGAAATCAGAACACGCAAGTAAAGACGAAAAGAAATAAGAAATCGTAAAAGAGAGCCAAAGGAGTTTTATTCCGAATTCCCGTATGAGCGTTACAACAAGGTAGAAGCCTCGGCTATGAGAGCTGTCGGCGAGATTCCTAGTTCTAACAACCTAAGACTGCAAAACCTAGTTGAGTCGCAGCTCGAAATAACAAAAACGGAAAGTTGCCTAATTGCTCTAAGTGCTAAGTTTGCTCTCAGAAAAGTTCTCCTCATGCCTCTCGCCTAGGACTCTTTATATACTGGCTCCAAATTCGGTTTACGCTTTTCCCCTTCTGCCCTTAAGCCGCCATAGCATAAAAATGGAGATATTCCATTTTTTCCGATCTTCATAATTATCTTCAAAATCTCGTATTTATCCGCGGAAACTTGACATTTATCTTTCCTTGTGAACCAAGCGTAAACCGTCATGCGGCTTACGGGTTGTTGGTTAGGAAATCGTAAGTTGGGCTTCGAATCATGTCTTAGGTCCCTTTGGGCCGTCTTCCTACTCAAAGCGTTTATTACGGCTTCTTTCGATAAAGAATGAACTTTCCGCGGTTTTTAACGGTAAAGTTTGATCGATAACTTAGAATGGCGGGGAATCGTAAAATGGATTCGCTACGGTCTTCGGGAGATAGCATCGAAGGGTAGACGAGAACGAATGGACTAATGTCGTATCGACGTTTTGGAAGAGCTCGGTCGCTGAGCGCTCGATCGCTACGCAGCGACCGAGCGCTCGATCGCTACGTAGCGACCGAACTTTAGTTCGAGCTCGGTCGCTATGTAGCGACCAAGCTTTGGCTCGAGCTCGGTTGCTACGTAGCGACCGAGCGGAACATGTGTTCGGTTGCTGCGTAGCGACCCTCTTCGAGCTCTTGTCCGATGACTCGCGTTTCTTCCGCAAAGCTTTTCGTAAAAATAAATCTTTTTCTAAGATTTATTTTTCGTAAAAACGTTCATGCCGATTTTTACGGACTTTCAGACATTGATTCCGTCGTGACCGATTTTGACCCCAACACCGTTTTGAATGTAGTGAAGTGGCCTGCGTAAGAAGAACCATGGCAATGATGTAGGATTCCCGGGATATCTGCCTCTGGAACACACCTTCTGAACAAGCCATCCTTACAATGTCTGTACAAGTACGGTTCATCCCAAACATAACGCCTTGCCTCCTTTAAAAATTTCCTCTTGTCGTTTCCAGTGAACTTAAGAGGTTGCTTTTCAGCAGCAAGAAAATTCACAATCTCAGAAAACCACGGGAGGTGAGAGTACTGCTTTTGGATCGCGGCGACTGGCTGTTCCGCGATGCGAGAACAGTCGGATGTGTTTCGCCGAGGTTGTTCCGCGAAATGCAGACCAATCGCGTTGACGTGTTCCACTGGGTTTTCTTCATCAAGAGTTGTGTCGTCCTCAACCTTCATTCTGGACAAATGGTCTGCAACCCCATTCTCGACCCCTCTCTTATCTTTTATCTCAAGATCGAATTCTTGGAGAAGAAGAATCCACCTCAACAACCTCGGTTTTGCATCTTTCTTTGTGAGCAGGTACTTAAGAGCAGCATGGTCGGTGTGCACAATCACCTTAGATCCCACCAGGTAGGATCTGAACTTCTCGAATGCAAAAACAATAGCCAGAAGTTCCTTATCAGTCGTAGTGTATCTGCATTGAGCTTCATCCATGGTTTTGCTTGCATAATAGATTACATGAAGTTTCTTATCTTTGCGCTGCCTAAGGACTGCTCCAACTGCAAAATCGCTGGCATCAGTCATGATTTCAAAAGGGAGATCCCAGTCTGGCGGTTGTACTACAGGCACGCTGACTAGAGCTTCTTTGATGGTATGGAACGCAGCTAAGCACTCACTGTCGAAATCAAACTTGATCTCCTTGCAGAGCAGTCTGGTGAGTGGTCTCGCTATCCTTGAGAAGTCCTGGATGAACCTTCTGTAAAACCCCACGTGACCCAAGAAACTCCTGATAGCTTTCGAAGTTGTTGGTGGTTGCAAGCTCATCATCACCTCGATCTTTGCGTTATCCACCTCAATGCCTTTCTCGGAGATCTTGTGCCCCAGAACAATCCCATCCCTGACCATGAAGTGGCACTTCTCCCAATTGAGCACTAGATGTTTCTCCTTACACCTTTTTAGTACCCTGTACAAGTTAGACAAACAGACACTAAAGGAGCTTCCATAGACGCTGAAATCGTCCATGAAAACCTCCATAATGTCTTCAATCAGGTCAGTAAAGATTGACATCATGCAGCGCTGAAATGTCGTTGGCGCATTGCACAAGCCGAATGACATTCTCCTGTAAGCGTACGTTCCATAGAGGCAGGTGAACGTCGTCTTTTCCTGATCATCTGGATGGATAGGGATCTGAAAGAAACTTGAATAACCATCTAAAAAGTAGTAATATGGGTGGTTAGCCAATCTCTCAAGCATTTGATCAATAAAAGGGAGTGGAAAGTGATCTTTTCTGGTTGCTGCATTTAATTTTCTGAAATCAATGCACATGCGATGTCATGTCACTATCCTAGTAGGGATCAATTCATTCTTTTCATTTGTGATAACAGTGATCCCACCTTTCTTAGGTACTACATGAACAGGCCTAACCCATTTACTATCAGATATGGCATAGATCACAACCGCTTCAAGAAGTTTCATAATCTCTTTCTTAACAACATCTTTTAGATTCAGGTTTAATCTCCTCTGATGTTCGACATAAGTCATTGATTCATTTTCTAGGTGTATTCTATGCATGCATAAATCAGGTGAAATGCCAGGTATGTCAGCTAGTGAATATCCTAATGCCTTACGATATTTCCTGAGCTCACACAAAAGCAATGCAGTTTCCACATTATTTAGTTCAGCGTTCACAATGACAGGGTAGGTGGAATTTGGACCTAAGAAAGCGTACCTGAGCCCCTTGAGAAGGTGTTTTAGCTCAACCTTGGGAGCTTTAAGCTCGCTCCAGGGATCATCTGGTTGGTCCGGCAGAACAGACAAGTTCGGTGTAGGGGTCGCTCCAGCCGGAGTGTTCTCGTCCCTGTTGCTTGCCTCCTCCAGACTTAGACTCGCTACCATTCTTCCCATAATCCTTGCGGAATCAAGCATCTTGGCATACCCGTCTGCTTCAATGTTTTCGACACTCTGCTCGGCCTCAACTCTTACTAGTGCAAGCTCAAGTGGGTCTTCTGTAAGAATCTCCTCGATCATTCCTTCGCGAGGTTGCAGCGGGTCAATCCCTTCATCAACCTCAAAGGTCTGCCCATCTAACATCGACTTTTTTAGTAGTTAATCCATCTCGAATTGCATGACTATGTCCCCAAGATTCAGATCAATCTTCCCTTGTCGCACATCAATGATGGCTCCAACAGTACATAGGAATGGTCTTCCCAAGATGAGAGGATCCTTAGACTCTTCTTCCAGCTCTTGAACAACGAAGTCTGCTGGAACAGAGGTGTTTCCGACTTTTACTTGGAGATCCTCTAGTATACAACCTGGGGATTTGACTGATCTATCCGCGAACACTAAGGACATCTTAGTTGGTTTGAAATGTGTGTATCCTAGACGTCGTCCTACAGTGTAAGGCATGAGGTTCACGCTGGATCCAAGATCAACCAAGGAGCATGCAAAAACTGTCTTCCCAATCTGGATAGAGAGGACGAACTTGCCGGGGTCTCCTCGCTTCTTTATCTGCATGTTCTGAAGCACTGCACTGCACTCCTTGGAAACTGTCATGAATTCGCTCTCCTCTGATATTTTTCCTGAGATCAATCCCTTCATAAAGCTGCGCATGGAGGGCATCATCTGGATCACATCCATCAAGGGGAGTCGGACGGTTAGGTCCTCCAGCATCTTCCTGCACTTCATCTCCTCTTTGTCCTTACGAGTGGCCTTTGCTGGAACAGGGTAAGGGACTTTAGGAATGTATTCGCGAGGAGGAACAACTTCTGGGATCGGGCGAACAGCTTCAGCTGGTTGTTCTGGCCCTGGTGAATTTGTTCCAACAGCTGGTTCCGTATTCCTCTCAACTGCCGGGGTATCGCATGGTAGTTGTTCCGACTCTTTCTGCTTCCCTTTCTCAGCCGTGGTGAACCTCCTCTTCTCTGGCTCGGAAAGTTGTTTTCCGCTCCTCAGTTGAACTGCATTGCACTCCTTAGGATTTTTGTCTGTTTTACCAGGTAGAGTACCTTGCTGCCTCTTGACGCTCTCAGCAGTCTGAGCTATCTGAATGTCCATCTGTCTCATATGGCTCACGACATTATCGTACTTGGTGCTCAAATCTCCGAACATATGGTTCATTCTGGTATTGATCTCGGTAGTAACCTGGTTCAGAGCTTTCCCTTGGAGCTGTTGTCCTTAGAGCAGCTGCTGCAACATGACCTTTGTCTCATCTTGCAGCAACGATAGGAGCGGAGGTAGCTGGTTGTGGGTTCTGGTGTTTTTGCATCTGGGGTGTGTTGTTCTGCGGTTGGCTTAGAACATAAGCCCGGGGTTGGCAGTTCTTTTGATACCCGGCATACTGACCTTGGTTACTCTGTGCAGGATCAGTTGGTTTATCTTGCTTAGGCCATAAAAGCTGTTGGTTGTTCCGCACGTTAGGGTTTGGGTTGTAGTTTTTAAGCTGTCATCCTTCAGCTTCAAACGCCAGGTCACCGGCACTCTTCTCAGGAGTTGCTTCTTCCATTATGAACACTTGGCTTTGGTTTCCCTTAAGCAGTTGGTCCACCTTCTCAGCGAGATCATCTATGCTGTTCACACTCTTCGAGCGGTCATGCTCCTTGTTCTTGTTCAGTGAACTTGATGCCATGTTCTTAATCAACGCAAACGCACCAGGTGTGGTTTGAGTCATGAAGTCTCCATTACTAGAGGAGTCAAGGGTGTTTCGGAACTCATAACTCACTCCATCGTAGAACACCTCCAATATGTAATCATCATCAAACCCATGGTGTGGGCACTCTCTCTGGTATTCTTTATACCTTTCCCAAGCTTCATGAAAAGGTTCATCAGACTTCTGCTTAAAGTTGGAGATTTTGTGCCGTAGTGCCGCGGTTTTGGACTTTGTGTAGAAGTGGCTCAGGAATGCTGATCGAACCTTGTCCCATGAGGTGAGAGAACCGGTTGGGAGAGATTGCAACCAGCGAGAAGCTTTCCCTTCAAGAGAGAATGGGAACAACGTACATTTGACATAATCTGGTGGCACTCCATTAGAGCGAGAGAAATTGCAGATCCTCTCAAAGACCTCTATGTGGTCCATTGGAATGTCTGAAGTGAGGCCGCTGAACGTGCTCTTCTGTACCAGACCTATCAGTGCAGGTTTGATCTCATAATCTTGTCGAGTACAGGGTGGAGGGTTGATGGGGGAGCGGTTAGTAGCGAAGTTCCGCGGAAGGTTTCGCTCCCCAATAAAAGCACCACGCTCTTCTAGCGCGGCGTTCACGGCTGCTTGTTCCTGAGCAGCTTGTTGCTGATTTTGGATGGTCTGCTGCATCTGCAACATCTGCTGTTGCTGAGTCTGCATTTGTTGTTGAATGAGTGCCAATGCAGCAGTGAGGTCATCCATATTGCCGTGATCACCCATGTTGGTGTCGGTTGTTCTTGGCTGTTGACGGTTCTGTCTTTCTAATCTTGCGAGTTCGGCGTTGGTCAGTTGATGTAGTGGTCCTTGTGCGTTGCTCCGAGTATGTCTACTGGTCATGCACTTGGATCATCTGTTCCAACAAAGAAATAAAGCAAGTTTGATATCTCAGACTAAATATTAAACCTAAAAATAAAGGTAAAAGCTTAGTCCCTGTCGCAACGGCGCCAAAACTTGATACACTAAAAATTAATCCTTGCTACTGTCAAGTTAACAGTGGTAATTGTAATATTTGAGATTCAATCCAGAGGACCAGTTTACTCTTTACTCTTATGAGTTCAATAATAAGCTGAGAAACAAGTGGGGTTTTGAGAATTAATTGTGACGCAAGTAACTAGAATACCTAGATGGTTCAAATTCGATTTAAATGAAGCCGGCTTAGGGTTATTAATCGGGTGTCAATGCAAAACTGAACAACTATTCAAGTGCAATGAGGTGCAGTCTATAACTCAGATCACTCGGCTAGAACAATCCACTATTGTGGTCTTGCTCCCTTTGCAGATCGGTCTTGAATCCTAAGTTCTCACTTGGAACAAGACGCGATAACAAGCCTTAGAGACAAGATCTGATTAGTTCACTTAATACCCTAATATCTACTCTCGCTGATTAGGGATACAAAGCTCATTCAATATATGTCAATTTATCTCCTAAGCGGTTAGCTAGGTGATTAAATCAGAAATCGAACATTAAGTGATCAATTCAATGTAAGCAGTAAGAACAATATGAACGAAAAACAGTTAAGATCACTTATTTGTGTTCTGTTCATGCGGCTAACACCCTACAACCCTAAGCAAGCTTAGCCTACTACTCAATCATAAAGCAGGATGACACAGACATGGTTTCTGAATAATACTGCATTTAAAATAAAGTAGAAAGACAAGGGTTCATGATGATCTTCTCGTGAGGATGAAGCCTTCTCCCTTACAAGTTGCTTAATCCAAAGAAAATAGTTCTCGGTCTCTTGCAAAACTAGCGTAAGAAAAAGAAATTATAGCATAGGCCTTTTTATATGGAAGCGCTGGTGGTAAAGAGATAAGAGAGAGTGGAATCTAGGGCAAACTTCCGGAATAGGAAGTTTCCTTAATGATCGGCAACAATCAGACGCTTGTTCTCTTCGAGAACAACCTTCGGGTTGTTCTAGATGGCTGTTCCGCATCGAACCCTTCAAAACGACATCTGACTCCTTGAATCTCTCTTCTTTGCTCTTTCACCTGCTCCAAACCTGGAATGATATCAATTAAACACGAATTAGGACTGAGAATTAGCTCAAAGCACACATATAATGGTATTAAAAACACCATATATCAGCAAGCATTAAGAACAATTATGAATGAAGACAATCAATGGATTCACTTATCTATGTTTAACTCACAGATCTAACACCCTAACACCCTAGACTAAGCAAGTGGATTACTCAACCATGGACAGAGAATACACAGAGATAACATATGAAGAAAACATGTTGAATCAATATATATATAAGATAGGGTTCAAGAATCTTCTCAAGGTGAGAGAGATGAAGCCTTCTCCCTTTCAAGGTAGCAAATCTTCAAGTACAAAAGTCTCCAATGGTTTCTTATGTAAAAACTAGCGTAAAAAAATATAGAAAAACAGAAAAATAAGTTATATAAACGCCACAGGCGGCTGGGAGAAAAAGATGGGATAATTAGGGAAAATCCAGAAATATTTGGAAACTTCCTTAAAAATCTCTGCCGCTGGAACAGGCACTTCGAGTGCTCCGCTCGACTGTTCTGCGTGAAAATCACCAAATTGCACTGTTTCTCTCCTCTTTTCCTCCAACTGGTCTATCTCCCATCCAATGCAACTCTAGACCTGTAATGACTCGAAAAGGACTAGGAAGACTCGATAAAGACTTGAAAACCAATTGAAAAGCATATATACAAGATGTCTAAAACGCCATATATCAAACTGTCCAAGGGTTCCCCACACCTTGGCAGTTCCAAGCTACAACTTTTAAGGAAGAGGAGATTTGGATTCCGAAAATCCATTCCTTTAGCCTTTCCTGGTATTCTTGCAGTAGGAGGACGACCACGGGAATGCTTGGTTTAGGAGCCTTAGCGCTTGGTCCCGTGGCAGATGGTTTTGTCTTCGTACGGTTCATCTCATTGCGAGGGATGGTTCTGGTAGATCTTTTACAGGGAGATGGTGCAGCTTTAGTGGTTCTTCTTTTACGCACACCAGCTCCTTGTACACTCAAAGAGGACACTGTAACTCTCCTTCCAAGGGGCCTCACTAGTCATCTTCTTGAGGACGGTTCCGAAGTTTCAGTTTGAGCAGGCAGAGGTTGAGAATCTGTAATCGGTCCTAGTCTCTCCAGAGCAGATACTCTCTCTGGAGTGCTTTCCATTCGGGTTTCAGCTGGGGGAACTGATCGTTGGGATTCTATGTTTTCTCTTACCAGTTGAGCAGCCGCTTCTTCGAATTCTCCCTGTTGGTCAGCCTGTCTGATACATTCTTTTCGAGCAGCGCTTTCTGAGGGATCAACACAATTGGAGTATTGGACCATGACATCCCTAATTTCCTCCATTGCTATGTTTAGAGCAGCAGCATGCAGTGAAGTATGGAGGGAGGGGAAGGCTCATTTGTAAGGCTCTGGTGAGCAAGGACTTTTGAGGATGCTGAATGCTCAGATGGTAGTGAGTTGGGGCGTCGAACAAGCCCCTGGTTTGGTTTCTCCACCCATAGGGGGCGGAAAGTTTGGAGTGGAGTCTGATTCTTTCTGTCATCATTTGTACGTCGATACTCTCTAGAGTGGTACGAGTTAGAGCTGTACTCCCTGTAGTTGTTTTGCCTTGATTTGTATCGGTCTTGGAATCTATCAGTAACGGTTCTCTCCATTGAAGGAGGATTATTGATTCGAAGAGCCGAGGAGCGGTTGTCGTCGTTTCTTGAAGAAGCTCTAGCCGGTCTAGCTCCATAAGCTCCTCTCGCATGGTAGAGGGTATGTCTTGGTGGAGAGGGGTGATGTCTTTCGCGCCTGCCCTCCCTCTGAGATGGGAAGACTCTGTCCTCTCTTGACGATGAATGGCGGGCATAAGAGGATTCTTGTTGTGCTTGTGAGCTAGGAGCTTGAGTTTTAGTCTCCTCAGGCTTATCTGGACAGTCTTCTCTACTGTGTCACATACTGGAGCAGTAGCTACAATGATACTCAAGCTTTTAATACACCAGTGTAGCCTCTACTTCTGACCATTATCAAATTCCAGGGTAGTCTTCTTTATAAAGGGCTGGAGTCCATTGATGAAAACTCTCATCTTTGCAGTCGTGGAGGTGATTTCCGTCGACTCCCAAGTTCCTATATCCCTTGCAATGCACATAAAAGTCGCCTCTGACCACAGATGGAGAGGGACGCCTTGGACCTGAATCCAAAACGGTATTTGGCTAGGAAAACTTGGAGATAAAGTCGGCTCCCAACGTTGGAGAATTATCATCCAGCGGGCAAAGTGATAGGGTTGATTGTCAAGAATTTTCGGGAGGTCTTTATCAGAAGCAAATTGGAACTGGAAGCAACCCTGCCCCAGATCTGCTCCAATAGGGCGTAAATCACACTTCCAAGGATCAGAGAGGAAAGGAATGAGGGACCACATTCTTTGAACTTTAGGGTTTGTCATTCTTCCAACCAGCGTGAAGGAGTGTTTTCTGATGAGTTCAGAGCTGTCAAAGGAAGGAACTCTAACTTGAGCGGTGCGAGGGGGAGGGGTGGGTTCAGCAGGGGCCTTGCCCATTTCCACATAGAATAGTCGTCGATGCATCTGGCGCTTAGGGGCGCTTTCAGAGAGGTTCAGATCGGTTGAGTTTATTTGGTGGAAAACTACAGAGGTTCTTCTTACTTGAGTAAGAGAAGGTTGGAGGATTGTTCTTTTAGTGAAGTTCTTCACAGCTAGTGAGGCTGGAGAGGTTGAAAGGTTCTTCTACGGCGGTACTTGTCATAGTTCTGGCGCAGGAGGAGGAGGAGACGGTCCCGCCGACCACGGGTCGGAGGAAGAATCCGGTGTGTAAAACGTTGAGTCTTGTAATTATCTAACAGATATACCCAAAAGGGGGAATAATTTGAAATGAGAATCTATTATTCTGTGGGTAAAGAGCTGTCGGGAGGGGTGGGAACAAATAATCGTAAGGTAACAGACTTGTCTTGGAGAAGGTGCATGGGAGCTTTTTTTTTAATCTGGAAATTTCATGTTATAAAGATTTACATTCATTTTACTTTTCTAATACTATACTATATAGTATTTCTATTGAAAATTATTTTCAAAAGGTATAATAGACTCAAAAGTTCAGAAGAATTCAAGTAACATGGTTGTATTGTGGGAACTGGAATTCACACCGTCGAGTTTTTGTTAATCGGAGGAAAGCCAAGTTAACCTAGCCTTCCCTGAAGGTCTCGGTTATCTGTTGGGCCATGCACAACACAATCAATATGAAAGATTCAAAAGTAGTAAATCGTAAAAGAGCGAAAAGAGAACAAAGAGGTCTTATTTTCGAATTCGCGTTTGAGCGTGAACAACAAGTGAGATCCTAGGCCACGAGAGCTGTCGGTATGTTCGCTAGTCTAGCCACCTAAGTTCTAACCTAGTCGAGTCGCAGCTCGATAGTAAAAACGGAAAAAATACCTAAATTGCTCTAAATATTAAGTTTACTCTTAGAATGCTCTTTTTTATGCTCTTCGTCCTAGGTGGGCCGTTGTCCGCAATTCGGACCCTCTTTGGGCCGTATCGAGACTTTAGCGTTTTTATGATTTTACTCGCGAAGTAGCCGTTGGTATAGGCATGGTTCTTCCAACGGAACCCTGTTTCTTCGCATAGCCAAGGCAGTTGGTGTTAAGTTAACTGTAACCTGCTCCACTACGGAGAATAGGAAACTGTTCGAGAGACATAACCTTCCCAACTTCCCGAATACTTTCGACGATGTTTTGTAGGCGGAACATTGGTGTCGTATCCACGGACCCGAAGACTGAGTTACGGAAACTTCGGACGAAGATGCACGGTTATGGGATGGGACCGGGTTCGGAATGGTCCACGGAGAATTGGCCGCGGTCGCCGGGCGAGCCGATCCGCGGCACGATCGAGCGAGCCGACCGGCAACATGGCCGTGCTCGCCGGGCGAGCTGGCCGGTGTCACGGCCGAGCTCGCCGGCGACTCGACTGGCAACGCGGCCGTGCTCGCCGGGCGAGCTGGCCCGTGTCACGGCCGTGCTCGCCGGGTGAGCTGCCCCGTGTCGCGGCCGAGCTCGCCGGGCGATCCGTTTTGGCTGTTCGTTTTCTCGGCTTTTGAAGTATTGACCGAGATTCGGTTTTTCTAAGGACTTTCGGACATCGATTCCGTCGTGACTGATTTTGACCCCAACAGTTAGCCCCCAGCTAGCTAGGATCCGTGGACCTGGGTGTTAGGTCCTAGCTTGCTGTATGGTCTGTTCTAGGTGGAATTTAGACGTAATCGTTTGTCGAAAGATCGAAGGTGAATAGTAAAAAAGAAAAAAATTGTATAAGTAAGGGAAGTAAGTTTTTCAAATTCTTTACTCACTTCTTCCCTTAAGAAAAGATTTCTCCAAGATAGGAATTTTTTCTCCAAGATCTCTCTTTGCTCAAAGAAAATGTCTTCAAGAAAAGGATCTTCAAAGAGGAATTCTTCCTCACACTCATCTTCGGGTGACTCTTCTGCCAATGAGGTGATCGCCCCAAAAGAAGAGTTCGAAGTTGAGGAAGAAGCAAAGGATGCGTACTACAAAGCTCTTTGCGGCTCGCCCCGCCTTCGCAAGACATTCCGATTCCTAAGAGGCCCGTGAGGTCGCCAAACGCACCCCTTTTACCGAGCATGGTCTCTTCCGACTACCTCACGACTCTCAGGGACTTTTACCAGATCCCAAGTGGAGTCGTATTTTGGATCCCGAATGGCAACGATAGTGCGAAGAACCCTCCGGAAGGTTTCTTTACTTGCTACGAGGCCTTCCTGGTGTATTGCCGTATGTGGTTTCCGATCCCTGGTACCATCGTCCGCGCGCTTCGCCCCTTTGGGCTTTCGATAGCCAGCTAAGCGTTTCGGGCTTGCAGCATTGGCTTGGCGTGTTGATCTTGAGTTATGAGCTAGGAATGGACCTTAACCCTGGCGACTTCGAGGGATTTTGGTTTACGAGAGGAACGGGGATCGATGGCTCATACCACATGGCGCCAAAGAAGGGTATGGCTATAATTCAGGGGCACACTTTGTGGGAACCAAAATTCGCACCGTCGATTTCCGTTTAAATTAGGAAAGTAGGAGAACCCTAGTTTCCCAGAGGTCCCGGATATCTGCTAATACCACATGCTAAGCAATCAGAACACGAGATAACAACGATAAATTATATGAAATCGTAAAAAGAGAGCAAAGAGAAGTCTTATTCCGAATTTGCGTATGAGCGTTTTCAACAAGGTATATGCCTGGGCTCGAGAGCTGTCGGAGAGATTCCTAGTTCTAACAACCCTAAGACGGCTAAACCTAATTGAGTCGCAGCTCGAGTAACAAAAACGGAAAGTTGCCTAATTGCCTTAAGTGCTAAGTTTGCTCTGAAAAAATCCCTCTTTGTGCCTCTCGCCTAGGACTCCTTATATACTGGCTCCAAGGTCGGTTTACGCTTTTCCTCTTCTGCCCTTAAGCCGCCATAGCATAGAGATGGAGATATTCCATTTTTTTCCGATCTTCGTAATTATCTTCAAAATTTCGTATTTATCCGCGGAAACTTGACATTTATCTTTCCTCGCAAACCAAGCGTAAACCGTCATGCGGCTTACGGGCTGTTGGTTAAGAAATCATAAGTTGGGCTTCGAGTCATGTCTTAGGTCCCTTTGGGCCGTCTTCTGACTCGAAGCATTTATTATGGCTTCTTTCGATAAAGAACGAACTTTCCGCGGTTTTTACGGTAAAGTTTGATCAATAACTTAGAATGGCGGGGAACGTGAAATGGGTTCGCTACGGTCTTCGGGAGATACCATCGAAGGGTAGATGAGAATGCATGGACTAATGTCGTATCGACGTTTCGGAAGAGCTTCGGCTCGAGGTCGGTCGCTACATAGTGACCGAGCGAACGTTTAGTCGCTACGTAGCGACCGAGCTTCTGTTCAAGCTCGGTCGCTGCGTAGCGACCCTTTTCGAGCTTTTGTCCGATGACTTGCGTTTCCTCCGCAAAGCTTCTCATAAGGAAGAATTTATTTCGAAAGAATATTTGTCGAGGAAGGTTTTTCGTTTTTCTTCTTCGGGAATTTGGACGTTAACTTCGTCGTAACCGTTTTCGACCCCAACAGTTAGCCCCCCAGCTCGTTAGGATCGTGGATTTCTAATGAGATCCCATCGAGCGGTATGGCGAGTTCGGACGAGATTGGTGTATTTGGGCGAAGTTTATTTCAAACTCCTCGGAAGAGAGTTATCGAAAAAGTGTTTATTAAAAAATATAAAATTCTGAGCCCTTACTTCTATAAGTAGTGAGCTCTTGTCATTCATTTGCTTCACACCTTCCCTTCTTCAAACCTTCAAAACCTCTCTAGCTCCAAATCTCTTGTTCTTAACATGTCTTCTTCCCATGGTGACAAGCGAAGTTCCGATGTGGAGATGGGCGAGGCCACCTCTCCGGTGCCGATTCCGACTTCTCCGGTCGAAGCGCCGGCTTGCGTTGCCGACCATCTCTTCTTTCGAGAGAGATTAGTTCGTCGCCAAGCCGAGAAAGAACAGGTTCGAGCCGGCGCCGAGTTACCGTCCTCTTCTGCACTAGCCGTTGCTCCGGGTCGTGGGACCGAGGGTGTAACTCCGCGAGATACGGGAACTCTCGCAGGCTCGGTCATTCTGGATGCTTCGGCTTTACCTGCTGGATCGTCCACGACTCCGATTCTCGTCGAAGATAAGGAGACGGCTGCTGACTCTATGCCTCCTCCTCCGGCCAGGAAAGAGATCGTTCTAGCGCTGCACGCTCCTAGTGTTGTTCCGGTTGCTCAGCCTAAGGGCCGGAAGAGGAAGTTTACCAAGGGCGGTGACGGGGAATCTTCGCAGCATGGAGACTTGAGCATAGCGTCGGGGCTTCGTGGAAAGGTTTGTCGCTCGCTTATTCTCTTGATTGTTACATATTTTTTCTAAAGACAACAGATCCCTAACTTTCTTCTCATTTCGCAGTTCATGTCGTTGATCGGCGGGATGATCAGCGAGTGCGATTCTGAGACTAGTCGTCTCGCCGGGGAGTTGTTGGAGCTGCAGGGTAGATGGTCTGAAACTGAGGCCTTGCTGACGGTTGTCAAGGATTCTCACTCCGTGAAAGTGTCGAAACTCGAGGTCGCGATAGGGGAGCTCGAGAGGGACCTCAGGAAGACGGCGAGTTCACTGCTTAAGGAAAAGAAAGCCAGGAAGGCCAAATTTTCAGAGGTGCGTCATCTTCAGCGTCAGATCGAGGGTGATGCAGGGTTAGCGAGCCGCGGGATTCAAGAGGCAAAGGATGCTCTTCTCTCTGAGTTTCAGGCTCGCTTGGCGAAGATCTCTGCCTTTCTGGGCTTCCTTGAGTGCATCCAGAATAGGGATTTAGCCTTGGTGACGATTGAGGGCGGGATGGCCGTGGTTCAGTCGTTCCAGAGTGAGACTCCTTCGACCTTAGAGGCCGAAGAGGCCAGACTGTCCGGCTGCAAGGGAGATTTGGCAGTCGTGGATGGAGATTTTGCACTACAAAAAAAGATGGATATTGTGACTAATTTTTGTGTCAAAATAGTTTGTCACAATATTGTGACGAATTGTTAACTAACTTGTGACCAAGTTATTACGTTACTAAATGGTAACTGTTTAGTCATAATATTGTGACTTAATTTTAAGTAACAAAATAATGTCACAAATGATGACGAATTAGAGACGAACAACTTGTCATAAATATTGCTATAAATTATGCGAGCAAAATGTTATTAATTTTACGATTTCAATGCCTATAATTATGCCATCAACGTAGCTGTTATGAAAAAGAAAAAAAATCATCTTTATGACTATTTTTAGTTACAATGAAAGCACATGAGTATTTAAAAATATATCATACTCAGAAAAAAAATTCTCTTAATTTCAAAATTAAGCCATTATCTCTATCTTTAACATATAAACATGATTTTCTCTGAAATAGTGACCAAAACTCAATTCTAAACATGCATATAACTTATATAAAATCAGATTTGAAAATTCATATAAAAAATTAAATGTTGACAAGAAAATATAATTCATATAAAAAGTTCATATTTAAACTACAAATTTTCATTGAATGCATGAACTTTTATAGCAAAAAAAAAACAGATTCAATTATACTATGATATAACTAGAATTTCATGCAATAATGATAATCATAACTAAACATATAAAGGCCGTAAAAAAAAACTAAACATATAAAATATTTTTTTAACAATAATAATAATAATATTTACATGTGATGGAATTAAGCAATATAAAAATATATTAATCATGTAAAGAGTGGGTAGAACAATAATAACCTAGCTATTAAACTTAAGCACATAAGTTTGAAAATGATTCTCCAGTTGTGAATGTCGATTCTGTACAAGTCGAGACGTTAACAAATCTACATGGCAAAGCAGAGTACCTTGATGATGTGAATGATAATGATAAATCTGGATCAGATGATGAAGATGGAAATTCAGATATTGAAGTGTCGGAACAGAGCCTGATTAAACTGGTCGTTGTTTGTGTTTTATCTTGATTCAAGACTTATATTTCAGCATTTTATTTTGACTTAAACCCCTATTTAACTTAATATTTTTTGTTATGTTTCATTCTGTTAAACAACGATTCTTTGAAGTGATGAGTTGCAACAAGGGTTATATCGTTAGTTGGACTAATGGATTGCAACGTAACTGTTATCATTTTCAAGAAAATTGGTTCTCGTATACAATCTACTTGGATAGCCATTATAACTCTTCATGCTTATATACTTTGATAAGCTGTTGTTTGAGACATTGATAGTAATTACAGTGAAGGCTTTATGCTTCATAAGCTTGTATTGTTCGATGATTTTTGCTTCCAATCAGACACGAACTGATGCATTTTTGAAGCACCGTTCCTGATCGTGATTGGAGATGACTTGTCGAACTTGTTTTGATAAGAAACATGAGTTCTGAAGCCTCTTCCAATATTTTATCATATTAAAGTAGCCTTTGATATAATATAGAGTTATAGACCAAACTTGTTTACTTTAAATGGAGTTATTTTTAGGTTCACCCTCTGGGTAAAACTCTAGGTTCACCAACTAATATGATTTCGTTATTTCAAATTTGATATCTTTAAAAAAATATATATATTATCAAGTTATATTATGTTTTTAAAATAAAAAGGTAAAAACAAAAAAAAATAATAGTAGTTAAAAAAAATAAAAAATTTTAACATCGTCGGCAAAACACTAAACCATAAATCCTAGATCCTAAACCCTTGGGTAAACTCTAACCCCTTGGGTAAACCATAAACCCTTGAATAAATCCTAAACTCTAAATTAAAGACACTAAAATACTAAACCTCAAACCCTAAATCCTAAATCCTAAATCCTAAACCCTAAACCCCTGAGAGTTTTAGTATTTAGTGTTCATGATTTAGAGTTTAAGGTTTATCCAAAGATTTAGGGTTTATCCAATAGGGTGTAGGGTTTAGTGTTTTATTGAAGATGTTAAAATATATATTTTTTTACATTCTTTTTTTGTAATTACTATTATTTTTTATTTAGTTTTTGCCTTTTTATTTTAAAAACATAATATAACTTGATAATATTTTATATATTTTTTTAAAGATATTATATTTGAAATAACGAAATTCTATTGGTTGGTGAACTTCGATATACAGAGTCTTTAGTACTCATTATTTTCACTAAAAATGTTTGTTACTTTTTGTCGTTATCTATGATTTATTTAAGCTACATATTTTTCTTATTTTCATGAAGTAAATATTTTGTGTTAAATAACCACACGTCTTAAAATTAGATAGTGGGGTTTCTAAATTTTTTAATCAAGCCGCCTTAAATTTTGTTAGTGGAGGCATAAAATTTTCATTATACCGCTTAGTGTTACCAAAAAATTCACGAACCCATTTAAACCCCCAAAAGATTATCTTTCTAGATATCTCTTTTATTTGTTGCTCTCTCGGTCTCTTCGTCGTCGTCCTTATTCCAACGTTTGGTTTGTCTTCCAGTTAAAAAGGTAATTTCTACTTGATTCTGGATTTGGATTTGGAGTTGAATTGCTAAAACGGTATCAAAGTTCTGTATCATGATTTTGCTAACCTTAACGTAACTGTTCGTATCCATCACCACGCTTTTGTAATGAAAACTCACATATTATGGTCTTAGCTTTATTTTAACGCTGAGTAACTGATTTTATGTTTCTTATCTAATTCTGTAATGGTTTTATAATTCATTCATCATCTTTGCTATACTCTTTCTCAGAAAAATTTCAATTGGGATGCTTCGATCAACTATTCAGTTGAAAAGGAGTTTAAGAAACTTGCTGCCTATCCCCTCAAAGGAATGGTAAGTGTTACAAAGAAAGGAGGAGCAAAACCTGACTGGATTTTGTCGGACTATTGGACCACTATGCAAGCTTATTGGGCAACACCGAAAGTCAAAAAAACGAGTGCTAGTGCACGTGCTTCTCGATTGTCTGACCGCAATGGTTTAGGTTCGCATCGACATAGAGCGGGTTTATGTTCCTAAGCCAAAGTTCAAGATGTGCTGGTAAGGTTTATATTTCCATTCTTAGTTTCTGATTACTTGTATTATTTCTTTCCTAATTTTGTAATTGTTTATAGGAAGCAAACAACGAAGACTACGCTTTTATTGCTGTGATGAAGAAAACTCATCAAAGACCTGACGGAACATACGTTGATGAGCGTGCTCGCTTGGTTGCAGAAACTTATGAGAAGCACGTGGAAGAACGTTTCGGACAGCTTGAATCTTCTGGTCTAGATAATGTAACACTTGAGAATCTTGACCAGTGTGAAAGAAATGATATTTATGTAAAGGTAATATTCTAAACTCTTATACTGTTATAATTTTTAAATCATGTTTTGTGATGTTTATTAATACTAAATATATATACTTAGTTACATTTTTGATTATTTCTCTTATTTTTCCTTAATGTGAATCAGTACATAACTGGCTTACATGATTATAAAATAGTGTCAAACTAGTCACTGTTGTTGTGGCTTGTTTCTTTTTGTAGTGCTTTTGTTTTTGTTCTCATGTTTTGTCATTTTGATAATGGTGAGATTGACTATCAGTACATCTTGTAGTATTTATTTATTGTAGTTACAGTTATTGTAGTGCTTTTGTTTTTGTTCTCATGTTTTGTCATTTCTATTAGGCTGTTGGAATGTCTAAACAGGGACGTGTCTTTGGACTTGGAGCATTACACAATAAGGTTTTACCAGCTTGTGATGTTTCGTGGAATGCACGCGAAGCTTCTGAAGAAGTTGAAATGATAACACAAAGATTGCAAGAGGTGGAATCAGAACTAAAACAGAGCCGTGAAGAGAATCTACAGTTTCAGAAGAGACTTAGGAATATGGAGACTCTTGTTTAGTCTATCACAAATCTAAGTGTCTAGACTTGGATCCACCACCAGAAATTTCCACTTTCCATGAAGCGTACGTTCACCCCATGTTTTTAATATCTTTTATTATGTATTTTGTTAAGACTATTTCATGTGATTATCTTTGTGAACCTATCATTGTTATTTGATTTGGATGTTAAGTTTTTTTGGTATATTAATGGTAACGTTTTTAGTGTTTCATCGCATATTATATATAACTAGATTAAGATCCGCGCCTTGCACGGAATAAACATTATATATATAAATTATTTTATATATTATATGTTCTTACATATTATGAAATAATAAATATATATTGAATAATTAAAAGTCAGTAACTATTACATATATAATTAAATTGGTGCGAACGTATAAATCAATTTTATTAATCCAAACATTTTTTTAAAAAATTTTGATAGGATATGTAATTAAATTTAAATGATATTAACATACATAGTATATTTTTAATATTAATGTCTATTTTTTTTTTATGATGCTTTCTACTCATATATTTTTTTATCATGTGTATTTTTAATAGCAAAAACTTTAAATTACTGATAACAAAATTTTCATTGTGGGATTAATAATTTTGGTAATTGATAATTTAAAAAAATTTATCAATGTTAGTTCAAAACTTTTATAAAAAAAAATTATTCAAAGTAAATTTAGAAACTAAAATATTTATTTATTCAATATGGTTTATAGTTTAATTTAGAATGATATATATACATATATATTTTAAATCTTAATGATTAATTAAATTAGACTTTTATTTATATGATTTTGTAATCATTTGTATTTTATCATAACAAAAATTTTAAACCATGGATCTCAAAATTTGAATGTGAGACTTTTAACAGTTTTAGTAATTTATAGTCATTTTTAAAAATTTAAAATATAAAATATACAGAAAAATCTAAATTTTTATAATATGGTTATTGTGTTTTTTTAAAAATTATTTTAATAGTTTTAAATTAAACAAATTTGATAGAAGATACATTTTTTTATCAGATCTTTATTATTCAAAATTATTAATTGTCATATATACTTTACTCACATTAGGCAATTCCGTAATCTTTATTTAAGGAAATAATAAATGACATTAATAATGAATTTATAGTTAGTTTAATAAAAAGCTTATTATATAATTAGATGGACCAACTTATTTCTCTAATAATTCTAAAAATCATCATAGTGATGACATGTGGCTACAAAAAGAAGTTGTAATGTTTCACAAATAATATATAGGAGATATTTATATATTTAAAACTGATGTTGTAATTAAAATCTGTGACTAATTTGCCACTTTCTTTTCGCTCTGTTAGTCATGATATGTAACAAGATTAGTAACAACAAAACGTCACAAATTAAAGGATTTTGTGACATTTTCATTACCATCTTTTGGTAGCTAACTGTGACGAATAAGCGATATAATTTTGGTCAGAATATGTAACTAATGGGTGACACATATTTGGTAACAACTTGTGACGAATCCGTGGCATAACTTTGGTCACGGATTGTAACGTATTTATGACAATTTAATTAGTAACAAATTGTGTCGTTTTTGTGACTTTGACATTTTGTCACAATTGGTGACAAATTTGTTACTGTGGTTAATGGTCACTAAAATTGTGACGATTTTGACACGTAAACTGAATTGTGACCATTTTATTGTGAATTTTTATAATTTGTCACAAATCGGTCACAATAGAAAATTTGTGACGAAAAAAGAATATATTGTGACAAATATTGTGGTAGCAAGATTCATATTTTCTTGTAATGTTGATCTCATCCTAGCTGATATGAAATCCGCGTGCTTTCTTCCGACGTGTTCAGAAGGTCCAGAGGGGAAAGATCTGGTGCTCGGGGAAGGTGGAGGTGATGCGGCTCCAGGCTTGGACAAAGTGACGGGTAAAGAGGGAGCGTGAGTTCTGAGGATGACTTTGGTTAGATCTCTTGCGGGAGATTTTTTTTATGTTTGATGTTTCGGCCTTAAATGGTTCATTTCATGTTTCAGGACTGGCCGTATGTGGCTTTGGATCCCTGCCGCTCTGCGGCTTTCTTTTTATGACAAGATGATCGAGTTGCATTTTTCATAAGTGTACGTATGGCGTGGAAGAAGGGTGATGAGTTGTCGTCTCATATCCTTCTTCGATGTGAAATGTTTCGTTCGAGATCTGTTTCGAGAGTTTTTCCGCGAGATATCGACTTCGCGGGATATCTGAAGATGTCGAATATAAACATAGAGGCATGGTTTTGGGATCTCGTATCTTTTGGATATCATGCCTTGAGATGTTAGAGACCAGTGCGCTGGGTTTAGGGTAAGACCTAGATTTACTTTTGGTTTTAAGATTTTATGCGGTGACTAGCCGACTATCGATTTATCTGTCGCGATTTTAACATGATACGTACTCGGCTTATATGACTTGTTAGTTATGAATCGAGTGTTGGGGTCAAAAACGGTCACGACGAAGTTAACGTCCAAATCCCCAAAGAAGAAAAACGTAGAAAAAAATCTTCGACAAATATATTCTTCTTTACGAAAAACCTTTGCGGAAGAAACGCGAATCATCGGATAAGAGCTCGAGAAGGATCGTTACGCAGCAACCAAACGCGTACTCCGCTCGGTTGCTACGTAGCGACCGAGTTTGAGCCAAAGCCCAGTCGCTACATAGCGACCAAACGCCCATTCCGCTGGGTCGCTACGTAGCGACCGGGCTCGAGCAGAAGCTCGGTCGCTACGTAGCGACCAGCTCTTCCAAAACGTCGATACGACATCAATCCATGCATTCTCGTCTACCCTTCGATGCTATCTCCCGAATACCGTAGCAAACCCATCTCACGTTCCCCGCCATCTCTAGGTTATCAATCAAACTTTACCGTAAAAACAGCGAAAAGTTAATTCTTTATTGAAAGAAGCCGTAATAAACGCTTCGAGTCGAAAGACGGCCCAAAGGGACCTAAGACACGACTCGAGGCTCAACTTACGATTTCTCAACCAACAGCCCATAAACCGCATGTCGGTTTACGCTTGGTCCGCAAGGAAAGATAAATGTCAAGTTTCCGCGGATAAATACGAAATTTTGAAGATAATTACGAAGATCGGAAAAAATGGAATATCTCCATTTTTATGCTATGCCGGCTTAAGGGCAGAAGAGGAAAGGCGTAAACCGACCTTGGAGTCAGTATATAAGGGGTCCTAGGCGAGAGGCATAAGGGGGGGGGGCAATTAGGCAACTTTCCGTTTTTGTTATTTCGAGCTGCGACTCAATTAGGTTTAGCGGTCTTAGGGTTGCTAAAACTAGGAATCTCGCCGACAGCTCTCGAGCCCAGGCTTATACCTTGTTGTAAACGCTCATACGCAAATTCGGAATAAGACTTCTCTTTGCTCTCTTCTTGCGATTTTTATACTTTATCGTTGTCATTATCGTGTTCTGATTACTTGGCGTGTGGTATTAGCAGATATCCAGGATCTCTGGGAAATTAGGGTTTTCCTAGTTTCCTTATTTAAACAGAAATCGACAGTGCGAATTTCGGTTCCCACAGTTTGACGCTAGAAGGAGGGGGATACGGATCAATCTAACTCTCAACCACATCACGCTCAACCAGACATGTCAACTGACGACACGGATAACGTGCAGACTCCTCTTAACGGATAACGTGCAGACTCCTCTCAACCAGACATGTCAACTGACGACACGGATAACGTGTAGACTCCTCTCAACCAGACATGTCAACTGACGACACGGACGTATCCGCGGCCAACGCACCAGCCAACGCCGCGGCGCTCGAGGAGTTTTAAAAGATGTTCGCCACCTACGAAAAAAGGTCAGAAGAACAGGATAAGCTCGTGAGCACCTTGACCAAACAATTTGAAACTTTAACGGCAAGGACTCGAGCAATCCGCCCCCGTGGAACCACTAAATTCCGCGGGAAAAGACTTGACTTTGCGACCCCACTCAACAGGCCTGGAGCCGCCCAGGAATGACCTTCGGGTCAAAACCCTAGCGAGAAGTCTCCCGTCGAAAAGGGAAACTCCGAAAGCCCTCCGCCTCCCGCGAAGGCTTCAGAGGACAACGGAGTCGAGCAAGTCGACCTGGATCCTAGCGATGTCTCCAACAATACTGATGAAGACGCCGACAGACATCCAAGAAGGACCAAAAGCCGATTCACTTGGGAAAGCTCTCCGTTCGACAAACCGATGACAGAAGAGGAGGAAATCCTTTATTGGAACGAACATGAAGAGCTGGCTGAAAAACAAACCGAGCTCACTCGCAGTAAATGCCGTCAAGCGCGGAAACCTGCTGACGAGACGTCGGATATACGCGATCTTCGCGACTATATCACCAAGACTGCGGCAGAAGTAAGAGCCGTAAAATCTCAAATCCATCATGCTACGAGCGCGGCCCCCGAGATCGATAGACAGCTGGAAGGGGCTCGGAAAACCCCTTTCACCGCTCGCATCTCAGATACGAGGGTATCCGATCCAGGATAGATCAAAGTACCGAAGTATGATGGTACGACCGATCCAAGAGCGCACCTTCAGGCTTTCCACATCACGATGGGAAGAGTCAGGCTAAAGGACGGCGAGAGAGACGCCGGCTACTGCCGCCTGTTCGTCGAGAATCTAGAAAGAGCTGCCCTCAAATGGTTCGCGCGCCTTAAACGAAACTCTATCGGGAGTTTCCGACAGCTCGCACCAGAATTTCTCAAGCAATACTCTATGTTCATAGATAGAGAAACTTCCGATGTCGATCTATGGAGTCTGTCCCAGAGGGAAGAGGAACCCCTCCGCGAGTTCATCAGCCGGTTCAAGTTGGTGATGTCCAGGGTCAGCGGGATAAGCGAAAAGGTGGCCATCGACGCGCTCAGAAAGGCACTCTGGTACAAGTCAAAATTCAGAAAATGGATATCCCTCGAAAAACCACGGACGATCCAAGACGCCCTCCACAAGGCGACGGACTACATCATGATCGAGGAAGAAACGAAAATCTTATCGCAGAAGCATAAGTCGGCAAGATCGTCCTCGAAAGATGTAGACCCGAAAACAAGGAAGAAGAACCCTCGTAACGACAAGTATGTCCATCACGAGGGGGAAGAACTCCATGGAGCGCACAATTATGCGATCAGCTCGGACCAGGGCCGAACCACGGGGAATACGTGGACTCACAATCAAGGATATGATAAAACACCTTCTACAAGTTCTACCAATCCCGAGAACACTCCACGACTAACTGCAAGGTCTTGGGAGCAAGGCTGGCCGCGAAGCTACTAGCCGGAGAACTCTCGGAAGTGACCAGCGTGAAAGATCTCATCCTGGAGACCGATCGCCCCCCGAAGCCGGACAGAAATCTTCCCTGGGGATAAACGCGGCAGGAGGCCAGACGACAAAGGGAACGACAACAATCGTTGTAGAGTCAACATGATCATCGGAGGATCGCAATTCTTCAACGATACGGTCTCCGCCATCAAGGCTTACCAGCGTAAGGCGGAGTCGAGCGCAAACTGGCGTACATGGTCTCCTACCGAAGATGATCAGAACTGCTCAATCACCTTCACAAAGGAGGAAGCCAGCGGGATTGATCAGCCTCACTGCGATCCGCTCGTCATAGACCTCATCATACGAGATCTGGAAGTCGGAAGAGTACTCATTTACACGGGAAGCACGGTCAATGTAATCTTCCGCGACACTCTCAATCGGATGAGCATCGAACTCGGAGAAGTAACTCCAACTCCGAAACCGCTCACAGGCTTTTCTGGCGAAGTATCGATGACCCTCGGATCGATTCAGCTACCTGTCATGGCCAAGGAGGTCACAAAATCGTAGAGTTTGCGGTAGTCGATCATCCTGCCATCTACAACGTGATCATGGGAACCCCGTGGCTCAACGCTATGCAAGCCGTTCCATCGACGTACCACCTGGGCGTCAAATTCCCGACCCCAAATGGAGTCGCAGCTATCTGGGGATATCAGAAACAGTCGCGACTGTGCTTCCTCGCAGAACACAAGTTAAGACAGATGACAACCTCTGCAATGGCAAATCGCAAACGCACGAAGATCGAAAAATCTTCGACCAACAACGTTTCGAGAAAAGACGATTTCATATCGTCTGCCGACGCAGACGCTTTGGGCGTTGAAACTCAACATGAGGCCGAAGCCAACACTACAATTCAACCAGAACATTCGGAAGAGAACACTGACCCTGCCGCGATCATCTCGATCAAGGCGGTCAGCACGGCGACAACCGCCGAGTAAAAACGCTCGCGGCATAAAACAGAACTACGAGATGGCTTGATCCTCGAAAGGGGTACATAGGCAGCTCGTCGAAGGACGAGTTCAGCTATCCCCCTCCCCAAAAAGAGGGGGGGGGGGAATGGGTGCGTATACTCGTATACTCCCACATAGGAAAAGATGCGTTATTGTAATCAAATTCTATCTAGATTTCGAGAATTTTCACGAAATATGCGTCGCTCTTTTTAAGACAAAATCGCAAAGCAATCTCACCTCAAAAATATATGTATAGTCTTCGATATAACTGCGAGACGTCGCCAAGTTAAAAATCGAGATGATACGAACAAATTGTCCGAACGTGACCACTACAAATCTTACACTCCGTTCGTCGATTGGCCCCGACTAACGCATCAGCCGTCTTAAACAAACGCAACCTGATCACTCTTTTGATCTTCAAACGTCCAACACAAGGACGAAAGCGCGCTACAAAAAAAAATCCGAAATTTTGGTCTAGCACTTCCAGTTGGCTTAGAAATTGTCTCTGGAAAGATGCTCGATTCGTACCATACAAGTCGTATAAGCCGAGAACCTATCGCGGACTTTAAATCGGTACGGATCAGGTAGAAATCGCAACAGGAAAACCGATAGCCGACTAGTCACCGCACAAACCTTAAGACTGAGAGTAAACCTAGGTCTTGCCCTAAACCCATCGCATTGGTCTCAAACATCTCAAAGACATGATTTCTAAATGATACGAGATTCCTAAAACATGTCTCTTCGTTCATATCTCAACGTTCCCGAAAAATCGTAAATAATTTTTACGAAAACTCACGTCTCGAACGAACTAACAGATCGAACGCCTCAACGAAGATAAATATGAGACGACAACTCATGTTCACTTCAAACCCACTCTAACAAAGTAACCGAAACAGACATCCAATATATAAACCGCATAGCGGTAGCGGTTCAAGGCCACCAACGGCCAGTCCCGATAAAAGCAGCCAAAAAAGGCCCGTACAAAGTTCAAGGCCACACTCGGCCAGACATATATGAACAAAGGGAAAAACTCCTTCCCGCCAAAACACTCACAGGTCGAAGTTAAAACTCCCGGACAAGGAAGCCCCGAATGCGTCCGCGGGAAAATTCACTTCCTCATCATCACCAGCAAAATCAGCCGTAATCTCTACGGTATCGGGGGAAACCGGGATGGGATCCCAGAATCCCTGGATCTTCCCGTCGATCGGAGGAATGGTCGCCTCAGCGTGAGCACAATCCTTCATGCCACCCTTCATTAACTCCATCTCCCTCTCGAAAACGTTGTAATCTTCCTGCGTCTTCCAAAGGCTCTCGACGGAGCCGCGACACTCACGGAAGTTGCCCAGCGAGTTGAAAGCGCCCTTAAGATTCCCGTACTCAACCTGAAATTGAGAAGCGCGAGTCTTCATCCTCTCGACAATTTCCCTCTTGCCTTCCGTTCCGCCCTGCGAACAGCCCTCGCATGATCACGAGCGAGTTGAGCGTCTCGCGCCAACATCTCGTCTCGCATACGAACAAGATCCTTTTCCGCCTTCTCCGCTTTAAAGCGATAGATCATGGCCTCTCTATGGCTCGCCTCAATGGCCGATCCAAGCAAGTTCAAACCCTGTAAAACCGATTGACACGTTATAAGCAAAAAATAATAATAACGATCGTCGGGATTCTTAAAAATTATACCCTGTTAATGATGCGAGATCCTTTCGCAACAACTCTCGGCCTCCCTGACTCGCTCGTGGCCTGAGGAGTGTCAAAACCCGACGGAAGACCAACGAAGAAATTATCGAAGTCTGGAATAGGAACCTCGCTCGTACCACTTCCATCGCCGAAAGCAAGGTTCGGATCCCATCCTAGAAGCATGCAATCGTCCACCGAAAACTCCAGGTCACTGAGATCAATACCTTTCCCCTTCGAAGAATTTGGCCCCGTCACAATAGTGGGACCGGCGTTGGGACCGGCGTTGGGACCTTGGTATTCAGGTTCGGAATCACTCCTTGTTTCTCCGCCCAAAGCAGGACCAGGATGCACAAACCTCAACGCCTTACGAACTCTCTTCGGCGTAAAAGAAGTCCAGAAAAAAGGACCATTCCTGAGCAGATCCCTCATCGCAATAATGTCCTCAGGAAACGGAGCAAGAGGGTTGATAGAGGGGCGATCGTTCGGCAACCTCCAAAACAGTGGGATACAACTCTCTTCAACGGACGCTGCGTCTACACGAACGAAGAAGAAAAACTTCCTCCACGAATTGAAGTTAGAAGTGAACCCCTTTACCACTGACATGAAGTTCCGAGGAACTAGCCTATACGTGTCCGTGTCCCGGATGATCTGTAATGGAAGAAGCGCTTCGAAATGATCAACGGTGAGAGAGAGACCATGCTCGTAGCTCAGGACCAGGAACCCTATGAGGTGCTGGATGCTAAGAGGATTCAGTTGGCTTATCGCCACCCCGAAACGACCCAACACACGGACAATGATCTCGGGGATCGGAAACCATAAACGGCAACGCACTACAAATGCCTCGTAACAAGTCAAGAAGCCCTCCGGGGGACTACTAGCGCACTCTCCTTGACAAGGAATCCTGAATTCCACCGCGTCCGAAATATGGTAGAACGACCGCATGACCTCGAGGAATCCGCTAGTACTCCTACTCGGCGCACCTGCCTCCACCAGACGATGGTTCATGACCGGGAACGATTTTTCTATGGGAGGCGTGATCGAACCGTAACACGCCACCCACCATGCCTCGTTCTCGGCAGGGTCTACCGAATGAGGAACGAATTCCATCTTCGGCACTCGAAGCTCTTCAAAAACATTCGCGGGCAAAGACCCTTTCTTCGAACTCCTCTTCTTACTCGACATCTCGTGTTTTTCTTTTTTTTAAGATCAAGGAGGAAATGACAAAGAGAAAAAGAAAGAACATTTCAAGAAAAACCTCTCTATGAGAATGAGTATGAGAATGAGTAAGTGTGAAGGTTATGAAGAAGTTACCTCCCTTCTTATAGGCATGAGAAATTACTATTTACTTGCGGATTTTTGGACACGAACTTCGCCCAAATACACCAATCTCGTCCAAACTCGCCATACCACGCATTGGGACCTCGCTAGAAATCCATGTTCCCAATGTGCTGGGGGGCTAACTGTTGGGGTCAAAAATGGTCACGATGAAGTTAACGTCCAAATCCCCGAAGAAGAAAAACGTATAAAAAAACTTCGACAAATATATTTCTCTTTACGAAAAACCTTTGCGGAAGAAACGCGAGTCATCGGACAAGAGCTCGAGAAGGATCGTTACGCAGCGACCAAACGCGTACTCCGCTCGGTCGCTACGTAGCGACCGAGTTCGAGCCAAAGCTCAGTCGCTACATAGCGACCAAACGCCCATTCCGCTCGGTCGCTACGTAGCGACCGAGCTCGAGCCGGGTCTCGGTCGCTACGTAGAGACCGAGCTCAAGCCGGAGCTCGGTTGCTACATAGCGACCGAGCTCGAGCCGAAGCTCGGTCGCTACATAGCGACCGAGCTCCAACCAAAGTTCGGTCGCTACGTAGCGACCGAGCTCTTCCGAAACGTCGATACGACATCAATCCATGCATTCTCGTCTACCCTTCGATGCTATCTCCCGAATACCGTAGCGAACCCATCTCACGTTCCCTGCCATCTCTAGGTTATCAATCAAACTTTACCGTAAAAACCTCGGGAAGTTCATTCTTTATCGAAAGAAGCCGTAATAAACGCTTCGAGTCGAAAGATGGCCCAAAGGGACCAAAGCACGACTCGAGGCCCAACTTACGATTTCTCAACCAACAGCCCATAAACCGCATGTCGGTTTACGCTTGGTCCGCAAGGGAAGATAAATGTCAAGTTTCTGCGGATAAATACGAAATTTTGAAGATAATTACGAAGATCGGAAAAAATGGAATATCTCCATTTTTATGCTATGCCAGCTTAAGGGCAGAAGAGGAAAGGTGTAAACCGACCTTAGAGTCAGTATATAAGGGGTCCTAGGCGAGAGGCATAAGGAGGGGATTTTCAGAGAAAACTTAGCACTTAGGGCAATTAGGCAACTTTCCGTTTTTGTTATTTCGAGCTGCGACTCAATTAGGTTTAGCCGTCTTAGGGTTGCTAGAACTAGGAATCTCGCCGACAGCTCTCGAGCCCAGGCTTATACCTTGTTGTAAACGCTCATACGCAAATTCGGAATAAGACTTCTCTTTGCTCTCTTCTTGCGATTTTTATACTTTATCGTTGTCATTATCGTGTTCTGATTACTTGGCGTGTGGTATTAGCAGATATCCGGGATCTCTGGGAAATTAGGGTTTTCCTAGTTTCCTTATTTAAACAGAAATCGACAGTGCGAATTTCGGTTCCCACATCGAGCATCTCTCCGGAGACAATTTTTAAGCCAACCGGAAATGCTGGACCAAAATTTTGGGTTTCTTTTATAGCGCTATTATCCTTGTGTCGGATGTACGAGAGTCATCTTCGTGAGATGGCTATGTCTGTTTAGGACGTTCAAGAGTTCGATGTGATCAGCACCGAACTTGGCGGTAGATGCCGTTGCTTAGAGTTTTTTTGCGCAAGATATGTGTTAAAAAGTTCGTGATTTTTTTTTATTTTTTGACGGAGTGTCCGTTTTCGTTGTTCGGAAGAAGTAACCCTCGAGGCATCTCTCGCGAAAGGCTGCTTCTCCTAACGGCTGATTTATTTTCGCATATCAAAAATGTTTTGCGGATGAAAGATTGTTTGCTTGGTTAAGATACGTCGGAAACATCAAAGGTGTGGTCGGATGCTTCCGAGTTTGAGAGTATACGAGTATACGTATCCACTCCCCCTCCTTTTAATGAGGGGGGACAGCTGAATTTGTCTTTCGACAAACTGCCTACGTACTCCTTATGGAGATCAAGTCGTCTCGTAGTTCGGTCATTGTGAGTTGTTTTGGTTAGTGGTAGTATTTTTTGAGATGCATCGCGTTCCAGGTCCTTGGAATTTTTATGCCTTGCATGTTGGCTATTTCGTAGGAGCCCGGTCGGATGACTTTTTCGATTTTATAAGGTCCTTCCCAGTTTGCTCCGAGTTTTCCCGCGTTTCCTTCAGCGGTGTTTTGGAAGACTTTGCGAAGTACTAGATCTCCCTGATTAAATCTGCGATTCTGTACGTTGGAATTGTAGTACTTTGCGGCTACGTGTTGGTAATTTTGGATTCGGATGAGTGCTCGATCTCGGAGCTCGATAATGAGATCGAGATCATCGAGGAGCATTGCGTTGTTGAGCTCCTCTCGTTCGGGAAGTAATCTTCTTCGAACACCGGGGAACTCTACTTCTGTGGGAATCATGCATTCCGTTCCGTACACCAGAGAGAAAGGGGTTTCTCCTGTTGCTCGCCTCGGGGTGGTACGGTGGGACCAGAGGATTCCCTCGAGTTCGCCGGCCCACCTGCCTTTTTTGGCCTCTAAGCCTTTCTTCAGTCCGTCGAGAATGGTCTTATTAATCGTTTCAGCTTGTCCGTTACACTGCGGATACCTGGGCGTTGATTTCCTAAGTCGTATCTTCCATTTTTCGCAGAACGCCTCGAACCGGGTGGAGATAAACTGAGATCCGTTATCAGTTACGATTTCGTAAGGAACTCCATGCCTACAGATGATGTTTCTCCATACGAAACTTTCGAATTGGACATCTTTTATACTTGCGTACGAATCTGCCTCTACCCATTTTGAAAAGAAATCAGTGAGGACTAAAAGGAAACACTTTTGCTTTGAATTATGAAGGGGACCGACGATGTCCATGGCCCAGCGCATAAAAGGATAGGGCGATGTGATGGAGGAGAGAACTTCAGCTGGTTTTCGGATGGTCGGACCATGCCAGTGATCTTCCGCCGGAATGATTGCCGCAGGAACATAATGTACGTCTTCCATCACTTTTCTCGCTTTTTCCCCTTCCAGGCACGTCATGAGTGGTCCGGAGAATCTCCATTTGTAAATTTCGCCTTCTAATGTTACGTAGCGCGCGGCCTGTCTTCGGACTTTACGGGCTGCCCATTTCTCGGTGGGCAGGTGTCCGTCGATAATGTAGTCTCGAATTTTCTGCAGCCATGGCGTATCGCAGCCGTAATCAGATTGCTCTGATTGCGGTCGTATCGTAACTTCTTCTTCTTCGTCATCTTGACCTTCTATGAGGTTCACGACGATTGGTGGTCCGATGCTCGGATGTTCGATGAACTCGACCGGAATTACCCTTTTAAGTCTTGGGTCAGAACTTGATGCTAAGGCCGCGAGTGCATCTACCTGGACGTTTTCGGAACGGGGAATTCGCGTAAGGGCAAAACAGTCAAATTTTTGAGCTAGTTTTCGGACCAGTTTGAGGTACGCCTCCATCCATTCGTCCCTGGCTTCATACTCTCCGCTGAACTGACTTGTCACTAACTGGGAGTCGCAGTAAGCGGGGATGTTTCGTATCTTCAAGCCGTGAGCCAAACGCAGTCCTGCGACGAGTGCTTCGTATTCGGCTTCATTGTTTGAGGCGTGGAATTCCAGCCTGAATGATTGCTCTAAGATCTCGCTTGTCGGAGATGTGAGGCGAATTCCGATGCCCGATCCCTGCTTGGACGAGGATACGTCGATGTGAAGGAGCCAAGTGGAATTTGGTTCGTCGTTGGTTATGGTTTCTGTCGGTAATTTGACCAAGAAGTCCGCAAGCACTTGTGACTTTGCGCTTGTTCTCGGTCGGTACTCGATATCGTACTCGCTCAGTTCCACCGCCCATTTGGCCAACCGGCCCGATTGACTCGGGCTATGAAGAATCGTTCGTAGGGGAAAAGTCGTGAGGACGACAATCGTGTGGGATTGGAAATATGGTCTTAGTTTTCGGGCCGATGTTACGACCGCGCATGCTAATTTTTCCATTAGCGGGTACCTAGATTCGGCATCCAGCAAGGTTTTGCTTATATATAAAATAGGTTTCTGTTCGCCGCGTTCTTCCCTGATCAGCACGCCGCTCACAGCTGTTGCTGATATAGCGATGTACAAGAACAAAGGTTCCCCCTCCCCGGGTTTTGCGAGGACTGGAGGGGAAGCTAAATACCGCTTCAGCTGTTGAAAGGCATTTTCGCATTCTTTCGACCATTCGAATTTTTTATTTCCCCGTAAGACATCGTAGAAAGGCAGGCCCTTGTCTGTTGATCGTGAAATAAACCGGTTAAGTGCCGCGACTCTACCGGTCAGCCTTTGGACTTCCCGTTTATTCTTCGGCGAAGCCATCTCGATCAGTGCGTTGATCTGTTTTGGATTAGCTTCGATGCCGCGGAATGTGACTAGGTAGCCGAGGAATTCCCCTGATGCCACGGCAAACCTGCATTTTGTCGGGTTGAGCTTCATGTTATGGGAATTTAACTGCGCGAAACATTCCTCGAGATGTGATACGTGATCCTTTGCTTGGAGGGATTTGACGAGCATGTCGTCGATATAAACCTCCATCGTTTTACCGAGTTGTTTAGAGAACATACGGTTCACGAGTCATTGGTAAGTTGCGCCAGCGTTTTTGAGGCCGAAGGGCATTACCCTGTAGCAATAGGTTCCGCGATCGGTAATAAACGCAGTCTTCTCGCGATCGTCAGGGTTCATCATAATTTGGTTGTAACCTGAGAAGGCGTCCATGAAAGACAGAAATTCGTTTCCCACCGTTGCTTACTAATCGATCGATATGTGGCAGAGGGAAACTATCTTTTGGACATGCCTTGTTTAGGTCGGTAAAATCCACGCAAACTCGCCATTTTCCGTTTTTCTTTTTGACTACTACAGGGTTAGCGAGCCAGTCTCGATACCTCACTTCCGTTCGTTGTTGACCGCGGAAGCCCGTTCAGGTCCTAGCTTCCGCCTTTTTTGTTTGACGGGTTTGAAGGTCGGATCGATATTTAATTCGTGACACGTTATGTTAATGTCGATCCCTGGCATATCTTCTGCGCCCCATGCGAAAGTATTGAGGTTTGTTTTTACACAGGTTATGAGCTCTGTCCTCAAAGGCTCACGGAGATTGGCTCTGATTTCGATGCATCGTTCCGGAGATGCTTCGTCGAGACAGACTGTGACCACAGGTTCGCAAGTTGGTTCGCGTTTTTCTTCTAGGGCCGTGATGTTACGAGACTGCCAGAAGAGTTCAGCCGAATCTTGACTTCGCGAATCCCGGTTGAGGACGTTTTTCTCCATTTTTCTAGGAGTGGTCTCGAGGTCTGATCTTTTTCGTTTTTGTTCTGCGGCAAAACACACCTGTGATACTCTTGGGTTTCCCCATATTACCTCGACTCCGTTAGGGGTTGGAAACTTGAGGCAAAGATGGTACGTTGATGGGATGGCACGCATGGCGTTCAACCATGGTGTTCCCATGATAACGTTGTAAGACGCGGGACGGTCAACGACTAGAAACTCTGTGACCCTTGTCACAGTTCCGGCTTTGACTGCGAGATTAATCGACCCGTAGGCCATGGTCGTTTCTCCCGAGAGTCCCATTAGTGGGCTAGGGTATTTCACGATTTCGGATTGATCGATCTTCATTTTCTCGAGAGTATCTTTGAAGATGATATCGGCCGAACTTCCGGTGTCGATTAGCACCCTAGCGACGTCGATATCTCGGATCGCCAGTTCGATAACAAGGAGATCGTTCCGAGGTTTGGTTCTATCGACCGTTGCTCCCCCCTTGAAAGAGATGACGTTCGCGCACGTTGAGTCTTGCATATCGTTCCTGATCGTTGAGTGGCTTTTGCGGGTTAGATTGATCCGTAGCCCCACCTCCTTCTTGCGCCAAACTGTGGGAACCGAAATTCGCACCGTCGATTTCCGTTTAAATTAGGAAAGTAGGAGAACCCTAGTTTCCCAGAGGTCCCGGATATCTGCTAATACCACACGCTAAGCAATCAGAACACGAGATAACAACGATAAATTATATGAAATCGTTAAAAGAGAGCAAAGAGAAGTCTTATTCCGAATTTGCGTATGAGCGTTTACAACAAGGTATAAGCCTGGGCTCGAGAGCTGTCGGCGAGATTCCTAGTTCTAACAACCCTAAGACGGCTAAACCTAATTGAGTCGCAGCTCGCATAACAAATACGGAAAGTTGCCTAATTGCCCTAAGTGCTAAGTTTGCTCTAAAAAAATCCCTCTTTGTGCCTCTCGCCTAGGACTCCTTATATACTGGCTCCAAGGTCGGTTTACGCTTTTCCTTTTCTGCCCTTAAGCCGCCATAGCATAAAAATGGAGATATTCTATTTTTTTCCGATCTTCGTAATTATCTTCAAAATTTTGTATTTATCCGCGGAAACATGACAATTATCTTTCCTCGCAAACCAAGCATAAACCGTCATGTGGCTTACGGGCTGTTGGTTAAGAAATCGTAAGTTGGGTTTCGAGTCATGTCTTAGGTCCCTTTGGGCCGTCTTCTGACTCGAAGCGTTTATTACGGCTTCTTTCGATAAAGAACAAACTTTCCACGGTTTTTACGGTAAAGTTTGATCGATAACTTAGAATGGCGGGGAACGTGAAATGGGTTCGCTACGGTCGAAAGAGCGCGGTCGCTACTTAGCGACCGAGCGGATGCATAGCGACCCTTTTCGAGCTTTTGTCCGATGACTCGTGTTTCCTCCGCAAAGCTTCTCATAAGCAAGAATTTATTTCGAAAGAATATTTGTCGAGGAAGGTTTTTTGTTTTTCTTCTTCGGGAATTTGGACGTTAACTTCGTCGTAACCGTTTTCGACCCTAACACACTTCACATCCTAAGGCATGGTTCGAGCGCTTTTTCTTTTTCCGGATTGATGGGGAGTCTGTCGAGGAGAGCTACATCCACCTATTCCGTCGAGAGTGGAACTTCACCCGTGGTAATATGAATAGCTATATTTTTTGTTTTGATACCTCAAAAACATGCGAAGATGATTTTTTTATTATCTTGCTGTGAACATGATCCTTCCGCCGACTCCTGCCGATCTTTTTGCCAAGCGAGATCTTCTCCGTAGCAGGCCGTTCTTCTGGAATTCCTTTACCGTCGAACGGATTCGAAGCGCGGTGGAGCTCCATCGATCTCGAGCCGTCTCTCAGCCTCTGGATGTTCCGTATGGCGTAGAACCGGTCATTGATGTCTTGCCTGCTCAGAGGCAGAGAATCAGGTCTCGGAAAGGCAAGGGAGTTGCCTCCGAGAATGTCTTGGGAAACCTTCCGCTGCCAGAATGGAACCCTGGTTTCTCCCTAGGGGAAAGGAGTGGAACCAGCGAGGTTCCCCTTCCCAGCGACTTTTTTGCCGACCTTCCTCCCGGTTTTAGTACTCATAAGTCGCTGGACGAAGAGTCGAGGAGGAAAGTAGTCGCCGAAGGCTCCAGTTTAATCAACGAGGTTTATCCTTTGAACTTTGATCTAAATTATATTTTTTTTTCCCTTTCCGATCTTAAGTTCGTGCAGGGGATGAGGGTGTTCAATGCGGCGCTCGAAGGAAGTTTCCGGGAGTCGCGTATCTCTCACTTCAAAGCCGAAAGGGAACTCTTTCGGTTTCGAAAGGAGGCCGGAGAACAGAGCCAGAGACAGGCTGAGCTCCATTCTCGGGCCCCTGTCCGTGCGGAGAGGAGAGGAAAGAGAGCGATTGTCGCCGAAAAGAAGCGGATGGCTGCTTTGTTTGCCAGCGAATTCGAGAGCTTTAAGGATGCTCAAAAATTCGTGGGTGATTTTCGCGAGTGCCGTGGCTCGGTTGCTACCCTCTACGAATCGCAGAAAGAGGACTTCTCTTTTCCTGCCGAGGTCGCCGAGATGTCGGGTCTTATGAACGGGTGTGCCCATGCCGAATCCTTGGTTCCTCCGATCGGAGGACACGGTGGAAGCGGGAACCGGTGTCGGTAATGAAGGTGCCGGAGTTGCAGACAGAGAGGTGGATCAGCCCGTGAGCTCATTCGGGATCTCCATGTCTGGGTTCCTCGACTTTGAGCTTTGAGGATTTTTGGGATTATTTCCCTTAGTTTTATTTCGAGGTTTGATGTATCTAGGCCGAGTGTGGCCGTATTTGATTTATGTGTGTTATGGCCTTGCGAGGCTATGTGAACTATGTGTTTGAGACCGGCCGTTTGGTGGCTTTGGGTCCTAGCCATTTTTTGCGGCTTCTATATATATGATGAATGATTTACATTCTGTGCGTTTTAGTTTATACTTCTGCCAAGTGTGAGGGAAAGATACGAGTAGTCACTTCGTATCTTAACTCTTAGTTTATCGTCTTGTTCGTTTGCTCTTACTGAACGAGGGCGTTCGGAAACGTTTAGGATTTTCGCGAAGTTTCGTGAGCGTATTAGATATAGACGATGGGACATGTTTTTAAGATATCGTATCATGTCTTGAGATATTAGTGGACCAGTAGGACTGGGTTCAGGGCAAGACTTAGGTTTACTTTCGGCTCTAAGGCTGTGCGACGACTGATCGGCTCTCGTTTTGCCTATGGGTGATTTCCACCTGGTTCTTTCCGATTTAAAGTCCGCGACTTGGCGCCGGCTTATATGACTTGTTTGGAACGAACCGAGTACTCTCCAGAGACCGTTTGGAGTGCTGACCAAAATTTCGGATTTCTTGTATAGCGCGCTATGGTATCCTCGTCGGATGTAAGAGAACCTTTATTTTTACGAAAGGTTAGACTACGAGTTCTTTTCTAGAACGTTTTTGGGTTTGTCCGTCGGGGCCAATCGACGGGAAATTTTTAGAGTCGCGGACGGACCGTGTGTTTGGATAATGTCTTTCGAAAATATTTACGACGTCTCACTTTTTCCGAAAGGTATATCCTTTGTAGTGAGAAAGTTACAATCTTCATTTTTAGAGAAGATGTATTTGGTCTTGCTTGACCATTGATACGCAGTGATTGTTGTTTAAGTTAGTTCCCATCCAAGGACTGCTTGAAAGGTATGCGTGTTTGGAGACTCTTGTCTTGGGTGTTTCTCAGGTTAATCTCCGATTGTTGTGGCTTATTGCAAGTGAATCGGGAGACCGTAATAAAATGAGTTTTATTAGAAAAGTTTCAAAAATATCGAGTACATGTGTGGATATTCCAAACTTTGTGGGAGTATACGAGTATACGTACCCACCCCCCCACCCCCCACTTTTTGGAGAGGGGGATAGCTGAACTTGTCAATAGGACAAGCTGCCTACGTACCTCTTTCGAGGATCAAGCCATCTCGTAGTTCTGCTTTGTTGTTGCGGGCGTTCCTACTCGTTGGATAGGGCCGTTTCTGCTACTTCGGCTGTTGAGGCTTTAGTTAAATCGGCGGCCATTTTGTGAGTCGGGTTTTCCGCTGGTAGGGCGATGGACTCCGGGATCGCGTCGCTGTCCGGAGCCGTTTCCTGGGCGAGTGATTCCGAATCGCTCTTCGTGGAACCTTCGGGAGTACTCTGAGTTTTCTTGACTCGCTTCGGGCTAACCGCAGGGGTGTTCCGAGTTTGTCGTAGCTTATGCTCGGCCAAAAAGCAGAGCCTAGTTTGTTTCTGGCATCCCCAGATTACTGCTGTTCCGTTTGGTGTTGGGAACTTGATGCTAAGGTGGTAAGTCAACGGTACCGCCTTCATTGCGTTGATCCATGGGATTCCCATGATAACATTATAGATGGTTGGGTTATCGACTACAGCGAAGTCAACGATTTTTGTAACTTCCTTTGCCATGATGAGGACATTCAACCAGAGCCGGAACCAGACCTAACTGAACCTGATATCCAGGACATGATCAGCAACATAACCAAATCAGAGACAGTTCAAGAAGTGCCAGTACCAACCGTATTCAAGGGAGCTATCACTAGACAAAGAGCTAAGATACTTCAACATAAATTTAATGAAAGCATGATACTTGCTTCTGATCTTGGACAGGTTAAACTAGCTGGTGAATCAAGCTTGAAGAAAGATGAACTAAAGGGTGAAGAACCAGCTAAGGAGAAACAAGCATCAAGTGAGGTTATGTGGCCATTCATCTCGGAGCAAGGCCACACCAACCTGATGATCATCACCATGGAAGATCAACTTGCCTAGCAAGTCTCTTGGACGAATCTAGCAACTAGGCTAAGCTCTTTGTGTGTGCTCTTTTTCCCTTACTCTTGGTTTTGTCCCAAATGGGTTTTCCAGAGGAGGTTTTTAACGAGGCCACAACTTGCTTCACACTTATACCAAGTGCTAAGTTCGATCCAAGGCTAAGAAGACTCATGACCTTATTTCATGTTTTACACTATAGTTTGTTTCCTTATTTGTATTTTCGTGACCTAAGTGGAGCATGTTCCCTTGGTTCTATTTATATGTTTTCGCAAGCCCACTTTTGGGGCAGACTTTGAATAAACATAAACTTTTCTCTAAAGAAAACCCTAGAGCTCTCTATCAAGAACTCGCCTCCTCTCTCATTGCCTTGTGAGACCAGTACCTCCACGGCCTTGAGGACCCTGTGTTGTATCACGAGTTTTTCCATATCTCGTGTGGTGCACTTCGATCCATCCATCAGTTCCTGTCCAGATCCCTTTGGCTGATTAGATCAGTCCAAAACCGGATCACCCTTGTGCTTGATCGACTCCTACTCTCTTGCTTGGAAATTATATAGCCTTTGTCAGCTTAGGCTTGTATCATTTCTGGTATCAGAGCTGAAGTTCCTTCAGCATCAGGTTTTATCTATCCTGTCTATTTTATTTACAATCGTTTTTAGTTTCATTTGTTTTTGCATTCATATAAAACCCATAAAAAGTCATACTTGTTTCTGTTGCATCTAGTTTATCTTGTTTCTATTTCATAAAACCATAAAAAGTTGTGTTCTTCATCCTGTCGAGTTTAGTGGCTGCTAGATCTTTATTTTCATTCAAAAAAATCATTAAAACTTGTTAGTAAAGCTTGCAAATCCGAGTTTCCTTATTTGGTCGAGTTAAAAAAAAAAAAAAGTTTCCTTTCTTTCAACCGTGTGATCAACCTTTTCCTCTTTTACATCCAATCTAATATTCTTTTGCATATTGTCGATTTTAAATTAAATTTTCCTTTTCTAAAGTTAAAAAAAAAAAAAAATTCATATTGCATATTTCCTTTACTTTGGCCGATCACAACTTAAGTTTTCTTTTATTTTCTCTTAGGTTTATATTATAAGAGAAAAGCCGCCATGGGAGAAGAAACTCAAGCAGCTTTGATGCAGGCCCTCCGTGATCTGTAAGAAGAGATGAACAACATGAGACAAGAACTTGGAGGCAGGATGGACCGGATTGAGCATAGGCCAGTCATTAGGCCACAGAGACGAGTTGACTTTGGAACAGCTCAGGCCAATACAACGCCAACGGGCACAGCTCCAAGAAGAACCGGAATACACTTCAACGACATTCCGGAGGCTAGCAATACTCATCAACAACCAGAAGATGACCCCGGACCTTTCTATCCCCAAAACCAGAATCTAAGGAGAACTGAGGAACAAGGTGACTATGGTGAAGAAGAGGAAGAAGATGAGGACTTCTTACCCCGGCCAAGAGCCCCACGCAGGCAAAACCGCAACCAAGGGTTTGAAGAAGGAGACTTTTTACCGCCACATAGAGCTCCACGCCAACAAAACTATAATCAAGAACCAGAGCACATCAAGATGAATGCTCCCGGCTATGCGGGAAAGGTTGATCCAGAAGCTTACCTTGACTGGGAGAAAAGGATGGATCACATTTTTGCCTACTATAACCACTCTGGTCCTAAAAGAGTTGCTTTGGCAGTAGCTCAGCTCACGGACAATGCACTTTCCTGGTGGGATAGATTGTGCTCCGATAGGAGAAAGAACGGCCTGAGGCAACTAGACTCTTGGTTAGACATGAAAGATGCGATGAAGCAACGGTTTGTGCCTCAACACTTTCACAGAGACTTGCAAAGGAAGTTACGCGCACTCAAGCAGGGCAGCAAGTCAGTGGAGGAATACTATGAAGAGTTTGAGAAACTAAGAAACCGTTTGGACTTTAATGAGGATGAGGAAGCTACCATGGCTCAGTTCCTCGACGGTTTACAGGAGAGGTTAAGCTGCAAGGTGGAGATACATGTTTATGCTGACATGAAGGACCTGTTCCATCTAGCTATCCAAGCTGACCAACACATCAAGAAGAAGAGCTCCAAGGGCAAGTCTCAAGTCTCTTGGAATTCAAGCAATAGCAACTACAACAAGTCGGTGGACAAAGGAAAAGGGGTTGAAGGAGACAGCCGGCCTAAGCCTCGCACCACCGAACCCATGAAGGACAACAAAACCGAGCCAGCCAAAACTACCAACCCCCAACGTGCCAGAGACATCACCTGTTTCAAATGTAGAGGCCGAGGGCACATGGCAAGAGAGTGCCCAAACCAGAGGGTAATGCTGCTCACTGATGACGGCTATGAATCTCGTGATGAAGGAGAAGTACCTGAGATTCAAGAAGAGTATGGAGAAGTTGAATATGCTGATGTGGGAGAGAGCTTGATGATCAGACGTGTGCTTAGCGTCCTAGTGCAACCCGCCGAGACAATCCAAAGAGAAAACATATTCCACAGCCGTTGCACCATAAAAGGCAAGGTATGTAACCTTATCATAGATGGTGGGTCTTGGACCAATGCTGCTAGTGCTTACATGGTAGAGAAACTTGGTCTAGAAAAGACAAAGCATCCGCACCCATATAGGCTAAGGTGGTTAGATGATAAGGTTGAGCTTAAAATTAAAGAACAAGTGAGCATTCCATTTAGCATTGGTAAGTATCAAGATGAAGTAGTTTGTGATGTAGTCCCTATGCAAGCTGGACATGTATAGCTAGGAAGACCATGGCAGTGGGATAGAGAAACTAAGCATGATGGTAGAACTAATATGTATACATTCATGCATGATAAGCGTAAGATAAGCTTAGCACCTCTCACCCCAGCACAAGTTCATGAAATTCATTTGCAAATGGTTAAGGAAAAGGAAAAGTCTGTTAAATCAAACTTTCTTATCCGTCCTAGCTGTGTAAGAAAGGCTGCTGCTACCAAACACACAATGCTACTAATGATCTTTAAGGAGCTTTTGAGTGCAGGTTCTGATGAGTTAACTCTTCATCCAGAGATTACTAAGCTTCTTGACATGTTCAAGGATGTGTTTCCAGAGGAGATTCCACACGGTTTACCCCCACTCCGAGGCATTGAGCACCAGATAGATTTTGTGCCAAGAGCTGCTCTGCCAAACAAACCGGCTTATAGGGTGAACCCGGAAGAGACTAAGGAATTGGAGAGACAAGTTCAGGACCTATTGGACAAAGGATACGTGAGGGAGAGTCTCAGTCCTTGCGCGGTGCCTGTCTTACTTGTACCAAAGAAGGACGGGACATGGAGAATGTGTGTAGACTGCCGAGCCATCAACAACATCACCATCAAGTACAGACACCCCATTCCACGGCTTGATGACATGTTGGATGAGCTAAGCGGAGCCACCATCTTCTCCAAGATTGACCTTAAGAGTGGGTACCATCAGGTAAGAATGAAAGAAGGAGATGAGTGGAAGACAGCTTTTAAAACAAAGCAAGGTCTATATGAATGGATGGTGATGCCATTTGGACTTAGCAATGCTCCTAGTACTTTCATGCGTCTCATGAACCACATTCTTAGACCATACATCAGTAAGTTTGTTGTGGTTTATTTTGATGACATTTTAATTTACAGTACTAGTTTACTTGATCATGTGACACATCTTGAGCAAGTACTATAGACACTTCGACAAGAAGGGCTTTATGCAAACCTCAAGAAGTGCACATTCTGCACTGATAAACTTGTCTTCCTAGGTTTTGTTGTGAGTTCACAGGACTTACAGGTTGATGAAGAGAAGGTTAAGGCCATTCAAGAGTTGCCAACTCCAACAAACATCAGCCAAGTCAGAAGTTTCCATGGTCTAGCTAGCTTCTACAGGCGGTTTGTCAAGGATTTCAGTAGCATAGTTGCACCCCTTACTGCTGTGGTGAAGAAGAGTATTGGGTTCATTTGGGAAAAAGCTCAACAGGAAGCCTTTCAGACCTTGAAGTATCGCCTGACCCATGCACCAGTACTGGTCTTACCCGACTTCAACAAGACCTTTGAAGTAGAATGTGATGCATCAGGGATTGGGATAGGGGCAGTTCTTATTCAAGAAGGAAAACCCATGGCTTACTTCAGTGAGAAGCTTGGTGGAGCAGCTCTCAATTATCCGACCTATGATAAAGAGCTGTATGCCTTGGTGAGAGCTTTGGAGACATGGCAGCACTACCTGCTGTCTAAAGAATTTGTGGTACACACTGACCATGAAACCCTTAAACATCTAAGAGGGCAAACCAATCTCAAAAGGAGACATGCACGCTGGTTAGAGTTTATTGAGACATTTCCCTACATTATCAAGTATAAGAAGGGCAAGGAGAACATTGTAGCAGATGCACTCTCCAGGAGATATGCTTTGATTGCAATCATGGAAGCAAAGGTGTTGGGATTTGAGTTCATCAAAATTTTGTACGGAGAAGATCCGGATCTTGCTGCCATCTACTCAAGTTGCACCAAAGGACCACAAGGAAAGTTCTACTTGCATGAGGGATTTCTTTTCAAGGTAAGGAGATTGTGCATTCCTCAATGCTCCTTGAGAGATCTAATCACTAGAGAGGCTCACGGAGGAGGGCTCATGGGTCACTTTGGAGTAGATAAGACACTTGTTGTGGTCAGAGAACATTTCTATTGGCCGCATCTTAAGAAATCAGTAGAATCTCATTGCGCAAGATGTGTAACTTGCAAGAAAGCTAAGTCTCGAGTCCAGCCTCATGGCCTTTACATGCCACTGCCGATTCCTACAGCTCCTTGGGTAGACATCTCCATGGATTTTGTTCTAGGATTACCAAAAATTCATCACAAGGATTCAATCTTTGTTGTCGTGGACAGATTCTCCAAAATGGCACACTTCATACCTTGCGCCAAGGTGAATGATGCGTCCAAAACAGATGATCTGTTCTTTAAGGAGGTGGTGCGCTTACATGGGGTGCCAAGGACTAGTGTATCTGACCGAGACACCAAGTTCCTCAGCAACTTTTGGAGAACACTATAGAAGAAGTTGGGTACAAAGCGGCTATTCTCTACTACTTTTCATCCCCAAACTGATGGGCAAACTGAAGTTGTCAACAAGACGCTCTCTACGCTGCTTAGGGCAACCATTGGGAAGAACATGAAGAATTGGGTTGATTGTATCCCATTCATCGAATTTGCATATAACAGAGCTCAGCATTCAGCCACTAAGATGTCCCCCTTTGAGGCAGCCTATGGGTTCAACCCAAAAACCCCTTTGGATCTTAAACCTTTACCTCCCGTTGAAGTTGTCAGTCTTACCGGGGAATCTAAAGCTGCCTATGTCAAGGAACTCCATCAGAAGGTTCAAGAGAATTTGGAGAAGAGGACTGAGCAGTACACTAAACATGCCAACAAGGGCCGCAAGGAAATTGTATTTGAACCAGGAGAGTGGGTTTGGTTACACATGCGGCAAGAAAGGTTTCCTAACCAGAGAAGTTCCAAACTGAAGCCAAGAGGAGACGGCCCATTTCAAGTTGTTGAGAGGATCAACAACAGTGCCTACCGTCTTGATCTGCCAGGTGAGTTGAATGTGTCTTCTACTTTCAATGTTACTGATCTATCTCCTTGTTTTGCAGATGAACCAGTTTTGAGGTCAAAACCTTTTGAAGAGGGAGGGAATGATGAGGACATTCAACCAGAGCCGGAACCAGACCTAACTGAACCTGATATCCAGCACATGATCAGCAACATAACCAAATCAGAGACAGTTCAAGAAGTGCTAGTACCAACCGTATTCAAGGGAGCTATCACTAGACAAAGAGCTAAGATACTTCAACATAAATTTAATGAAAGCATGATACTTGCTTCTGATCTTGGACATGTTAAACTAGCTGGTGAATCAAGCTTGAAGAAAGATGAATTAAGTGAAGAACCAGCTAAGGAGAAACAAGCATCAAGTGAGGTTATGTGGCCATTCATCTCGGAGCAAGGCCACACCAACTTGATGATCATCACCATGGAAGATCAACTTGCCTAGCAAGTCTCTTGGACGAATCTAGCAGCTAGGCTAAGCTCTTTGTGTGTGCTCTTTTTCCCTTACTCTTGGTTTTGTCCCAAATGGGTTTTCCAGAGGAGGTTTTTAACGAGGCCACAACTTGCTTCACACTTATACCAAGTGCTAAGTTCGATCCAAGGCTAAGAAGACTCATGACCTTATTTCATGTTTTACACTATAGTTTGTTTCCTTATTTGTATTTTCGTGACCTAAGTGGAGCCTGTTCCCTTGGTTCTATTTATATGTTTTCGCAAGCCCACTTTTGGGGCAGGCTTTGAATAAACATAAACTTTTCTCTAAAGAAAACCCTAGAGCTCTCTATCAAGAACTCGCCTCCTCTCTCATTGCCTTGTGAGACCAGTACCTCCACGGCCTTGAGGACCCTGTGTTGTATCACGAGTTTTTCCATATCTCGTGTGGTGCACTTCGATCCATCCATCAGTTCCTGTCCAGATCCCTTTGGCTGATTAGATCAGTCCAAAACCGGATCACCCTTGTGCTAGATCGACTCCTACTCTCTTGCTTGGGAATTATATAGCCTTTGTCAGCTTAGGCTTGTATCATGCCATGACCGGAAGTTTGATCGATCCGAGGGTCATTGATGTTGTGCCGGAAAAACCGGTCAGTGGTTTTGGTTCCGGGATAATTTCCCCGAGTTCGATGTTCATTCTCCGGAGAGTGTCGTGGAAAATGACGTTGACCGTGCTGCCTGTGTCGATGAGGATTCTTCCCACTTCGAGGTCTCGAATCACCAAGTCGATGACCAGCGGGTCGCAGTGAGGTTTATCGAGTCCGACGGTTTCCTCCTCCTCGAAAAAAATCGTATCGTTTGGAGCATTGTCGGTCAGGGACCAAGTCGTCCAGTTAGAACTTGTTTCCGCCTTTCTACCATAGGCCTTGATGGACGAAACAGAGTCGCGATAGAATTGCGATTCTCCAATGATCATGTTTATCCTCCGGCGGGTACTATTGTCTCCAAGGTCATCCTGCCTTCTTTCGTGTTTTTCGCCAGATTGATTTGCGCGTGCGTCCCTCTCGGGAGACTCTTTATCAGTCCTGGGAGGGCGGTCGGAATCCATGATGATGTCTTTTATGCTAGTGACCTTCGAGAGGTCGCCAGCGAGGAGTTTTGCGGCTAGCCTTGCGCCGAGAACTTTGCAGTTCGTAGTGGAATGAGCTTTGGTCTGGTGGAACTCGCAGTAGGAGTTATCCTTATACTGGTTCCTGGACCAGGTGTTTCCAGAGGTCTTCCCTTGTTCGGAATTGATAGTGTAGTTGTGCTCGTCCTGGATGTTTTCTCCCTCGTGGTGGACATACTTGTCGTTTCGAGAGCTTTTCTTTTTCGTGGGCATCTTCTGCGGGTTGTACTTCTGGGAGAGGATTTTCATCTCCTCTTCCATTACGATGAAGTCCGTTGCCTTATGAAGAGCATCCTGAATCGTTCTCGGTTTTTCGAGGGATACCCATTGCCGGTACCAGAGAGTTTTCTTCAGAGCATCGATCGCCACTTTGTCGCTGATCCCGGTGACTCTTGCCATTACTAGCTTGAATCTGTTCATGAACTCGCGAAGTGGCTCGTTGTGGGAACCGAAATTCACACTGTCGATTTCCGTTTAAATAAGGAAATTAGGAAAACCCTAATTTCCCAGAGGTCCCGGATATCTGCTAATACCACACGCCAAGCAATCAGAACACAATAATAACAACGATAAAGTATAAGAAATCGAAAAGAGAGCAAAGTAGATCTTATTCCGAATTCGCGTTTGAGCGTTACAACAAGGTAAGAGCCTGGGCTACGAGAGCTGTCGGCAAGATTCCTAGTTCTAAAACCCTAAGACGGCAATAACCTACTTGAGTCGCAGCTCGAATAACAAAAACGGAAATATGCCTAATTGCTCTAAGTGCTAAGTTTGCTCTGAGAAACGTCCTCTCCATGCCTCTTGCTTAGGACTCCTTATATACTGGCTCCTAAGTCGGTTTACGCTTTTCCTCTTCTGCCCTTAAGCCGCAATAGCATAAAAATGGAGATATTCCATTTTTGCCGATCTTCGTAATTATCTTCAAAATTTCGTATTTTTCCGCGGAAACGTGACATTTATCTTTCCTTGCGAACCAAGGGTAAACCGTCATGCGGCTTACGGGCTGTTGGTTAAGAAATCGTAAGTTGGGCCTCGAGTCATGTCTTAGGTCCCTTTGGGCCGTCTTCTGACTCGAAGCATTTATTACGGCTTCTTTTGATAAAGAGTGAACTTTCCGCGGTTTTTACCGTAAAGTTTGATCGATGACTTAGAATGGCGGGAAACATGAAATGGGTTCGCTACGGTCTTCGGGAGATAGCATCGAAAAGTAGACGAGAATGCATGGACTAATGTCGTATCAACGTTTCGGAAGAGCTCGGTCGCTACGTAGCGACTAAGCGCCCGGTCGCTTCGCTATGTAGCGACCGAGCTTCGGCTCGAGCTCGGTCGCTACGTAGCTCCCCAGCTTGTTAGGATCATGGATTTCTAGTGAGATCGCAACGTGCGGTATGGCGAGTTCGGACGAGATTGGTGTATTTGGGCGAAGTTCGTGTCCGAAAATCCGCAAGTAAATAGTAATTTCTCATGCCTATAAGAAGGGAGGTAATTTCTTCACAATCTTTACACTTACTCATTCTCATAGAGAGGTTTCTTGAAAAATTCTTTCTTCTTTCTCTTTCTCTCTATCATTTCCTTCTTGATAAAAAAAAAAACACGAAATGTCGAGTAAGAAGAGGAGTTCGAAGAAAGGGTCCTTGCCCGCGAATGTTTCTGAAGAGCTCTGTGTGCTAAAGATGGAATTCGTTCCTCATTCGATAGACCCGGCTGAGAACGAGACATGGTGGGTGGCGTGTTATGGTTCGATCACGCCTCCCAAAGAGAAATCGTTCCCGGTCATGGACCGTCGCCCGGTGGAGGAAGGTGCACCAAGTAGGAGTACTAGCGAATTCCTCGAGGTCATGCGGTCGTTCTACCATATTTCGGATGCGGTGGAGTTCAGGGTTCCTCGTCAAGGAGAGCGCGCTAGTAGTCCCCTGGAGGGTTACTTTACTTGTTACGAAGCATTCGTAGTGCGCTGTCGTTTGTGGTTCTCGATTCCCGAAATTATCGTCCGTGTGTTGGATCGTTTCGGGGTGGCGATAAGCCAACTGAATCCTCTTGGCATCCAGCACCTCATTGGAGTCCTGATCCTGAGCTACGAGCATGGTCTCTCCCTTACCGTCGATCACTTCGAAGTGCTTCTTCGGTTACAGATCATCAAGGATACGAACATGTACAGGCTGGTTCCTCGGAACTTCATGTTGGTGGTTAAGGGGTTTACCTCTAACTTCAACTCGTGGAAGAAATTTTTCTTCTTCGTTCGTGTAGACGCTGCGTCCATTGAGGAGAGTTGTATTCCATTGTTCCGGAGGTTGCCGAACGATCGTCCCTTCATCAATCCTCTTGCTTCGTTTCCTGAGGACATTATTGCAGTGAGGGATCTGCTCAGGAACGGTCATTTTCTGGACTTCATTTACGCCGAAGAGAGTTCGAAAGGCGCTGAGGTTTGTGCATCCTAGTCCTGCTTTGGGCGGAGAAACAAGGAGTGATTCCGAGCCTGATGACCAAGGTCCCGACGCTGCTCCCACGATTGCGACGGGGCTGAATTCTTCAAAGGGGAAAGATTTTGACCTCGGTGACCTGGAGTTTTCGGTGGACGATTGCATGCTTCCAGGATGGGATCCGGACCTTGCTTTCGGCGATGGAAGCGGTACGAGCGAGGTCCTTATTCTGGACTTCGATAATTTCTTCGCTGGTCTTCCGTCGGGCTTCGATGCTCTTCCGGCCACGAACGAGTCGGGGAGGCCGAAAGTCGTCGCGGAAGGATCTCGTATCATCAACGGGGTATAAGCTTTAAGAATTTTGACGATCGTTATTTTTTTTTTTTGCCTATAACGTGTCAATCGGTTTTACAGGGCTTGAACTTGCTTGGATCGGCCATTGAGGCGAGCCATAGAGAGGCCATGATCTATCGCTTTAAAGCGGAGAAGGCGGAAAAGGATCTTGCTCGCATGCGAGACGAGATGTTGGTGCCAGATGCTCAACTCGCTCGTGATCATGCCAGGGCTTTTCGTAGAGCGGAACGGAAGGGCAAGAGGGAAATTGCGGAGGTTATGAAGACTCGCGCCTCTCAATTCCAGGTTGAGTACGGGAACCTCAAGGATGCTTTCAACTCGCCGGGCGACTTCCGTGAGTGTCGCGGCTCAGTCGGGAGCCTTTGGAAGACGCGGGCGGATGACTACGTTTTCGAGAGGGAGATGGAGTTAATGAAGGGTGGCATGAAGGATCATGCTCACGCTGAGACGCTCATTTCCCCGATCGATGGGAAGATTCTGGGATTCTGGGATCCCATCCCGGTTTCTCCTGATACCGTAGAAACCACGACTGATTTTGCCGGTGACGATGAGGAAGTGAACTATCCCGCGGATGCATTCGGAGCTTCCTTGTTCGGGAATTTTAACTTTGATCTGTGAGTGTTTGACGGGAAGAAGTTTTTTCCTTATCTAGTATTTTGCGGCCAAGTGTGGCCTTTGTTCATATATGTCCGGCCGAGTGTGGCCTTCGAACTTTGTATGGGCCTGTTTTGGCCGTTTTTATTTTTATCGAGACTGGCCGTTGGTGGCTTTGAACCCCTACCGCTATGCGGTTTATATAATGGATGTTTGTTTGAGTTACTTTCTTTCGAGTGGGTTTGAAGTAAACATGAGTTGTCTTCTCATATTTAACTTCGTTGAGGCGTTCAATCTGTTAGTTTGTTCGTGAGTTTTTTCGTAAAAATTATTTATTCTTACGGACTTTCGAAAACGTCAAGATATGAACGGAGAGACATGTTTTAAGATCTCGTATCGTTTAGATATCATGTCTTGAGATGTTTGAGACCAATGCGATGGGTTTAGGGCAAGACCTAGGTTTACTCTCGGTTTTAAGGTTTGTGCGGTGACTAGCCGGCTATCGGTTTTCCTGTTGCAATTTCTACCTGATTCGTACCGATTTAAAGTCCGCGATAGGTTCTCGGCTTATACGACTTGTATGGTACGAATCGAGCATCTTTCCAGAGACAAATTTAAGCCAACTGGAAGTGCTAGACCAAAATTTCAGATTTTTTTGTAGCGCGCTTTCGTCCTTGTGTTGGACGTTCAAAGATCAAAAGAGTAATCAAGTTGCGTTTGTTTAAGACGGCTGATGTGTTCTTCGGGGCCAATCAACGAACGGAGTGTAAGATTTTTTGTGGTCGCGTTCGGACAATTTGTTCGTATCGTCTTGACTTTTAACTTGGCGACGTCTCGCAGTTATTTCTAAGACTATACGTATATTTTCGGTCCTGAAGCGAGATTGTTTCGCGATTTTGGGCCGTATGAGGCTGCCGATAAGAGTCTTAACGTTTGTAGATTTTCTAAGCGTGTTCTGAGATTTTTGCGTTTAAGTGCAAGTGTCTTAAAATGGAGCGATGCATATTGTAGTAAAAAATTTCGAAATCTATAAAAAAACTCGATTACAATAATGCATCTTTTCCTATGTGGGAGCATACGAGTATACGCACCCACTCCCCCCCCCCCTTTTTAGAGAGGGGGATAGCTGAACTCGTCTTTCGACGAGCTGCCTACGTACCTCTTTCGAGGATCAAGCCATCTCGTAGTTCTATTTTATGCCGCAAGCGTTTTCACTCGGCGATTGTCGCCGTGCTGACCGCCTTGATCGTGATGACCGTGGCCGGGTCAGCATTCTCTTCCAGATGTTACGGTTGAGTCGTACTGTCGGCTTCAGACTCATGCTGAGTTTCGACACCCGAAGCGTTTGCGTCAGCAGACGATGTTAAATCGTCTTTTCTTGAAACGTTTTTGGTCGAAAATTTATCTATCTTCGTGCGTTTGCGATTTGTCATTGCAGAGCTCGTCATCTGCCTTAACTTGTTCTCCGCGAGGAAGCACAGTCGCGACTGTTTCTGACATCCCCAGATAGATGCGACTCCGTTTGTGGTCGGGAATTTGACACCCAGGTGGTACGTCGATGGAACGGCTTGCATGGCGTTGAGCCATGGGGTTCCCATGATCACGTTGTAGATGGCAGGATGATCGACTACCGCGAATTCGACAATTTTTGTGATCTCCTTGGCCATGACTGGTAGCTAAATCGACCCGAGGGTCATCGATACTTCGCCTGAAAAGCTTGTGAGCGGTTTCGGCGTTGGAGTTACTTCTCCGAGTTCGATGCTCATCCGATTGAGAATGTCACGGAAGATTACATTGACCGTGCTTCTTGTGTCAATGAGTACTCTTCCGACTTCCAGATCTCGTATGACGAGGTCTGTGATGAGCGGATCGCAGTGAGGTTGATCGATCCCGCCGGCTTCCTCCTTCGTGAAGGTGATTGAGCAATTATGATCATCTCGAGTAGGAGACCATGTAGGCCAGTTTGCGCTCGACTCCGCCTTCCGCTGGTAAGCCTTGATGGCCGAAACCGTATCGTTGCAGAATTGCGATCCTCCAATGATCATGTTGACTCTGCGACGATTGTTATCGTTCCCCTTGTCGTCTGGCCTCCTGCCGCGTTTATCCCCAGAATGGTTTCTTTGAGGAGATCTCTCCGCGGGAGGATTTCTGTCCGGCTTCGAGGGGCGATCAGTTTCCAGGATGAGATCTTTCACGCTGGTCACTTCTGAGAGCTCTCCAGCTAGTAGCTTCGCGGCCAGCCTTGCTCCCAAGACTTTGCAGTTAGTCGTGGAGTGTCCTCGGGACTGGTGGAACTCGCAGAAGGTGTTTTCATCATATCCTTGATTGCGAGTCCACGTATTACCCGTGGTTCGGCCCTGGTCCGAGCCGATCGCGTAATTGTGCTCTCCTTGGAGATCTTCCCCCTCGCGATGGACATACTTGTCGTTACGAGGGTTTTTCTTCTTCGTTTTCGGATCTACATCTTTCGAGGATGGTCTCGCCGACTTATGTTTTTGTGATAACACTTTCGTTTCTTCCTCAATCATGATGTAGTCCATCGCCTTGTGGAGGGCGTCCTGGATCGCCCGCGGTTTGTCAAGGGATGTGCATTTTCTGAATTTCGACTTGTACCAGAGCGCCTTTCTGAGTGCATCAATGGCCACCTTTTCCCTTATCCCGCTGACCCTGGACAATACCAACTTGAATCGCTGATGTACTCGCGGAGGGGTTCGTCTTCCCTCTGGGACAGACTCCAGAGATCGACATCGGAAGTTTCTGTATCTATGAACAAAGAGTATTGCTTGAGAAATTCCGATGCGAGCTGTCGGAAACTTCCCCAACAGTTAGCCCCCCAGCTCGTTAGGATCGTGGATTTCTAGTGAGATCCCAACGTGCGGTATGGCGAGTTCGGACGAGATTGGTGTATTTGGGCGAAGTTCGTGTCCGAAAATCCGCAAGTAAATAGTAATTTCTCATGCCTATAAGAAGGGGGGTAATTTCTTCACAATCTTTACACTTACTCATTCTCATAGAGAGGTTCCTTGAAAAATTCTTTCTTCTTTCTCTTTCTCTCTATCATTTCCTTCTTGATAAAAAAAAGAAAAACACGAGATGTCGAGTAAGAAGAGGAGTTCGAAGAAAGGGTCCTTGCCCGCGAATGTTTCTGAAGAGCTCTGTGTGCTAAAGATGGAATTTGTTCCTCATTCGGTAGACCCGGCCGAGATCGAGACATGGTGGGTGATGTATTATGGTTTGATCACGCCTCCCAAAGAAAAATCGTTCCCGATCATGAACCGTCGCCCGATGGAGGTAGGTGCACCAAGTAGGAGTACTAGCAAATTCCTCGAGGTCATGCGGTCGTTCTACCATATTTCGGATGCGGTGGAGTTCAGGGTTCCTCGTCAAGGAGAGCGTGCTAGTAGTCCCCAGGAGGGTTACTTTACTTGTTACGAAGCATTCGTAGTTCGCTGTCGTTTGTGGTTCCCGATTCCCGAAATTATCGTCCGTGTGTTAGATCATTTCGGGGTGGCGATAAGCCAACTGAATCCTCTTGGCATCCAGCACCTCATTGGAGTCCTGATCCTGAGGTACGAGCATGGTCTCTCCCATACCGTCGATCACTTCGAAGCGCTTCTTCGGTTACAGATCATCAAGGATACGGACACGTACAGGCTGGTTCCTCGGAACTTCATGTCGGTGGTTAAGGGGTTTACTTCTAACTTCAACTCGTGGAAGAAGTTTTTCTTCTTCGTTCGTGTAGACGCTGCGTCCATTGAGGAGAGTTGTATTCCATTGTTCCGGAGGTTGCCGAACGATCGTCCCTTCATCAATCCTCTTGCTCCGTTTCCTGAGGACATTATTGCGGTGAAGGATCTGCTCAGGAACGGTCCTTTTTTCTGGACTTCCTTTACGCCTAAGAGAGTTCGAAAGGCGCTGAGCTTCAGGGAGAGCTCGTTCGCTACGTAGCGACCGAGCTTCGGTGAGAGCTCGGTCGCTACGTAGCGACCGAGCTTCAGTGCGAGCTCGGTCGTTACGTAGCGACCGAGCCGCGTATGTGCTCGGTCGCTACGTATCGACCGAGCTTTGGTGAGAGCTCGGTCGCTACGTAGCGACCAAGCTTCGGGGAGAGCTCGGTCACTACGTAGCGACCGAGCCGTGTACGTGCTCGGTCGCTACATAGCGACCGAGCTTCGGTGAGAGCTCGGTCGCTACGTAGCGACCGAGCCGTGTATGTGCTCGCCCGCTACGTAGCGACCAGCTTTTGCACTGGTTGTTACGTGGAAACCTTTTTCGCGTCTTTCTCCGATTTTTCGTGAATGTGTTTTTTCCGCAAGATTCTTCGTAAAAAGAAATCTTTTTCTAAGATTTATTTTTCGTAAAATCGTTCATGCCGATTTGTACGGACTTTCAGACATTGATTCCGTTGTGGCCGATTTTGACCCCAACAGTTAGTCCCCCAGCTTGTTAGAACCATGAGCTTCTAGCGTGAGGTTCTAGCGACTGGCTTGGCAAGTTAGGCAAGTTAGGTGAGTTAGGCGGAATTTATGGTCGAAAAGGTCTGTGGTAAGTGGTCTTCTCGCTCTTCTAAAAGTTGAATGCGATAAGATTGGGGCTGCGCCTTATGACGGCTGCCTACGTACCCTTGTTGAAGGGATCAAGCCTTTCGTAGTTCTTCTTGGAGTTTAGGTTCGTATGACTAGTTTTCCAGCGAGACCTTTACGGTCTGGTTTTTATGTAGAGGTTATCAGGCGTGTTGCTGCCGATGGCATTTTATATGGGTGTAGAAGGAAGACTACAAGTTGTCATCTCGTAATCTAACTCTGTGTGAACTGCTATATACGTGATCTGTTTCGAGAGTTTTCCGCAGTGTGTAAACTTGCGGGATTTCTGAAGACGCTCGAATATTGGCAAAGAGACAAATTTTGGGATCTCGTATCAAGGTTTTTGATACTATGCCTAGAGATGTTAGAGACCAGTGCGCTGGGTTTAGGGCAAGACCTAGGTTTACTCCTGGTTTTAGAGGGTGCGATGACTAATTCGACTTACGTATCCCGTTTCAGTTTCATCATGATTCCATACCGATTTAAAGTCCGCGATAGGTTCTCGGCTTATACGACTTGTATGGTTGGAACCGAGCATCTCTCCAAAGACAATTTTTAAGCCTCTTGGAAGTGCTGACCAAAAAGTCTGTTTAGGACGTTAAGAGTTTGTTGTGATCAGCAACAAACTTAATGGTTAAAATTACCGTTTAGAGTCTTCGCGAAGGATATGTTTTGAGAAGATGTTAGTGCGTATGACTGTCTGGTCTTCCAAGAAAGTGTTTTTATCGAGGAAGGAAATTTCGTCGAAGAACGAATCTTCAGGCGTCTGCGACGTCTCGCGATGCTGAAGATTTGTTATTCTTTCGTATGCCGCGTTTCGTGCTTGAAATGTTCACGGGCTTGAAGATGTTTCGCGATGTTGCAAGGGATTAGTCTTAGCCCTGCGATTTGGAAACATTCTGGTTTGACTACGGATGTTCGCAGCCAGAATTGTTGTTCCTATTTGGATTTGATTTGCGATCGAGGAGTTAGGACCAAGGGGTCGCGTAAATTTGTCCACGGAAAGAGGCATCCTCCTATTCCGTGCTTTGTGTGGTGTTGGTCTTCCGAGATTTCTTTCGTGTCTATTTGAGGATGTTCCGTATAGCTATAGGAGCTCTGTTACGAGTTTTCCTTACATGCCGCATTTTACGAGTAAAACACAGCGGGCTTAAAGTGAATCATAGTATATGGAACTTGGTCGATTTTTGACAAGTGGAACATTTCCGTTAACTGTTTGGTTGTTAGGACTGAGTTTTGTTATGATGAATTTACCGTATGATTCCCATTTTTGGGTGGTACGATAGTTGTTTGTGTAATCGTTACTTGGCGTTTCAAGACAAATTCCGGATTACCGTTTAACCGTCAAGTTATTGGAGCGGTGGTCACTTTGTTTTGGTTTTGCATGAAGGTTGTGCTCAGCTTTATAGCCAAGGACGTTGTTGCCAAAGGATTAGACCAAGACACTTTCGTGCTGTCAATAAGGTCAAGTCGGTTAGAATCGTCCTTAAAGGGGATGCTGTAACCTAGTTCGGCTTCGAAGGAAGGGTGTAATTGGGCGAGTGACGAATAGCGTTTATCGAGATTGATAGGCCGAGTATGCCCATGGTGATAGAAAACATTTTTCCACTTTAGGGTTAATTTATACGATGAAAGTTTTGTATAATGTTTCTTTTATTCGTATGGAAGTTGTTTCCTTTGTTTCCGAGGGAGATAAAGCCTAAGAAGCTCGATACAGAGCCCGTGCGGAGTCAGTTGCGGGGTGATTTCCTGCTCGGACGTGACCAAGCGGAATGAGAGCGGATGCCAGTGAGTCGCAGGGCTAAAGAATGAGACCTTTCAGATCGTGGTGCGAGGAAGTAAAGTTTATATTGGTCATCCAATGTTGGATCATACAGCTTGGTTTTTTTCTATAAGGAAAGTACTTTTTTGTAAAACCTGTTACGTTTACTTTCAAAAGTTACTTCGTATGACATGATCTGGTTATACGAAGGATTTTTTTCGTAAGTAACGGGCGACTGGTTTTTACGAATTTATTAAATTGACGCGACATATGGAGATGTCAAAATAACGATGTTTCCGCAGATTTTTGAGAAACGTTTTCGCTTTTGTTTTATTCTTGGGTGAAAGTTTCTCTGAGTCACTCATGGAGTTTTACCAAAGGTTATTTCACCGAGATCTAGTCGCGGAACGTTTTTGCAGGTTTCTTGAATGAATCAGTTAAATAGCGATAGACTTAGTCGACGAGCGGGGAGGACGTGTTCTCTTAGTCGTATTTTCTGTTACTTTTGTTCTTGATTTTGCTTTGTGGCAAATGTTTTTGATGTTTTTCCGTGAGTCGGTTGGTTCAATGGAAAATGAGAGTGATGCTTTGATGCCTGAAGATTTCTCGTATAATGATTCTTATACGAAACTCGTTTTATCAAATCGGAAAAGATCTTTATGACTTCAGCAAATCACCGACTTTCATTCTAAAGTTTGGCAGAGGTTTTCTAAACGAATGATTGCAATGATAGATGTTGTATAGTCTTTGAGAATTTTTCCAACATGGTTTGGATCAGTTCCTAGCGTTTAGACGAATCTCAGATTGTCGTTTGCTTTTAGGATGATTTTGACGAGACATCGCATTGTATGAATAAGTTTTTGAAGTATGGGAGTATACGAGTATAGTATACACACCTACTCCATCCTTTTTTTTCTCGAGGAATAGAATGATCGACAGTCCGATTCGGTTTGAAGACGACGCTTGGACTGTGATTTAGTTGTTTCCAGGTTGAAGACTAGGAATATGTCGGTTCCGAGAAAATTGCCAGAAACGAATCGGTTTTAAGACGACGTTCATGTCTCTAGTTTTTTCTCTCCTTAGGAAGCGAGCTTGATATGCGTGGCGATCGTTTCTCGATTTTCGGAGAGTTTAGATCGGTTTGCAAGATCTGGACGAACAGTTATCGGACAATATATCGAGACAGGAAAAATCACCTAAGACTTAGTTCGCTAGACTATCCACCTAGGTTTTACGTTCCCTAAAGTTCTATTGCAGTCTCAAAGGCGTTTTTATTTTTTAGTAATTTCCTACGAAAACTCCAAGTCTGATTTCAAAAATTTCAAGTCGCAAATACCTTAGTTCTCTCGAAGATGCAGTTTGTCTCTTCTCAGTTTTGCTTGCTCATTTCCCCTTCCTCTTCTTGTGTATGTTCACCTTTTTCGATATTGGTGTTTATCCTTTGAAACTTGACATTTATCTTCCGAACTTGACTGATACGAAGTCAATAAAAAGGTTCAACGTAATCGTATAGTTGAGGCGGCTAAGGTGTTAAGTTAACCGTTGCCGTATTATACGATTAATCTGAATCCACGCGAGAAAACTAGTCTTTGCGGGTTTTTTTTTTTATCGTAAAGTTTCAATGGTAATTCCAATCGAGACGAGACAAGAGACGTTTCGATCGAGATTTGAAGGAGAACACAAAGATGGAGGTAAGGGCGAGTAGGAGCAAGCGAAGGAGTTTAGACGAGTCTTACTTGTTTTCGTCGTAAAATCTCAACGGAAACTCCGATTGAGACGAAACGAAAAGCGTTTTGATCGGGATTCAAAAGAAAACACGAAGGAGGAGCTTTTTGAGGCCTGACAGGTCGCTATGTAGCGAGCTGGAGGTCTGACAGGTCGCTATGTAGCTAGTAGAAGTAAGCCAAGAAGAGTCCTACTTGTTTTCGACGTAAAATCTCAACGGAAACTCCGATTGAGACGAAACAAAAAGCGTTACGATGAGGATTCAAAAGAGAACGCAAAGGAGGACCCTTTTTAGGCCTGACAGGTCGCTATGTATCGAGTGGAGAGTTGGCTTGAGCTCGGTCGCTACGTAGCAACCGAGTCGTGTGCATGCTCGGTCGCTACGTAGCGACCGAGCTGTGTAATCGATTTGTTGCGCTTCCTTTTTTCCACGATTAACCTAGGGGTTTTCTGTGGTTTTTAGGAGAACAAGTTTTACCCTTCCAAAATGTTTTCGGAAAACGTGTTTTGGTAAAACCCTTACTCATTGAGATTTCTTTTGTTCGGTAATGAGCCAAACTTACGGGGTTTGATAAGATTTATCGTTTCCCTTTATGTTTAAAAAGAGAATTCGCGAGCTCGTTTCATTGCACTTCCTGTGGCGAAAAGTCGCAGCAAGGTTTTAGATTTTCTCAAGAACTGTGGCGTTTGCATAGGCGTTGGCCATAGGCGCAGTGGCGGCTGGAGTTTTCTTACCAACGTTGTTGCGAACTGCGATTTTCTCTTTCGTATTTCCAGATATTGTTTTGATCAAGCGTTTTGCGGTTATGAGTTGGAGTAGTCAGTACCCCCCTCCTTCTAGCGCCAAACTGTAGGAACCAAAATTTGCACCGTTGATTTCCGTTTAAATAGGAAAGTAGGAGAACCCTAGTTTCCCAGAGGTCTCGGATATCTGCTAATACCACACGCTAAGCAATCAGAACATGAGATAACAACGATAAATTATATGAAATCGTAAAAAGAGAGCAAAGAGAAGTCTTATTCCGAATTTGCGTATGAGCGTTTACAACAAGGTATAAGCCTGGGCTCGAGAGCTGTGGGTGAGATTCCTAGTTCTAACAAGCCTAAGACGGCTAAACCTAATTGAGTCACAGCTCGAATAACAAAAAATGGAAAGTTGCCTAATTGCCCTAAGTGCTAAGTTTGCTCTGAAAAAGTCCCCCGTGCCTCTCGCCTAGGACTCCTTATATACTCGCTCCTAGGTCGGTTTACGCTTTTCCCTCGTCTGCCCTTAAGCCGTCATAACTTAAAAATGGAGATATTCCGTTTTTCCCGATCTTTCTAATTATCTTCGAATACTTCGTATTTATCCACGGAAACTTGACATTTATCTTTCCTTGCGAACCAAGCATAAACTGTCCTACGGTTTATGGGTTTTTGATTAAGAAATCGTAAGTGGGTTTCGAGTCACGTCTTGGGTCTCTTTGGACCGTTGTTTGACTCGAAACGTTTATTACGGCTTCTTTCGATAAAAACAAACTTTCCGCGGTTTTTATCATAAAGTTCGATTGATGACTTCAAATGACGAGAAACATGAAATGGGTTGGCTACGGTCTTCGGGAGATAGTATTAAAGAGTAGACGAGAATGCATGGATTCGTGTCGTATCGATTTTTAAGAAAGCACGGTCGCTACGTAGCGACCGAGCCGTGTACGTGCTCGGTCGCTACGTAGCGACCGAGCCGTGTACGTGCTCGGTCGCTACGTAGCGACCGAGCTTTGGTGAGAGCTAGGTCGCTACGTAGCGACTGAGCCGTGTATGTGCTCGGTCGCTACGTAGCGACTGAGCTTTGGTGAGAGCTCGGTCGCTACGTAGCGACCGAGCCGTGTACGTGCTCGGTCGCTACATAGCGACCGAGCTTCGGTGAGAGCTCGGTCGCTATGTAGCAACCGAGCCGTGTATGTGCTCGGTCGCTACGTAGGGACCGAGCTTCGGTGAGAGCTCGGTCGTTACGTAGCGACCGAGCTGTGTACGTGCTCGGTCGCTACGTAGCGACCGAGCTTTGGGTGAGAGCTTGGTCGCTACGTAGCGACCGAGCTTCAGGGAGAGCTCGGTCACTACGTAACGACCAGCTTTTGCGCTGGTTGCTACGTGGCAACCTTGTTCGCGCCTTTTTCCAATTTTTCGTGAATGTGTTTTCTCCGCAAGATTCTTCGTAAAAATAAATCTTTTTCTAAGATTTATTTTTCGTAAAAACGTTCATGCCAATTTTTACGGACTTTCAGACATTGATTCCGTTGTGACCGATTTTGACCCCAACACTCGCCGGCGAGTCGACAGGCAACGCGGCCGTGCTCACCGGGCGAGCTGTCCCGTGTTACGGCCGAGCTCGCTGGCGACTCGACTGGCAATGCGGCCATGTTCGCCGGGCGAGCTGGCCCGTGTCACGGCCGAGCTCGCCGGCGACTCGACCGGCAACACGGCCGTGCTCGCCGGGCGAGCTGGCCCGTGTCGCGGCCGAGCTCGCCGGGCAATCCGTTTCGGCTGTTCGTTTTCTCGGCTTTTGAAGTTTTGACCGAGATTCGGTTTTTCTACGTGACCGATTTTGACCCCGACATGTATAAAATGTAAACTAGTTACTGTGTTTGGTTGTTGCATGAATCCTAAGGATGGAGTTATTAAAAATGTATTATTTTCTCATTTATGTTTTTATATTTTTATTATACGTTACTTGATATCTAACATCAAAAATCAGAAATGATTAGAGAGCCCATAGTTAGATACCAAAAAACCGCATTAAAAGGTTTAAAATCTGGTCTGGTTTTTAATTTGATGTAGAATAATTCAAACGAGAGATTCATGTACGGTTAGCGCAGTCGGTTAGAGTGATACGACATTAGAGAATCTGAATTCTAGTCTTTTGCCCAATATTTAGAGAGTTAGGACTTATGGTTTTGCTAACCATTCAAAAAAAAAAAAAAGCAAATTATCTGTTTTCTTTAATCAAAGAAATCACATTAATTAGAATCCCTTAAGAAGCCAATGCTAGTCTTTTAATAGAAAGTCCATGCAAAGCTTCTCTCGTCAAACAAAAGTATTTCCTACGGAGTAGTTCCAAGTCTTTTTCAACTTTTCAAGCAACTCTTTGTTTAGCTTCTAAACTTTGGAAGCTCACAAAAAAAAAGGTCAAGATCTTGGTTGTATTAGCTTTGAGGCCGACACGTAAACACAACTCACCCAACAACGACCCTCTTTTTCATCTTTTCATGCTGTTCACGAGAAAGAATGATAGTTGATACATCTCTTCTTCTTTCATTTACATCATTACAATTCTTAAATTAGTTGATGAAGTAGAAGGGAAGTTAGGTTGGTGGGCAACGCCAAATTAGTCTCTCTTTGTGTGTTTATAATATATGATGATAATTTAAGAATTGCAATGATGTAAATGAAAGAAGAAGGGATGTATCAACTATCATTCTTTCTCGTGAACAGCATGAAAAGATGAAAAAGAGGGTCGTTGTTGGGTGAACACGAGTAGTTGATGAAGTAGAAGGGAAACAAAACGAAACAACCCCTTCCAAAAACCCGCAGCAAGTTTATGTAAAAAAGAAGTCAGTTAACTCAACCTCAAACCCTTTTCAAGCTTTAAGTGACCCTGATTCCTTGATGCCTAATCCAATTCCTTTAGGACCTTTAGTGCCACCAGTTCCTGGCCTCGACCAAATGTTAATAGACCATCCTCCTGATATTTCTTCATCTAGCTCCCCACCCTCGCATGACCTTCCTCCAAGACCATCCCTAAAACGATCCAGTTCATCCCCAACTTTTTCACCATCTCACTCCTCCAACCCTAACCCTTTTGTCCAGAACCAAGATCACTGATTACCATCCAATCTCCTGTTTGAACACGGTGTATAAGGTTATTTCTCGACTACTGGTGTCTCGACTCAAGCCTATTCTTCTTAAGTTAATTCTTCCTAGCCAAACAGCCTTTGTGAAGGACAGATTACTTGTAGAGAACACTACTCTAGCAAGTGAACTAGTCAACGGGTATCACAAAAACAAAGGAGCTAAAAGAATTACCATAAAAGTCGACATCGCCAAGGCTTTTGATACTCTCTCTTGGGATTTCATCCTCTCTTGTCTTCAGGGACTTCAACTCCCATCAAAGTTCATCTCCTGGATCAAAGCCTGCATCTGCACAACCTGCTTCATGGTGGGTTATAATGGTATGGTTAACAGTTATTTTAAAGGCAAGAGAGGACTCAGGCAAGGAGATCCTCTGTCTCCTTACCTCTTCATCATGGCAATGAATTGCCTATCTATGATGTTAAACCAAGCAGCTGCAAATGAAAGGATAAACTACCATGCCAAATGTGATGCAATGAAACTTACCCATCTTTCTTTCGCAGATGATCTACTAATTTTCATCGATGGATCTTTGAGGTCAGTCCAAAATGTGCTTCAGGCTCTCAAGGAGTTTGAAGGTCTGGTCTCGCTGTCAGTCTCCAAAAGACAAGTTTCTATGCCTCGGGGTTGTCAGAACAAGAAATAAACACTATCCAAGCTTCGACTGGAATGGTCAATGGTACGCTTTCTTTCAAGTATCTAGGAGTACCACTGAATTCCAAGAAGCTCTCATTGGCAAACTGTGAACCACTGCTTCATCAGGTGAAAAATCACCTATCCTCTTGGGCTGTCAAGACTCTATCATTTGCAGGACGTCTGCTTCTGATCAAAACAATCATTGCCGGGATCACAACGTTCTGGTGCTGAGCATTTATCCTCCCTAAAGCCTGTATCAAAAAGATCAACTCAATGTGCAGGTTTTTCATCTGGAAAGGAAACCTAGAGGGTCACCACTCTGCTAAAGTAGCTTGGGAAACAGTAACATTAACAAAAGATCAGGGAGGTCTAGGAGTCAAAGACCTTCTAATCTGGAACAGAGCTTGCTCAGTGCGCCTCATTTGGATCTTTTTTTCAGAGAAGACTCGGTTTGGGCAGCTTGGTTTAAAGAAGTGATTCTCAATGGTTCCCTGCATAACTACTGGACAGTAAAGCCTAGTCAGAAATACTATTGGTTAGTAAATAAACTAATCAAGCTGAGGTCAGAAGTGTTTCCCTTAATAAAAATGAGGCTCGGTAATGGACAGTCAGCTCGTTTTTGGCTGGACAACTGGGCTCCAAATGGTTGTATCTCTTCACTGCAGGCTTCCTCCGGGTCACGCCTAGGAATCCCACTGAACGCTACTATTGCATCCCTGAGCATAAATGGAAATTGGAACCTTCCGCCGGCAAGATCAGAAGCGATGTTGGACCTGTACACTTTCATTACCACAATAGTCTTAACAGAGGAACAAGATTACTATGACTGGGAAGTACAAGGAAAGATAACTGCAAAGTTTAGTACTGGAGATCTCTATACTCACTTGAGAGGAGACTTTCCGGACCAAGCCTGGGCTCCTGTTGTCTGGTTCACCCGGTCCATCCCAAGACACTCTTTTCACTCATGGCTGATGATCTTGAACAGATGTCCCACCAAAGACAGAATGCTTCGTTGGGGATTCCAAGTTGACCCGAATTGTCTCCTCTGTAACTCCCGGCTAGAATCAAGAGACAATCTCTATTATGATTGCTCCTATAGTTTTGATCTCTGGACTATGATAGCAACTAGATGCAGGATAACTCCTCGACGGACTTGGGATGAGACAATCAATCAGATGCAAGCGCTGGCTCCACAAAAAGCAAATCGTCTCCTAACCCTTCTTTCATGGCAGGCAAGTCTCTATTGGATCTGGAACGAGCGACTCTCTCGTCTGCATACTAACACTTTCCGATCGGCTGATGTACTCTTCACCATCATTGATCGACAGATCAGAAACAAAACACAGAGCTTCAGGGAATCAAACCCTTCCCTCTCCTCTGCTATGTACCAACGATGGATTGACACCACCACTCATTGATCTTCTTCATCGTGATCTGTTTCCTCCTCTCCTGCTATGCAAACTGATGTCGGAAGCGAGACTCTCCGTTCATCCTTCTACTTGGGCCATTGGGCTTCACAACAACATGAAAGTTCCAAATTGAGATTCTAGGTTTTATTTTATGGGTTTTACTGGCATTTGCCTTCTCAACACTAGCCCATTGGGTTTGCACCTTTTTTTATTTTCTAGTATTAATGAAAGCCAGTTTACAAAAAAAAAAAAAAAAAAAAAAAACAAAACAGGCTTGAACTTCGTTTTAAATATCTAATGGGCTTTTTAGTTCGTTTTGAACTTTGTTTCATTTTGTTTCATCTCTACTCGTGTTCACCTTTGTTCAAACATCTATAGTTTATAGGGAAGTTTCGAAATTCGTTTTAAATCTCTAATGGGCTTTTTACTAAGTAGATAACGAACTTTTTTGGACTCAAAACTATATGGGAAAATAAAAGTATCTCAACTAAATTTTTCTAAGCATTTTAATATCCAAAATTTTTTCTACCTACTTTAATACCCGAACTAATTATTTTACCCATTTTAATGCACAAACTTTAAATCTATGCCCATTTTAATACCTAAACTTTGTTTTTTTTAATGAAAAAGGTTAATAAGTTACAAACAATTTTTTTTTAAATCTCTAAAATTCACAAAACACTCTAAAAATTCTAGTTTTATTTTAAGTTCTAGAAATAAAAGTAATTAAATTTTGGATAATCTTAAATTGTGTAATAAAATTTTCAAGTTTTAAATACCAAATTTAGTTTACTTTTTGAAATAGAAAATAAATTTTATTTATTTTTCCTTCAAAATTAAGTTTTTTAAATATAAAAACTTATCCATAATTTATTTACTTTCTTTCCTTTAACTTAAAATAAACGTAAGAATTGTAAAGATTTTTTCTTAAAATTTGGATATTTTTTAAAATTTCGTTTGAACCTTATTTACATTTTTTGATTAAATAAACAAAGTTTGGATATTAAATGGGCACAATTTTAAAATTTTATGTATTAAAATGGGCAAAATAATTAGTTGGAGTATTAAAGTGGCTAGCAAAAAAGTTTGGGTATAAAAAGCTTAACAAAATTTAGCTGGAGTAGGAATTTTCCCAAACTATATTATGCGTTTGTATTTTATAGAATTCATATAAAATTATTCTATTAAGTAGTTATATTTGTAATGAAGAAGATGAAAATGATTTTATATTTCAAATATTTTATGCTCAAAACTAATCATTTCAGGTGTGTCATACAACACAAAAATATCATCGAATTCAAAAATTATTAGGTGATAATTAAACAATTTATTAGAAATTAGTGTTTAAATACTGTTTAACTCATTTTTAAAATCATTTTTATCTATATGATTTTCTGATTAATCAATTGATACTTAAGTACTGTCTAAAACGATTTTTAAAACACATTTATCATCTGAAACATATGTAACAGACCAGATGCTAAATAAAAAATGGTTCTTATTTATATCCACATAACTTTTTTTTGGTAAAATATATGCATCAGTTCTGATTAGAATCGACTCATTTAACTTTCACTGTATATGCATCAAAATAGTTAATTCTAAGCACAACTGAAGACAAAACAAAAAGAGTTACATTAATAAATGTTTTCTTAAATAACTTTAGAATGAAAATTCCGAGAGAACAAAAGAGAAAAGAAAGATTGAAACAATGGTGGAATAATAAACAATGGATGATAGAAACAAGACAACAAGGAAGATGAAGCCGTAAAACTCTACCTCTGACCACCTCCCATAACATTATCACGCCTTGATCCCAACGTCATCATAATCTTAAACTCCTCAAAATCAATCGTCCCATCTCCATCCTTATCCACGCCACCAATCATCTTCCTACACTCCGCGATCGAACACTCATCTCCAAGACTCCTCAGAACCTCATGCAGCTCCTCCGCCGATATAGACCCGTTCCCGTCGATATCATAGACCGAGAAGGCGTCCTTCAGATTCTCCAACACCTCGTTCTGATCCATCCCTTTCGTGTTGAGCTCAACGAACTCCTCGAAGTTTATGTAACCGTCTCCTTTACGGTCGATATCTGTTATGGCCTTCTGCAACACCTCCTCTGGAACCTCGTGGCCTAGACTTGTCATTATTGCACCAAGCTCTTTGGAGGAGATCTTACCGTCTCCGTTCACGTCGAATTTTTTGAACACGGCTTCGAGTTCTCTGATCTCTGTTTTACCTGAGCGTGCCTTGTGCAGGAAGGGAGAGTCTGCTCCGGTTCTAGACGCCGAACCGTTGGATTGATTTTTGTTGTTTGACATGGTTTCAAATCTCTGTGAGAAAAAAAAGAATCAGGAGTTTAGAGAAATATCCGTATTTGTTGTGATTCCAAAGGAAGCGGATGAATCTCTGGATCGCTAACTATTTTGGGATTCCCTTTCCGACAAAAATTACACAAATGGACTTAGTTGTGTTTGTTTTGTCATAATTTAAAAATGGATATAGGCTATTAGATAAAAGTATTTTGGAAATGGGAAAATAGAGGTGGGAGGCATGTTGATGAGAAGAGCTTGAGGTCATGCGTGAAGTACTGCTCTCCCAGTACTGGTCAATAATTACAAAGTCAATAACATGGTCATTATTTCCCTATTTATAATCATATTAATTATCGGTTTTGTTTGCAAGGATCATGCAAATACCAGCTCGTCCCTCAAAACATGTATTGATCTTTTGAGATCACAATACCACATGAGCGTGGCTACCACTGAGTCCACTTTCACTTCCACCAACATGTAGATTCTCTAATGTAATCTTGAGTGCATCTTGGTCTCCATAATGTTGTAGAAGATGCATCTTATGGTATGCCTTCCTTTTCTTGAAGCAAAAGAAAATAGCAAATCCAACAAAAAGCAAACCCGTCACAGTGACACTATTAACAGAACCCACAATGTTTGCAACATCTATAACATCTATCTTATTAAAATAGAATTACAATTATAAATTAACCTTAGTTTTTTTTAATTTATTTACATCTCAATGCCACTGAAGTAATAAATTTACCTATTTTTAGTATTCTTGTCTTTTATAGTTTAATGAATGCATTTTCCTAAAATAAAATACAACAAATTATGTTCTACTTATTTAATTAAGGAATACTTCCTATAATCAAATTAAATAATAAATTACACTTAATCAATACCAAAATATAACAAAATGTTCATTATACAGACTGGTTATTTTTTTATTTTGGTATATCAACTACGTTTAAAAACATAGAAAATGTTATAAAAAATACATAATATAAAACACATCTATCTTATTAAAATAGAAGTACACTTATAAATTAAATCTTAGTTTTTTAATTTATTTACATCTCAATGCCACTGAAATAATAAATTTGTACTACAAGAAAATACTAGTATAGCAACACTAACAAATTATTGCAAAAAGTCGATATTTTGTTGCAAACATAGTTATTGTAACGAAGTTTCAACATGTTTTATTTTGTTGCTGATTGAGTGTTGCAAAATCATATTTGTTGCATGAATATTGCAAAATTTGCAATAAATTATGTTCTTGTTATATGTGTTGTATTAACGTGATGAAAAAAATGTAGCAAACTTAAAGCAATATTACAACGTTTGTTTGCTACTCCACGTCGTTGTAAATCATTGCTACAAAACACATAGCAAGCACTATTGAAAATTTCTAACAACTATTTATTAAGACCTCTTTCGACTATAAATATATATTGTAGATTTTTTTGTAACAATAATAAAAACAAAAAAAAATTAAAAATATTATATGCAACCATTTCCTTATTTAATTGTTACCACAAATTATAGTCCAATGCAATGTATGGTTGAATTGTTTATTTTGTAATGTTCATTTTTTTTTTCACGGGTATAATTTTTTGTTTTTAATTTTTTGACTTGATTAATTAAAATCATAATAAGCTGGTTAGTTGAATAAAAATCATATTAAACTGATTATTAGATAGATTTTGTGACAGCTAAAATAACCATATTTTAAAGAATTAAAGACGAAACCACCCAGCAAATTATAATAACTTAAAAAATTCACACTAAATAAATATAAAATACAAAAAAAATGAGGGATTATTTTTTACACCGAAAAAATACTTTTCCTTATTTTCTATATTTCTTCAAGCTTCTCTATCCTTTTTGTTGAATGCTGCACTTGGAAGATCTTTTTTAAAGATAGCAGAAAATCCACCATTGATTAGAATGACTGCTAAACACAAGAAGAATGTAATTAAGAAAAATAATTTATAATTCACTCAAAAGAAATAATTATAAGCCTCAGAGACAAACCTGGTATTTTGCACTCGAACACATCTAATGTGATCTGATCTCACAGACTTTTTGACGACTGAACATACATTAAATTAACTGAAATAATCTGACTCAATTAAAAGCTAAAACACAGGTTTGTGTGTTATCTTGATCTGAGAACATATACCAACAAACACACGCCTGATCCTTATACTCATCCAGTGAAATTGAAAATGGTATAGTAAATAGAGAAACGTATGTGTGTGGTTTATAATTATAGATAGATATTTGGGCTCTGTATCCCTTTTTTATTATTTGAACCTTTTTTATTATTTGAGGAGCAATGATAAAAAATAACTTTGGCCTCATGTGTTTATTACATGTGTGCCATTTCCTAGGTGTCACCACCACATGCACTCTCACCTCATTTTTTAAAAAGCCCTTTATCAACTAGAATAATTACAAACAAATGCCACTGATCATTACATTATACTATAAGATTTTCGGATTTCAAAAAAAACCTTCAGATTATGTTTGTGGTAAGTCATTTACGCTTGATTACATTCGGATTTCAAAAAAAAAAACGGGGATTTAATTAAGGCAGCATATTAACTCCTTCCAAAGAGAGACTTTATGGTTTGTTCGAAAATTTGGAAGTGGTTCATTTAAATAAGGCAACAAAATATACGTTTGTGGTAAGTCATTTACGCTTGAGTACAATATTTGATTCTTCAAACTTCGTACAACTAAGTTCTTTACGGTTTGAATTGGTTATTTTAACCTGTACGAATGTTCATATCATAACCTGTACAAATGGTCATATCTAATCTTGCAACAAGTAAACCATGTTTATCATAATGTTCATATCAAATCGTTTATAATAATGTTCATATCATAACCTGTACGAATATTCATATCAAATCGTTTTATGATCTTTTCGATTCAATTCATCGAAAATCCCTTTATTATTTCCAACACTTAATGCTTCAAAATTTAAAGGAAACACAATTGAATTGTTAACGTATTCAAGGAAACAAAATTCAAAGAATTGAAATACTTACCTTAATCGATCGGGGAATATTTCTGAAATATATTTTGCGTGACCATCACTGAATTTTCTTACCTAGTTCACGTCCAGGCATCACGTAATTTTCAAAACAGGGAACTGGTATGTACAATATTAATTTCAAGACATTAATATCGGTTTCACAAATGACTTTGGCGTGGTGAGGAAAGACCACTTGCCTCCGTTCATATATAAATAGTAGAGGTGTTCGTTTACATCTCCTCACCATTGCCTCCTTCTCTGAACTCCTTTAGCATTACATTTCTAGCAAACACAAAAAACTAACTCTGTTGCCGACTTGATAATCCGCGCCCTGCAGGTGGGGTTGGCAAATTAATTGGGGACAGGGTAATCTATTGTATTTATTGTATATAATAAATCTTTTGGAGCTGATATTATATGTATATCTTGCTAATATTTTTCATATTTCATAATAAGGCCGACTTAAGAAGGTTACTAACATTGATGGGTTTTCCAAAATTGTCTTCGACCCCACTGGTGTTCCAAAAATTGATGCTTTACGACTGAGGTAATACATGCATTCACATATTTTGTTAAATAATATTTTTAATTTCTCAAGATGATCTCTTTGCTATTGCTCATAATAGGATTTCAAACGAAGACTTCTGAAAGCATTATTGACAGCAGTTATTTTGTTTCTATTTTTCATTTTCTTTTGTTTTCTGATACATTGTTCTTTTTATATTTTATTAGACTATTGCTTATGTTTCATTTAATATTATATTTATAATTTACCCGCATGCAAACAAATATACAATTTAATTTCAAAGTCTATCGCATATAAATTTATATTAACATACTAAAATTCTTAGCTATAATCCGTATTTTCTTACATATATTTTTCTTACTATGACTTTAACTTTTATTATGTCTACATATTAAAAGTTATAATACTTTAAAAATCTTCTCGCTCCGCACAGGGCACGAGTTATCACCTAATTAGTTTGTATTACAGAGAAAGCTTGGAATATATATAGAGACAGAGAAAGCAGAATGCCAAATATTTGATCCAGATTTGTACTTATCTAAAGAAGATTATGGATTGTTTGATAACTGAAATATCAAGAAGGTTGTTATTAGTTTGATTAGAATATTTGTTCTAGTTTTAAATATTTCAAATGAAAATTCAACGTGGAATTAGGCTATGCAATATTCTTTTGTCAGTTGTGGATATGCACAAAACCTAATCATTATGAAAATATGTATTGAGCTGAATCAAATGGATATAAAATAGACCAAAAACCATTCATCAATCTCAAATCATACTTAGGTTTTTAAGAAAAAGTTAGTATAGCAAGCCAAAACCAATTAATTTATATATACGTATTTACCAAATATCAACACCTGAACCAAATAAAAACAAAACTAACAACAAGTTCTGATTAGGAGTTACAAAATCCAAAAATATAAAAAATTTACACTTGTCATAAGAGTTCTTCTAAATTGTAGCATATTTGTCACATGTTTTTAACGCAAAAGAATGTCAACTCATTATCGTTGAATAGTTATCACAAATTTAAAACATACGTACATATGTAAAAAAGCGTATTGCAAATTTGCAATATAAGTTGAAACAAACCATTTTTGTTATGATTTTTCAATAAAAATGAGATAAAATTGTGATGTGTGGTCATCATTACAAAATATTTACAAAAATTGTTGAAATTTTAACAAAAAATAAAAGTTGCAAAATTATGTTGCAATATCCAACTATTCTTGTAGTGTTACCTACCTTTTAGTATTTTTGTCTTTTATAGTTTAATTAATACATTTTCCTAAAATGAAATACAACAAATTATGTCCTACTTATTTAAGGATTACTTCCTATAATCAAGCTAAATAATAAATTACACTTAATCAATACCAAAAATATAACAAAATGTTCATTATACGGACTGGTTATTTTTTATTTTGGTATATTAACTATGTCTACAAAAATTGAAAATGTTAAAAAAATACATAATATAAAACACATCTATCTATCTTATTAAAATAGAAGTACACTTATAAATTAACTCTTAGTTTTTTAATTTATTTACATCTCAATGCCACTGAAGTAATAAATTTACCTACTTTTTAGTATTCTTATCTTTTATAGTTTAATGAATGCATTTTCCTAAAATGAAATACAACAAATTATGTCCTACTTATTTAAGGAACACTTCCTATAATCAAGCTAAATAATAAATTACACTTAATCAATACCAAAAATATAACAAAATATTCATTATACGGACTGGTTATTTTTTATTTTGGTATATTAACTATGCCTAAAAAAACGTATAAAATGTTATAAAAATACATCATATAAAACACACAAAATTATAAATAATATATATTCGATCATTTGATCGTATAAATCAAATATAACCATAGACAACATTTTTATTTTACCTAAATTTTTGATCCATAAAAAAATACATTTACACCAACACACGGGTTATATTTTAAAAATATGGGTATAATAATTAACGGATCAAAAAATAAAATAAAATTATTCACAATAAATTATAAAATTTATGGGTTTAGAAATATATTAAACAATTATTTAATACATATAAATTTTATAAATATATATTACCATTTATATAAGATAATTAAAAAAAAAGAATACCCGCGAGGGTGTGCGGGTCAAGTTCTAGTTAATAATTAACTCCAATATCTAGATTAATATATATTTTTGATATTTAGTCAAATATTAATTTTTTATTATTTTTTGACATTTTAGAATTATGGTAACTTATAAAAACCTTAATTTATCAAGAATTAGGTAGTTCTTATTTGGTAAATATGATCCAAGTGAATTTATAATTTTATTGAATAACTATTTAAAGAAAGTACAACATGACAGCAGTTCATGATGTATTATATAATCAAAATATCACATTTTCTTTGTTTGGAATATAATTACGGCCAGTTGCAGTAAAATCAACATATAACGTCTTAAGAATCGACGAATTTTATTAATTTTCAATAAAATCTCTAGATAAAATCATAAAATAAAAATAGTTATTGTAAAGTAAAACTGAATTATGGAATCAATGGAAAATTCAGCTGGTCTACTGCAGAAGCATCTCTTCTTCTTTGTGGCATCCCTCAAAACATGTATTAACATCACAATACCACATGAGCATGTCTACCCCTGAATCCACTTTCACTTCCACCAACACAGATTCCCTAGTGTAATCTTCAGTGCATCTTGGTCACCAGAATGTTGCTGAGGATGCATCTTATGGTATGCCTTATTTTTCTTGACGCACAAGAAAATAGCAAATCCGATAAGAAGCAAAATAAACACAGTAGTACCAATAACATAACCCACAATTTTGCAACATTATTATTCTGAGAAGACGAACCAAGGTAACCAGGAACCGGTGGAGGGACATGGTATCTTATGCCGGGATCCCCATGCACGACTATAACATTTGGCCCAAAAGGAAAATATAGATCGCACAACTGATGATTATAGGTGTTGAAATATGCCTTGAATCTGTGAGTTGGCAAAGATCGGGCGATTCAGACGTCATGGATCGGGCGATCCCTAGCAGAGAACGGGTGTTCCCTAATACCTGGAACGGGCTCTCTGCGACATGGAGTGGGCGTTCCCTCTCCTTACCAAAATCCGAGAAATATGGAAAGTTTCATCAAACGCTTTCTTATATATATTTTTACTCTATTCTGTAGCATGAAGTGTATTCTGAAAACTCGCCTCCATCAATAATAATACTCTCTTTTTCCGTAGACGTAGTCGTTAGGGGTGAACCACGTTAAATCTCTGTGTCTTTCTTTATCGTTTATCAATCTGTTAATCTGTATCCTCTCACATTCGTCACAACAAACTGGTATCAGAGCTTCGGGTTGAATCTGGTGAGAAGATGTCTGGGATGAATATGAAGATCGACAAGTTTACTGGAAGGAACAGTTTCAGTATCTGGCAAATCAAGATGAAGGCGTTGCTGAAGCAACAAGGTCTTTGGGCACCGTTGTCTGGGAAGAAAGTTGAACCTGGTATTGCTGAGATGGAGGTTGCTGAAGAGATGTATTCAACAATTTTGTTGTGTCTGGCAGATGAGATCACCATCGAAGTTTGTGGTGTTGATGTTGCAGTTGATTTGTGGTCGAAGTTAAAGAGTCTATACATGACGAAGTCTCTGACTAAGAAGCTACTTCTAAAACAGCGTCTTTTCGCTCTGAGGATGCAGGAAGGTACACAACTTCAAGATCACCTTGGCAGTCTAAATTCCATTATGTTGGATCTGAGGAATATTGACGTTAAGGTGGAGGATGAGGATGCATCACTGATTTTGTTGGTATCACTACCAAACTCCTATGAGAACTTTGTTCAGTCATTCATAGGGAGTAAGGATGCAGTGAGTTTGGGGGAAGTCAGGTCGGCACTTCATAGCAGGGAGTTGCGACACAAGGCATCAGGTACTGGTACAGACGACCAAACTTTTGGGTTGTTTGTAGGTGGTGGAAAGAACTTTGGAAAAGGCAAAAGGTCGAAAGACAAAAATTCATTTTCAAGGGGACCTAAACCAACTGATATTTGCAATTACTGCAAAGAGAAAGGGCATTGGAAATCAGATTGTCCTAAGAAGAAGAAGCAAGCTGATTCCGCTGATGTAGTAGAGAATGAAGCTAAGTCTGATGACGATATTGCTCTAGTTGCCCATGGAAAAACACATTCTATAGATGTGTGGGTTCTAGACACATGAGCGCCTTATTATATGTGTCCAAGGAGGGAATGGTTCTCAGAGTATGAGAAAGTGACTGATGGCAAGATCAAGATGGTGAATGATTTTGTTTGCAAAGTTATAAGAATCGGTTCTATAAAGCTCAAGGCACATGGTGGTAGAGTCTGCACATTGACCGGAGTTAGACATGTTCCATCCATGTCCAAGAACTTGATCTCAGTTAGTCTTTTGGATAGCAGAGGTTTCAAGTATTCAGGTGGAGATGGAGTTCTGAGTGTCTACAGGGGTTCAGATGTGGTTATGAGAGGTTTCATTCATGGTACTCTGTATTTGCTGGAAGGTTCAACAGTTTCAGCAAATGGTCTGGAATTCTGTTCATCAGAGTTCAATCAGTTTTGTAAGGATGCAACAACTACTAAGCATCTTACAGTCAGAGATACACCACAGAAGAATGGTGTAGCAGAGAGAATGAACCAAATTTTGTATGAGAGAGCGAGGTGCATACTGTCAAATGCTAGTTTGGAGAAGAGGTTTTAGGCTGAATCAAAGGGTTTTGACAAGCAAGTGGAGCTGCATGAAATCCAGTCGGATTACCCAGGATCGATCGATCCGCAGGGAGGGATCGAGCGATGACAGACGATCAGCCAAAGTCTTTTAATTCTGAAAATCAACTTGTTGGGTCTAAAAAATGCAGTTGTGCTAGAAAAAGACCAAGAAGATTTGATGTCAGGCCACCAGATAGATATCGGTTTGAAGATATGGTGGGTCATGCACTACATGTTGCAGACGAAGTGGATACTTGCGAGGTGTCTACTTACAGAGAAGCTATTTCAAGTTATGCGTCTGGGAAATGGTTTGCTGCAATGGAAGATGAGATGGAGTCTCATGAGAAGAATCATACATTGGATCTGATCACATTACCATCAGGAAGAAGGGATGTAATATGCAAGTGAGTCTTCAAGTTTAAGGATGAAGCATCATCGGCAGAAGAAGTTAAGTATAAAGCTCAGGTTGTTGCAAGAGAGTTCAGTCAGAGAGAGAGTACACTCCGATGAGATATTCTCATCGGTGGTTAGACATACTTCCATCAGAGTGTTGCTAGTACTGGTAGCACGTCAGGACTTGGAGCTTGAGAAATTTCATGTGAAGAGAGTGTGTCTTCGTGGAGAGCTAGAGAAGGAGATATACATACTCAGTCGGATGGTTGCCGAGTTCCTGAAAAAGAAGACTATGTATGTAAGGTTCAGAAATCACTTTGTGGACTTAAGCAGTCTCCTCGGCAGTGGTACAAGAGGTTGGATAGCTATATGGTCAGTTTGGGCTACGAAAAGATTCCTTATGACTGTTGTATTTACATGAGTAAGGTGGAGAATGTTTCGTATATCTACCTGGTGTTGTATGTAGATGACAAGCTGATAGCTGAAGAGAAGATGTGTGACATCGAGAAGATGGAGCTTTTGGGTTATGAAGTTGAGATGAAGGATTTGGGTGAAGCAATGAAGATTCTAAGAAAGGAGATTTTCAGTGATAGGGAGAAGAAGTTGTTCTTGTCACAGAAGACCTACATTAATAAGGTGATGACAAGGTTCGTGATGTCTTCAGATGAACCTATCCGTTTTCTGTGCACTGCGAATGTTCATCTCACCATTTATATGGTTTAGCCCGTTGGGGCATCTGGCTCTGATGGGCGTCTGGCCCTAAGGGGCATCTGGTTCGAAAGAGCATCTAGCCCAAGTGAGGGCATCTGGCTCTGAGGAGCATCTGGTCCGACGGGACATCTGACATCTGAGTTTGACGGAACATCTGAGGCAAAGAAAGAGTCTGGTACATCTGTATTCTGAGCATGAAGAAGTGTGTTCTGGTAAATCTGATGATGGAGGATTCAAGTCAAGGTGGAGATTTGTTGTAATATGCCTTGAATCTGTGAGTTGGCAAAGATCGGGCGATCCAGACGTCATGGATCAGGCGATCCCTGGCAGAGAACGGGTGTTCCCTAATACCTGGAACGGGCGCTATGCGACATGGAGTGGGTGTTCCCTCTCCTTGCCAAAATCCGAGAAATATGGAAAGTTTCATTAAACGCTTTCTTATATATACTTTTAGGGTTTTACCCTATTCTGTAGCACGAAGTGTATTCTGAAAACTCGCCTCCATCAATAATAATACTATTTTTGCCTATTGACGTAGCCATTAGGGGTGAACCACGTTAAATCTCTGTGTCTTTCTTTATCGTTTATCAATGTATTAATCTGTATCCTCTCACATCCGTCACAACAATAGGAAACATCTATAGTTTCCAAGTTTCTCAATTCACTGAGCTCTTCTGGAATATTACCGTTAAGATTGTTGTGAGAGAGATTGATAACCTTAAGAGTTCTAAGACGTGCAAAGCTTGGAGAGATAGTGCCGTTGAGTGCCATGCCTTTGAAGTCAATAACTGTGATATTAGCACATAACAAGTTATTCCTACCCATTTGTTGGTACTATTACACATATCATTTACTTTCCACCTCTCAGCAAATACCGCAGGGAAACCGAACCCTTCAACGATTGAAAGCAGATCGTTAACACGGGGATCACAAGGAGCACCAGGAACGTCCAAGCAGAAACTATTGAGCCCTGTCATATCAAGGTTCATGCTTTTAGACTTGAAGCTTGGAGTTGGTCCTTGAAGAAGATTATTGCCCAAAGCCAAATCAGAAAGAGATGTCAACTCGGTTAAAGACTCCGGTACAATACCGGTAAGCTGATTTCCGCTGACGTTGACGAGTTTCAGAGAGGTCAGACCAGAAAAGACCGGTATGGCACCTGAGAACCGGGTTTCTTGCAGCCATGCCTTGGTTAAAGCATGCATCTTTGTCAGACTCGGGATATTCCCGGTTAAGCTGTTACCCATGACTTCGAAAATAGTCAAAGCAGGGAGGTTACTTAGAGAAGAAGTTAGGGCTCCTGAGATTCCTCTGTTCCCGATTTGGATCCGGCTGACCCGACGGCTTCCTGCGTCGCATCCTAAACTTGTCCACACACAAGGGTTCGGGTCTGACCAGTTGAGATTTTTAGACTTCAGGGAGTCTCTCAGAGCGAACATGGTGGCCGTACGGCCACGGTTGTCCGTACACCAAGGCAACGGAACAGAGCAAAGTAAGCAGCATCCTCACAATCTTCTTCAATTCTTCTTCTTCCGCAGTAAAATCTCACAGTTGGAAACGAAGGAGGAGGCGTTGATTCAAACTTTATCTACATTGGGTTATAAGCCTCTTAAGGGGACACAAAGGGAGAGAAAAGGAAAGAGCTCTTTGCCGGAAATTTTCTTCTTTTTTTTCTTTTTCCATTTTCCCAAAGAATTTGTTTCTATTTTTCAGACAAATGAAATAATGGGAAAACCTTGTAAAAAACAGAAAGGTGTAATGGAAACGTTACACCAAAAAAATAATAATGGAAAGAGGCCACTACTAGCAAATAAAAAAAAATTTGCATTTCCTTTTTTAGGTCATATGAGCTCTTTCCATTATAAGTGTTATTTTTTCAAGTGATGCCCTAGGCGAATGTTTCTTTTGGCATAAAGGAAGCACGACTCTGGACTAGTTAACATGTTTAAAAGGATATAAGCTTGCCGACGAAAAGAAACTAAAAGTATGTAAAATGATAACCACGACCCATGATAAAACTAATTCGTTTTAGAAAAATTTCCTATAATAATCATTTTTAACTTTTTGTCACAAAATAGCATTTAAAAAAAAATGACCAAATTTTTTTTTTATTAAAAGGTAAAAATACATTTATACCCTAGGGTTAACTAATCTAGACTTATGGTTTAGAATTAAGAAGTGAATTTTGAAGATAGAGTTTCAAATTTTTAAAATAAAAAATTAAAATAAAAATTTTCAAAATAAAAATGACAATTTTGGTCATTTTTTAGACTATTTTTGTAACAAAAACTTTAAAATGTCTATTTAAGATAATTGCCCTTCTTTTTATTACGTCATAATAAAACTTATTCTGAAATAGTATTTTCATATGATCAGTTCAAAAAATAACCTAGCGGATTTCTGTAGAACAAGACTGCTTTTGCACTGTTTGGTGAGAATTTGGTGTGCCATTCAAGTTTCCCATCACACAAACACAAGTATAAAAAAGTGCAGATGGTTTCGATATGATCATTGTTTCTACAAACAAATATAATAATATAATAACAAGTAAATAAACCACGTATATGAATAACTATTTGAAGATCATTTTTATAGGCCCCAAAAAAAAATATATATATATATTTATAGGCCCCCGGATATCTTTGATATGGTCATATTGGCCATACGAAAGGAAGGCACAACATGACATTAATTCATGATTACATCATATGTTTTTATAAACCACGTATTTTCCTGCACCATGTGCAGTAAAAAAATTTTTAAATCTAACTTATATTTAAAAATAAATTTTATTAAATATTATAGATTTTACTATTTTCTTACTAATATTTAATATATATTTGATATATATTAAATCAATTTGTATAAAACTAATAAAAATGATAAAAAATTATATAATTATAAAAAATTTAGCCTAAACAATATTTATAAAATTTATTGATATATAAGAAACTAATAATCTTACGATTAGATATTTAAATTTTTTAAAAATTGTAAAATTTTTTGAAATTTTTAGTAATACAAATTGTATAATTATACAAAAATAATAATATTTCGAAATTTGAAATGTTATCTATGAATCTATTTATTTTATAGATGATGTATGAGCTATTACCATATTTTAAAAAAGTTTACCAAAAAGAAATATCAATATTAAATATAATATATGAATTATTAACATATTCTAATAAATTTGGAAAAAATATAAATCAATACTAAATAAAATTATTCATGTCATATTTTTTCGGAAGCCATGTCATCAATTTTAGTAGTCATGTCATATTTGTTTTGTGAAATTGATTGTAGAGATAGCAAAATCACTTCGCAAATATAGTCTAGGTGATGTGTAATTTTAGTTATAGTTTTTGAATAGCATGTGCTCTTTGTTTGGAATATATTTTGGAAGTTGTAGTAAAATTTATGTATAACAATGTCGTAAGGACCGTAAAAGAAATCAGTTACCGCATAAAATCATAAAATAGAAATAAAATTTATTGTCAAAGCATACATCAGAAGTGAAATAGTTCGAAAAAATAAATAGAAGTGAATTCAGGAGTCAAGGCAAATATGGAACCAGTAATGAGAGATCACAAGACAAGAATGAGACTTCAATTTGATGATAAAAATCATAAAGTATGTAACTTTGATAACATAAGCGATGACAAAAATCAAAAAGTATGAAACTTTGATAGCATATAAGCCTAAATCATTGACACAAACTAAGATTGAAAGCTATCACACTCAAACTATGATAAAAACACTCAAATCAAAGAGAGAAAAAGACATGCAAAACAAACGACAAGTAATTTTACAGACTTGAAAAGCTCGATTCTTAGGCTTAAAATAAGAGCTGAGAGTATATATTGTAGACTCAGCGAGGCACAAATTGATTTTCCGGCGAGATTTTGAGAAAGAGATCACGAAGTGAGCAAGAGGTGTAGGAGACTTCGATTACGAAAAGGAAGACTAGCAGAGTCCTAGAAGAAAGAAGAAACTCCGGTGATGGCGAAGTGAAGCACCGTCGAGATCAATCGCCTTGACTTGGCTTTGTTTTTCTCTGGTCAAGAGAAAGAGAAAATTTGATTTAGGGTTCGTGGGAGACCCGATTTGGGGCTAAATGAGTGTTGCTATTTTTCCAAAAAAAAATTAATTTATTAAACTTAATCTTTTCATTTGTTTAATAACTGAATTATTAATTTTTTTGAATAACTGAATTAATAAAAATGGAAATGGGTTAATAATAGGAGTTTAATTGGGTTATCACAAAAAATTATGGCATAAGGACAACTTATAGTTGGATTTATAGTATAGGGACAATGTAGTTGTATTTTTGTTTCATATTTACTAATTTCCCATTAATAATTAATATTAATGATCGGTTTTGTTTGTAAGGATATCATTATTTAAGCTAGGTTGGACCATGATCCCTTGTACAATTCTCCATTTATACATTCCATGGTTGGTGTGCTCGTTTGTCTATGCATATACCAACTCGTGTTTCAAAATCTAACAAAGGATTTGACTAAGGTCTTTGCTTCAGATACCTAGGCCATGTTTAAGTGCTGGATATATATATGTTTTTCATGCAGTAGTTTGTTGCTTCATGTTTAAGTAGCATTTTTTTATGTCATATAATCTCCTTGTTTTGTGTTCTTGGTTGATGGGACAAAGTTCTTGATATCGACCCCTTTTTCTTTGTCAGCATTGCCTAAAGCAAGTTGTGCGATTCCAAATAAAGCGCTTAAATTCACAAAATAAATTATGTGTGAGTAAATCTTACAAGAACATCAACTACCATATCTTCTGCCATATTTGTTAAACAAAAACATCCAAAAAATCACTTTCAAGATGTTAAATTAGCTCATGAATTTCACTAGTGAAAACTAAAACGTTCGCCCTGCAACTCTCAGGCACGAAACATCGAGACAGAGTCAAGAGCCTCTTTTTCCGGCGTCGGTGAAGGCGTTTCCCGTCGGCGCTGGGACTCACCGCTGAAGCTCTCTCTCCTCTTCATAGTCATGGTCTTCTCATACTCTATCACCTGCTTTCTGCTGCTCACGAAACTATTACTGTTCGGTCTAGACCTTTACTCGGCGCCGCCGGAGTTGACCTCCACAGCCTCAGTATATGGTCTCGAATCCACCGGAAATAGGCTATGGTCCGGGATCTACTGGGTAAACAACAAATATCCACCCGAGAACCACCAAACGGACTCGTCTCTTCCACTATGCTCCTGATCGGACACCACAAAACCCATACTTTCCTCAAACTGGGAGTGTAAGAGACAGATCTGCTCACCATGTGGTTGAGCTCTCCGGATCAGTTAGTTTCTTCGCGCCTCCGAGCTCTTTACATCCTCTGCAACCTCTCCGCACCGGCTGCGCCCCCACGCGACTTCTCTGCTCCGTTCTGGTTATCCTCAACTTTAACATCTACAGCCTCGTTGTTTCTTCTGGGTCGCAAGCCATCACCGCCACCTCCCACACAGCCGTGACGCTCTTCACTCTCTGGCTGGATATGGTTTCTACTATCTCCGATGAAATTTATGCGTCCGGTCCGCGGCTGTCATCCGGTCCCGTCCAATCCATCGTCACCCTCCAACCCCACTGTTGCATTTTCTGTAACGCTGCGTCCATAGTCACACTTCGCCACCTCTACTCCACTGATACCATTACGATCTATCGTACCTCCCCGTTATGCCCCGCTGAGATTCTACATTGCTACGACCATCTTTTAGATTTTAGTTTGTCCGCAGAATCTAATATCAACTATATTTGCATTGTTTTAACCATCCATTTTGTACACATTGATCATATAGATTAGGAATTAAGCATCATTAAGATCCATATTGCATTCATATGTCTCTATCAGGTATCAGAGTGTCCTATGGAGTGATTAGAGGTGTTTAGAAGCATTGTGGCTCAAAAAGGGATGAAGAATGGAGTTTGGTCAAGTTTGGATGAGTGCAACGCGGGTTGACCCACGCGGGTTCACTAGCCCGCGTCAACTCATCCAGATGACGCAATGAAGAGCTCTAACGCGGCTTAGATCACGTGGGAAGCCGCACCCGCACGCATGAGAATGAGGCTGCTCGACGTCTTGACGCGGGTTGGATCATGCGGGTTCCCTTACCCGCATACGAAGAGAAGCAAACGATGGAGTCCGCGGGGTGAAGCAACGCGGGATCGCCTACCCGTTCACATGAAGGAGAAGCCTCGACGACGATCCGACGCGGGTTGAGTGACGCGGGTTGTTCCCGATCGTTTCTACCCGAGTCGAGACTTATCCTTAGTCGAATTTTAATGTTTTTAAAGGGCTTTTTAGACTTTTTAATGGAAACCATTAGGTTTACAAAAGACATATAAATACTCTTGTAATCCCAAAAGTTGGGACTTAGACCACCTCCATCCATTAGAACCTATAATGGAGTCTAATGATTAAATTAAGAATAAATAAGGTGATTTGGCAAGTTTAGAACTTTGGTTTGTAGAAATAATTTTTTCTTCCTCCAATGGGAAAACCCCATAGGGGTTCTTAAAATTTTCTTTTTTTTTGAGTAGAATGATTTAATATAAGTTTTACATCTGGAAGAATGCAAAAACAAAAATAAAAAGCATTCAACTCATGAGAATATTCACATATATACAAGTGGCTGAGCAAATTTAGAAGTCAGAGACAAACCTGTGACTCCCGTTCTGCTTTAAGAATAGAGTTCATGATAAAGAGAGAGAGTTGAAATCCCTGTCAAAAGCTGATACACCCACCTGATAAAACCGAACAATGATTAGCACATTAACTGAAGATGAATATTTCATTTTTTTGGGTTATATCTCAGAGCTTACCACAATGCATCTTATGAGGAAGCAGGTGAAGCATATGGCTGTCACAGATCCAACCTGCAATTGAATAACTTTTCTGTTACAAAGTTCTGTGAAACTAAGACAAAGAAGCACAAGCACAGTGACTACCTCATGGAGCTTCTTCCTTCTTCCTTTTGACTCAATAGGGAACCTTATTAGCATAATAAACAATCTACAAAGCATGCAAGGGAAGGGAACACATAAGAAATGCCATTGAAAAACTTTAGGACACTTTAATTTACGAGATAAGCAGCAGAGATGAACAAAAACACTACCTTCCTCCGTACAGCAAGAAGCCTAACGCAGCGATGAAAGACACAACTAGAAGAAGAAGTACATAATACAAATAAAAAAAAAGTCAATACAGAGTAATCAAAACTTCAGTAACGGGCTTAGCAAACTTGCTTGATCAGACAAAAAAAACTACCTGACATAAATATCTTTCCAACTAACTCCACAGTGCTGTTATCATTTACCCAGATGAATACCCATATAACAACCTGATAGAGACATCAATTACAATATGAGACTTAAGTCTTTCGATTCACCACAAATTTCTACAAAAAGTGAGAACGGTTCAAAGAGATTCTTTGTATCAATGAAAATAAAAAAAAATGGAAAACAGTAAGAATCAAACATGAACCTGAGCCAATAAACAGCCACATTGACTGATATATAGGTTATCCGCAGCTTATCCGTTGGTAAGCTTCTTGCCTGGTCATAAGTGTCACTGTCAGTAACATATATACACTTTCATTCAGAGTTTGTGTGGTATATTAAAAAGAGAGTCTGTCTACACACATCAAAACAGAGACATAGAGTTCATGATAAAGACAGAGAGTTGAAACCTTAGGAGGGAGGATTCTGATTATAGTAAACGTTGTTCTCTGAAGAGTAACTATGGTCCCAGAAACAAGCTTCGACTGATCCACTAAGCTTGAGCAATTCACTATACGAACTCCAACTCCTTCGTCTAATTTCAAAAGACCTGAGATCAAAACCGCATAAGCGACAAGAACCAAAAAACTAATCTTTAAAGCTTTAAGATTCTCTTTTGGAGGATCAGAAACTCACAATACAGAGACTTGATAAGATCATCTGCTTCCTCCTTGAATCCATCTTCGGTGAAGCTCTTCGATGAAAGAAAACAGAACCGTCTTTGAATCCAGACAGAGAACATGGAGTGATGTCGATTGGATTTGCCTTTGGTCTTTTACAATCGAAGATGGAGTGATCTCAAGAGAGAATCGAGAGAGAAGATGGATAGATCGACATTGGAGGAGGAATCCAAACTGATTTCGACAAAGAACTTCGACGAAGCCGTCGAGAGAGAGATAGAGAGAGAGAGAGAGAGAGAGAGTCATAAATGTGAGGTTCAGTGGGAGAGTGACACGTAAGGGCTCTTACCAGTTCTACAAAACCTATATTTAGCACCGTTTCTCTTCTTTTAATTTCTTTTTCATTTATTTCTTTTTCAGTTTGGCTTAAAAAGTTGGGGGGGGGGGGGGGAAGAGACGCCGATGGACTTGCTCTTATCTTATTTTCTATCTAATCACAAAAAACTTTTAGGTGAAAGATCTAATCTTGATCATTATCTTTTGTGATTTCTTAGTTATATTGATCACTAATCATGATTAACACCAAATCATCATTGATTCTTGGGTTTATCATGGAGACTAGTGAGTAGTCATCTTTGGATTCATGGGTTAGGATGATTAGGATGATTAAATGATGATCTAGAATGTTTAGAATAGATTAATATGTTTCCTTACTTGATTGAGTGATCTTAATGCTAATCTGGAGTTGGCCATTTCAGATTAGAAACCTAGACATTTCATTGCCTGAAATGTGTTCGATGAAATGTCTGAGCCAACTCAACATGCTCTTAACTTACCCTACCAAATACATTTGATGTTAGAGGAGTTTTGATAGTTATATGATATGTTCTTAATGATTGCTTGATAGACACAAACCAAAGATATTTGATGTTTGATCAATGAAAGCAAATGAGCATTTATCTTGAAAAAGAACTTGCTTAGAACTGTTATCTAGACTTAGGGAAATGTGTTGATTGAAACCTTGCCATTTTAGATTGAATCTTAATCATTTGACATCAAATTCCTATACCCATGTGTCCTCCTTTATCTATTTGATTGAAAGTTGCTAGTTAATAGTGTTAGAACCTTGTTAGTTTGATTGAATCACCTTATCACTTGATTGCGCTTAGATTAAGTTTGAACATGCATTCTCTTTGCATCAAAATACTTAGAAATAGATTGACATATCAATTACTATAATGATTTGATTATTGGACCCTTGAAAAGTCCATTTGAAATTTGGCGTCGTTGCCAATTCCAAGTTAATTTTGACATTGAGATTTGGTCCTTACTTGAGACTAAGTCTTATTATTATTATATCTAGTTACTGATACTCTCTTCTAGCCCTTTTGTATCTCAGGTGCATGAACTTGCGGAGCAGAGGCCCAACAGACCTAGTTCCAAGAGTTGAAGACATTAGAGCACTTGAAAGGGAGATTGCAAGGAGAAGAAGAGAAGAAGAGCAACAGGATCACCTAGACAGATTGAGGTTTGTGATGGATCAACATCAGAATCAGCCTCAAGATGGAGTTGGCAATGGCCAAGGAGTTGACAACCTTAGGCCACAACACCCACAGCGCCAAGCTAGAGCTATTGGCACACATGATGAGCCCAATATCCATGGGCATAGAGCTGGCATCAGAGCACCAGCTGTGGAAAACAACAACTTTGAGATCAAGTCAAGCTTGATAAACATGATCCAGAGCAACAAGTACCATGGTCTTGCCTTGGAGGATCCACTAGACCACTTGGATAACTTTGATAAGCTGTGTGGAACTACAAAGATCAGTGGTGTCTCTGAAGATGCATTCAAGCTAAGGTTGTTTCCATTCTCTTTGGGAGACAAAGCTCACACATGGGAGAAGAGCCTTTCAAGAGATTCAATCACCGCATGGGATGAGTGCAAGAAAGCCTTCTTCACCAAGTTCTTATCTACTTCAAGGACTGCTAAGCTAAGGAATGAGATCTCTGGATTTCATCAAAGGAATCTTGAAGGCTTTAGAGAAGCATGGGAAAGGTTCAACAGCTACATCTCTCAATGTCCTCATCATGGCTTCAATATGGAGAGTTTGCTTAGTACTTTCTACAGAGGTACTTTGCCCAAGTTTAGAAGTCAGCTTGATACTGCTAGCAATGGTTTCTTCTTGGGAAGAAGTGAAGCAGATGCTTTGGATCTTGTAGAGAACATGGCTAAGAGTGATTCAGTCTACAGTGATGAGCATGATAGAAGCAACAGAGGCAGTGGAGGTGATGATACAAACACCAAGAGAGAGTCAAAGGCTCTACAAGAAAAGATGGATATGCTTCTCTTGGATAGAGTTAAACAAGAGAAGGTGAACTTTGTTGGTGAGAAGAAACAAGAAGGGACTGTTGTGCTTAATGAAGTTAATGGTCTAGAAGGTCAAGAAGAGTTGTGCTTTGTGAATGCTAATGGGACATGGTACAAGAAGGAACCTAACTTTCAGTACAACAACTACCAACAAAAGCCTTTCTACAACAACAACCAACAAGGTAGTTACCAAACTAGACAAAACTACTCTCAAGGCTTCCCCTCCAAAGGAAATCAGTCTACACAAAGTCAAGCCAGCTCTTCTACCTCTACTACACAAGAGAGTAACACTGATACAATGTTGAAACAAATCTTGGAGTCTCAAACTAGAAGTGAGAAGCACATTGGATATGAGCTGAAGAACCTTCACACCAAAGTTGATGAAAGCTACAATGATCTCAACAACAAGTTCTCAAACCTTGCTTCCAACTTCAAAGCTTTGGAGAACCAGTTTGCTTCAATGAGTAGTAACTCCAAACGTCCTATGGTATCACTTCCCGGAACTTCTGAGCAAAACCCCAAGGAGACAATGAAATCAATCACCCTAAGGAGTGGTAAACAATTTCCTCCTAGAACTCTCATTAGGGATAATGAGAAGCAAGGTGGGGAGATGGTCATCAATGTGGATGATGATGTAGTTATTGTGGATGAGAAAACCAATGAAGAGATCTTGGAGAAGATAGTTAAAGCTAAAGGGAAAGGAAAAGTTGGAGAAGAGAAGAAGGTTGTGAACAAGAATGAAGCTGCTACTTCATCAAAAGGAGCTCCATTCATTCGTCCTCCATATGAAGCAAAACTTCCCTTCCCTGGTAGATTCAAGAGACAACTTTTGGAGCAATACATGGCCTTGTTTGAGAAGCAAATGAGTGAAGTTCAGATTACTATGCCCATTATTGATGCCTTCATGCTAGTGCCTCAGTACAGCAAGTTCCTCAAGGATGTTGTAATCAAGAAGAAGAAAGAGATGGAAGGGATGGTAGTCCTTACCCATGAATGCAGCGCCATTATACATCGTTTAACCATCCCCAAGAAGCTTGAAGATTCAGGAAGCTTCACTCTACCTTGTGCCATTGGGCAATTGGCTTTTGAGAAGTGTCTATGTGATTTGGGAGCAAGTGTGAGCCTTATGCCTCTCTCCATTGCAAAAAGGTTTGGGTTTACACAATACAAGAAGTGTAGACTCTCTCTTGTGCTAGCTGATCGCTCAGTGAAGATTCCCATTGGTATCCTAGAAGATATCCCTGTTACTGTTGGAAATTGTCAGATTCCTACAGATTTTGTGGTGTTGGAGATGGATGAAGAACCAACAGATCCTTTGATATTGGGGAGACCTTTCTTGGCTACAGCAGGAGCTATTGTGAATGTTAAGGAAAGGAAGATTGATCTTCATCTTGGCAAAGGGAACATCCTGCCTTTTGATATCAAAGAGGTGATGAAGAAGCCCACTACCCAAAGCCAAGCATTCTACATTGAGGAGATGGAAGCTTTAGCGGAAGAGTATTTGGAGGAATTAGCTATTGAGGACTCTCTTCAACATGCCCTAACAGTTGATTGAGAGACTCAATTGATTGAAGATGAGGAGAGATCAAGGTATGTGAGGATGCTAGACTGCCACAAGGAGAAAAGTGGAGAAGACAACTTCATAGAGCTTCCACAAGAAGTTCATCATGCTGCCTCAGGTGATCAACAAGAGAACCTCCAATAAGATGATTGGAGTGAACTCAAAGCACCAAAAGTGGAGCTTAACCCTCTTCCCCTTGGTGTAAGGTGTGCATTTCTTGGACCTAATGAGACATATCATATCATTGTGAGTAGTGAAATGAATGAAAACGAATTGTCTAAACTTTTGAATGAACTTAAAAAGTATAGAAAGGCAATAGGCTACTCACTAGATGATATTCAAGGGATATCACCTTCTTTATGCATGCATAGGATACATCTAGAGGATGAATCTATGACTTCTATAGAACATCAAAGAAGGTTGAACCCCAACTTGAAAGATGTTGTTAAGAAAGAGATTCTAAAACTCCTAGATGCAGGTGTGATCTATCCTATTTCAGATAGCAAATGGGTGTCTCCCGTGCATGTTGTCCCAAAGAAGGGTGGAATAACTGTGGTTAAAAATGATAAGAATGAACTAATTCCAACAAGAACAATAACGGGACATATGATGTGCACAGATTATAGGAAACTTAACTAAGCATCTAGAGAGGATCATTTTCCATTGCCATTCATTGATCAAATGCTAGAGAGACTTGCAAATCATCCCTATTATTGTTTTCTTGATGGGTATTTAGGGTTCTTCCAAATCCCCATACATCCAAATGATCAAGAGAAAACGACTTTCACATGCCCTTATGGTACCTTTGCTTATCAAAGGATGCCATTTGGGCTATGTAATGCTCCAGCCACCTTCCAAAGGTGCATGATGTCTATTTTCTCTGATCTTATAGAGGATGTTGTGGAGGTGTTTATGGATGACTTCTCTGTCTACGGATCTTTGTTTTCTGCTTGTTTGTCAAATCTGTGCAGGGTCCAAAAGAGATGTGAAGACACCAACCTTGTGCTGAACTGGGAAAAGTGTTACATCATGGTTAAAGAAGGGATTGTGCTCAGACACAAGATTTCAGAGAAGGGGATTGAGGTGGACAAGGCCAAGATTTAAGTGATGGTTGGGTTAGCTCCACCAAAGATAGTGAAAGACATTAGAAGCTTCCTTGGTCATGCTGGATTCTATAGAAGATTCATCAAAGACTTCTCCATGATAGCTAGACCAATGACTAAGCTTCTATGCAAGGAAGTTGCTTTCACCTTTGATTTGGAGTGTCTAGAAGCATTCAAGAAGTTGAAGGACAAGCTGATTAGCGTCCCCATTGTGCAGCCACCGGATTGGGAGCTCCCCTTTGAGATCATGTGTGATGCTAGTGACTACGCTGTGGGAGCTGTCCTTGGCCAAAAGAAAGACAAGAAAACCCATGTGATCTACTATGAGAGTAGAACTCTTGATGAAGCCCAAATGAAGTATGCTACAACTGAGAAGGAGTTGCTAGTCATTGTCTATGCCTTTGAGAAGTTCATAAGCTATTTAGTTGGTTCAAAAGTCATAGTCTACAGATCATGCTGCATTGAGACACCTTTTGGCCAAGAAGGATGCTAAACCAAGACTGTTGAGGTGGATCCTGCTACTACAAGAGTTTGATCTTGAAATTAAGGACAAACCATGAGTTGAGAATGGTGTAGCTGATCACTTGTCTAGACTGAAGATTGAGTGTGGAATTCCCATTGATGAAGGGCTCTCGGAAGAACAGATTATGGCTATTAGAGCAGTAGTAGCAGTTTGTGAAACTGGAAAGAAGCTTGAAGAGGTGAAAGGAACTGAAGAGAAAAGTCCTTGGTATGCTGATTTGGTGAACTACTTAGCTTATGGAAGAGAGCCATTGGGTCTTGAGGGGTATGCCAAGAAGAAGTTCTACAAAGATGTGAAGAGATACTATTAGGATGAACCTTACCTCTACATACTTTGTAGAGATCAACTCAATAGAAGAGTAGTAGTTGAAGAAGAAGTTGATGGGATCCTTACACACTGTCATGCGTCATCCTATGGAGGTCATTTCGCTACTTTCAAGACTGTTTCAAATGTGCTACAAGCTGGGTTTTGGTGGCCTCATATGTTCAAGGACACTCAAGACTTTGTCTCTAAGTGTGATTCATGCCAAAGGAGAGGGAACATCACCAAAAGGAATGAGATGCCTCAAAACCCAATTCTAGAAGTGGAGGTGTTTGATGTGTGGGGTATTGATTTCATGGGACCATTCCCATCATCTTTTGGCAACAAATACATCCTTGTAGCTGTTGACTATGTCTCCAAGTGGGTGGAAGCTGTAGCAAGTCCCACCAATGATTCTAGAGTGGTGATCAAGATGTTCAATAGCACAATCTTTCCAACATTTGGAGTTCCAAGAGTTGTGATCAGTGATGGAGGATCTCATTTCATCAACAAGCTGTTTGAGAATCTTCTCAAGAAGAATGGTGTGAAGCATAAGGTTGCAACCTCTTACCATCCTCATACAAGTGGTCAAGCTGAGATCTCCAACAGAGAAATCAAGTCTATTTTGGAGAAAACTGTGGGAACTACAAGAAAGGATTGGTCTATCAAGCTAGATGATGCACTTTGGACTTATATGACTGCTTACAAGACTCCCTTGGGAACCACACCTTTCAACCTTGTGTATGGAAAGGCTTGTCATCTACCAGTTGAGCTTGAGTACAAGGCATTGTGGGCTGTTAAGTTGCTGAATTTTGACATCAAGAGTGCCAAGGAGAAGAGACTTCTCCAACTCAATGAGCTTGATGAGATTAGACTGGATGCTTTTGAGAACTCAAAGATTTACAAGGAGAAAACCAAAGCTTTTCATGACAAGAAGATCTTGAAGAGAGAGTTCAGTGCTGGAGATCAAGTGCTTCTCTACAACTCTAGACGGAAGTTGTTCCGCGCGAAGCTCAAGTCAAGATGGTCCGGTCCTTTCAAGATAAAGGAAGTTAGGCCATATGGGGCAATTGTGTTATGGGACAAGAATGGTGGAGACTTTACAGTCAATGGACAAAGAGTTAAGCTCTACATGGGAACCACAATGGAGGAGAAAGGAATCTTGGTTTCACTCTCCGACCCCGTCACCGCCTAGCCAAAGGAAAACAAAGTCAAGCTAGAGACTTAAAACAAGCTCACTTGGGAGGAAGTCCCATGTCTATCCTTGTACATACTTCACTAGGATTAAAAAAAAAAAAAAACTCACGCAGGATAGCTTACCCGCGTGACACGAGCTGGAGAGAGGTCGAGAGGAGCCAACGCGGGTTAAGTGACGCGGGTTCCCTTACCCGCTCGCACGAATTTGGTCGGTGACGAAGATCTCACGTGGGTTGAGCTCATGCGGGTTCCCTTACCCGCGTAGCTTCGTCAATGGCTTGACGCGGGTTGAGCTCACGCGGGTTCCTCTACCCGCTCGCACGACAGACGCATTCGAAGATATTATGACGCGGGGTCGCACGAGTTTCTCCTACCCGCGCCGACGGGTCCAAACCCGCTCAGGTATGATTTATACCCTTAAACCCGGTGACCCGACCCAACAACCCGACAGACCGACCCGGTTCAACCCTAAAACACCCCCTACACGCGTCTCTCTCTCCCGTTTCCTCTATCTCTTTTCACAAAACATCAAAACCTCCCACACCAAATCACCCCATATCTCACTCAATTCTCCACCAAATCACTCCATTCTTTTTCCTGAATCCAAGCTTTCGCCCCTGTAGTCTATTTTCTTGATTCAACTCGTCATTTCCTTTCATACAAAGCAAGGTACAAATGGGGAGAAAGGACCAACACAAGATAGAGGCTGAGAAACAAAAGCTTGCAAAGCAAGAGACTGCTAGAACTGGGAAGCCTTTAACCTCCGTGGCTACAACGGGAGGAACTTCTAGGCAACAAGCCTTGGCAGCAAAGAAGAGAGATGGCAAGCAAGTTGCCACTGTTGAGAAAATGGATGCTAATGGTAAAAGGTCAGCCCCTCCCAAGAGATCTAAGGAACCAAAAGATAAGGGGGTAGCTCTTCCTCAAGTGGACGAAAATGAAAACATCACTGAAGAAGACCAAGTTCCCCTCAAGAAAGCCAAAGTGTCTAAGGGGAAGAAGGTTGATACTGAGAGGGATAGAACCAAGACACCAACTGAATATGAGCTATATGGGCATTTGAAGAATGGTGTGTTGTGGCCTCCAACTCGATTCGCGGATATCAAGATTATGGAAGAGTTGGAGATAGGTGATGACATTAAGCAAATGTTGGAGCACATGAACATGCAAAGCTTCTTCTCCATGGCTTACCCTACCTATGAAGAGGTCTCATGTCAGTTCTTGGCATCATTGGAGGCCACCTTTCACACCTCTAAGCATGTGAGGCAAGGATGGGGAAAGATCAAGTTCAAAATCCATGGGAAGGTTCATTACATGACCTTCAAGGAGATTGGACAAGCGCTTGGTCTTAAGGATTTGGAGGAATCATCCATTCTCATCCTCTATGATGCCACTAGAGATGAGAGCATTGCCAGAATGGTTTGGAAGGTGTTGGCGGGGAAGACTCGCAAGCCAAGCCGTGACAAGAATGCTCCCATTCGCCATCCTTCAGTGCGCTATCTCCACCGGTTAATTGTCCACACCATCTTCCCAAGGAAAGAACCAGGAACTGTTAATGATGAGGAGCTACAACTTCTTCACCAAACCGTTCAACATTATGCTCACCCATCTCAGTTGCCTCTTGTCAGCACTGATTTCTACAAGAACTTTGGAATGGTGGGATTCTTTGTGAAGCGCCTCATCCATTACAAAAAGTGGGCTTGGACAACAAGTGACTCAGAACCTCAGATTGGAATTGGTGGCTTGATAACTCCATTGCTTGAGTACAACGATATCCCCTTGGGAGATGATCCAACTGGTCCAACCTTCATGGATGGAAGCTACTTGAAGAAAGCTCAGTACTTCAGTGGAAGGCTCGATGGAACTTGTGTCTACTCTTACTTACAGTCTACAAAAGAGGTTGAAGTGCTTCTCCAAACTGCAACCTAACAAGCCTGACGCGGCCAGGAGCTATTAGCTTTGATATTGAGAGAGAGCACCTCCTTGGACCCCATGGTCCTCTAGTCCCCATGCGATCTCCCAAGATGAAGAAGACTGCAGATAAATGTGGTATGTACCAAGAAGATACTTCCGGTTTAAACTCTGCGCTCCTCTTTGGTCCTGCTCGTTACCACTTTGAGCAACGTCCTGGAGCTTTGCCCAATGGTCCCCTTCGCCAAGCTCATGAGCATATTGGCAACCTCCAAAGATGGAACAAGGCTCAGGACAGAAATATCTTCAAGCTCAAGGACAAATGCAAGGAGTTGAATAAGACTGTAAAGAGGCAAGCAGAAGCTTCAGCTCAGTTCATGAAGAAGGTGGCTGATATACTAACTAGAGGAGCTGTAGCAGGATGCTCAACATCAGACTTTGACTTCCTTACTCCCCAGCCCCAGCCCTCAATTGGCCCTTTGGCACTCAGTTTTCCCGCCACCAAGAAACAGCTGCTCCGCCGGAAAATAAACCCACCAGCTCTACCCTCCAATTCAGGAAACAAATCTCCATACCTTGCCTCAACAGATGAGGAGACTGATGTTGGGGTCAAAATCGGTCACGACGGAATCAATGTCTGAAAAAATCTTTCCGAAGAGCCTTGCGGTAAAATCTTATTCGAATCTCGGTCGAACCAAATACAGATTGTCCCAAGACAACGGACACGTATCCGACTGGCCATGGACGAGCTCGAGCATGATAATCGGACCAAGGACAAGCCAAGCACGATCAATACGTGGAGACCAAGCATGCCCACGGCACGGTTGCTACGTAGCGAACGAGTTCGGAACCAAGCTTGGTCACTACGAAGTGACCGAGCACATGCACATTTCGATCGTTACGAAGCGATCGAGCTTTCCCAAAACGTCGATACGACGCGAATCCATGCATTCTCGTCTACTCTTTAATGCTATCTCCCGAAGACCGTAGCTGAACCATTTCATGTTTCTCGTTATTCGAATTCATCAATCAAACTTTACGATAAAAACCGCAGAAAGTTCATTTTTATCAAAGAAACCGTGATAAACGTTTCGAGTCAAAAGACGGTCCAAAGAGACCTAAGACGTTACTCGAAGCCCACTTACGATTTTTTAACCAAAAGCCCATGAGCTGTATGACGGTTTATGCTTGGTTCGCAAGGAAAGATAAATGTCAAGTTTCTGCGGATAAATATGAAGTTTTCGAAGATGATCACGAAGATCGGGAAAGACAGAATATCTCCATTTTTGAGCTATGACGGCTTAAGGGCAGAAGGGGAAAAGCGTAAACCGACCTAGGAGCGAGTATATAAGGAGTTCTAGGCAAGAGGCAGATAGGAGGATTTTCTCAGAACAAACTTAGTACTTAGAGCAATTAGGCAACATTCCGTTTTTGTTATTTCGAGCTGCGACTCAATTAGGTTTAGCCGCCTTAGGGTTTTGAGAACTAGGAATCTCGCCGATAGCTCTCGACCCCAGGCTAATACCTTGTTGTAAACGCTCATACGCAAATTCGGAATAAGACTTCTCTTTGCTCTCTTTTTACGATTCCTTATACTTTATCGTTGTTATCTCGTGTTCTGATTGCTTGGCGTGTGGTATTAGCAGATATCTGGGACCTCTAGGAAATTAGGTTTTTCCTAGTTTCCTAATTTAAACGGAAATCGACAGTGCGAATTTCGGTTCCCACAGTTTGGCGCTAGAAGGAAGGGGGTACGAATCACTCTAACTCTCAGCCACAAAACGCTTGATCAAAACAATGTCTGGAAATACAAAAGACAAAATCGCAGTTCGAAATAACGCTGGTAAGACAACCCCAGCCGCCACTGCGCCTATGGCTAACGCCTACGCAAATGCCACAGTTCTTGAGAAAATCGAAAACCTTGCTGCGACTTTTCGCCACAGGAAGTGTAATGAAACGAGCTCGTGATTTCTCTTTCTAAACATTAAAGGGAAACGATAAATCTTATCAAACCCCCCAAGTTTGGCTCATTACCGAACAAAAGAAATCTCAATGCGTAAGGATTATACCAAAACACGTTTTCAGAAAACAATTCGAAAGGGTAAAACTGGTTCTCCCAAAAACCGCAGAAAACCCCTAGGTTAATCGCGAAAAAAGGAAGCGCAACAAATCGATTACATAGCTCGGTCGCTACGTAGCGACCGAGCTCAAGCCAAGCTCGGTCGCTACGTAGCAACCAAGCTCCAGCCAAGCTCGGTCGCTACGTAGCGACCGAGCAAGTACACGGCTCCGTCGTTATGTAGCGACCGAGCACGCACACACACGGTTCGGTCGCAACGTAGCGACCGAAAACAAGCCAATTATCCACTCTCTACGTAGAGACCTGTAAGGCCTCATAAAGGTCCTCCTTTGCGTTCTCTTTTGAATCCTCATCGAAACGCTTTTCGTTTTGTCTCAATCGGAGTTTCCGTTGAGATTTTACGACGAAAACAAGTAGAACTCTTCTTGATTTGCTTTACTCGCTATGTAGCGACCTGTCAGACCTCCACTCGCTACATAGCGACCTGTCAGGCCTCAGAAAGGTCCTTCTTTGCGTTCTCTTTTGAATCCTCATCGAAACGCTTTTCGTTTCGTCTCAGTCGGAGTTTCCGTTGAGATATTACGACGAAAACAAGTAGGACTCTTCTTGGCTTGCTTCTACTCGCTACGTAGCGACCTGTCAGACCTCCACTCGCTACATAGCAACCTATAAGGCCTCAGAAATGTCCTACTTTGCGTTCTCTTTTGAATCTCATCGAAACGCTTTTCGTTTCGTCTCAATCGGAGTTTCCGTTGAGATTTTACGACGAAAACAAGTAGAACTCTTCTTGGTTTACTTCTACTCGCTACGCAGCGACCTGTCAGACCTCTTCTCGCTACATAGCGACCTGTCAGGCCTCAGAAAGGTCCTTCTTTGCGTTCTCTTTTGAATCCTCATCGAAAGGTTTTTCGTTTCATCTCAATCGGAGTTCCCGTTGAGATTTTACGACGAAAACAAGTAGGACTCTTCTTGGCTTACTTCTACTCGCTACATAGTGACCTGTCAGACCTCTAGATCGCTACATAACGACCTGTCAGGCCTCAAAAAGCTCCTCCTTTGTGTTCTCTTTTGAATCCCGATCAAAACGCTTTTCGTTTCGTCTCAATCGGAGTTTCCGTTGAGATTTTATGACGAAAACAAGTAAGACTCGTCTAAACTCCTTTGCTTGCTCCTACTCGCCCTTACCACCATCTTTGTGTTCTCCTTCAAATCTCGATTGAAACGTCTCTTGTTTCGTGTCGATTGGAGTTACCATTGATACTTTACGATAAAAAACAACCCGCAAAGACTTGTTTTCTCGCATGGATTCAGATTAATCGTATAAAACGCAACGGTTAACTTAACTTAACACTTTGGGGGTGGTGAGAGGGGTTTGTGTATTCTAAATGTTAATATCTTGTGTTTGGAGAGTGAGAAAGATGAGAAAGATTAACAAAAGAGTGTCATTAGAAAAGAAAACTCTAGGGACAAAAAGAAAATATGAAGCTCTAGGTTATGTACAAAAGAACCTTTCCCCCTATAAAAAAAAAAAAAAAAAAAAAAAAGAGAAAAAGAATCAAAGAGAAGGTGGGGAGTGAAATGAGAAAGAGTTAGAGCTAAGTGTTGTAAAAAAAATGAATTAAAGTCCCTAGTTGGTTGAGTAAAAAGAAAAAAAGAGTTGTTCATTGGGTGAGTGATGTGAGTGGTTTTTATTTTGGTTTTAAGATGATGATAAAAGGGTAGAACTTGTAATCACTTATAAAAAGGGGTAGAATGATGAGAATGAATCTATGTATGCATGAGTTGCTTCTAGTCTTAGATAAATTTTGCATAATGATCTAGCTCCTTGTTCTTGAGTGATAACTACCTTGAAATGACAACATTTAAATCCTTCTCTTCATTCATATTAGATCATTGCTTACCTAGCCAAATGATTGAGCTCATGTGCCCATTTGTGAGAATTCACCTTGTGTGTGTGTGTAAATCAATGTGAGAGCTGGTTTAAAGAACTTGTTAGTTGAAGAGTATTGCAACTTGTGTAGAGGGATAAGTGTAGGGATAGGCCTAGAGAAGCTAAAGTATAATAAGAGAGTTGCTCATGCTATTTGCTATGTTTCTTTAGGATGTTAAGTTGAGTACTAGGAAGTGTTTCTTTTGGCTATGAGTTCCCACCTTCAAATCTCTCTCCTATATGAGTTCTTGCAAGTTCACTTGAGGACAAGTAAAGAACAAGTTTGGGGGAGTTGATATCAACTATATTTGCATTGTTTTAACCATCCATTTTGTACACATTGATCATATAGATTAGGAATTAAGCATCATTAGGATCCATATTGCATTCATACGTCTCTATCAGGTATCAGAGTGTCTTATGGAGTGATTGGAGGTGTTTAGGAGCATTGTGGCTCAAAAAGGGATGAAGAATGAAGTTTGGTCAAGTTTGGATGAGTGCAACGCGGGTGTTGACCCACGCGGGTTCACTAGCCCGCGTCGACTCATCAATATGAAGCAATGAAGAGCTCCAACGCGGCTTAGATCACGCGGGAAGTCGCACCCGCACGCATGAGAATGAGGCTGCTCGACGTCTTGACGAGGGTTGGATCACGCGGGTTCCCTTACCCGCGTACGAAGAGAAGCAAACGATGGAGTCACGCGGGGTGAAGCAACGCGGGATCGTCTACCTGCTCGCATGAAGGAGAAACCTCGACGACGATCCGACGCGGGTTGTTCCCGATCGTTTCTACGCGAGTCGAGACTTATCCTTAGTCAAATTTTAATGTTTTTAAAGGGCTTTTTAGACTTTTTAATGGAAACCATTAGGTTTACCAAAGACATATAAATACTCTTGTAATCCCAAAGTTGGGACTTATCTTATTTTCTATCTAATCACAAAGAACTTTTAGGTGAAAGATCTAATCTTGATCATTATCTTTTGTGATTGCTTAGTTATATTGATCACTAATCATGATTAACACCAAATCATCATTAATTCTTGGGTTTATCATGAAGACTAGTGAGTAGTCATCTTTTGATTCATGGGTTAGGATGATTAGGATGATTAGGATGATTAAGTGATGATCTAGAATGTTTAGAATAGATTAATATGTTTTATTGCTTGATTGAGTGATCTTAATGCTAATCTGGAGTTGGCCATTTCAGATTAGAATCCTAGACATTTCATTGCCTAAAAGGTGTTCGATGAAATGTCTGAGCCAACTCAACATGCTCTTAACTTACCCTACCAAAGACATTTGATGTTAGGGGAGTTTTGATAGTTATATGATATGTTCTTAATGATTGCTTGATAGACACAAACCAAAAATATTTGATGTTTGATCAATGAGAGCAAATGAGCATTTATCTTGAAAAAGAACTTGCTTACAACTGTTATCTAGACTTAGGGAAATGTGTTGATTGAAACCTTGCCATTTTAGATTGAATCCTAATCATTTGACATCAAATTCATATACCCATGTGTCCACCTTTATCTATTTGATTGAAAGTTGCTAGTTAGTAGTGTTAGAACCTTGTTAGTTTGATTGAATCACCCTATCACTTGATTGCACTTAGATTAAGTTTGAACCTGCATTCTCTTTGCATCAAAATACTTAGAAATGGATTGACATCTCAATTACTATAATTATTTGATTATTGGACCCTTGAAAAGTCCATTTCAAAATCTTCCTTTGTGAAGCTTTCGTTTAAAGCGACGACCCATCTAAAGATTGGTCTCAAACTCGACATCGATTTATTCACCTGCCGAAATGTCTTCGCGATCTACTGTGTAAGAGTGTGGACTTGCCAAATTTTCTCGCTACTACGTCTCCGTTGCGTTTCCATCACACTACGCCGTCTCAAGCATCGACGGTTCTTCACAGAATCGGCACTACGGTCCTCCCACCCCTATCCTCGTCCTCGGAATTATTGTACAAGAGTGTGGACCCGCCAGATTTTCTCGCTACTACATCACCGCTGCGTCTGCATCACAATACGCCGTCTCAAGCATCAACGGTTCTTCACAGAGTCGACTCTACGATCCCCCGCCCCTTTCCTCGTCCCAGGAACTATTGTACAAGAGTGTGGACTCGCCATATCTGATCTCTACTACGTCACCGCTGCGCCTCCATTACATTATGCCGTCTCAAGCATCGACGGTTCTTCACATAGTTGGCACTGTGACCCTCTCACCGGAGCTGCTATCATCTACAGAGGTTCCCAGACTTCTTGCTATCAAAACCCTTTGGTTGGGTTTTTCAACGTCAATTTCGACTTTTTTGCGTTTCTTCGAATGCGGGCTTTAGGGCTACAAGTGAAGCTTCTCTTTAGGTCTCTTCTCTCCTTAGCTACATCTATCATTCATTATGTCTTAGTTATTTTCGTTTCTCAGTTGACCGTCGAAAATCTTTCCGGTTGTATCCGACTTTGCCCATTGGGCTTTTAATTTTAATATAAGCAATTAGTGTTAAAAAAAAAAAAGAATTTAACTATTGAGAGCTCCATAAAAATATCAAAATGTATAACAAACTTCATTTATATAACAATAAAAGTTTTGCATCAATTTCTGTAAATGAACACAAGAGATGATGAGCTTAGAGTCTCAATGTAAGATCAGGCTTTGACCTATTGTTATTATCTACTACACTTCCATCAGCTGCAACCGAGTTAAGATCAAGACCTGACTCTCTAACAGCCACCACCACTGGAGCTTCAGCTTCCTCAACAACCTGACGAAAACTCCCGGGCCAGAATAAATCACTGCCATCATCATAGTCAAAGAACAATGGCACGGTGTTACCAAAATACCCTTGATGATGAAACCTTGCAAGATGAGGAGGAGGCTGAGGCTGGGATAAGGTGTGGTGAAGTAGACCGGAGTGAGCTTGCATCCCTAGAGAAGAAGATGTGTATGTGTAAGGCCTGTGGTGGTGACCAAACATTCTTCCCATGTGCACTGCTCGTTTAGCCATTGTGCGTTCTCGCTTGTGAGCGTTTTGGTGACCTCCAAGAGCTTGAGAGCTATAGAACTTGCGCCTACAATAGTTACAGGAGAAGACTCTCGGGTTGGATTGACACTTTGCGCCCTTTTGATCATCATTGAAATTATCGTTGAGCTTGAGATCGAGCGAGACAGAGATGATAGATTCTGGCTTGGATAGATCTTGATTTAACGAGGTATCTCCTTCTCTAGCTGGTAATTCTCGTGAGGCATCATCAGATTCCGTCATTTAATCAAACTCTTTTTAGTCTTAACCTGAAAAAAAAATCATATTAAAGTCAAAAGCAGATCAAGAAAATGTTTTAGTCCCCTCTAAATTCACTGTTAAACACAAGAACTATATAAAAAGATATGGTAAGTAAAGTCTTAAACAGAGTTACTATATCAGCAAGTTCAGACAAGGATCAGCAAGTTCGAAGCTTAAAGAAGACCATCCAAAATGAAGCTTTTGAGCTTTAACTATGAGGAGAGAGAGAATCTAAGACAACAATTAAGGATATGATTTACAAGAAAAGATCAGAGAGAGAGAGAGAAAACAAGGTGGAGACTGGAGAGTACTATGCTTACGAAAATTATGTTGAGATCTGGGAAGAGGCAGCCGACAGAACCTGAAGTGGTTGACTTGGAAGCTTAAGAGAAGTTTGTACTCTTTGAGTTAACCAAAAATGGGTCAAATCCAGATGTAAGGAAAATAAAAGCCAGAGAGAAGAGATAGGATTGGTGAAGAAAAGTAGAGAACAAGAGGTACTGAAGAAGAGAGAGAGAGAATTATGTCTAAACAAATATGGAAAACACAAATGTTAGAGAGATGGGCATGGTCTGGTGGAAACACATGTGGGAATCTAAAGTGTCTGCCAGTTAGACCTCTGTTTTTTTGTTTTCAATAGTTCAGCGACCTTTTCTAGGGGGCATTTAGTAAAATAGTACTATAGTTTTTTCTCTAAATTGATCAAGTAAAATACTTTTTCTTACAACAGCCGTATAGGCGTTGGTGTGCACGTAGAAAGTATTTTTATGCGTTCATTGTTTTTTTTTTTTTTTTTTGAAAATGGTTAAACCTGGGTCTATTAAAGACACAGACCTAACCCCCGGGTGGAGGTACAGCCCACGGATAGACCCTCTCCTGGGCATTCAAATGAGCCGAAAGTAATAGCCCATATCCGTGTGGCCAGCGGGGTTCGAACCAGGGTTCGCCGTATTGGGTTTATTCCCAAACATTGTTTAGTTGTTGATCAAAAAAAATTTGATAGAAAAAATAATTATATTGTTTAGTAACAATTTTCTTTTGTTATTTTCCATGTTGGTCTCGCTTCGGTTTTTGTAATTCAGTTTGATTTTAGTTCGTATAACAAACTTATTATTTGGTTCAGTTTAACAAAAATTGGGTTGACAAACATTTCCTCAACGTAGTAGTTCACATTCTTCAAACAAACCCATAACAAAGACAGATTAGTAGCCATTCATTTACATAAACATTTCAAAAACTTGTGGCAAAATAACACAAAGGGTTTTTTAAATAAGAGTTTGTCTTGAAAGTGAACATTGTTGAATAATTCCAAGCTCGTGGAAACTTAATATATTATTAGATGTTTAGTATGTTAAGATAAACACAATAAGGAAACTTAGAAATAGAAAAACGAAGTTTCTATTTAGGTTAGGTTTTGTTTTCCATATCCCACATGTTAAAGGAAATTGTCTTTCATATAAATATAGGTATAATCGAGAGGTGTTCCATAAGATCGAGATAAGAGATCTAAGAGAAACATTGAGAGCTTTAGTTTTGTGTAGTTTCTAAAGCTAATAAAGAAAAGTTGTTCTTTATAATTCTTGTGTTTCTAGAGATCTTTGAGATTTGAATTGGTATCAGAGCCTCAGGTTGGAGACTCGATCTAAGCTTAAGTTGTAGCTTAAGATCCTGGTGCTTGTGAACAAGAGATCGCGTAAGCAAGATGGCAGACGTGACTAGGGCTCCACTCACGAAGGACTTTGGATCTACATCCATCCAATGTCCGATGTTGTCATCGACAAACTATACAGTTTGGTCGATGTGGATGAAGGTTCTACTTCGTGTTCATGAAGTGTGGGACACGATCGAACCCAGTTCAGAACGATGTTGTGATAGCTCTTTTGTTTCAACCTGTTCCCGAAACATTGATTCTCCAGGTGGGAGAATAAACCGCATCAAAAGAGATCTGGAACGCCATCAATTCGCGACACCTAGGAGCTGATCGTGTAAGGGAGGCGAGACTTCAGACGTTGATGATGGAGTTTGATAGGTTGAAGATGGACGATAACGATACGGTCGATGACTTCGCGGGGAAGATATCGGGCCTATCATCCAAAGCAACCTTGTTGGGAGATAACATAGAAGAATCCAAGATGGCCAAGAAGTTCTTGAAGGGTCTTCCGAGACACAAGTATATCCAGATCGTAGCATCACTTGAGCAAGTCCTAGATCTCAACTCGACGGGGTTTGAAGACATAGTTGGAAGGCTTAAGGCGTACGAGGAGCATGTAGGAGAAGAAACTCAGAAAGAAGACCAATGGAAGCTGATGTTTTCGAACAATTAAGAGCATAGACAGAGGGGCTATGAGAATTCCCGTGGTAGAGGAAGAGGAAGGAATGGTAGAGGCAGAGGTCGAGGTAGGTCACACAACCAAAATCGTGCGTCACACACCGAATATAACAACTCGAAGAAGAATCATTCAAAGCTGATATGTTGGAGATGTGACAAGCCTGGTCACTACGCAACTGTCTGTCCCGAGAAAACAGAGAAGAATCAAGAAACCAACCTAAACGAGACAGAAGAGGCCGATACACTCTATGTACACGAGGTGGTGTTTTTGAACGAAGATAAGGTGATTCCGAAGAATCTTAATATCGACAAAGGCAATGCAAGTGTCTGGTATTTGGATAATGGAGCGAGCAATCACATGACAGGAAACAACGAGTTCTTTTCGAGTTTTGAATCTCAACACCAAAGGGAAGGTGAAGTTTGGTGATGGATTGTGTGTTGACATTGTAGGAAAGGGTGTGGCTACCTTTGTGTGCAAGACTGGAGAGAAGAAGGCACTCAAGGACATATACTACATACCCGACCTGAAGCACAACATATTGAGTCTAGGGCAAGCAACAGAAAACGGATGTGAGGTTAACATGAAAGATGTCTACTTAACGCTCACAGATTCGCATGGAAGGTTGCTAGTTCGTGTGACAAGATCTCCAAACCATCTCTACAAGACCCCTATGGAGATAAGCTACCCAGAGTGTTTACATGTCAGGGACGTAGATGCTACATGGAGGTGGCATGCTCGACTAGGACATATAAGCTATGGAGTGATGAAAAACATGGTAAGGAAGGAGAGGGTCGTAGGAATGCCATGTGTGACACACGAAGAAAGCGTGTGTGACGTATGTCTAGCAGAGAAGCAGATTAGACACTTGTTACCGAGTGTAACACACGGAGAAGCCGTGTGTGACACATGTTTCGCATGGAAGCAAATCAGAGACTCATTCCCGACTAAGGCCATGGTTTGTACATCAAAGCCATTGGGATTATTGCCTGGAGATTTGTGTGGACGAAACGCACCACCAACGCCAGCAGATAATCGTGAGGCATTCTATCGGTTCAAAAGATTTCACACCGATAGAGGAGGAGATGTTGTCTCAGCTAAGTTCAATCTAGGTTGCACCGATAGAGGAGGAGAGGTTGCCTCAGCTATGTTCAATCTAGGATGCACCGATAGAGGAGGAGAGTTAGCTTCAGATGAGCTCAATCTAGTTTGTGAAGAAAATTGGATTGAAGCTATGACAGACGAGTTGAAATCTATCACAAGAAACAAGATATGTGAGCTTGTAGATAGACCGACTGTATCTGAAAAGAAAGGAGAAGAGGATCGTGTGTATGTGTTACACAAGGCTTTGTATGGGCTACGCCAGGCACCCAGGGCATGGAATGTAAAACTCGATCAGGTTCTCAAGGAGATGAGATTTGAGAAGTGCACGAAGGTACCATTAGTGTACAGCAAGACTGAAGGAGGAGACGTCTTGATCATAGCCATCTACGTTGATGATCTATTTGTGACAGGAACTTCACTTAAGGTGATTAGATAATTCAAGGAGGAGATGTCTAAGAAGTTAGAGATGTCTGATCTAGGTAAGCTAACGTACTACCTTGGCATAGAAGTGATTTAAGGAGCAGACGGAATCAGAATAAAACAAGAGAGGTATGCTCATGGAATCCTGCGTGACACAAAGATGGAAGCGTGTAATGCAACTCAAATTCTAATGGAGGCGGATTTGAAGATCTCAAAAGCTGAAGATGAACAAGCGATAGATGCTACCGAGTTTAGAAGAATCATAGGATGTTTGAGGTATCTGCTTCACACAAGACCCGACCTGTGTTACGCAGTAGGTGTTCTTAGCAGATACATGCACAATCCGAGAGACTCTCACGGACAAGCCATCAAGCACATACTGCGGTATGTGAAAGGAACAACAAACTTTGGTCTGTTCTTCAAGAGAGATAGGTCAAGGAGTGTCGTTGGTTATAGTGACAGCAGTCACAACATTGATCTCAATGACGAGAGGAGCACGTCAGGTCATGCATTCTACTATGGTTCATCACTGATCACTTGGACGTCGCAGAAGCAGCAGACGGTTGCATTGTCATCATGCGAAGCAGAGTTCATGGCAGCAACAGAAGCAGCGAAGCAAGCTATGTGGATCAGGGAATTGTTGAGTGAGATACTAAGCAAAGAAGGCGAGAAGGTCAAGCTTAGGATCGACAACAAATCAGCCATTGCTCCAACGAAGAATCCAGTTTTCCATGGAAGGAGTACGCATGTACTCAAGAAGTATCACTTCATTCGTGCGTGTGTGGAGATCGAAGTGGAGCATGTGTCGGGTGTTGAGCAGAAGGCCGACATCCTTACCAAGCCATTAGCAAGGATTATGTTCAAGCAAATGAGGAGCTTAATCGGAGTTCAAAAAATTGATCTCCCTAATTCAAGTTGGAATTAAGGGGTGAATGTTGGATAATTCCAAGCTTGTGGAAACTTAACATATTATTAGATGTTTAATATTTTAAGATAAACACAATAAGAAAACTTAAAAATAGGAAAAAGAAGTTTCTATTTAGGTTTGATTTGTGTTTACCATATCCCACATGTTAAAGGGAATTGTCTTTTATATAAATATAGGTCTAATGGAGAGGTGTTCCATAAGATCAATAAGATCGAAATAAGTGATCTAAGAAAAACATTGAAAGTTTTAGTTTTGAGTAGTTTCTAAAACTAATAAAGAAAAGTTGTTCTTTATAATTCTTGTGTTTCTAGAGATATTTGAAATTTTAAACATTACATTGCATTAAAGAATCAATTTTCACTATCTTGCTGTTGTGAAAGTCAACTTTTACCTCTTACAAAAAAAAAGAACAACCTAATTATATTTCATAAAGTTAAAAGAACCATTAAATTTTTCAATTTTAATCTCACTCGTCAGAGTTGTTCAGAAAGATTTTAATTTGGATCTTTTCATGAATATTTAATAATTGAACTCGAACAGTTAATTTAAAAAAGAATGGAGCAGCGCAAGGGATTTGATAATGTCGCATGGAGCCCATACATTCATTCCCCCGGCTTCACCTTTTCCATTTGACGTCGACATTTTCTTTGTGTTTTTCTGAAATTTTACATGTGATTCAAAGTCTCTGCTTTTTCTGTTCCTTTTCATTTATGTTTTCTTTTCTTTTTCCTAGAAAGGTAAAATAAAACATTTCTTTCGATACTGTGAGGGTTGCTGTTACCAATAGCTGGTGCGGTAAAAACATCATTAACCCTAGCAACCCATTAAAAGTGTTTAAGTTTTTTTTTCTGATTAAAGAAAAAAAATTAAAAAAAAATCAATTGCGGATCGCCACGTGTTGGTGGGATCCGCAAACAGAACAAACAGCGACGCTTAAACAAGCATTCTGCTGCTTAGATTTTTCCTAAGACCCACTCATTTGTTTAATATTTTTTTTTAAACACTTCTCTCTAAGCTCATCTGGTTAATGATGCTCTAAGAAAACAATAAGGTGTTTTGTTTCATTATATTGCTTTTTTAGTTGATTTCACCCTTTTCATTGTGCAAAATAGGGTAATTAAACCTTTTACTTTAGTTTTTGTTTTAAGCGAAACCTTTATTTTGGTTATAAAACCCAACAACCCATATTTTTCATTGGAAGACAACGCAAATTTGAATAATCAGATTATTTATACTATCTTTTATAAAATGACCTATAAATCATTTTAAGACTAATTTACCTTTTTAGTAGTTTCTTTAATTTTCTTTGCTATTCTTTTCTCATTTCTATTTTTGTATTACAAAATGATGTGTTTTCTTGTATTTTTTTTTTCATTTCTATTGGATCGCCATTTAGAAAAAACAAAACATAGTTTTAAATTAGTTAATTTTTCATATAATTTTCAGCTTATATGGTTTTCTTTGAGTGTTCAGCTTTTCAATTTTCATTGAACTTCTGATGAAGACAAATTCAAACAGTTCACAAGATAATAGTTGAGAGTTCTTGTATTTGTTGAGATATGAATATTGCATTAAAATTTGTGAGTATAATGTGATTTGGGTGATGACGGTGGTAATATATAAATTGGCGTAATAAGTTGTAATGACTCAATTAAACAAATAACAATAGTTGACCAAAAAAAAACAAATAACAATAAAATAAAATAAAAAGTCATTTAGATAATTTTCACGCTAACATTATATGTGTATATGTTAATCGTAATTTATATTATACCAGTAAAATAGATATTTTTTAAGGACAAAACTTAGGTTCACTCTCTAGGGTTAACCTTTAAATTCACCCCACTCTTTAGCACTAATCAAATTTCCACATAGATTATTAATTAAAAAACATTAAATTAAATAAAAAATAGCTACAAAAAATAAAAAATTTAATTTTAACGACGCTAACGCTTCCACGTAAACCCTAAACCCTAAATCTTAAATTCAAAACCCCATACCCTAAATTCTAAACCCAAATCCAAACTCCTAAACCCAAACCCTATACCCTATACCCTAAACCCTAATCATAGACCCTAAACCCAAATTATATACCATAAACCCAAAAACTAGACTATAAACCTAAACTCTATACCCTAAACTCAAGTCCTAGACCCTAAACCCAAACCGTAAACCTTAAACCCAAATTATATACCCTAAACCCAAAACTTTAACCATAAGTCCAAACGGTAAATCTTAAACCCAAACCGTAAATCTTAAACCCAAACCCAAAACCTATACCCTAAATCCAAATCCTAGACCTAAAACCCAAATGGTAAACCCTAAACCCAAACCCCAAACTTAGATGCTATAGGGTTTGGGTTAAGGTTTAAGTTTAGGGTCTAAGACTTGGGTTTAGGGTATATGGTTTAGGTTTATAGTCTATTTTTTGGGTTTAAAGTATATAATTTGGATTTAGGGTCTAGGATTAGGGTTTAGGGTATAGGGTTTGGGTTTAGGATCTAGGATTAGGGTATAAGGATATAGGGTTTAGGTTTAGGGTCTAGGATTAGGGTTGAGGGTTTAGGATTAGGGTTTAGGGTATAGGGTTTGGGTTTAGGTGTTTGGACTTGGGTTTAGAATTTAAGGTATAGGGTTTAGAAGTTAGTGTCGTTAAAATTAGTATTTTTTATTTTTTATAGCTATTTTTTGTTTAATTTAATATTTTTTAATTAATAATCTATGTGTAAATTTGATTGGTGCTAAAGGGTGGAGTGAATTTAAAGTTTCATACTAGGGGTGAAGCTAATTTCTGTACTTTTTTAAGAAGGTGTTGGGTGTGTGGACCAAATCTTTTTTTTTTTTGACTGCGTGGACCAAATCAAGTAAAGACATTTAACATTTTATCCCAAAAATATTAAGTAAGGCAAAATCAGTATTGGAGATTTGGAATAGTGGCAAAACAAAACTAGATAAGGGTGTCTCCTTATTTCTTTTGTTTTTATGCATTGAGTGAGTGACCAGTGACTAGTGACTAGTGACCAGTGCCCACTTTTATTTTAATTTCAACCTCAACATGTTTTCGGAAGGCCCACTTCAATTCATTAGCCTTTATATTCCACTACCTTAGTTGCTTTCCAGTCATACTTCACAAATAATTGTTCCATCGTTTCTATATTGCTGGTAATAGAAAATTATGATGTGTCACCATCTTTAATAAGTCTGATCGGGTTAAGAACTTTGAGATAGTTCAGACTATTCTTTACAAAGTCGAGTACTTTGACTTTTGAGCTTCCAATGGATCATTCGCGCACACCCGTTAAACTTTAATCTCCACAGTTTGAAGAATCTATTCTGCATTGCCTGCTGATTAATATATTCAAGAAACTGTGTAGCGGTTGTATGAGATAAGGTAAAGTATATATATACACGACATCCATGTCCCCTCATCTCAATTAGTAAGGATCATCAAACAGTTTAAATCGTGCTAGGTTACTTATATATATTACCAGGCTACCACGCAAGAAAGTAACATACAAAATCTTATAATGGCCATCTGGAAGAAAAAGTATAACATCTCCTCATAAATCTCCAGATCCATAAATGAACCTCTGGAAAGGATCATTTAAACCACGTATCTTTCTTAATAACAAGAAAACAATGTTTACATACCATGGTTTTATAAGACTACTACATATAACGCTTAGTAATTTTCTTCAAAATAAAATAATTCAAAAATATTTTTAAATCCAAAACGAGTTTAAAATAATTAAGCTAGTTGCTAAATCGGTTAATTAGTTAGTTCACGGATATAATCAAAACGAAATTATAGCTTTGTGGAGAAGCAATTATTAGGTAGCAACATTTGGTACACTAGATCTCATATGTCACTTCCAAGAATTTTTATAGTTAAACAGTGTGACGTTTTACGTTCGATGATCCAGCTATATTATCATAATGGAATGGCAAACCCCATATGAAACCAAAAGTCATTAGGCAAAATAATAGCTCTCTTTATCTTGTTTACTGGACGTACCTAGCACTCTGTGTGTGACTAACAATAACAAATCATATATCAAACGATACAAACGTGATTTTATTAAAGAAAATAAAAAATCCCTAATTTGATTGGAAATTAAATTAAATTGTAGATGTGAAGTGATGATCCTTATGTATTCACTTCCAGATGCTGGAAAAAGTTTTTAAACTACCACATATATATATATATATTTATATCTGTTTTTGCTTTAGTTGTGCTGCTTTGGAGTTTTGAAGGTGCCTTATCACGGAAGAGAATACAAATAATGAAAATGATAGACATGTTAGTCATGGTTTTATTAGTTTTGAAAGGTAAAATGACTAAATGTACCAACAAAAAATGTCTACATTACAGGGGCCATCTAACCAAATTTAGAAGTAAAATTAGGTAGATAACATTCATTTTGGCATAATAAAGAATCTAACATTTACACCCAGAATTAGTCGGTTATACCCTTTCTACTTACAATTACCCGATAAACATAACGTATCACAAATAATATATGATGAGAAGTGACTTAAAACTATGTCATATGAAAGAAAAAAGACATTCATGTTACACATTTATTGACCACATACATATGTACATAGTGTTCTATTCTATATCGCCAAAATAGTATAGAAGGATGCAACAACATCCACAATTGTTAAATACTAAACACTATCCCAACCCAACTCATAAATAAGAAACTCTAAACCCTAATTACTAAACTCTAAACCCTAGTTACTAAACTATAAACCCAAATATAAATCATAAACCCAAGTATAAACCATAAACCCAAATAGAATGAAACAAAATACATAGCGTAGTACATATTGGTGAAATTATGAAACATATATGATTGCATGGAATAAGTTAACATTGATCCCAACCATACCCTCACCTACTAAATACTAAGTCCTAAAACCTAATCACTAAACCCTAAACTCAAATATAAACCAACTTTAATCACTAAACCCTACCCAAATATAAACCCTAACCCAAATATAAATCTTAAACTCAAATAGAATGAAAAAAAAATAAATGACATAGTATTTACAGGTGAAGTTATGAAATGTCTATGATTGCATGGAAGAAGTTAATGCTAACCCCCAACCATACACTTTCGCCTTCTAGAATACTAAACTCTAAACTATAATCACTAAACCCTAACCTAAATATAAAACCTAAACTCAAATATCAAAATATAAAAAAGTACATAATATTATGTAATATTAAACTATATTATATTATTATGTAATATTAAACTATACAATATAGATCATAGTGCGAATTTTACAGGTTCAAAAATATGTAACGAGAAGTTTAAAAAGTTAAAACTGTATTTTTAAACAAAATAGAACACTTTTTAGTAACCATCAAATGAAATGAAACATAATAAAATAGTATAGTAACATAATATATACAGTTCATCTTCTCCGATCAACTTTGTTGCAGACACCACTCGTCTTTGAAACTCTATTATCCACTACACCCCTTCACCATCAACATAGACAATACAATTTCATCAACGATCCCACAAATCTGAGAAAGAAAAGATGCTCGGATTGCTCTTTCTCGCCACTTCAATTGTAACACCGTCGTCTCGCAATAGATTTCAGAAACGGAGATGATGTCCCCTTTGCAACGCACTTCGAAAGGAAGAATAAATTATGTGAGGATATGTGATTCTGTAATGGACACAGAGAATTTTTGGAACTTAACATGATTAAAAAAAAATTGACTTGCAGGTTTTACCGGTTGCAATCAAAGGTAATATGACAATTTTATATAAAAAGCACAAGAAATAGTAAAAAAATAGGGTAATTAGTTAGTCAGTGAATTATCATTTTTTTTTTTTGCGTTATACAGCCCAATTTCCCTTACAAGAAGGGGACCCATATTTCCTGACTTTACACTTTTCAGTCTAGTAAGTTGTGGTGAATATGATTTTATGATTTTTTGCCGTTTGTCTTAATTTTAAAAGATAGGTTGTAGCACAATAAATGTTTACTGTAAAACTAACATTCTCACATTTCTATATTTCACAAAACGGACATTATTGTAAATATAGACTAATTTTTCTAAAAAAATATCACAAACTTTATAAAAATTTACATTCTTATACTCGAGTTATTATATATATGTGTATTTTTATAAGTTTAAACACTTTGGGCTTCTCCTCCAGACAGCTTAATTTAATATTTTTACTTGTCCCGTTTATCAAAACACTGTTCTCTATCCTAAGCTGACAATGATAAATTTTCTATTTCACTTGGTGGCTTCTAATTATTAACAACTCGTTGTTTCAAAGCCTCGAACTCATACTTGGAGACTTTTTTTTGCTAACATAAATTTGAATTGGAAGTTTTCAAACCACAATCTGTTAATTAAACATAATAATGATTACAGTATTGTTAGAAATCACTTTGAGAGTGTGCCTGAGAAATAGAGTAAATAGAAAAAAATAATAAGGAAAAAATAAGCAGAAATATATTTATTCTTGTTTGAATTAGAATAAATTTGATCGTGTTTTCTATTTTCTGAACAGTAACTAGAGAAAATAGAAAAATAAGTTTTTATTTGATTGGTTAATTTTAAGAATAAGTAAAAATAATTAATTTTTATTCTTCATTATTTACTCTAAATGTTCCATACAATTAAAACTTGAATTATATGCATTTGATTGATGTGTTCAGCACACATTATAAGAGGCCACACTTGTCAAATTGTGTCACATTGAGCTTAAATACTTGTCAAACTGTGGCATAAACAACTTAAAAGTTTGTAATAAACTGTCTTAAAGATAATATTCGAGCTAAACCAAATTCTATCGGTGAACATGAGTTCCATAATGAATGCATAGCGGTGGAACCGTTTGGTTTTTCTTTTGTAGGCGTTGGTGGTGGTGTAAGGAACACACTTGTCAAGCAGTGTCGCAATTAGCATAGACATTTGTCAATCAAAATCAAAAACAACTTAAAAATAACAGATTATCATAAAGATAATACTACATTGTCTCAAATATAATAAAGTACATAATGTTTAGCTATTTTAATAGAAATGCTAATAACCACTCTTGGTTACTGCATGACACCCAAAGCAAACGCAATACACACTAACATAAAATAACAGAACAAATCGTGCTCTGTTATGGCATAGGAAGACTTGTAGAATCGAACTCCAATGCTATTGATGATATCATGGGATGTTCCCATGAATCCTACAAGCTTTGGTCCTAGTCCAGTCTTTGGCTTCATCATGTATTTCTTGTTGTTGGTATCCAAATTACCCAACACATGATATCTTGAGTATGATGCTAAAATCTCAATAGCCACCACTTGAGGATTTGCCACTTCATGATCCATTAACGTGAGAGTCCACGAGATGATCATTGATGCATAAATAAACGACGAGATGATCATTGATGCATAAGTTAACACTCGAGTCTTCTACAACTGTTTCTCATCGGATCGTAGAATACAATATACGACGATATATCGAAGGAGAAAGGTGCATAAATAAACTCACCATGAATCTTGTAGTTTGAAAATGTCATATACACAGTGTTCATTCGGCTGAGTCAGAATCCAATTATGAAAAAGTAAGTGAAAGTCTTGAAACGATCACTTGTGTCTATTTACATCCTCCAAACTCCACAATTTGTATCATTATTTATATCAATAGAAGCTAATCTCCCCCTCGTAAGTTATGAGCACATCATACCCGAAGGTGGTTCTACCATATGGAATATTTCAGATAACTGTATCATACCCTTAGACGCTAACTACATGTAGATAAGAGCATCCACAACGGTGGACTCCTTCTTGGAGTCTCTAGGAGTACTATAGTATTTTTTTTTTTTTTTTGAATAGTTAAGGATTCTAGTCAAAATAGTGTGTCCAATGGTGTTCCTAATTTGGAGTACTTAGGAATAAAAAAATAATTAAACATAAAAATATAAAGATACAATAATTAAACATAAAAATACAATAATTATTAATTTTCATCACCAAATTTGTTCCAAATATGCTCAATTAAATCATTTTTCAAATGTTGATGTATACGCCTATCCCGAACATCATTCCGAATGCCAAACATATTATTGAAATTTGTAGGCCTGTCGGTTTCCACCTGTGAACTTCTGGTGACGTATCCTTCTTCAAATTCAGATATATCATAACGAGTGTATCCATCCCGTTCATTTTCGACTATCATATTGTGTAGTATGATACATGCTCTCATAATCTTCCCTATCTTTTCTTTGTCCAAAGAAAGAGCCGAGTTTCTCACAATCGCAAATCAAGCTTGCAATACTCCAAAAGCCCGCTCCACATCTTTTCGGGGTGCTTCTTGAACTTTAGCAAATAACTCTTGTTTAGGACATTGAGGGAGTGTGATAGATTGGATAAATGTTGACCAATTTGGATATATACCGTCTGTGAGGTAGTACGCCAACTTATACATGTGTCCGTTGACCACGTACTTTACCCTGGGAGCTCGACCTTCTAAAATATCATCAAAAACAGGAGACCGATCGAGGACATTAGTATCGTTTAAGGTACCTGGAGGACAAAAAAAAACGTGCCATATCCAAAGATCGTGTGAAGCTACAGCTTCTAAGACAATTGTCGGTTTTCCTGATCCACGTGCGTATTGTCCTTTCCAAGCGGTTGGACAATTTTTCCATTCCCAATGCATACAGTCAATGCTCCCGACCATCCCAGGAAACTCTCGTTTTTCTCCAATATCGAGTAGTCGTTGAAGATCCTCCGGTGTGGGTCGTCGTAGAAACTCATCTCCGAATAACTGTATTATTCCGTCAGTGAAATTATGTAAACACGAAAGTGCAGTGGTCTCAGCAAGTCGGAGATATTCGTCAACCGTGTCAGCCGCAGAACCATAAGCAAGCAGACGAATTGCTGCCGTACATTTTTGTAGTGGAGAATGACCAAACCTCCCGGTTGCATCTCTTCTTTGCTGAAAGAATGGAATGCACTCTGATAGGCCATGGACAATACGCAAGAATAATTCCTTATTCATGCGGAAACGGCGTATGAATAAATGTGACGAGAATGTCGAGTCTTCGCTGAAGTAGTCATTCCATAAGCGGTCGTGTCCTGCTTCACGGTTTCGTTCTATATAAGCACGTTTCCTTTTCTTAATGGTTTGGGCCTCCACTATGTTGTTGAATGTATCTTCGAAGTATTCGTCGAAAATTTCGTCCAATCTTTCTTCGAGTTCATCGGATGAAAATGATGACATATTTAGGTATCCTGCTTCAAAAAATAATATTTTTTATAAACTATAAGTTCAAATTCTCTATAAGTTCAAATTCTCTATAAGTTATTTTTTTAAAACTATAAGTTCAAATTATCTACAAATTTTATTTTTTTAATCTATAAGTTCAAATTATCAACAAGTTTTATTTTTTTAATCTATAAGTTCAAATTATATACAAGTTTTATTTTTTTTAAACTAAAAAATTATCTATGAGCTCAAATTCTCTATAAGTTCAAATTATCTATAGTTATTCTATTATCACTTTTAACAATTTTTAATATGGTTTCTATAAGTTTTGGGATCATGTCTATAAAACTTTAGTTTGGTTTGGTCATACATGATCAAGTAAGTAAAGAGAAGCAAGTACGTTGGTTTCTATAAGTTTTAGTTTCGATTGGCATACATGATCAACTTTACTTTGGTTATAAATGATCTATACAAGATTGGTTAAAGAGAAGCAAGTAAAGAGAAGCATCTAAAGTGATAGCGTTACCGAATTATGAGAAAGAGTACTTGTTCATTACAACTTGCTGGACATAAGAGCATCCGCAACTTCGAATTACAGCAAAAGAAGATTACAACTCCGAGAATACAGTAGTAGCAAAAGGAAACAAAAGGAAAGAAGGTCTGGTGGAAACTAAGCAAACGAGATAGCTACCTAAAGACAAGCTCGAAGGGAAACTTATAGAACATTTCTTACATACAACCCGTGACTTGGATTCACATGAGCTAAACATTTTCACAAATGCACCTGTGACTTAGTTCACATGTCCTACAGCTGCACCTGAAACAAAACAAAAGACAAGAGTTAGCAAATAATTAAAGTAATACGACATGTGATACAATAAGAAAGTAGTTGTAACTACTCAAGACAACTCCATAAAGAATTTGAACTTATAGTTTTCAAAAGAACACAAGCAGTTTCTGCTTAATACCAGATAGCTAAACTACTTAATACGAGATATCTAAACTACGCAATACGACATGTCTACCTCATAACATCTCAGACATAAGCTTGAGTTTAAGAGATGTTTCCATCTCAGTGAGTGGATCTTTTTTGGCAAGTAAACGATCAAGCAGTTTCTGCTTAGAGAGTTTTTGTTTCACTTCCATGATGGCATGTAACTGTGACAACTCCTCTTCTTTACCACTCTTCTTCCTCTTAGTAGAAGCTTTAGCAGCAGCCTTGATCCCAACAGGTCTACCCTCCGGTTCTCCCACTTCATTGAACAAAACAGAGAGATCGAGTTAGAACCGTCAGAACAAAACATGACCAAAGATTAAGAACAAACGAGAAGATTGTAAAACTCGATTGTAACTCGGTTGTAATAATCGACGGTAAAACAAACGAGAAGCTCCCCAAATCGTTTCAAATCAAAATCGTGTATAAACCCTAACTACATACGAAAAGATCCCCAAATCAATTGAAAACCCAAATCGTTTGAAACCCTAACTTCATACGAAAAAATTCCCAAATCGTTTGAAAACCGAGAACCCAACCCTAAATTGAGAGAAATACAACATCGAACCTAATCTAAATCCAAAAAACTCCATGAGAAGGCTTCGATTTACCTTCGTGTTCCGACGGATCGAATCGCCTTTCGTCGAGAGCTCTCTTTTTTTTCTGCGTCTTCCGTCGAAAATGATTTCTTTTTTTTTTCCAATACCAAACTCAAAAGCCGATCAAACGAATCAAATCATGCCACGTCTCTAAGGATCAAGTCCGGTAAATCCTTATTTACGGATTGATCCTTAGGTTATTTAGCTTAAATAATATTATTATAATCTAATTTGTCTAGGTTAGGATGCTAAGGACTCTCGACGTCCCCAGTTGCGGATGCTCTAATATATCACGTTATGGAGCAACAACCTGAACAAGCCCTAATCATAAAAAATGTGATGATCACTAAGCCCATGGGCCGGTTCACAATCAGAAAACGTCCTTGGGCTAAACCGAACCCGGTTCGTATGTAAAATGTACGATATTAATGGTTGTTCAATTTTGCGTTTAGCTGAAACAAAACATAGCCAACACCCGTCATCGTCTTCAATCTCACTTCGCATCGAATCAGACGATCTCTCCAAAACCCTAATTCATCTTCTCCGATCAATTGTTCGTTCCCTGATCTTCCCGATACCAGGAATGCTTATTTATACCCGCCAATCGGATTCTCCAGCAGTCTAAACGCTATTGTCTTCGTCTTCTAGGGTTTCGAATCGGGGAGTGAAGGATACCACAAGAGAGGGTCAGAGATGTCTCTTCCGCTACTTGAGTGTAAGTACGTGACGGAGGAGTTCGTTCGCGAAGGGAAGAGTGGCAGCTACGGTTCCAAGCTGCCCAGCTCCGTACCGATGCTTCGTTTCCTATACGAGCTCTGTTGGGTTTTGGTATACACGCTCACACACAAACCTTCTCTTCCTATTTCTCCAATCTATGCGTATGTGTTCGAGTTGCTGAAGGTGCGTCGTAATGGGTTTATCAGGTTCGTGGCGAGTTGCCGATTCAGAGCTGTAAGGTAGTGTTGGAGAAGGTGAAGTTTTTGGATGATCCATCGAAGGAAGAGTTAGCTTCTTGTTTTGCGGATGTTGTGACTCAGATAGCTCAAGATGTAGGCTTTCAATAGATCTTAAAGTTTCGACCTTTTTTTTTGCTTTCAAATGATTGTACTGAGCGTTGGATTCTTTGCTTTGCAGCTTACCATGTCGGGGGATCACCGTTCTCGCCTAACAAAATTGGTCAGTACTTTTACCTCGACTGGTTCTGGTTTTGCCTTGTTAGTCTTGGTTATGAAGTATGAACAAGAATTTACTGGCACAAATCATGTGATAGCATTCTATGCTAGTAATTAGAGCATGTGTTGTTTTGCTATCAGTAGTGTTCTAAGGTTCAGCTAGCTCTATGCTCATTTTGGGCGGGTTGCAAGGAGCCTTATACTTGATCCTTATCGTAAAAGGTTCCTTAAGCCTAAAGAGTTGAAACTTTGACCGTATTGCCTTCAATTCTCGATTAGTGCAGTTTCGTCTAGACTTTACATTGTATGTTTGATCAAAACTTCTTGAAGCTGCTTACTTGGAGGTTATTAGCATTCGTGGTGTTTTATTAGTTTTGATTATTACATACTTAAGTCTCTTCGTTAAAATATACTTTATGTTCTCATTTACCATCGCCTCAAGTTTTTCTATGCTCACAGCTAAATTTAGTTGTTTTCTTTTGTAGGCAAAATGGCTTGTGGAATCACAGACAGTTCCTCAAAGGATCTTCCAAGAGCGTTGTGAGGTAAACATTAGGTGACATCCAGCCAATTAATGATCCCTCTTTTCACCATTCTCTCTATTTTCTTGGTTAGTAAGAAAGTAACTATTACGAAGTAGCTGATGATTGATTTCTTTATTTTCTATTAGGAGGAGTTTTTATGGGAAGCTGAAATGGTTAAAATAAAAGCCCAAGATTTGAAGGGGAAAGAGGTGAGGTTTCACACTTCTGTAACTACTATATTATTGTGACATACAAATTTGCTATAGGGACGGCGGTAATTTGATAATGATAATATCTCATCTCGTTTAATAATAAATACAAATGTACTGTAGTCTGATTTGTGTAATATTTAGTTTGAGTGAGTTCCTTTTGCGGTAGATTTATCTCTTAAAGAGTTTCTCCTTGACCATTGTAACTACAGATCATTGCTTATAACTTACATTTCTGGCTTGTGCTACTCAGGTGCGATTAAACACTCGTCTTCTGTACCAGCAGACAAAGTTCAACTTACTCCGTGAAGAAAGCGAGGGATATGCCAAATTGGTTAGTGAGGATCTCCGGCTTTTATCTGTTGTCATTCTTTCTGTCCCCTTCTTTTCTATGCTCTGTTGTTAGATACATCTTCGCTCTTTACTGCCTTCTCTGTGAAATCCACCTTAGAAATGCTCGTCTTTAGTTTTTGGATGCGATGATCTCTTCTACGATGCTGATTTAGCCTTTACTTTTCACACGGTTCCAATTGGAAGGAAAATCTTCTGCTAGTTTAATTATAGTTTTGCAGAGTAACTAACATATATGTCAGCAGGGTTTCTTTTTTTTTTTGGAGTTTGATTGAAGCAGATTGTCAGTACTACAACTTCATTAAATAGATTCTTTTGTGGAGTGCAGATTACCCTTTTATGCCGAGGATCTGCAGGTTCTTCGCATAATGCATCAGCAGCAACTATGGGAATTATCAAGGTTTTTACTTCTGCCGATACGTTATGTTTCACATACGTATTCCATTTATCTTTTCTGAACTAAAATATTTATTTGCAGTCATTAATTGGGCATTTTGACCTTGATCCGAACCGTGTTTTCGACATTGTAAGTTATTCTGTCGCTTTCATCTTTTTGTTTGATATCAGAGTGCATCCCTTTGTCCTTCCCTATATGTATATTCCCTTTGTTTTTGACGAATAGGTTTTGGATTGCTTTGAACTTGAACAAGATTACGACACGTTTCTCAATCTAATTCCTATCTTTCCCAAGGTTTGGAATGTCTCCTCGTGTTGTCATATTCTACCACTTAGCCTGAGAGACTATTTTTGCTAAACCCAATCTCTTTGATATGCAGTCTCATGCTTCACAAATTCTTGGATTTAAATTTCAATACTATCAGAGATTGGAGGTGAATAGTCCAGTTCCATCTGGGCTCTATAAGCTTACGGCCTTGCTAGTAAAGAAGAATTTCATCAGTCTTGAAAGCATGTTAGTAATTTTCCTTGATCTGTTTTTCCCTTTCTTTCTTACATTCTAGGTCCTTAGAAGCCACTGGGGAATTTTCAGTCGAGCTTATATGTTGCCTTAAGGAAATAAACTGGTTTTATCCCTTTTCTGCAGACGATGCCTTTGAAATTTCCTTTTGAATTGGATACTTGTACTGTTGTACATAACGATTGCCTTTCTTTTCATTGTGTTAGCATAAGGCTATATAAATTGGAATCTAAATGAAAGATTTTTCTTCATTATGTATTTTTAGCTAGTTGGTAGCTATGTCTCTTAAGCTTGTTTCTTGATGCACTCTGATAGGAAATTGGTGGGGTTTTGACTGTCAAAACTTATTTTGGCTGCTCTAAAAAAATTACTTCGAGATTGCTCTTGGGGATGACTACCTAGTAGATGATTTATTATCTTGCAAGTGATTCATTCAAATCAATATCTTGTTTTACCAGTGCACTGATTCGGTGATTACGAGTTTGCTACATTTCCTTGTGTTAATAACAAGTGAAGCTATACTAAATCAATGGACCGTATGTTCTTATGTTGTTTTCCAATTGTTGAAAACAGATATGCACATCTGCTACCTAAGGACGAAGAAGTTTTTGAGGATTATAATACTTATTCTGCAAAGCGTTTTGAAGAGGTACGATTCACATTGTTCTCTTCCTTTAAGAAGTTCGTAGATGCATGTGTATAGATGTTTTAAGATAGTTTTGTGCTGGCCCAGCGTAAGTTGTCTCTATGTTTCTTCTGAATTAATACATTTTTCTCTCTTAAGACAAACGAAAAAACTTGTTTCCGCTGCACATACGATGGTCTGCTCATCTTGTCCAGATTTTAATTAATACTTACATATTAAGCAGTTGTCCATTTTCCTGGAAGCCAGCCAATTATTTGTTGTTTTCGAAGCCTTTCTTTCGCATGTTTATTGACGAGTTGTCATATTTACAAATTCTTCCTTTCCTACAGGCCAATAATATTGGAAAGATAAATCTTGCTGCTACTGGGAAGGATCTTATGGAGGATGAGAAGCAAGGAGATTTCAAAGTTGATCTCTATGCTGCTTTAGACATGGAAACTGAAGCTGTTGCTGAGCGAATACCAGAGCTTGAAAATAATCAGACTCTGGGCCTCCTTGATGGTTTCCTCTCTGTGGACGACTGGTATTCCTCTTGATTTATATAAAAAAATTGAACTCTTCTGAAAGCTTTGCCATCCCCATTTTGATTTCTTTTTTGATAACAAATCCACTATCATCAAAACAGCTTGTTTAGTTACACCGCCTTGAACTATTGCATGTGAAGTTTCAAATTATACTTCTTCAAAGCTGCTTTGTATATCTTATTTATAACTAATGCCATAGTACTTACTCCCCTTTCTGTTCAACTGAAGTGAAAGCTCCTATTATTTTGTTAACAATTTACTTGTCTTCAGGGGTCATGCCAATATCATGTTCGAGCGTCTTGCGCCTCTTAATCCGGTGGCTCACAATCATATATGTGATGGCTTGTTTAGGTTAGTGAGTGAACTCAGCTATTTTTTCATCAGATGTATAACTGCTTTGTTACTTTTCAGTGTTCACTCCAGCTCTATGTATCACCTAAGTAGTACAGCAGCTCTGGCCACTAATTTATGATGAAAACAATGATATTTTTGCTCTATGTTTCAGGCTTATAGAGAAAAGAATTACTCATGCTTATCGCATTGCCCGTCAGACACGTTTTCAAAATTCTTCTTCTGCGGGTTCAGAAAAGATTGCCCACGCTGCTAATACAAGTGCCAGTAAAACTTGTTCAGATCTTAAAGAAGTGTTTCAGATGCTTGTTACAGTTGGACCCTACTTGTACCGTAATACACAACTGCTGCAGAAGGTGCACGTGCACTGGCCTTTAAATTTCTGATTATACAAAATATTGAAGATTGAAGCTGATACATGTTTACCATTGTGGCAGATTTGTAGACTATTAAGGGTTTACTACTTGTCGGCCTTAGATCTTGTTCGCAGTAGTGATGGGTCATCAAATCAAGAAGGTAGTGCAGATGAAATCAAGCACCTGAAGGAAGCTAGGTTTAGAGTGGAAGAAGCCCTTGGAACATGCCTTCTGCCATCGTTACAGTTAATACCTGCAAATCCAGCAGTTGGTCATGAGATTTGGGAAGTGATGAGTCTCCTTCCATATGAGGTTAACTTGCTTCTGTTTCTTATCCAAATAGTTTTTTTCTGTAGAACGTGATGGTTTATCCAGCTGCTTAATTTTGTGTTTAGGCTCGTTATCGCTTATATGGTGAGTGGGAAAAGGACGATGAGCGGAATCCTTTGCTGTTGGCAGCAAGGCAAGTGGCTAAGGTATTGCGCAGTATAACTTCTTCGACCTTTTATCCTTATATTATACAGCTGGAAATATGCATCTTCAGACCCTCATGAGCTATTCTCGTATGTCAGTTGGACACTAGATGGATTCTGAAACGGCTTGCAAAAGAAAATTTGAAGCCGTTAGGAAGGATGGTGGCAAAACTAGCGCATGCCAATCCCATGACGGTGCTTCGGACAATTGTGACTCAGGTGTCAATCTACCGCAAAATTTGGTTTTGCTACTATTTTTGTAGTCAGAGTTGTTCAGACGGCTAACTGTTAGGTTCTTGTTGCAACAGATTGAAGCATACAGAGATATGATTGCTCCTGTTGTAGACGCCTTCAAATACTTGACACAGGTCAGTACCGCCTTATGCCTCTTGTTTGTATGCTATTGCCGTTGTTGACCTTATACCCTTACTCACCTCGGTTTTCCTATACACGCATTATGAATAAAAAATATAACGGATGGTCTTTTTGCCAGTGTTTTTTTCAGAGTGCAAAGTAAATTTATTTTCACACGAGTCAGTGTGATTTGGCTTTGCAGGTTTAGTGATGCATTGTAGTCATTCGTTCTAGCATTCATTCTGTTAGTTTTAGAATATCGGAAATGGGGTATGTTGGTTTGGCGGATACCCAAACATGAGCTTCTGAAGAAGGCTTCAATGAAGTGAAATAGTACATTGTAAACCCATGGTAAATTGGGATGCAGTCAGATGGATCCTAATATATTCTTTCAGAGACCCTTTTAATTTAATGTTCTAGTACATTTAGGGAGTTTGTCAGCTTTCATTTCTAAGTTATTGTTGATATTGAGAAGCTTCTCATACTTTCTAAATTCTTCCTGATACACAGCTAGAGTATGATGTCCTGGAATATGTCGTGATTGAAAGACTGGTGCAAAGCGGACGAGCTAAACTCAAAGATGACGGGATTAATTTATCAGACTGGCTTCAATCCTTGGCTTCATTTTGGGGTCACCTGTATGTGTTTTTCTTAGAATGCATTGATACATGCTAGAAATAGTTTCATTACATTTTCAGAGTGAGAACGGATTGCTAAAGGCGTTTTTTTTTGTGATTGCGTAGTCTAGGCATATTTTCAGTAATGCCCAGGATAGAAAAGCACGTTGTGTACGAGTGCTAACCTCTAGAAGTTAGCCATTAGTTTTTTTTATGTGTTCATCGTGTTAGTTTCTCCATGTGTTTCTTCTCATAAGTGTTTTATCTTTCTCAATTCCATTAGAATATTGTCATTTCGCCAAAATTTTATCTGCATGATGCATATATATAGTAGTTTCATTCATAAAGTAATAAAGGCCATCATTTTGGAGTATTTCGATAAACAACATCATGCTATCCAGGTGTAAGAAGTATCCATCAATGGAGTTAAGGGGTCTTTTCCAGTATCTCGTTAACCAGTTAAAGAGAGGCCAAGGGATTGAGCTTGTTCTTCTCCAGGTTGGTTTTTATTCCTCAAATTTTTATGATCCAACTTATTCAAACTAATGGTGGTTGCCTGTCATTCGACAATGATTTGTAGGAACTGATCCAGCAGATGGCAAATGTACAATACACTGAGAACCTTACTGAAGATCAGTTGGATGCCATGGCAGGAAGTGAGACATTACGTTATCACGCAACATCCTTTGGCATGACACGGAACAACAAGGTTTGTCTTTATAGATCCCCAGAAACTTAAAATAATATCTTATTAAATCTTGAGAGGAGCCAACCTTTGGTCTTTACCACAAGTGCATGTATCTGTTAAATGTTGTTAGAGAAAATTGGCTATGTTGTCAGCTTGAAATTTAGGTTCTTTTTTTCCCAAGTAATCTGAATGAAACATTATTGATTTGGTTGTATTCAAGTTTGATCCCCTACATTTTTGTTTGAGCTCATCGTTTGCAGCTGCATATATTCTGACACTGTTGTGTCACTTGTCTATGCGTTCAGATGCATACATGTCTGCAAAGCTGTGACAAGTTATTTATCTAAAGTCTTTCATGTAGAATGTCTAGTTTTGTAAGAAAATGCATTTCATTCAAAACCTCTTTTATACTTCTATAGATGCTAGGTTCCGTAGATAAAAAAACATATGAGCTTGCGACAGCGCCATCAGTATAAATATGCTTTATTTGTTTATTTAATGCATGTCTTCCTGGTTTTTGCAGGCACTTGTCAAATCATCCAACCGTCTACGAGATTCGTTACTCCCAAATGACGAACCAAAGCTAGCTATCCCCCTTTTGTTACTTATCGCCCAGCATCGTTCACTGTAAGTTGATAAATTTGACTGCGCAAAATTGTTTGGCATTATTTGTTTGCATGGAGCACTAGTCTTAATTGGAGCAAATTTTCTACAACATATACCTGGAAACTTAAATAGACACGGAGAGAAAAATGCCCTATTAAATCGACATTGTAGATTTTATATTTTATATTTGGTCTGACCACGAACGATGTTCATATCTCTAAATCGAGTATGTGTGATGTACAGTTACTCATCTAGTCAACAGACTATGATTTTCTAGATTTATGTTATAATTGTTATTATAACGTAAACTACTTCTTTATATGCAGGGTTGTGGTAAATGCGGATGCACCCTATATTAAGATGGTCACTGAACAGTTCGACAGATGTCATGGAATTCTCCTCCAATACGTGGACTTTCTTTCTAGCGCTGTTACTCCCGCTACTGCTTATGCTCAGCTCATACCTTCGCTTGAAGAGCTTGTTCATACATACCATCTTGAGCCAGAGGTCTTTCGATTTTCCTTTCCTTTGTCCCTTGTTCTTTACCCTTGTGTTATTGCACTCTTTAACAATATGAATTTCATCACTTTCGCATGTCTTTCTGGTCTACATTGTTAGGCATTATTATCTTAATTTTGCGATTACTTCACTTTGCTATTATTGCTTTGCATTATGAAGCCCAAACTTATGTTTTGAATCCCCTGCCAGGTCGCTTTTTTGGTATTTCGACCTGTGATGAGGCTCTTTAAGTGTCGACGGAATGGTGATATTTCATGGCCTTTGGACAGTGGGGAATCTATTGATGCAGATTCCGATGTATCAAAATCTGAGAGTTCCATGATTCTTGATGTCGGCACATCTGAAAAAGCTGTAACGTAATATCTCAACTCAAAACTTTAGTATATTTGGTCGCACCAACATTGTGGACGTGATGTTTATCTAAAGTGTCAATTAGTCTTTTTCTGAAGATTTGATGTGTGATAAGAATCAATTATTTAATTGAATTACACCTAGATGCTGATATATTGGACTTTCTCTCGTGTTAATATGTTTGCAGGTGGTCTGATGTTCTTGATACAGTAAGAACAATGCTGCCCTCGAAAGCTTGGAATAGTCTGTCGCCAGACCTCTACGCTACATTTTGGGGGCTTACTCTGTATGATCTCCATGTTCCCAGAAGTCGTTATGAGTCTGAGATATCTAAACAACATGCTGCCCTTAAGACTCTGGAAGAGGTTGCTGATAATTCCAGCTCTGCAATTACGAAGAGAAAAAAAGAGAAGGAAAGGATTCAAGAATCTCTTGATCGTCTAACCGGTGAACTGAAAAAGCATGAAGAACATGTTGCCTCTGTCCGTAGAAGGTTTTCACGTGAAAAGGATAAATGGTTGAGCTCCTGTCCTGATACTTTGAAGATCAATATGGAGTTCCTGCAACGTTGTATTTTCCCTCGTTGCACATTTAGCATGGCAGATTCTGTGTACTGTGCTATGTTTGTACATATGCTCCACTCTCTTGGAACACCCTATTTTAACACAGTCAACCACATTGATGTACTGATATGTAAAACGCTACAACCGATGATCTGCTGCTGCACTGAATACGAAGTTGGACGACTTGGGAGGTTTTTATTCGAGACCTTGAAGATTGCATACCACTGGAAGGTAACTCGAGAAATTTTATTTTACCTAGACGATGAAAGTATAGAATTGGGTTATTTCTTGATCTAGTTTCTAATGCTGGTGTTGTCGCATATATTTTCTCAGAGCGCAGAATCAATCTATGAAAGTGAATGCGGAAACATGCCTGGGTTTGCTGTTTATTATAGATACCCGAACAGCCAGCGTGTCACATTTGGACAATTTGTGAAGGTTAGAAATTCTGATCCTTGACTTCTGTAATATGTATAAAATCTAACGATATCAAGTTTGAGGAGGGTATAATCTCTTTAGCTGTTGAGTATCCTTGTTCATTATTATTTAGTGTTCTTTATTATGGTCAGCCGAAAGTAGAAGGGCAATTCTATACGTTCTCTGGAAGTATTAAGGGCTAACGTAAAGATCTTCCAATAGCTGAGACGTTATCGCATAGAAATTTTGAGTCTTTGACCAGATAAAACGGAAAGATCAGGAAAATCAAGGCTATGAAGGCACTATAACTATTATTTGCTATATTTAAGACTCGAGAATATATTTTATACTGTTTCAACTAAAGGGTTGTTTTAATGTCAGCTGGGTGTTCTTACCTTTTTTATTTGTTGAACTAATGGCATGACGCGTAGAAAAGCAATTAAATATATTTTATATGATGTTACTGCATTGCATCTACTCAGCGATGATTTTGATATATTTAGTTTCATCTTTGGATATGTTTTCCCTATGTATTTCTACTATTTAGCTGTCACGTGTTATGCTTTAATTACTAGTAGCAATATCATGTTTCTTATGTGTGTTTATGGCTGTTTCTTCTGTTGATGTCTTTGAAGGTACATTGGAAATGGTGTGCAAAAATCACAAAGCTTTTGATCCAGTGTCTGGAGTCAAACGAGTACATGGAGATTCGTAATGCCCTTATTATGCTAACAAAAATATCTGGTGTTTTCCCAGTTACTCGGAAAACTGGATATAATATCGAGAAACGGGCAAGTACCTATTTACTAGCCAGTCTTATGAATATGATTTAAGTTGGTCTTATGTGTACAGCTTTTGTTTCATGTGTTGTTCTTTGTGAGAAGATTAATGTTTCCGTTCTTTGTTGGTCTTGTCTCACAGGTAGCGAAAATTAAAAATGATGAGCGAGAGGACCTTAAGGTCTTGGCAACTGGTGTTGCCGCTGCTCTATCTGCAAGAAAAGTGAGTGCTAACCACAGCAATTTTTTATACTCGAGTGTTTTTTTTTTTTTTTTTGCAATTTTCACTGAATGTGGATTATTTGCAGTCATCATGGGTTACTGACGAAGAATTTGGCATGGGTTACCTTGAACTAAAGGCTCCGCCAGTACATACTCCTAAACATACTCCTTCCCAGAATGGCTTGGTAGGTGGTGAATCAACTGGGGGAAGATCTACTGCTAACCAGCAGCCTGAGTCTGGCGGCAAGGACCAGTTGTCAAAAAGTAAAATACCAGATGGAAGAACGGAAAATATGCCTTCAAAATCTGATCAAGGACATCCAAAATCAAAGGGAGGCAATCCATCGGATGCCCAACCATCTGTGTCTAAGAAACCAGTGGACCAAAAGGAAACAGATGAATCACCCAAAATATCTGATGAGAATCCTGTCAAAGCTGGTTCAAAGTACTCTGAAGCCGAGGTATCATCATGTTCCCTGCTCTTTTATTTATTTAAGTTAGCAACTCCTGCTTTACTTATAACTCCCAAAGTTGTCACTAGCACTACACAGAAATTATATAGGAAATTTAACCTGCCCCTTCTACTTATTTGACAGCTCCATTAGGAAAGTGATAATTAGGTATTGTATTTGGGATAACCTATCCCCTCACGTGGGCTCTTGGTTGTGAGTGAAAACTCTTAAGGTCAATTGATTTAATCCCAAGATAGTGCAGTATACTATAATCTTATATTCTTCGCCTTCACCCCAACCTATCCCCACCCTTTTTATGTTGGAAGTTGCTCGCTAAAATATTTCAGGTAGATTTCAGGCTTCAACTCTATATCATGCTTAATTTATTTTTTGGTTGGCAGTTAAAACCTTCTTCTAAACGAGGTGCATCGGCTACATCGATGAACAAATCAACAAAGCAAGATTTTGGAAAAGATGATGGAAAGTCCGGTAAAGCTGCTGGAAGAACATCCGCAGCTGACAACGATGTTATTTATCTGGGGAGCAGGCAAGCAAGTTTGACCAAAGCTTCTCCCAGCACAGCAGGCAATGGTAGCTTAGCTACTGGTTCTTCCAAAGGTTTGATCTCACCCACAAAATCATAAGACGTTCATTGAAGCTAGTGAAAACTGGACGGACTTGTCAGGTATTCTAACATTAATCTCTGATGCAGTGAAAGATGATGGTGCTGAAGCTACAGATACTCAAAAGCAATCTACTCGGACTGCTCATTCCCCTAGGCATGAAATTAGCACTTCTTCGAGGTCGAGTGATAGGTTACAGAAACGAGCTAATGCTGTTGAAGATAGTGACAGAACAAGTAAACGCCGTAAAGCAGACTCTGAGCACAAAGAGCATGACAGTGAGGCTCGACCGAGTGATAGAGACAGATCAGCAGAGGCTAGGGTGGATTTAAACAAAACACCCAGTGATGACCAAAGCACCCAGAGAGATCAAGACAGGGCAAAGGATAAGGGTAATGAAAGACAGGACAGGGACCACAGAGAAAGAGTCGAGCGTTCTGATAAAACTCGTGCAGATGATGTGGTAAAAGCACGAGATAAATCCATGGAACGCTATGGTAGAGAGCGCTCAGTTGAGAGGGGGCTTGATAAAGGAACAACTAGGAGTTACGATAGAAACAAGGATGAAAGAAGCAAAGATGACAGAAGCAAATTGCGTCATAGCGACGCGTCACTTGAGAAAGCTCATGGTGATGATCGTTCTATTTCTCAAGGCTTACCCCCACCTCCACCGCTACCTCCTAACATCGTTCCACAATCTATGGCCTCGAAAGAAGAACCCGAAAGGAGGGCCGGAGGTACAAGGCATTCCCAGAGGCTTTCTCCGAGGCATGATGAAAGAGAGAGACGACGCTCTGAAGAGAATACATCAGTTTCTGTGGAAGAGTCGAAACGAAGAAGAGATGACGATTTTCGTGACCGAAAGCGAGAGGACCGAGAAACCATCATCCTGAAGGTAACATGGCTCCTCTTTATCAGAAACTGTAGCATAAATGCAAAAGGAATAAAACTCTTATGTCTACTCTTATGTGCAGGGAGAAGAAAGGGAAAGAGAGAGGGAAAGAGAAAGAGAAAAAAGTATCCCATTGAAAGATGATTTTGAAGCCTCCAAGAGAAGGAAGATAAAGAGGGATCAACAGGTCTCATCTGCAGAGCCAGGGGAATACTCTCCAATGCCACACCAGTCATCTTTGTCAATGGGTATGGGACCATCATCGTACGAAGGCAGAGAGCAGCGAAAGAGCAGTAGTAGTATGATTCAACATGGAGGTTATCCTGAAGAGCCAAGCATCAGACTTCTTGGCAAAGAAGCTTCCAGCAAGATGGCTCGTCGTGATCCTGACCCGTATCCTTGAATAGCAACTTATATAATCTTATCTGCTTTAGTAATTTTGCATTATGAAACACTCCCTTATATGATGCATCATTGATTGTGTATCTTCAAGGTTTCCTTGACCATTGGTATTTAGAATGTATGATCGTGAGTGGGAAGAAGACAAGAGGCAGAGAGCAGAACGGAAGCGGAGAGATCGGAAGTAGACTCTGATGATTCCAAGATCCTACGTTTGTTTTAAGATTATTTATCATGAAAAGTCGGAATTTTAAACATCTACATTATTGTGATTGATATCTTTCTTTGTTGACAATGCCTTACGGTTCCAATAACAATCACGGTTTTGGCTTTTATACTTTGCTCGTTCGTAGCTGAATATTTTGTTAGTAGGTTTTGTGTATAAGTATTACAAATGAATAGGTATAACCGAATGTGTTTTATTTGGTTATAAAGAGAGTACTTTTATTGTCCTGACTTATGAGGCCAATAACTTTGAAAAGTCTAAGATTTTCCTTTTGATCTAATATGACTATTATATATTGAGATAAAATTTAGTGATAGATCCATCAAATTCTTTTCCTGTTATTACTAGGTGCACTTACAAATTCTGTGAATATGGTTTTGATCATGTGAGATTAGTCTAACTATTGCTTTTTAGTTGTTTAATGGTCAATATAAACGAGATAATATGTCCAAAACGTTCTATTTCAATCTCGTCAAGCAAGGCCATGCTGTAACTGGTCATTGGAATTTACATTTTCAAAACGAACTGGCAACTTCTCTCCTTAAATTCATGTAGCTGCAAAGTGTATACTGTGTATGCTTCTGTAAACCTTCAAACTTGAATAAAGACAACAAAAGAAAAAAATATATTTTTTGTTTGTTTCGAAACACTTCAGTTCAGGTCTCCAATTTATTTCAGCACATTGAAATCTCAGGAGAACGAAAGTTATATGTTTTGACATCATCAGAGCAAACCCAGAAAAAATACCCTTCAAGCTAACACCAAAAACAAGTTTTGATCTACAAGAAGTTCAATGATATGTAGTAATTGCCTCTGCTCAGTTCAGGTCTCCATAAAGTTTCCGCATAATGAATCTCGGAAGAACGAAAGTTATGTTTTGATCATCATCGAAGGAAATTACTACATACTAAAACAGAGATTAGAGTTGGATTCGTCACAAGAAAAAAATCATGAAAACGAAAACAGACAGAAAAAACAATTAAGTAAAGTGGAAGAAGAAGATCAAGTTTAAACAAGCGACAAAGGTGTTTATATGCCACTGTAATGAGGGAGTCGAGTAAAACCCTAGCTTAACCTTTGGGTCATCTTCCCTATAATGGGGATTTTGTTTTTTTAGTTATTGGGTCTTTCAATATCAGCCCATTAATTTCTTCCTTGAGTTATTATTCGTTTTAAAATTTTTTTTTGAAAGAAAATAGACTCTTATATAAGGAAGATGAAAATGTTATAAAATAAAGAAGATGAAAAAGATTTAATCTGTATATTATTCATTCATAGAGGTTACTTTATATACAAGAATAGACCGTCATAGATAAATGGAAATTCATAGTAATATGGAAATCCTAAACATATTAGGAAAATGTAAAGATACATATTCCTAATCTAATTAGGAAAATGAAAACCTAAGTACATAAATAAAAGGAAAGTCGGTCAAGTATAATGGAAAACTTCCAGCCGCCTTTGGACATGTGGTACGAACCAGATGGGCCGGTTCTGGTCGGACTGGATCAGGCCGATTATGGCTCGTCCACATAAGGATTTATAACACTCCCCATTAGACGCCATAACCATTCAGGGTTCGTAATGTGCTTCATGTTGCCTCATTAAAACCTTTCTAGGAAAACCCAGTGGGACAAAACCATGAATAAGAAAAAGAGTACAACACACATACTACTCCCCCTAATTCGAACCTTCCTGAATGTTGATGTTGAAATAGCTCTTGCTGAATTGTAACTTGAACGTAATGCTTGAAATTCTCATGTCTTCTGGAAACTCGTGTGTGCATGGACAAGACGTGAATCTTTGCTGTCGACCACTCTATACTTTGGTCGGACAGATCTCGACTAAACATACTCATAGACAATATAGACTGAGCATGGTACCATGAACTTTTAATTTCAGGTCGTAAACCTATGTTCTGGTGCATCTTCTCCACACGGATGTATATCAACCATATGCACCAATGTCTTGTCCATTACAGTTGATCTTTCTTTATTATCATCAGCCATACTCTAATCTGATCGATCCATGTTGAGTCATAGACCTCGTCTATACATGTCCATAACTTGTCTCATGAGTGTCTAAGATCATGATCAATGATCATTGCTGCAATGAGTTTCACAATCTCATCAAACTATGGCTCTGCGGCCAAATACACTCATGGACCTCATACATGGTTATCGATCTCTCTTGCTTTCGGTAATGTCATATACATTAGACCTTGACCAGACATACCCCTGGTCAATCTCTTTGGCCATTATGGTTCTACCTTGTCTATTGATATACATAATGGGCTATACTTACATTTGCAGTCCTATATTTATATCTTGATGGCGTCCTATGACCTTTCTTGCCGTGGATCATACCACTCACTGGAATATATATTAGGTCATGGACCTCGACCACACGTGCTTATGGACTGCCACATGATAGCTAATCTTTCTTTTCCACTAGCCATACTACAATCTGATCGGTCCATGTTGATATATCAACTTCAACTATAAATTATCTTGGCTAGTGTTGCAGCGATGGTTTATAGTTTTTTTCTGAGATTTAATAGATAATCTGTATCAACCAATTAACCTCTCTTTAGGCTGGTTTAGTATAAAGTAAACACAAGGAACACAAATTTCTTTTATAAGTATATATGGACTGAATTGGATTGTTCTTATATAACTCCTTTACTAAGTATTACATATTTTATGCATCTGCTTTGTTTCAGTCCATAAACAGCTTAGGAACAATGTTGTTCTTTATCCAGTGATCCATATGCTGCTTACTACATCATTATATGTCAATCTAATTTCTTTCTTATGACCAGACCTGTATCAATTCGAAAATATGTAGTAGCATCCACCACAATTGAGTATATCTCCTTATAAACTGTTATTGGTCTCTGTGAGTATCCTTGTGTAACAAGCCATGTTTTAATGCTGTAAGTGGGAACATGAACACCTTAGACCACATGATCATATTCTTCATCTCACGATTTTCTTTTCCTCACAGGATCCATTTATCCACTGGCTTAATCATCATATGGCGTCTCTATATCTATATGGCCAATACGCCTATCTCTTTATATACTTTAATCCCATGTTCCTTTTCAATCTAATCTTAATCTTTACGAGTACTCTTACGTGGGTTCATGATCCTCGCTTATATCTTTATGTTCAAGTGCTACTTTCTTGTGCATCCTTATACAAATATATCATCTATGTGTCGACACTCTTATATAGTTCCATTGTGTTCCAGACATGATCTAATCGATTTGAGATCTCATTATCCAAGACCTTTATTACCTAGCAGCTTGGTGTCCCAAGCTACATGGTTTGGTACCTTAGATGTTCAGCTGGCCAGCCTTATCTCTATGTCTGGTCTTGTTTCCCTAATGACCTCGGATTTGTCTTATCTTTCTATGCACCTTTATCCTTTCTTTCCGAGGATTCTTATCTTATGAAACTCATTGGTCTATCTTGTATAGACTCTATAGCAACTTGACTATGTCTCTTTCTAGGACATCAAATTCGTTTGGTGCTAAGCTGGTATGACTTAGTCATTCTTTTCTTTTCGGGTCAATGTGTATGGCATCTGATTAGCTAGCTTTGTATAATTTTTCTTTTCTTTGGACGTCTTAAATCATACTCTTTAGTCCGAAGATCTTGCCATGATAATGATGGTTAATATCATTCTATTTCTCTTATCATTCTTTTACTCTTTACCAGCTTATAACTTTCTCCTTCTAATGTTGGATAGTCGGATTCATTAGTCATGCAATCCGTGTACCTGGCCTTAATCTGATCACCCATATTTAGCTCAAGGTTTCTTAAAACTCATTGGAGAAAGACATACTCATATCCAACATATATTCCCAATCCTTTTCCGAGGTTCCATCTTAGACGGCACATATGTCTGTGGTGGTTTATTCAAAGTCTCTTAAGATAGTATATGTCTGGCTCATGACCCGTATTCAATCTGAGATGGGAATATCTATGCTCACTTGCCTTATATACATGTAAAACTTGTGATGTCCCCAAGCTTTAGGCTGGATGTGGATTATGTGTTTTATAAAAGGGTCCAGCCAAGCCATTTATAGCATGGTCATAGGCCATGGTACACGAATTTGTAGTATGGTCATGGACCACGGGTTTATCCCCACTCCCCCTCATGAACATACTATAATTTCGTGATGCTTGGGACAATAAAGCATAATGAGTTTCCCTTGTGTACATGTTACACAAAGTGAGATCCTATGGGATAACTCTGTGTGCCTTTTGCAATATCAATCTTTGCATCAAGTTTATACTAGGATGGCTAATCCAGTCGTGCCATAAAGTGTATAATTTCGTGGGGTATACCAATCTGGTTACCATGGCTCTTGCCTCTTATCATACTGATCTTTGGCATAGTCTAGATCAGTAGAGTACACAGGTATAGTCTTGACCACTTTCTTATAAGGCCTTAGGCGATTTTTCTTCTTAAATCTGAAGGAACTTTTTGTTTCCTTTTTGCCCATTGTTTCTATTTGGAAACCATTTTATTATAACTCAATGGGTCACAAATTCTTGGGTGTATATAATGCCCTTTAGGCAATGCCTTGGCCATAGATTCCTCACTAGGCTACTATACCCCCAAATTTGTACTCTTTATCAATAAAATCATTCACATTATCAAGCAAAATCAGGCAAGGTATAATAGCAATGAACTCAAAACAATTCTATTATTATAAGAAAATTTGTGAATGACAAGAAGATCAAAGCAAAGCATAAATCAAAAACTTAACACAAAATCAGTATGTCGAAATCTTATTTTCTTAGTCAATAGACAAGCCGGCCACACCATCTATTACTTTGGACACAGCTACCTTGGATTCCTCCTTATCTACTTCAGTCTTATTTGCTTCAGGAGGTCTCATCTCACTGCTTTTCTTTAGCAACTTATTCTGCTCAATTATCAATAGGCATGAAAGCAGATCATTATAGGTGGTGAAACCTCTTTCTATATAGATATGTGCTAACAACAGATCTCCTGGATGGAATGTAGAGTATGTCTTGAACAGTAAATCCTCGTCTGTTACCACTTCACCACATAGTCTCAGTTTGTAAACGATTTTGGACAAAGCAAAGTGATATTCATCCACAGACTCAAAGTCCTGTAATCTGAGACTCATCCATTCATGTCTGACCTTTGGTAATAACACCATTGTGTATCTGGATTTTAATTCTATCCAAAGGTCACGAGGATTCTCAATATTTAGGTACTGATTTTTCAGATCCTTAGTGAGATGATGGCGCATAATTGTTGTGGCCCTATACTTTTCACTTTCAGTTGCATAATTATCCTGAATGATACTCCTACTGAGTCCTCTTGATTTCAGGACAACTGAAGTGTTCATTGCCCATTCCAGATAATTATCTCCAGAGAGATTTATGGCAGCATGATCCAAGGGCTCAAATTTCGACATCATATTATCAATCAATTCAAGATTTAGAATTCATGCAACCAATTCAAAATAATCAATGCATACGGTTTCACAAGTCTCTCGACCAAAAACAATTTACTACTCGACCATGGTGCGAGATAGGTCGAGAATGCGGGGTATATATGTATCAATGTGATGCTTAGGCCACACGGCCTTATAATGTTGTGATGCAACGGCCCTAGAGATCGGATTTTATATGAGAATGTAACGAATGCATCAATCAAAACAAGTAATCTCTAGGAATATGAATATAAGACCATACGGTCATGAGTATGCAAGCAAGGTCACATGACCATTCGGATATGATGCATTACTAGACCACACGGCCACATAAATATGTACTAAGCCACACGGCTTTCTATCACATGATGCAAACAAGCTTATGACGAACCTAAGACTATATGGTCTAAGGGAAGTATAATGATGCAAACAATACAATTTATGCGATCTATATGTCATGCTGGTCGAGATTGAATTAAGTAAGAATGATCGGCCATATGTAAAAATACACAATCCTATCATTCAGATTCTAACCCTAACAATCAGTTTCTATATGTAACAATCAAATGTTAACTTATTATGCAGCCAAAGATTTTAAACTAATGATCAGCTACAACCGGTTTTAATATTATTCAATCTTAAAACAATACTAGCAGCCGGTTTTAACAATATGAGATTAAGGTTTCAAGGCCTTAAGATTTTAATTCGAGATTCAATCAATCTATTAATCTTAAAACTCAGATCATCAATCATTCAAACAAGAATAATTTAAACCTCAATGATCAAACGATCAGACAAGAACATCAAACAAACCGATTTACAATTAGGGTTTTAGGGTTCTTCATACAACCGAATTTTACATCCTATCATCTGGTTCTATATGATCAAATAATCACAAAATCTAACCGATATCTTATCATAAATTTCTTTATTCCAAACTTAGAGTATTGATTTCTATTATTAGGGTTTTGCAAGATTTTAATTTGTCTTAAACCTTTATCAATCAAGCCAAATTCGATGTGGGTTCTTTATTAGAGTTTCAGATTTACCATTTCTTTTGTAGGGTTGAACCGGACCACCAAAAAGCAGAGAGAGTTCGCGAGCTGGTGCGTGAGGACTAGTCGGGTCGCGAATCGGGAACGAGCTGAAGCTGGTCGGATTGCTATCGGGTCGCTATCGTCTCGTCGGATGTGGCTGAGCTGGTCGTTTTCGGCTGCTTGTCGGATCGTTGGACTGATCTGATCGGATGAAGAAGAAAAACAGACGAGAGAGAAAAGGAATCAAGGTTTCTGTCGGCTGGAATTTTAGGGTTTATGGGTTTCAGATTTAGCTTATGGTTTTAGGGACTATCTTGCTGATAACGTGTTATAAAATAAGGATGATGGGAAATGTTATAAAATAATGATGATGAAAATGATTTAATCTGTATATTATTTATTCATAGAAGTTCCTTTATATACAAGAATATACCGTCATAGATAAATGGAAATCCATAGTAATATGGAAATCCTAAACATACTAGGAAAAGGTAAAGATACATATTCCTAATCTAATTAGGAAAAGGAAAACCTAATTACATAAGTAAAAGAAAAGTCGGTCAAGTATAATGGAAAACTTCCAGCCGCCTTTGGACATGTGGTACGAACCGGATGGGCCGGTTCTGGTCGGACCGGATCAGGCCGGTTATGGCTCGTCCACATAAAGATTTGTAACAGACTCATCATTTTTTTTTTGTCTAATAACTTTTTTTGATTAAACGACAATACAAAAACACTATAAGAGCACGATCAAATGCCAAGTTGTTCAAAATGAGTTTTTTTCAACTATAAAATAAATTATTTTGACATGTTTTTCCTTAATAACTAAAATTTATTTTGTTTTAAAAATTAAACATTTTAAAACTGATGTGTGTTTAATGGGTTTCTAAAGAGTATTTTGTGAATTCTCATTTGAGAAAATGTTTTATTTTCTTACTCATAGATACTTAACGAAAACTTGTATACTAAAATGTGGTTTTATAAACTTTTAGATAACAAACAAAACGGAGAAGTAAGCAGCTGATCAAAAGATGAATATATCTTCAAAGGGAGAAATAACTTGGATTTGAATATGAACCAAATTTCTTAAAGTAATCAACCAAATTAAGTATTTGTTGAGAATGATAAGTTGATAATGGATAATAAAAGTGTGAATCCAGACCTACCAATCTTGTAATATAGCTAAAAATATAACTCAATTATTGGTCACTTGAGATAGCCAATGCAAAATGTCATCCCACTGGGAAGGAGCACTCTTCAGATGTAATCAATGTAAAATGTTTTGCCCGACTGAGAAGGAGAATGGACACTTTAACAACTGACTTCGAGTGTAAACAAACCTTCTATATGAAAATAGGTTGATTATAGTTAAAATTTTGTTGTTCATTAGTCTGAGCGTGGAATCTGATTGATTACCTAAAATAATCTCCTAGACTATATTTGCGAAGTGATTTTGCCACATTTCATCTCTACAATCATTTTCACAAAACAAATATGACATGACTACTGAAATTGATGACATAGCTTCCGAAAAAATATGACATGGATAATTTTATTTAATGTTGATTTATATTTTTGGTAAACTTATTAGAATATGGTAATAATTCATATATTACATTTAATGTTGATATTTATTTTTGGTAATTTTTTTTTAAATATGGTAGTAGCTCATACATCATCTATAAAATAAATATATTCATATATAACATTTCAAATTTTGAAATATTATTACTTTTGTATAATTATACAATTTGTATTACAGAAGCTTTCAAAAATTTCTACAATTTAAAAAAAAAAATTAACTATATAACCGTAAGATCATTAGTTTCTTATATATCTACAAATTTTATAAATATTATTTAGGCTAAATTTTTGATAATTATACAATTTTATATCATTTTATTAGTTTTATACAAATTGATTTAATATATATCAAATTTATATTAAATATTAGTAAGAAAATAGTAAAATCTATAATATTTAATAAATTTTATTTTTAATTTTTAAATATAAGTTAGATTTTTAAAAAAATTTATTCCACATGGTGCAGGAAAACACCTAGTAGTTTGTAACTGTCAATAAAAATGGCCGGATGTCTATTACAATAAAATAGATTTTTTTTTACGACACGTGTATTTTTTTTTAAACTTCACTCGAATTTGTTTTAAATTCTAGACATCTTTTTCTCTTCATCTTGGGCTCATGGCCCAAATTATAATTACTTTAGATAAGTCCTACATTTTTCACAATCAATCAAGCTACCCCACTATTTCCAGTCCACTACGTACTCTTCAATCTTTCTTTAATTCACCTTCACCTACTTCATCGCATATAAAAATGAAGCATATGAGCGACTACGCCAAATCCTTTCGCTTTTCGAAATCCAGAATTCGTGTCCATTATCACTGAAAGCCCTCTACCATGGCGACTTATGAAGTTCACTTATTGGAGCTGAATGTTGTCCACTGCAGAGAAACCGTTCGGATGAGACTATTATGTGAAAAAGGCCGGTGAGCTGATGGTGATCGACATGCTGCTTATTAATGCGACGGTCAGCCGGAACCTTATTTCAATTTTTAGTTTAAGATTTAGAGTTTTCTAACTTTTCCTGTAAATGGTCATTATTATCCTCCCTACATGATCTGAGTGCTTTTGATGTTGCAAGAAGCAAGCCAAAATTACGGTTTGGTGACGCTCCTTTCACGATTAGATTTGTGATTTGTTCCCATTACGTTATCAGTTCGTAGCTTACTGAAGCGTGTGCCCAAACCAGAAGTTATGTTGTAATCATCTTCCCAAAGCAAAAAAAAAAAAAATAAAGTGTTCTTCAGGCCAATTTTAGCTTCTGTAATCTAATTATGAATTACCAAACTTTCTTTCTGTGAAGTGATTGACGACAATAATGGCAGTGCACAAAGCCGCAGAGTAATTAACTTTACTAAACATTTCATGTTATTTTCGGAGTCTTCTTGGATTTAATTTTGTTTGCTCTAGGAAATATGCAAAGCCAAAAAGGGAGAAGAAAGGTTGTTTTGCTTTATACCACTCATGATGCTGCTTTCTTTTATTCTTCTACAGCTCGTGTGTATCAAGAACCGTGGGTGAGTACTACAGCAGTAACACGTTATGTGATCTCGAACTCAATATACTGAGATGGTGTTGTTATGCATAATTGTTTCTAGGATTCCCTCACAGAATTATACAGTTATATGTGACAGGCTAGACATGTCTTTGATCCGTTCCTTTATAAGACTTCTGTACGTGGACAGCTTCGAGATATAGCTCACCGAGGCAGAGCTCAGTTCCTCATAGAGTGAACGAGTCACGAGCTCACTCGCGCTTATACCACGATACTGTTTTAGGGTTACTTTCAGCTTCTCACCCGTCTATGAAGACCATAGTTCTTTCCTTTGCTTATCAACAATCTGGGTCAGTGATGCTATGAGACTAGAGGTCTTTGACGCAGAGTCCTACATTCCACAGTTAAACATGAGTTAAAGAGGCTTTATTTTTCAAATGAAATGGAAATTGTCAAAGTCTTGAAGAAACCTGGGAAGGGGATTCTTCCTTGATGATATTTATCTATGCCATACTTTAGTATAACGATGGAAGCATCCTCCTCTACCTTAACACCATTTTTGTCTTGATAAAAACAACGCCACACACCTGCCCTCACACGCACACCACAAATAAGGTTAAAGTTCCTCGAGATCCTAGCATCCACGAGGCACCATTGCCTTTCTTCAAACCACCACAAGTGCTACATCGCTGGCGACTTTCCGTTGATGCAGCTGAGAGGAAATAATTTCTATAAATCCAGGTTTTGTAAGAGAGAGATCTACCTGATATATGGTACTTTCCTTACATTCTTCTTCACCCGCTCTTTTTATAATATATTTGGTACTTACCATTTTCTCCATCTGCACTTTCTTTCATCCCCTGGAAAGTAAGCATCAACCAACTATCATATTAAAAGTATTTTCTAAAATATAAAAGATGTTATCTAAATCAAACTTATAAAAGATAATTACTATATATCCATCTAAACGTGTAGTACCTTCAGATTTGATCTCGTGTGTCCCCTCATCCTTTCGCTTTATGCTTACCTCTTCTACGACAATTCTTCTTCAGTTTAAGGAGTAAGGGGGACGGACTTTGGTTACATTACATTTAAGTTTGTTTTTTGTTAGTTACAGTTCGGGTTCATATTAACTTTTGATTAAGTTATTTGATATGAAATGGTACATAACTTAAGTAAAAGAACTTCCAACAAATAATTTTGTTATTGAAGTGAGTACTATAGAACGCTAACCTCAAGAACACAAAGTATATCTCAAACTCAATCACTTTATTAATCTCTCAATGCTTTAGAAAACTCACTAAAAAACTAAAGCTCACAATTCATCAGTTATGCAACATCATATGCATCTCCTTATATATAACTCATAACTTCCTAAACTCATTAGGAATCACAAATAGATAATTTCCTATTCTATAACTCGGTAGGAAATACATTGCTTGATCTCCAAACTACTTCAAGCTTAGCCCAACATTCTCCCCTTTAAGCTTGAACTCATCATCACTCACATCTTGAACACCAATAAGCTTCCTCATCTCCACAAATTTGATTCTACCAAGAGCCTTGGTCAGTATGTCAGCTCGTTGTTCGCTTCCTGGAATATGCTCAACATCCACTTGTTCGTTCTCAACACACTCTCGTATAAAATGAAATCTTCGGTGTATATGTTTGCTTCGTCCATGAAAAACTGGATTTTTAGAGAGTGAGATAGAAGACTTGTTGTCAACATATATCGTCACCTTCTTGTTTGATTGCCCAACGACTTCTCTCAATAGATCCTGCAACCATATAGCTTGTTTTGCTGCCTCAGTTGCAGCCATGAACTCTGCTTCACATGACGACAAAGCAACTATCTCTTGCTTCTGTGAACACCATGATATTGGACTTTTATTAAGATAAAACACATGCCCTGTAGTGCTTTTGCCGTCGTCATCATCAACATTGTGGGAACTGTCACTGAAATCCATTAGATCGAGACTCCTTGTCCGAGTAAACACAAGACCAAGCGTACTAGTTCCACGTAAATAACGTAGCACTTGCTTTAATGCCGCACCATGAGATTCTTTAGGATCTTGCATGTATCTACTCAATACTCCAACTGCGAAAGACAAATCTGGCCGTGTATGAAGTAGATATCGCAAACACCCTATCCTTCTTCTATATTCTGTCTCATCAATGCTTCTTTCTTCGAGTGATCTTGAAAGCCTCACGTTCATATCCATGGGTATATGTGTCGGGTTACAGGCATCCATGCCTGTTTCTTCGAGTATTTTCTGAGCATAACGTTCTTGTTTTAACACAATGCCTTCACTATATTGATGTACCTCAATTCCTAAGTAGTATGTCAGCTTACCAAGATCACTCATCTCAAATTTTGAAGACATCTCTCGCTTAAATTCGATGATTGACTGCAATGATGTTCCCGTCACAAGAAGATCGTCTACATACACCACCACAATGAGAAGACCCTTCTTGTCGTTTTTTCTGTATACTGATGGCTCTTTGGAGCATCTTTGAAATTTAAACTCCAAGAGAATCTGATTCAGCTTTGTGTTCCATGCCCTGGGAGCTTGTTTCAAGCCATAAAGAGCTTTTTTTAGCTTATAGACTTTGTTTTCTTTTCCTTTAGCTAGAAAGCCTTCTGGTTGCTCGACGAAAACTTCCTCCTTGAGCTCACCGTGTAGAAACGCAGTCTTTACATCGAGATGATGTATCTCCCATCCTTTGCTTGATGCTAAACCAATAATCAGACGAATCGTTTCTATGCGAGCCACAGGAGCAAAAACCTCATCGTAGTCAACACCATGTCGCTGAACGTACCCCTTTGCTACCAATCGCGCTTTATACTTGCTTATGCTCCCATCTGCGTTTCTCTTAATCTTAAAAACCCACTTCAGACCAATAGGTTTTATTCCTAAAGGAAGATCGACCAGCTCCCAAGTATCATTCTTCTCTATCGACAAAATCTCGTCTTCGCATGCATCAAACCAGACCTTTATTCCTTTTGCTTCGTTAAAATTCCATGGTTCATCATTTATTATCATCAACAGCCTTTCACACTCGATTTCGGCCACAAGAATATAATCGTCCAAGTATGATGGCTTTGTAGTAGTACGTGTTGATCGTCGTGGTTGAGGTTGATCGTGGTTTTCAGTTCCATTCTCTTTGTCATCTTCGTTCTCCTCCATCTCGTCATTCTCGTTCACTTCCTGCTCCTGCGATGCATCTTCTTGGTCGTGATTGACATCGACTTCTTCCACATCTCTCAACATGCCAGCAAATGAGAAGGTATTATGATCAGTCTCGAGTTCTGTTTCTCTGTTCCAGTCCCATGCTCTGTTTTCTTCGAAGATGACATCCCGACTGACCACAATATTTCTATTCAAGGGATCAAATAGGCGATAAGCCTTGGAACCGGGTTCAGTCCCAAGATGAACCAAGATTTTCGACCTATCATCCAGCTTCTTCCTTCCCACACTGTCAGTTTTCACATGACAAACGCAACCAAATACCCGGAGATGCGTCAGGCTCGGTTTCTTTTCTCGTAAAGCTTCATACGGTGTCATCCCTTGTAGTGACCTTGTTGTGATCCTATTCATCAAATATGTAGCATGTCTTACTGCTTCACCCCAGAAACGGTTAGGTACGTTCATGTGCTTCAGGATACTTCTAGTCATCTCAAGAAGAGTTCGGTTACGTCGCTCAACAACTCCGTTCTGCTGCGGAGAGTAAGGTGCGGTTAGGTGTCTTTTGATACCGTTTTTGCTGCAGAAGTCATCGAATTCTCGGGACGTGAACTCCCCACCGCGATCTGAACGGAACGTTGTTATCACCTTTTTCGTTTCTTGCTCAGCCAGTGCTTTAAAGCTTTTAAATTTAACAAATGCTTCGCTTTTCTCCTTCAATAATATAGTCCACATATAACGAGTGTGATCGTCGATGAGGACAAATACATATCGGCTTCGTGAAGGTGTTGATGGTGTGATTGGTCCGCATAGGTCCCCGTGGACAAGCTCAAGAGCTCGTGATGCTCGAAATGTAGTTGTTGATGGGAAAGGTTTTCTCGTCTGCTTCCGTCGCAGGCAGCTCATACAGGTTTCTCTTTCTACTTCGATGGTAGGTATACCAGTCACCAATTCTTTTCTGATCATCGTCTTCATCGTCTCTATATTGACATGACCAAGTCGTGCATGCCATTTAGATGACTCGTTTGTTGTTGAGGCTTGAAGACATTTGTAGATTTCATGAACTTGTAGGCTTACCTTGTACAGCCTATTACGTGATCTAGTTGTCTTAACCATTAGTCCTCCAAGCCGATCAAATAACATCAACACGAGGTACCATACGTTTTTCATATCGAGATCGGTATCAAAGAAACTTGGATTTACTTTCTTTTCATTGAGATAAACAACCTCATGCACCATCAACTCATCAGCTTCTTCCGTATCGTTAGCTTTCTTCTCAACAGTTTCTTGCAATTTTAGTAACCTATCAGGGCAGTCGGTCGCATAGTGGCCAAGCTTGTCGCAACGAAAGCACGTTATATGGGAAGTATCTCTCTCTTGTCCCTGGGACTGCCTGTAGGCTTCTCGTTGAGCTTGAAAGTTTCCACGAGCTCGGCCTCTTCCTCTCCAACCAGAACGACCTCCTCGTCCTCTCCAACCAGGATGATGTGTTGATGTTATTTGATCGGCTTGGAGGACTAATGGTTAAGACAACTAGATCACGTAATAGGCTGTACAAGGTAAGCCTACAAGTTCATGAAATCTACAAATGTCTTCAAGCCTCAACAACAAGTGCAACTAATTTAACAGTTTGGCTCATACTTTGAAGTGTCATGTTTTATTAGTTTATAAATACTAATTTATAATATATATATATATCATGAGCATGTTCATAAAATTTAGAATATTTTTTAAAAAAGTTTTATATAATTAAAAAAAAAAATCATATAAATAACTTTTATTATATACTTTCGCCCGTAGAGCGGGCCAACCACCAGTTATATAATATAGTAGGATATAGCGATCATATAGAAACTAAACATGTGTTCAATTTTGTTTTAAAAGTACAAATCTATACGGTAGAGTTCCAAACAACAAAAACTTTCTTGAAACATGGCCATCCAACCCATTACCGCCATAATGTAACATCTACTTTCTATACCGACACAAATGTACCGCTTTTTGCAGCTTGTCCGAGTCGTTTTTATTAAAGAGACTGATCTTTATTAAAAGTAGCACATAAACGTTAAATTCTTTATCGCTGTAACCGAAATGTCGAACCCATCAGATCCTGAAGGTAAACGTGGTGCCAACTGCAAAGCTATCGATATCTTTTGATTATGACATGCCACCAACTCTATCAGCTTTTGCGATTCTCATGAAATAAAGCAATGAAGATATACTATAAAAGGTAATAAAGCCATAAATAAAGATATAGTAAAAAAGACAAATAAAGTAAAGTAATATAGTATATGTCCATAAGTATTGCAAAGCTTTTTGAAGTTCAAGGCATCACAAGATGGAGCCAGATATGGAGAATTTGATTCCGTCCAAAGGAATTCTCAAGAACGAGGAACTCAAAAAGGTATGTTAATCAATCACTAGATTTTCCTCTAATTTATTACTCAATTGTTCTTAGGTACGATTATATCATCACTAATGAACTTAATCCCATCGAATTTTCGCATTAAACATGCTTGGGCAAGAGTGATAGACATCCCAGAAAGTTCTGGTGTTGCACCTCTTTGTTTACCAAAGATTTTACCATGTCGGATGTGTGAATGCTAAATCCGAACCAACCAATATATATATAATACGGGTGTGGTCGTGAATCAAAACTTGTTATATGTTCTCACAGTACATCTTTGAAACGTCGGCATATCCAAGAGAGCATGAAGAGCTAAAAAAGTTACGAGAAGCTACGGTTCACAAGTATGGCAATTTGTAAGTCTGCCTACAATCTCCCTTGTCCATGTTTCAATAACCATTATTCATTTTGATGAGCTATTATATTGTGAGAGATATGATCATATTTCTTTTCTTTCTACAAATTTCAAGTTTTATAAAGTTAAGATCCTTATCCTAACTTAAACATAAAACATTTTTGTAATGTTATTTTTGGGGGTGTGATGCGTGTGGAAGGTGACATAACTTTTAGAAGGGAGCTATCCTTATCTACAGAGTAACTAAAATAAGTAAATGAGTAACAATATTCATCAGGAGCACATGGGATGTTTGATGACGTGGAAAGGCTTATGCGTTAGTATAGATATTAGGAATGAATAATGAGAAAAGGTTATCCAGAGAAAGGATCAAATGAGGGGAAGTCTTGAGAGACTCCATTAACCTTGTAATCAGTTTATCAACAATCAACGTTATTTGCTTTATCTCTTTGTTTTGATCCAACAAAGATTCATTTCACGTATCAGGGTGTAATTAGCCCTACTAGATATTTTTACAATTTGTGTTCGCAGTTTCAGAGGAATACTAATACTAACAAACAAAAGGTATTTATGTTTAATTATGTGTAGAAGCGAGATGGAGGTACCGGTTGATGAGGGACACTTCTTATCGATGCTTTTAAAAATGATGAACGCCAAGAATACGCTTGAACTTGGTGTTTTCACTGGCTACTCGTTGCTCACGACGGCCCTCGCATTGCCTGAAGATGGCCGTGTATGCATGCAACAACTATCCTTAAATTTCCAAAAAGAATAAAAAATGATAATAAGACTATGAACTCTTTGGATATATACAGATTACTGCAATAGACATTGACAAAAGAAGCTTACGAGATGGGTCTAGAGTTCATCAAGAATGCAGGTGTTGATCACAAAATCAACTTCATCCAATCTGATGGTCTTCAGGCCTTAGACAAGTTGCTGAGCGTATGTTATCCTTTACAACTCTCACTCATGTTTTTTTTTTTTTGCTTTTGTTAGCTATTATTTTTTCATATATTCTTATGACATTGGTTTATACATTATGGAAAACCACAGGAGAATCCTAAACCGGAGTTTGATTTCGCATTTGTGGACGCTGATAAACCAAATTATGTTAACGCACTCGAGAGACTAATGAAGCTAGTGAAGGTAGGTGGAATAATAGCTTTTGACAACACATTGTGGTTTGGTTTTGTGGCTGAGGAAGAGGAAACTGTGCCAGTGCACATGAGGGTTAACAGAAAAGCCCTCATGGAGTTGAACAAGCGGCTCGCTTCTGATCCTCGCATCGAGGTCTCGCAAGTCTCCATTGGTGATGGTGTCACTCTCTGCAGACGCCTTGTGTGATTAAAGAGACTCATCAAACGTTCTTGGTTTTTTACTTAAATCAAGTTTTAAGAATCTTTCATGTTTTCTTGTCTCTTTAATCAAGTTCTTGTTCATTTCGTGTGTGTTGGATTATGCTAAAGAATAAAGATTTGTTCCTTTTTTCTTGAAATGCATGCCGACCACAAGAATCTATAAACAGAAGTTAACAAGCATGAGTAAAGAGATTCTAAGCTTTCAAGATGATTGAAGAGAGGCATTTATATAGATCAATATATCACATAAACCCAAATATATAATCGAATGATCACACAAAGACTGAAGTAGAGTACAAACAAACGAGGAATCACAGGTACACAAACTCTCTCTCTCTCTCTCTCTCTCTCCCTCTCCGTAGAACCCAATACAAAGCTCTCTAACCTATACACACGCAAACACAAACTAACTTCCGGATAAGGGGATGAAAATGCTATCCAAAAATGCCAACATTTATCTCCCTCTAACCAGTTTAACCCCCCTTCTCTCTTTACTGGGTTATATAGGTGTGAGGATGAGATTATCATCATGCTAAGCTATATGGTGATACAATCAATCACATGAGGTAACAAAACAAACACAAAAGTAAAATCAAGTGAAAGAAGAAGATATATAACCGCTAAACAACTTAATAACAAGAGCCTATAAGATTCTTTTACTTGTTATATCTTGAAGCTCATGCTCACTGTGTACTCTTGGTTCACCCGCTTCTTCCAGCAGCTCTGCGCAAATCCAAACGTCAAATTCAGTTTTGACTATCAACCACTCTTAACTATAGATATACCTTTCAGCAAGAATCTAAGCGGTGTTGGATGAGCTTTTGATATTTGAAAACCTTTTGGCTCTGTTGTCTTGATCTTTCTCCACACGCATTGCAGCTACTTCCCTTCTCATTTTCTTCGCTTCAACTTCCATTGCCTTTGTTAATGTTTCCACCTTCTTAGCTAGCATCTACAAAACATCAAAATTATCATACTTCCTTCCATTTACAACTACAAAAGATTCATTATTCTACCTCAATGGCATCATCCTTGTCTTTGAGACTTTGGTCCTTTTCATGAGAAGCTTTCCTCAAAGAAACTACTTCTTTCTGTAGTAAATCATACAAAACACCTGGCACACTGTCCTCACTTGCTGCTTGAGTGTTTTCACTTTGTGTCTTCTCCTCTGAACTGTCTTTCCACCCAGTAGCTGGCTCTGGTTCCTTAGATTCATCAGAAGCCTTGTTGAAAGAATAGTTCCCAGGTCCATTTAAGAGTGCTTTGCCCCTGTCCAAGGATCTTGTACCTCCATCAAATGACTTGGATGTTCCTTTAGAATTCTTCAACATAGAAGTTGAGTTAATAGACAAGGAATGTCTCATCTGAGAAGCTGGAGCTTTCTTTGACAATGCACCGTTTGATGGAAACTTTTGCAAGTTTTCAGATCCACCAAGCGACTGTCTGCGAGAGGGTCCACTCCTCATGGTCCTTGTCTCGGATGTGTTCCTAATGCTGCTGCTTGAAGTTCCTTTAAGTGCCTCCTCAAGCACTTTAAGCCGCAGTTGAAACTTTTCCTGCACAAACAAATATTTTACTTCTTGTCTTGTGTAACAAGAGCAAGACAGAGAAGCTGACTAATGAATAAGATCCTTTTTTTAAATATCAGGGCCTAAGCCCGTAATCCCCGAGGCCTGAAACCACATCATCATGTAATATTAGTTTGAATAGTTTGTACCTCGAACTGGGGACCTCTGACACAATGGTCAAGGTCATTTCCAGTTAAGCTAATGACCTCTAAGTGTTGAAAGTTAAACTTGATTTGGATCACATTTTAGGCTAATAATTTACTAATCATTTTAGTCCAAACTTAGTCCAATATCTAGAATCATACTCCACCTCCTTAGAATAAAAATCTAGATATTCTCATAAAATTATCTAGATAATTATAATAAAAAATCTTAGATATTATGGTAGAATTCTCTAGATTTATGATTAAAATATGTAATATTTTGTATTTTGGAGGGTATAAATACTCCCACTCCCCTTTCATTTTGTATCACCAAGAAATAATCAAGTTTGTAACAAACTTTCAAGTAATAATAAGAGTTATCTTCTAAGTTATAAAATCTTTTTTCTTCACAAAACTTATTTCTCTTCAAACACTTAAACACTTTCTCCATCCTTATAAAGTTTTTCATTCCAACAAAGTGGTATCAGAGCTACAAGTCCTTTTGAAGATGGCAAACAATGGTGTTCCCTTCCAAGTTCCATTGCTCACAAAGAGCAACTATGACAATTGGAGTCTTAGGATGGTGGCTATCTTAAGAGCACATGATGTGTGGGAGATAGTTGAGAAAGGCTTCAATGAACCAGAAAATGATGGTGGTTTATCTCAAACACAAAAGGATGGTTTGAGAGATACAAGGAAGAGAGACAAGAAGGCTCTCTGTCTAATCTATCAAGGATTAGATGAAGATACATTTGAGAAGGTTGCTGGTGCAAGGACATCCAAAGAAGCATGGGAGAAGCTTCAGACATCTTACAAGGGAGCGGAACAAGTTAAGAAGGTACGTCTTCAAACTCTAAGAGGAGAATTTGAAGCGTTACAAATGAAGGAAGGAGAACTCATCTCAGATTACTTCTCAAGAGTCTTGACGGTTACTAATAACCTAAAAAGAAATGGTGAGAAGTTAGATGAGGTAAGAATCATGGAGAAAGTTCTTAGATCATTGGATTCAAAATTCGAGCATATCGTCACTGTGATTGAAGAGACAAAAGACTTGGAGACTATGACAATGAAGCAACTTCTTGGATCACTACAAGCTTATGAAAAAAAAAAGAAGAAGAAAGAAGATATTGTGGAGCAAGTTCTCAAGATGAGAATTGATCACAAGGAAGAAAGTGGCCGAAGCAATCTAAGACGTGGTGGCGGTCATTTCCGAGGATGAGGTCGTGGTGTAAATGGACGAGGTTGGACACCATATGAAGACAACTTCAACCAAAGAGGAGAGAATTCATCAAGAGATCGTGGAAGAGGAAACCCAAAATCAAGGTACGATAAATCAAGCATCAAATGCTATAGTTGCGGAAAGTTTGGACATTATGCTTCTGAATGCAAAACTCCAAACAACAATAGAGTTGAAGAGAAATCCAACTATGTTGAAGAACGGCGTAAGGAAGAAGATATGTTGTTGATGGCTTACAAGAAGGATGAACCAAATGAGGTTCACAAGTGGTACCTTGATAGTGGTGCAAGCAACCACATGTGTGGAAATAAAAGCATGTTCGTGGAGCTTGATGAATCGGTCAATATGGCTTTGGGAGATGAATCGAAGATGGAGGTGAAAGGTAAAGGAAATATTCTCATCCGCTTGAAGATGATAAATTCATTTCCAATGTTTACTACATTCCAAGCATGAAGACCAACATCTTGAGCCTAGGACAACTCTTAGAGAAAGGTTATGACATTAGACTAAAAGATAATAGCCTTTCTTTAAGAGACAATGCAAATAATCTCATCACAAAGGTGCCAATGTCAAGCAATAGAATGTTTGTCCTAAACATTCAAAATGACATTGCACGATGTCTCAAGATGTGCTACAAGGAGGAATCTTGGCTTTGGCATCTTCGATTTGGGCATCTCAACTTTGGAAGCATAGAGCTACTTTCCAAGAAAGAAATGGTGAAAGGATTACCTTGCATCAATCATCCAAATCAAGTGTGTGAAGGTTGCTTACTTGGAAAGCAATTCAAGATGAGTTTTCCAAAGGAGTCAGAGACAAGAGCAAGAAAGCCACTAGAACTCATACATACAGATGTATGTGGCCCGATCAAACCAAGTTCACTTGGTAAGAGTAACTACTTCCTTTTCTTTATTGATGACTTTTCAAGAAAAACATGGGTTTACTTTTTGAAACAAAAATCAGAAGTGTTTGAAAATTTCAAAAAGTTCAAAGTCCATGTTGAGAAGGAAAGTAGTCTTAAGATCAAGTCCATGAGATCAGATCGAGGAGGAGAATCTATGTCCAAAGAGTTTCTGAAATATTGTGAAGATAATGGCATCCGGAGACAGTTGACGGTGCCAAGAACCCCTCACAAAATGGAGTAGCGGAAAGAAAGAATAGGACAATACTTGATATGGCAAGAGGCATGCTCAAGAGTAAGAAGCTACCAAAGGAGTTGTGGGCAGAAGCAGTTGCTTGTGCGGTTTATATATCAAACCGTTCTCCAACAAAGAGTGTTTTAGAAAAGACACCACAAGAAGCTTGGAGCGGAAGGAAGCCTGGAGTCTCACACCTAAGAGCCTTTGGAAGCATTGCGCACGCTCATGTTCCAGACGAGAAGCGGAGCAAACTAGATGATAAAAGTGAGAAGTACATCTTTATTGGGTATGACGCTAACTCCAAAGGCTATAAGCTTTACAATCCTGAAACAAAGAAGACAATCATTAGTCGGAATGTCATCTTTGACGAAGAAAGAGAATGGGATTGGAGATCAAATAATGAAGACTACAACTTCTTTCCATACTTTGAAGAAGAGAATGTGGAGCAACAGAGAGATGAGCCAGCTACACCACCAACTTCACCAACAACAAGTTTTCAAGGAGATGAAAGCTCAAGTGAAAGGACTCCACGTTTTAGAAGTCTACAAGACATCTACGAGGTAACCGAAAATCAAGACAGTCTTACTCTATTCTGTCTATTTGCGGATTGCGAGCCTATGAACTTTGAAGAAGCCCAAGAAAAGAAGTCATGGAGAAGTGCAATGGATGAGGAAATCAAGTCGATTCAAAAGAATGATACATGGGAGTTAGCTTCACTTCCAAATGGACACAAGGCAATTGGTGTGAAGTGGGTGTACAAGGCAAAGAAGAACTCTAAAGGAGAAGTTGAAAGGTACAAGGCAAGATTGGTGGCAAAAGGTTATAGTCAAAGAGCCGGGATCGACTATGATGAGGTATTTGCTCCAGTTGCTCGCTTAGAAACGGTTAGACTAATCATTTCATTGGCAGCCCAAAAGAGTTGGAGGATACATCAAATGGATGTCAAATCAGCCTTCTTAAATGGAAACCTTGAGAAAGAAGTCTACATTGAGCAACCACAAGGCTACATAGTTAAAAGAGAAGAAGACAAAGTCTTAAGGCTAAAGAAGGCGCTTTATGGATTAAAGCAAGCACCAAGAGCATGGAACACTCGGATTGATAAGTACTTCAAGGAGAAATACTTCATCAAGTGTCCATATGAGCATGCACTTTATATCAAAACTCAAAACAATGATATATTGATTGCATGCTTATATGTTGATGACTTAATATTCACTGGCAACAATCCGATTATGTTTGAAGATTTCAAGATGGAGATGACAAAGGAGTTCGAGATGACCGACATTGGATTGATGTCATACTACCTTGGCATTGAAGTAAAGCAAGAAGAAAATGGAATCTTCATTACTCAAGAAGGCTATGCTAAAGAGGTGCTTAAGAAGTTCAAGATGGATGACTCAAATCCAGTTTGCACGCCAATGGAATGTGGAGTCAAGTTATCAAAGGAAGAAGAAGGAGAGAGTGTGGATCCAACACTCTTTAAGAGTTTGGTTGGAAGCTTACGATATCTAACGTGCACAAGGCCCGACATCCTACACGCAGTTGGAGTTGTGAGTCGATACATGGAGCATCCAACAACAACTCATTTCAAGGCAGCCAAGAGGATCCTACGCTATATCAAAGGTACAATCAACTTTGGCTTGTATTACTCTATTTCTGACGATTACAAGCTTGTTGGATATAGCGATAGTGATTGGGGTGGAGACGTAGATGACCGGAAAAGCACAAGTGGCTTTGTGTTTTTCATTGGAGAAACCGCTTTCACATGGATGTCAAAGAAGCAACCAATTGTCACTCTTTTTACTTGTGAAGCGGAGTATGTGACAGCTACTTCATGTGTTTGCCATGCAATTTGGTTACGAAACTTGCTAAAAGGAGTTGAGCCTACCACAAGAGGAGCCAACAAAGATCTTTGTGGATAACAAGTCGGCAATAGCATTGGCGAAGAATCCAGTCTTCCATGATCGGAGTAAGCACATCAATACTCGTTATCACTACATTAGAGAATGTGTTACCAAGATGGATGTGCAGTTAGAGTATGTGAAGACAAATGATCAAGTAGCTGATATCTTCACCAAGCCACTCAAGCGAGACGACTTTATCAAGATGAGGAGTTTGCTAGGAGTAACCAAATCAAGTTTAATAGGGGGTGTTGAAAGTTAAACTTGATTTGGATCACATTTTGGGCTAATAATTCACTAATCATTTTAGTCCAAACTTAGTCCAATATCTAGAATCATCCTCCACCTCCTTAGAATAAAAATCTAGATATTCTCATAGAATTATCTAGATAATTATAATAAAAAATCTTAGATATTATGGTAGAATTCTCTAGATTTATGATTAAAATATGTAAGATATTTTGTATTTTGGAGGCTATAAATACTTCCACTCCCCTTTCATTTTGTATCACCAAGAAATAATCAAGTTTGTAACAAACTTTCAAGTAATAATAAGAGTCATCTTCTAAGTTATAAAATCTTTCTTCTTCACAAAGCTTATTTCTCTTCAAACACTTAAACATTTTCTCCATCCTTATAAAGTTTTTCATTCCAACACTAAGTACGTAAGATCCATTACCTTTAACTGTGCTTCGGATTTAGCAGCTCGGTCTGTTATGGCAAGCTTATCGCGAAGTTGCTGCATTTCTCCCTGCAAAGAGTAGAGAATCAAGAGCTGAGAATGTTGATATTGTTCTCACTGTTGCATCCTGAAAGTCTAGGAGAGGGGACATCATATCTAAATTTAAACCTGTAGAAACCTTCTTTCTTCAAGCCATTGCTTCACAGGCATCACTTTATCATTACCATCTTTCCACTCATTTGCTACCACCGTTGCAACTCTGTTTGCTGTAACCTTTGCACGTGCAAGCTCCCTGTCAAGAGTTTTCCTCTCTTCCTGAAAAAAACACAGCAAGAATTGAATTCATTAAGAAGTTAGTGGCAAGAAAAACTAGAGACCTTGTGGCAGTCTTGTGAAGTGTGGTTAGTTTACATTCATCTCTTGGAATTTTCGCTCGTAATCCCTCACGGCATTTGCAGCAGAACCACCTGCAAGAACAGCCTCTTCCAGCTCTCTTACTGTCTGAGTGAGCTTTTCCACATCAGCAACCTTCTGCCTATGCATTTTGTCTAAAATCTTGTTTTCTTCCTGGACATAAGATAGATATTCAATCAGATTGTTGGTAGATGACTGACATGTGATGGGGTAGATCTCATCTCTAGTGTGTTTAAAGTACATACAAAAGAATAAGATGGTAACTAGAGAGAACCTGACAGATTTCTATTTGTTTCATTAACTCCTGGTTCTTGTTTTGAAGATCATCAACCAAGGCTGCTTTTGCAAGGGCACCTTCAATGGTCCTCTCAGCATCAAGTAAGGCAGCTTCCTTTGATTTAGTCAGACGATCAAAAGCCCTGTTATCTTCTTGAAGCTTCCCAATCTATGCAGTAACAAGCAGTTCACGAGTGACTTGATTAATTTTCAATAAGAAAGGAAGCAATTGTAGAAAATACCTCAGATCGTGCAAGCTTAAGTTCAGCTTCTAAAGGAACAAGGATGGCTTCAATTGGAGGCATGTCATCGTCCTTTTGTGCAGCATGGACCCGTCTTAAGGTGGCTTCAGCAGCAAATTGAGCAGCCATTGAGGCTTTCTTCTCCTCGTTGATTTTCTTGATTTCTAGATTCTGCAATACAGTTAATATCATATTTGTATCAGAATAAAAAAAAAAACCAAGCTAAGGAGGAATTATGAGAAATACTTTGCTTTGGAGGATTGATTCTGTCAACTTGAGCTTCTCATCCAACTTAGCGAGCTCCTCAGTAAGCTAATAGTAAAAAAAAAAAGTCGAAAAAGTCAATCCAGGAAAAGCATGAAAAACTCACTACTTGAAACTACTTGGACAAAGAAAGAGACTGTATCCTGTCTGCAAATTTCTTTGACATTTTTAAAACATAAAAGTCAAGAACAGACACATGATGTCATGATTGATTAAAAACTAGTAAGTAGTACCTAGTACCCCCACTTGGGATAAATGCACCTGGACCATGTCATGATAAATGAATTTTTCAACTAACAAAATAAAACATAGACTATGTGGTGAAAGGAAGAAATAAAAGTGACTGCACTCAGATGAGTAACTTAGCAACAACCATTATTGATTAGCTGAACAAAAACAAATTGAGAAAAGATGGGGACTTCTCTTAATATTTGCTATATGTGAAATTGAAAAAGAAAAACTTTTAGAATTTCAAACGAAGACAAGACAAAGTCAAAAAATAGAAAATCAGACAAGAAGAGAAAACCTCTTCAACAGCTTTCTCTCTCTGTCTCTCAGACAACCTTAACGCTTTGATCTCAGCGTGTGCTTCCCCTAACTCTCGATCCTTATCTGCATTTATTAAATCAAATCATGCATCAAAAATATCAGAATCGAATCGACGGATCGAGCAAGCATTTTTTATTTTTTTTTCGAACCTCTAACTTCATTCTCTAGTCGATTAAGCTCCACCTTCACTGGATCCGAGCCATGAAGCTGAGTGATGAACTCATTCTCAGCCGCTGCGTCGTCTAAGCTCAGCTTAACTGGCCTACGCTTGGAGGAGCTTTTTCCTCCGCCGCTCTCCTTGTATGACGCCGAAACCTTCAGTGACGGATACGACGAAGCCGGTTGCGTGATCGACGCCGTTGCATCTCCGTCACCGGAAACGTCCGACATCTTCGATCTGATCCTTTCAAACACGTATGATCCGAAATGCTAGAAGATGAAACACGCCAAAAAAAAAGTATCAGCTGAATAATGCTGAGTTCGAGAGAGAGAGAGAGAGGAATCCGAAGCTAAAGAGTTATTTGGGATGCAAACGATGCTAACCTAGTGAGATAGAGAGAGATAGATTTGAGATAACTCTTTCGTCTTCTTCGTTTTTTTTTATTTGTTTAATGAGAGAGATGAGAATGTGAAAATTAGAGACAAGAAAAGAAGTTTAAATACTGTTACGGTTGTTGTCTCTCTCTCTCTCTCTCTCTCTCTCTCTCTCTCTCTCTCTCTCTCTCTCTCTTCTCCCTCTCTGTCCTCCTCTCTCTCTCTCTCTTGTAATAGATTTGACAAGACAGCGAGAGTATCAATCAAATCCATCATCTCTTCCATGAACACTGACTTAGGAACATGATTACTTTTCGATTAATCAACAAACAAATAATCGAATATGTTTCCTATTTTTTTATTGCATATATAATTTGTTTATTCAGCGAGTTTGTGACGGCAGGTCTGTTTTTACCATAAAAAGACAATTTTTATACAAAAGTGATTTGTATACGGAATAGATCAGAATCTTTGTAGAAAATAACTTATGTACTTTCTTTTGTCATCAGTTGGAGTGTTGGACTAACAAGGAATAATCCTTTAACTAACCCTACAACACGAGAAACACGATTAATTAGATGCAGATTTTCGTGACATTTAAGACATTTTCCTTTTATGTTTCTTCTGTAAGTTAAACTACAAAATTATTAATCAAATAGAATATCAATTTTCATTATTTATTTTATTTACTATAAGATAGATTTTATAAGAGTTTTATTATTTCACTGTAGAAAAAGTACATTAATTACTCTAGATTTTACGAGAGTTGTATGATTTTATTATGAGTTTTCTTTTCTTTCCTCTTTTATTTTATTATGAGTTTTATTTCACATTTTTTTTTCTCTCTTCTCCTTTTCACCTTTTTATTTAATTTCTTTTACTTTTGAATTTACTTGTTGTGAATGAAGAGAGGAACTTCTGTGTATTATTAGGTCGACCAACTGGTCTTTATATACATATGGTAATGATGGTCTAAGTACTGGATCGACATTAGATCGTACTTATTCTTAACTAGATAATGACTAGCAATACGTAAGATAAACACCAACTATAATGTAGATAAACACAAGAGTAGATAGGCGCCAGTATGATCCTGCGGATGGGCTTGGCCCGTCTTGCTACACGGGCTGATAAATGGGTCGATCACTAAATGGTTTATAACACTCCCCCTTGATCGACACATCCGGTCAAGGTTCATTCATGCTTTTGATGTTGCCTCATTAAAACCTCTCTTGACAAACCCAAAACCCAATGTGGTAAAGGGAAAACAAGACAGGAAAAAGAGTACAACACATGAACTCCCCCTGATGAATGCATCACCGAAGATCCTTCAGTCGACGCATGCCTATCTTCCATATGAGCTTCTTGAACGTTGAGGTTGGTAGTGACTTGGTGAAGAGGTCGGCTGAATTCTCACTCGAACGGACTTGCAATACTTGGACCTCTCCTGCCTTCTGAAGCTCGTGTGTAAAGAAGAACTTAGGAAGAATATGTTTCGTCCTATCTCCTTTAATGTATCCATCCTTAAGCTGTGCGATGCATGCTGTGTTATCCTCGTATAGGATGGTCGGTGGATCCTTTCCTTTGATCATACCACAAGTGGTACGAATATGCTGTGTCATGGATCTCATCCATACACTCTCACGGCTGGCTTCATGCATGGCTAATATTTCTGCGTGGTTAGAGGATGTGGCTGCCATGGTCTGCTTCATGGACCGCCAGGATATAGCTGTCCCACCGTGTGTAAAAACATAACCAGTCTGAGATCTAGCATAATGTGGATCAGAGAGATAACCTGCATCAGCAAAACCAACTAAATCTTCCTTAGATTTGTTAGTAAACATAAGACCCAAGTCTTTCGTTCCTTGTAGGTAACGAAGTATATGTTTAATCCCGTTCCAGTGCCTTTGGGTCGGACAGGAGCTGAACCTAGAAAGTAAGTTCACAGCAAAGCTGATGTCTGGTCGTGTGTGGCCAGCTAAATACATCAGAGCTCCTATGGCACTGAGATAAGGCACTTCGGGACCAAGGACTTCCTCATTTTTCTTCTTCGGACCAAATGGGTCAGTGTCCGGACCAAGACTTCTCACGACCATGGGGCTAGTCAATGGGTGAGACTGGTCCATATTAAATCTTTTGAGTACTTTTTCTGTATATGCCTTTTGATGCACAAGAATTCCATCTTTCATATACTCAAGTTGCAATCCCAAACAAAACTTTGTTTTTCCAAGATCTTTCATCTCGAATTCTTTCTTGAGATATTCAACAGTTTGGGAAATTTCTCCAGAGGTTCCTAGGATATTTAAATCATCTACATATACTGCAATGATTACAAACCCTTATTGAACTTCTTTATGAATATGCATGGGCAGATCTGGTCGTTTTTGTATCCTTCTTTCAGGAGATATTCGGACAGTCTATTGTACCACATTCGACCTGATTGCTTTAATCCATAAAGAGACTTGTTCAATCTGATACAATGTTGTTCTCGAGAACTCTCTTTGTTTTTCAATTCAATACCATCTGGAATTTTCATGTATATCTCATTATCCAGTGGACCATATAAGTAGGCAGTTACAACATCCATTAACCGCATATCAAGACCTTCTCTTACAGCCAGACTTATTAGAAATCTTAAGGTCGTAGCATCCACCACAGGGGAATAAGTTTCCTCATAATCTATTCCTGGTCTTTGTGAGAATCCTTGTGCAACAAGTCGTGCTTTATATCTCACAACTTCTCCTTTCTCATTTCTTTTTCACAAAAACCCATTTGTATCCCACTGGTTTTATGTTGTGAGGTGTCCGGATGATCTGTCCAAACACTCCTCTCTTTTTCAGTGATTCTAACTCCACATTAATGGCTTCTTTCCATTTCAACCAATCTGGTCGTTGCATACATTCTAGTATAGATGTGGGTTCTAGATCCTTATTATCCATCAATTCGACTGCTACATTATAAGCAAATATATCACTCATGTCGACATGTTTTCTGTTCCATTTCCTTCCAGACATGACATAATTTATTGAGATCTCATTATTGTCAGGAACTTCATTACCTTGATTCTTAGCGTCCCAAGTATCTTTTGGTGGTACATGAGTTTCCTTTTCCATGTCTAGAGTTTCCACTTTGTCGGATTTCTTTGCACTCTTTCTTTTCCGAACTTCTTTGTCTTTGGAACCTACTGGTCTACCACGTTTCAATTGTGGTTTAGACGTAGTAGCAGCCTGATTATGTCCATCACGGACATCAAGTCTTATTGGTGCATTTGCAGCTGGTATGTATGACTTGGTTACTCTATTTGGGTCAGCAAAGGAATCTGGCAATCTGTTAGCTAGCTCTTGAAGATGTATAATCTTCCGGACTTCTAGATCACAATCTCTAGTCCGAGGATCCTGCCATGTTAAGGATGTTTGATTCCATTTTATATCCTGTACCAGCTTACCATAATCTCCCCCTAATGCTGGATACTGGGATTCATCAAAATGACAATCCGCGAACCTGGCCTTAAACAAATCACCTGTTGTTGGCTCTAGGTACTTAATAATAGAAGGGGAATCGTATCCAACATATACTCCCATCCTCCTCTGAGGTCCCATCTTTGTTCTCTGTGGTGGTGCTATAGGCACTTGGACGGCACATCCAAAACTCTTAGATGGGATATATCTGGCTCATGACCCGTTAGTAGTTGGGATGGCGAGTATTTGTGCTCACTAGATGGCCTGATGCGAATTAGCTCAGCTGCATGTAGTACTGCATGTCCCCAAGCTGATACTGGGAGTTTGGTATTCATTAAGAGTGGCCGGGCAATCAGCTGGATCCGTTTTATAAAGGATTCAGCCAGGCCATTCTGAGTATGGACATGTGCTACAGAATGCTCCACACTTACCCCCATGGACATACAATAGTCATTAAAAGCTTGGGAAGTGAATTCACTTGCATTGTCTAGACGTATAGTCTTTAATGGAAAATCTGGAAAATGTGCTCTCAGTCTTATTATCTGAGCCAGCAATCTTGCAAGTGCTAGATTACGAGTTGATAGGAGACAAACATGTGACCATCTTGTGGATGCATCAATCAGGACCATAAAATATCTAAATGTCCCACAGGGTGGGTGTATTGGTCCACAAATATCAACTTGTATTCTTTCTAGGAAATTTGTCACTTCCTTATTCACTTTGGTACGTGATGGCTTAGTAATTAGTTTCCCTTGTGAGCATGCTTCACATGTGATATTCTTAGGGATAACTCTTTTTGTTTTCAAACTGTGACCATTTGAATTTGATATGAGTTTTCGCATCATGTTCGAACCGGGGTGTCCCAGCCGATTGTGCCAAAGAGTGAACTCTTCTTTGAATTCTTTATTCAAGACGGCATTAGCCTCAACAAGACTGGTCTGGGCATAATAAAGACCAGTCCCACACGCAGGTATAGTCTCAAAGACTTTCTTATTGCCTTGGGTGATTTTATAAATCTGTAGGAATTCTTTACTTCCTTCACCCATTGTTTCGATGTGGAAACCATTCAGTCTTATGTCTTTAAAGCTCAATAGACTTCTGTTTGAGCTAGGTGAGTACAAAGCATCTTCAATCTCAAGATGTGTACCTTTTGGCAATAAGATATTGGCGTGGCCATAGCCTTCAATTAAGCTAGCCGTGCCAGCTATAGTGGTGATGTTAGCTACCTTATGTGTGAGATGTATGAAAAATCGTTTGTCTCTCAAAATGGTGTGGCTGGTGCCACTGTCCACCACGATTGTATCCATTCCACTTTTCATTCTTCAAAAACAATAATCATAAAGTTAATGAACAATAATAAAATTTTCAGAGATGGTATCTTTAATGATCTAATTCTTAGGCATATGAGAAATGAAAAAATTTATTCATTCATAAGGATAAAGTTAAATCCAAAGCCAAACACTGATAAACAATCTTAAAGAACACCAAATCCAGGGGAAAACAATAAAAAACGATATGGAATTTTAATTCCTTATTTCAGTATGTCTGAAGTTTCAAACTCCATGTGATCAACTTTGTCTGACTCGTGCTGGTGATCCTGGACGTCTTCCAAGTCATCATCATCATCACCATCATATCCCGGGTCTCGAACCATGTTAGCTTCCGGGTTTCTTTTTAAGCTCTCCATGTAAAGCTCACACAAATGCTTAGGAGTTCGGCAATTCTTTGCCCAATGATTACCCATACCACATCTGTGGCATCGATCAGCTTTGATCTGTGGTTTAAAAGACACACTACGGCCTCGGCCACGACCACGGCTAAAGCCGGGTGTGGTACCGCGACCACGTCCTCGCCCGTGTGCTTTAAAAGAACCACGACCTCGTCCTTGACTTCTTCCACGGTTTGGACCGGGATGGTCATTGTGTTGGACAAGGTTACTCTCTTTCTTTGGCTCTATAGCCAGCTTAGAGATGTCGGGTAATGGAGCTGTACCAGGAGGTCTCATCTCACTGTTTTTCAATAACAGTTCGTTGTTAGCTTCAGCCAACAAGAGACATTCTATCAACTCAGTATATGTGGCGAAATTCCTCTCTCTGTACTGCTGTTGCAATACCATGTTGGTTTGAGGAAACGTGGAGAGAGTTTTATTAAGCATCTCTTCCTCGGTTACTTTTTCACCACATAACCTAACTAAACAAGGACACAATTCTGAACAGGACTGAGTTGTACTCGTCTACTGATTTGTAGTCCAAGAACCTTATGTGTTTCCAATCATATTGAGCCTTTGGAAGCAACACCGTTTTCTGGTGGTCATATCTTCGCTGTAAAGCGATCCAAAGGTCATATGGATTTTCCATGGTCATGTACTGAGTTTTCAAGTTCTCTTGGAGATGGTGGCGTATCATGTAGATAGCTCTATACTTGTCTTTGTCACTGGAATTGTTGTCTTTGGTGATTGTGTCACCAAGATCTTTTGATCGCAGCATGATCTTTGCATCAAGCGCCCATTCCAGGTAGTTGTCACCATTGCTTTTCAAAGCACTGAAATCAAGATTCGCAATCTTTGACATCTGAAAAATATTTGTAGTTTATCCCCATTAGTAAGAAAATAATCGGATCATTCACATACTCTTTCAGTCGGATACAAGCAATGCAAGTAAATAACAATATTTTTTTTCAATGATCCAAACGATTTCATGTATATGCAGGAAGGTAAAGTTAAACCTATACATCTAGGATAAAGTTAAATCCATTGCATGAAATCTGATCAGTTTTATCAATTTTCGACATGAAAGTAAACTAATCAGTATGAATGATCTATCCTAATCAGATGATTTCATGTGATATGCAGGAAGGTAAAGTTAAACCTATACAAAATCGAGATAAAGTTAAATCCATGCATGAAATCAGATTAGTATACATTTTCAAAAAAAATGCAATCATTTCTTACTTTTATTTGTTTTCGATATTTATCAGATTAAATATAATGATTTGATAATGCTAGTATATCAGTAATAATCCGAAATTTATTTATTTTCAGATAAATACTAGCAATTCCTATTCCTAGTAGGATTAGAAAAAATAAATCGATATTTTTCTGATAAATGCTGAAAATCCTATATTTTTTTTTTTAAGATAAAGATATAAGGTTTAAAAAAAATAGGAAAATCAAATTAAAATATATAATATATTGTTTTCAGTCGGATTTATAAAAAAAATCGGATTTATCTTTAAAATTTCAGATTTATCTATAAGAAAAATCGGATTTATCTTAAAAATATTAAAAAAATTCTTTCAAATTTGAGACAGGTTCTAGTCGATTTCAACATATCAGAGAAAGACTTTAAACATTCAAGAACAAGTTTCTAATGCAAGCAAACAATCATATTAAGTTGATGCAGTAGTCGGATATGTAAAAAAAAATTGGTGTAATTGTCAATCTAAAAGGTTCTAGCAATTAACTCACATCAGGAAGATTAAAAAAAATCAAACAAGCTTAAACAGGGTGAAACAAGACGAGATTTAAGCTTTGAAAATAGATTAGGGTTTTAGATTTTATTCTGCAAAGACATACGGCTAGATGTAGCTGTATGTATGCGGCTGAGGGTTTAAATCCTTTTTGGTTTTGTTTGAGTTTTCTGAAGATACCTGAACCTTTTGTGATGAGTTGAACGGTCTGTAAGGAGAGAGAGCTGCTGCTAGTTGCTGACAGAGAGAAAAGGAGGCGACTGGAAGAGCTTTAGAAGTCGCCGGAAAATAGCAAGAGATTGTTTGGTTTCTGATTTATGGGTGGTGGATTTTTGGAAGGGTTTAGAGACAAGGTCGTGCTGATAACGTGTTGTGAATGAAGAGGGGAACTTGTGTGTATTATTAGGTCGACCAACTGGTCTTTATATACATATGGTAATGACGGTCTAAGTACTGGATCCACATGAGATCGTACTTATCCTTAACTAGATAATGACTAGCAATACGTAAGATAAACACCAACTATAATGTAGATAAACACAAGAGTAGATAGACGCCAGTATGATCCTGCGGATGGGCTTGGCCTGTCTTGCTACACGGGCTGATAAATGGGTCGATCACTAAATGGTTTATAACAATACTCTTTTAGTTGAATTTATATTGACAACGGTATCCAACTTTTTCTTTTAAACTATTTTATGCAAATGTCGTATAGTTTATTTAGGGGTTTATGACAGTTTAATTTCATAAATATTAAACTTTACTTTAAGACTAATCATATTCTCTTTTCAGATTTTCATTTTGTTTGGACATTCTTTTTCCAAAATAGAACACCAATCAATTATTGTTTGTAACTTCTAGATATTATAAGCAATTTATATGATGACAGGTGCACCGATCTACCTTTTCCTAATAAAATAGCATGTGTATACAAACATAACCTGCATATTTGCAAGGATGGATTTTTGGCTTTTGGAGTGACGTGTTTTTTTTAATGGCGTTACTATCCCTATCATACTATATCGAAGCCTAATATGTAATATTTGCCAAAACCTTATATTCTCTTTAATGATTACGCGTGATGAGAAAGACGACGCTTTATCACTACAATCGATAAACTCTAATGGAAGAAATATCTATCTCATCTCTATCAATCCTTTTGGTTTCTCCGTAGCACGTTTCCATTTTCTCACAATCTCTTCGAGTTCTCACCTCCTTGATATTTCTGCAACCGACGTTCGACGGGTCCTCTAATCGGTCGGAAAAGGAAGATGATAGGTTCATATATATTTGACCCCAACACACAGATGGATTCAATTTTTTCTCGCCATGGTTCATCTCCAAATGGTGATTTCGGTTCTGAATTCTACATCAGGAACTTCTCCGACCATTTGCTTCGCATCGAAATCATAGGTGGACCGTCAGATTCTAAGTCTGATGGTAAAGGTTGAACGAGAATTCTCATTCGCTAGACATGACTCTCTCTCACCGACTCCGTATCCCAGATCCGTAATAATCTCGCCTACATCAAGGTTGGCTTCAAAATTGTTTGCTTTTAGTTTCAACTCAAAGCTTTATTGCATGTGTGTATATGGTCTGCTCAAAGTTTATGTCTTTTGTTGCTTTAGATCGAAAGGGTCTATAACGGGAGGGTCCAAAGGCTTGTGAAGTTCCAGTTTCCAGCAAAGATCTCTATAAATACTGCAGAGAGGGCCAGACCAGTTTCAGCGAAGGTATGTGTTTATTTACTTATCTATGTGGCCGGATACGTGTTATAGTGACCGGTTAAGATAAACATTATACGGCCAAGCAATATTAATAAGTTCATGTACGTTCTGTTTCATGTCTATTATTGTACTGGTGGCATTTTAGTTTTCAGCAAAGATCTTACAGATACTTCGAAGAGGACCAGGCCGAAATTTATATCAATAACAAGTTTTAGTTTAGCCGTTTTTATCTAAAGATATTCGTCTCAGGTGCTATCGGTTGTAAAGCATAAATTTGCAATTAATTAACTATGCTTACAGTGTTATATCCGGCTAAAAATCTTTTTAATCATATGTGTTGAGATTTGGTAAAGTTAATTTTGTGTTTAGCCGTACACAAATTTTATCATATGTGTTGTGGTTGGTTATAGAGTTAATTTTATGTTTAACCGACCATGTATCCATGCTAATTTATGGAAAATATAAATGAGTCACATTATAACCATGCTAACTTATATATCAACCATATAATTTGTACTTACGCCAACCCTACCCAAACTAAAAGCAAAGAAGATGAATACGTAAACATATATCTGTTAGCCGGCTAAACTAATTAATGTTAATGAATGTTAGCCGGCTAAAATAACTAATTAATGTTAATGAATATTAGCCAGCTAAACAAACAAATACATAAACTTTAATAACTCATGTTAGATGGCTAATTATTATATTATCTTTGCGGAGTTTTGCTAGTTAGTTATCGGCACTAGTCTTCTTGTTGCGCCGTCGCTGTGAAGATCCTGGTGTCGACGAGCTTGTTTTGGGGATGTCGGTTCTTCGGGACATCTCCCTCTTAGATGTTGAAGCTCTTATTGGCCGGTATATTTTAGGGTTTGTGTGCGGTGTTGTAGTATGCGTGTGACGGTGAGGCAGCAGCTGAACTTGGTGGAAAAAGTTTGAGAGTCGAGTCTCTTGTAGATTCCAGCGGTCGAGGCCGCAAAGCAACTACGGGGATGGCTCTTTTGGTGAAGACTAATCGTGGATGGATCGATGTACGGTTTCGAACACACCGGCTGCCGTGAATTTGCGAGGCCATCGGATCCAATACCCCTTCGTGTTCGTCGGGGCTGGGCCAATAACTCATATGTCTTCTTTCCCTCGCTACAATCTCCTCTCTTTATATCTTGGTCTAGATTTTGTTGTGTTTATGCTTGTTCGTTCTTGCTGAATCCGTTCGTTTAGGATTCCGACGTTTTTTCGATACCGTATATTTTCTCCGACGTCCCTTTATCAGGGAAAAATTAATATAATTTTGTTACAATTAAAAAAGAAAGAGGGAGAGAGAAGTATACAAATGATAGAGTTAGCCGTGTCTTTTTGCATCTACTGTTATTGGGCTCCACATTTTTTTCAATTTTCTTGCAAATTTCATTATTATTGTATATTTTCTATGCAAATCGCTCTAAAATATAGGTAGATAATCAATACTATGATTAAAATGTGTTGACGTGATCAAAATTTTGTCTGATTAAGTGATTAGCGATTATTAGTAAGAAAAAGGTGTGATTAGTGAAGATTAGATGCTTTGCGCGTGGAAAGAGGTAAATGTTCGATGTACCAAATATGTGTTTCCCTTTTTCCCTTTTCGAGGGACAGTGCTTTTTCTGGTTATTCTCCTTTCGTTTATCCAGTAAGGTGAGTTGGGTTCTATCCCTTCGTAAAAATCAATGGAACACGAGAAGAAAAGTATATGAACTTGTAATTGTAACTACAATTTTTACTAACATTTAGAATCAATTCTTAGATATCACCTAAGAATATCAGTCATTTAAGTTCAGAATAAAGAGATGTATGATCCTCTTTTTGCAGAGATGCAGTAAATATGTAACCAAGGCCGGTTCTGATATTTTAAAAGCTATAAACGGTTCAAGAAGGATTTCCATAATTTGGGATCCTCACTTTTCTCTTACAAATTTGAAAACCTATTAATATATAATTTTTGAAAAAAAATTGTTGACTTGAAGAGAATGTTTCATTTGGCTTGGTCCAGTACCAACTATCTATGTAACATAAGCAAATGAGAGTGCTAGTTTCCTGTCTTGTAGGTCTATAGACTTTTTATACAAAATAAAGATAAAAATGAATGACAAGAAAACTTTGGTTCACACCCTTGAATTCTATATAAGTTTTCAAAGATCTCGAAATTGTTAAAGGTATTTTAGTGTAATGGTTAAGGTTATGTAGGTGAGTTATATGATACTACAATGTAAACAAGTAAATGTTTCTATAAAGTTATGAAGATTTCAAGTTGTTAACATTTTCAAAACTAAGCAGTTGATACAATTTGATATTCCTGAGTCGGAAATTCCGCAATCTTAAAACGTTTTTATTTATTTATTTAACTAGCTAGAGTTTTGTGCTCACATACATGCTTGCCTCCATTACAACGATATATTACTTGTAGAAAACTATTAATTTATTATTGCCAATGTAAAGTAACAAACACAAAGGGCCTGAATCTCTTTTGATTTTCTGAAGATATTGCTGTAAATACCATAGTAACCATACATTGGATCTAGTCTAGTACTCGGGCATGTTGTAATTTTATCTGTTACATTTACGATCTGTTAGGGTTTTTTTTTGGCTACCAACTCTACTATAACATGTGGATAGATAACGCTTTGTCTGGAACTATCACATAACGTCAGTCTAGAAAATCTTATGATAGGTGTTTGAGATGTAATCGGTCTAGAACCGCGATGTTACAAAACTTGTACTACCAGTACCACGTTATCACACCTTGATCTTGTAGTTTCTTACTTCAATAAACATACATCTTATAATTAACTCTTTGCGATGTATGCGGTCTAAAAACGCATTATCGTCAATTTTTAACCGTTAACTATGTCTTGCTTTATAGTAAAACTGTATTGTAATGTTACCAAGATCTTTGATGTCACCAATTAATTTGAAAAGAAAGGGAGGATACAATAAAGTAAAAAAAAAAGGGAAAGAGAAGCAAGGAGGAAAGCTGTGTGCACACATGTGACACTTCTTTGCTATGCCTTGAAGAATCAGACAACGCTTGTGGAACGTAGAGACTTTGATCCTAATACTACTCCTTAATGTATGCCCATCCTATTATTATTTCACAACGCATATTAACTAATGCTAAAAATTATTTCCTTGAAATGCTATATTATAAATAATATATATGTGTGCCGGTGATTTGCTTTCCCTCCATATTACAACAAATTTTAATATGCCACATCCAGGGGAGAATATGCATTTTATCAAAATGTAAAGACTAAAATAACGAAATTTTTAAGCAAAAACATAAAAATTTCAAAAAGCACAATACTCAATAAATTGGATTAAAAAACCTGACTATCATATTTTTTACATACAAGAAATTCTAACAAGTTCTAATAATACTCTAACCAAAATCAAAAGGTAAAATAGCACAAGTAATAAAAACTTATGATCAAAAGCAGGGAAAAAGTCAAATTTAATGCAAAGTTAACCTCCCGGTAAATTGGATTTTCGAAGGAATTAATATTCACTTGGAAACTTTTACGACTACCAGTTCAAAAAAAAAACTTTTAGGACTAGCTCGAATCCAATATTGTTAATCCAAACACCTCTGACGATGCTTGTCTGAAAGTTGCAACTGTATTCATATTTAGATATCTAAACCCTAATCTGATTAATTCTAGCGCCGCACCGAGCTTCAAACATCTATAATAATAAAGTAGACTATAGTCACTCTCATGCTACCACCGCAGCGAAAGGGCTTCCATTTTGTGACACGTGTCAACCATTTCTTTAATCATTTGATTTTTGTATCGCAAATATTGAGTGAGCCAGGTGTTAGAATCTGAAAAAATCATTGGGCTCTTATCCTCATTTGAATAAAATCCCAGATGTTAATAGGGTTTCTTCCTTTTTGTTGTTGGAGATAGAAAGCAGAACAACCGTTCCCTTTCATATTTGGATCCTAAGGACGACATCAGTGTAACAGATGTAGTAAAACATTATTTCAAGCATTTACGTGCTTTCCACCATTCCTCACACCCTCGCATTTAGTCGTCATCATCAACCTCCATATCTCTCAACCATCAAAACTTCTCAGAACTTCACCTCCCCCTATGAAATCTAAATGCTTCACCTCCAACCAAACTCAGCATATATACTCCCATGAACACAAGCCTCCTCTACTTCCAATCATCTTTAATAACCCAATGCATATATGCTTTACTGGATACAAAACATAAATATCCAAGCTCCACCGCCCCAGCGAGCTCGAGCAACACAACCCCGGTGAAATTCACCACCGTCTTCCATGGATACGATTCCCGAAAAATTCTAATACCAAAGTTCCGGTGAAGTCCAACACCGATGCCGAAATCACTCTCTTTATCGCCTCTGTTGCCATCGTATACATATTCTACTGTCCTCACCGATGGAGCTCCACCTTCTCTTCTCTCAAAGTTTGGTCAACTCTTCGGTGTATATGATAGCCACGAAGGCGTTCAGGTATGTTGTATTTTGTAATGTTTCACTGATATGAGTAATAGCGAGTTTAAAGGCCAACATTTCGAAACGAACATGAAGGTGGTACTTTGGCGTTTTCTAGTGGTCCTTCAAGACAACTCCGAGAGGATCAAACAATGGCCCAAAAATTGAATTGAAACCACTTGAAGTACTCGACAATCTCTCTAATACCATTTATCTTATTGACTGTTTATTTGTCACTATTGTCTGAAATCTTTTAATGGTTTTTGCAGCTCCTGGAACAGAGAAATTACTGTAACGGAAGGTATTATAAACTCAAACGACATCTAAGAAGCCAAGTCTAACAAAGGCAATCAAGTGATCAGCATTGTCTTACCCGCATATTCCGTTCTTAACAAGCTTCTACGCTCTATCAGATCCAATTCCACCGGTTTGTTACTCGGTCCGTTGCAATATGGTTACGAGAACCGTATCTGTAGAGCTACTCTGAATCATAAATGTTGTATGTTTTATGTAGATGACAGTGTAACGGAGATAACTACAAAGAACCGCCTAAAAGACCGTCTTTCATTGGTTTCTGAATCTGTTTCTGACCATTAAATACCAGACTGAATTGGCAAACCTATCTGAAGAAGAAGAGGATCCTAGAAAGTTGGTATTGCTATTTGGAGACTGAGAGATACTTGAAAGCTCTAAATCTCTTCCTTTGAAGGTACTAACAACATCTGAGCTTCACGCCTTTGCTCGCAGGTAAGATTTAAACTTAAAACTTCACATGTAAATGAATGTCGTCTCACATTAATCTGTGTTTGGTTTTGGTTTTGGTTTCAAAGGCTTCAAGGATTGATCAAACAGTATCAGGATATCCAATATCATAAGACATCTTAACCACTGGGAACCTTATCAAAAGTTTGAAGTTATGTTTGGTTGTCGTAGGTTCTATGTGTATATGATATGGGTTCTTCTCAAATTGGGATTTTTTGCAATTTGCTATGTAATATACGATGGAAACAAAACAAGATATTATTTAAATATATTATATATATAAACTAGGGGTTGACGGGCGGGTGAGTTTACAATAAAATTATTTGATATTTAAATATATTTAAATTTTATAAAATATTTGAAAATTACTTTAAATTGAACATAATAAAATTAATTTGTTTTCGAGGATCATATTGTAAATTTTATTAAATTTTGTTGGTTTGGACTGAAAGAACTACTAACGCTTATTTTTATAGAGAACATAAAATTTAAAATAAAAAGATAAAAAGTGGTTCATATTTTTTTTATTTCACTTTGATATAGTTGAAGAAATCGTAGGTAAGACTAACTAATACCTTTTTCTAAGAGTTTCACATTTTTATAGCTTGAATTCTCTTCCTTGTAATTTTCAAAAGAAGAAGATGTGGTTCAATTTTATTTATTATGAAAGCTGAAAGAAAGTCGAGAGCAATCCATATTGTGCTAAAATTATGAAACACGAATTTGGTCATTTGTTTGTGGATCATTACATCCATTAGCAGGAATATATATATGTTTGAGAAAAAAGAGATGGTCAAATAATAGTAATAACGAAGCACTACAAGAAAACATTGGTATTCTGACGGACATTCCGACGGAAAATGAAATCCTCGGAATATCCCGAGGAATTTCCGAGAAAATTCCGAGGAAACACAAAATTTGGTTTCCTCGGAATTTTCTCGGAATATACCGACGGAATTCCGAGGAAATACTAATCCGTCAGAATATTCTTATGGAATACCGAGGAAAAACGTATTCCTCAGAAAAAACCGATGAATTCCGAGGATATATTATAGCCGTTAGAGAGCCGTTGGGGGATTTTTAAAATTCCGAGGAAATTCCGACGAACTAGCCGTTGGCGTCGGAATTCCGTCGGAATTTCCTCGGGCTGTCGGTAGGATTTCAACTATAAATACAAGCACCCCTCTTCCTCTTCATTCACTCCATATCTTCATCCTCCCTCTTACTCTCTTTACACACGAATTTGATTCATAAAAAAACATGTCTTCTTCAAATTATTTTCGTTATTGGATCGATCGACCTCATTTGGATCCGAACACTAGATTGCTTACGGAAGAATACCAACGAGGTATAACCGAATTCATGGGGTTAGTTCACCGACAACCGGAAGCAAAAACAAGTATGTTAAGATGTCCTTGCTCTAATTGTAAAAATAGAAAGGTTATTAAAGAGTGGGATGTTTGGACTCATCTATATTTGAGTGGGTTTACACGAAGTTACAAAATTTGGTATCATCATGGGGAAACTGATTATGAACATGGTAGTACTAGCGAACCTCAGCCAGCGGTTAGATTAGAAGAACCAATTAGAACGGATGTAGATTATGGTGTAGGTACTGAGCAGATGGTAAATGATCATTTTAGAGGGGAAGATTTACCCAATGCACAAGCTAGGAGATTTTATGATATGTTGGATGCTGGAAAGCAACCATTGTACGAAGATTGCAGAGATGGTCATTCAGCTTTATCATCTGCTACAAGATTGATGGACATTAAAACAAATTATAATTTGGCTGAAGACTGTGTGGATGCGATTGCTGATTTTGTAAAAGGTATTCTACCCGAGGATAATGTAGCTCCTGGTTCATACTACGAGGTTCAGAAACTCGTAGCTGGTCTTGGTTTATCGTATCAGGTAATAGATGTATGCAGCGACAACTGCATGATTTATTGGAGGGCGGATGAACAGCGGGTTACATGCAAATTTTGTGGAAAGCCTCGTTATAAAGATACGAGTGGAAGAGTTCCAGTGCCATATAAAAGGATGTGGTATTTACCTTTGACGGAAAGGTTGCAGAGGTTGTATCTGTCTGAACGCACAGCGCAACCAATGAGATGGCATGCGGAGCACTCAACAGATAGTGAGATCAGACATCCTTCAGATGCAAAAGCGTGGAAGCATTTCTAATCAAAGTATCCCGACTTTGCGTATGAGAGAAGAAATGTCTACCTTGGATTATGTACTGATGGTTTCAGCCCGTTTGGCAAGAGTGGAAGACAGTATTCTCTATGGCCCGTCATTCTTACACCATACAACCTACCCCCAAACTTGTGCTTGCGACGAGAGTTTTGTTTCTCTCGATTCTCGTTCCCGGACCAGAGCATCCTAAGAGATCACTTGATGTGTTTCTTCAGCCACTAATATATGAGTTGCAACAACTATGGGCTCAAGGTGCTGAAACATACGATGTTTCGTGTAAAGAAAACTTTCAAATGCGGGCAGTACTAATGTGGACAATAAGTTATTTTCTAGCATATGATATTTTATCTGGATGGACAACGCATGGAAGGCTATCATGTCCATATTGTCAAGATAACACTGATGCTTTCCAACTAAAAAACGGAAGGAAAACGTGTTGGTTTGACTGTCACAGGAGATTCCTACCACTTGATCATCCATATCGTAGGAGTATGAATTTGTTTACGAAGAACAAGGGGGTGTTTGACAGTCCAACTCCGAAAATTTGTGGGAAAGATTTGAAGATACAACTAAGATATTTTGGTGCAGAAAGGACGCCAGACGTTGGTGGACATGAGCATTTTCCGGTAGATGCTGTTGGAGACCTACATAACTGGCACAAAAAAGTATTTTCTGGGATCTGCCATACTGGGAGGATCATCTGCTAAGACATAATTTAGATGTCATGCATATTGAGAAGAAATTTTTTGACAATCTCATGAACACGATCCTTAATGGTCAAGGTAAAACAAAGGATAATTTGAAGTCAAGACTGGATTTAGTCGATATATGTGCTCATTCAGAACTTCATGTTGATGAGAATGGTAGGGCTCCTTTTCCCATATACCGACTTGATGCAGAGGGAAAAGATGCGTTCTTTGATTGGATTTCAAACGATGTGGAATTTCCAGACAGTTACGAATCAAATTTGCGTAACTGTATCGACAGAAAGGAAGGAAAGTTTACTGGCTTGAAAAGCCACGATTGCCATGTAATGATGCAGCGCCTCCTTCTGTTTGCCTTCAAGGAACTATTACCACGAAATGTTCATGAAGCAATTGCAGGGATAAGTGGTTTCTTCCGCGATTTATGCACGAGATCAGTGACTCTTGAAGGTATTGAAAATTTGAAGACTAACATAGCTGTGACTCAGTGCAACCTTGAGAAGATATTTCCTCCCTCATTTTTTGATGTTATGGAGCATCTTGTTATTCACCTGGCAAGAGAATTGGAACTTGGTGGTCCTGTGCAGAATAAATGGATGTATCTGTATGAGCGGTATATGTTCCATTTGAAGAAGATGGTGAAAAATTTAAGTAGGGTGGAAGGTTCTATAGTCGCACAGATGATCAATGAAGAAACTTCAAACTTTGCCGAGTACTACTTTCCAGCAGAAGTTCAGACCAAAAACAGAAAACCTGCTCGGCATGATGATAGAGGCGAACGGGCAACATATCATGTTACGGTTCCAGACATTTTCACAGACGTTGGACGACTTAGCGGAAAACCAAAGGACCGTCGGCTTACTGAGTAGGAGCGCAGTAATTTGCAAACATATTTGCTCACCAACTGCGAAGATGTTCTTCAATATGAGAGGTAAATAAATTAGCTTACAAATTTTTATTTTAACAAGTTGAAATTTAAATCTTAATTAATTACATTATTGTCATCATATGTACAGGATTTTCATGGCAGAAAAGCGGTTCGAATATAGATACGCCACAGAGGACGAGCTAGAAGAAATGAAGCAGAGAGAATTTTCTTGATGGATGTTTACTTATGTGAGGGCTTTAAACAAATTAAAATATCATTTATCACATATTTATACTAATTCACATTTATTGATATAACATATATATGTGCTATTAATAGGTGTCTGCTGGTTTGGCCATAGGTGAAACATTTGACGATTGGATACGCGAGATAGTCGTTGGACCAAAATTTGTTGTGAAGTCATATCCGAGATTTTGTACTCGAGGATATGCATTCACAACTCAGAAGAGGAGACGTTCGAGTACGACTTATGATGCTGGCGTTTGTTCTGCATCAGGAGATGATGTATACTACGGACACATACGTGAGATTTTGGAAATCAAGTATCTGGGCATGGTTGGATTGTGCTGTACTGTTTTCTATTGTGATTGGCACGACAACACTCTAGATCGAGGTGTCAGAACATATGCATTTGGTGTTACATCAGTAAATTCGAGGCAAAAGCTGCAATATTATGATCCTTTCATTCTTGCTTCTCCGGCCGATCAGGTAATTAAATGTTAATTATTTAGAATGATTCATCATCATGTGTATTAATTTATAATTTTACTAATAATTTTTTAAATGTTACAGGTTTGTTATATCAAGTACCCCCGGGTAAGGAACAGAGATGATCCATGGGTTACTGTTACAAGACTCAACCCGAGAGGCCGAGTTCAGGGAAGTTCTGAGCTGGAAGACCCACTACAACCAAGCACATCCAGCAACTTAAGTGCAGCAGAAGATTTAGCTGGAGTTGGCCTTGTAGTCGATTTAACCAACTTCGGAGAGGAACCGTCGTTCACGTAGAGGATGAACCAGTGATTGGAGAGTTTCACCAAGATCCAGATTCAGATTCATCTGGTGATGATGACTCGGAAACAGACTAGCATCGATTTTTTTTTTTAATAAATATTCCGACGGAATTCCGAGGAAGATAAGGGTTTCCTCGGAATTCCCTCGGAATATTCCGAGGAAATTCCGAGGAAATAGGGTTTTTAAACCGAAAACAACGTTTTGCGGTTTGAATAACACTTATATAACCCTTATTAAGTGTCTTAGACTGATTATGAAGTCAAAAATTTGTTCCTTACTCTATAATAAACACTTTTCCGATTGTATGAACGAAATCCCCACAACATAAGAGAAACACTTATACACTTTAATGAACGGTAAAGGGAATACTTTCAATTCGTTTTGAAATTTGTTATTTCATGGTTTATGATCATCTATACAAAGAATCATCAATAGTATGCATTACAATTGTATAAGAAATGAAATACGGCAAAAAAATTGATGTTTTGAAACCTCAAACACTAGTTCCTCGGTATTTCCTCGGAATATTCCGACGGAATTCCGACGGATATTTTAGTATCCGTCGGAATTTCCTCGGAGTATTTTCATTTAACCGGGCAAATATTTCGCGAAAATTGAAATTAGAATTCCGACGGAATTCAGAAGGATAGTATCCGTCGGACCCTAGGTTTTATAACCACGAGCCGCTTCTTCTTCCCCATTTCTCTCTTCTTCCTCTGCGCGGCTCCTCTCTCCTCTCCGGCGATTTCCCCCTGAATTCCGACGATATCTCCAGCGATCTCCCCCTTCTCTTACACAATCATGTAAGGACCCTATCCCACTCTCTTAGGTTCTATTTGTTAGGTTTTTGTGTAGATTTGATAGATTTTTGTTAGGGTGATTGTTTAGGATTGTGATTTGGTTGTATAATAGGTTTAGAATTGTGATTTGGTTGAATAATTTGTTTTGTTGAATTGATTTAGAATTTTTTTAGAATTTTTTTATTTTTTTTTGTATTTATAAAATCGATTTTTGTATATAAATTCAATTTTTGTGTATAAATTCGATTTTTGTATTTTACAAAACGATTTTTGTATATAAATTCGATTTTTTGGATTTTACAAAACGTTTTTTGTATATAAATTCGATTTTTTGGATTTTACAAAACATTTTTAATATCTATAAAACTTTTTTTGTGATTAAAAACTATTATTTGGGATTTAAAAAAAATTATATATATATATATTTTATAAATTTATATATTTATTAAACATTTTTAATATTATTAAAACTATTTTTTGTAATTATTAAACTATTTTTTATTTATTAAAACTATTTTTGTTTATTAGAACTATTTTTATATATTTATTAAACATTTTTAATATCTATAAAACTTTTTTTTGTGATTAAAAACTATTATTTGGGATTTTTTTAAAATATATATATATATATATATATATATATATATATATATATATTTATATTATATAAATTTCTATATTTATTAAACATTTTTAATATCTATAAAACTTTTTTTTGTCCCGAGGATGACGCTTCGACGGCTTCGACCAACTTGTCCCGGTTTCGAATCAACGAAATCGTTGAATCCGTAAGTTCTTTTTTTAAAGTTTAATTCATTTATTTCTTGATTTAAATTTGGCTATTTTCTATTTCAGTCGGTTCCAAAGAAGAAGAGACGTTTGGTCGGTATGGGTCGTCGCACCCGGTCGGTTCCTCCTTCTTCTGCACCACCGCCCTTTGTTGATCCAGAAGTACTTACGGCTCAGTTGAAGGACAAGGATGATCGCATATCTTTGTTGGAGACCCAGATGGCGGCTCAACAGGCGGGCTATGAGGCACATAGGAGGTTGAACCAGCAAATGATGGAGATGATGCAGAGGATGTACCCGAACGAGGTGTTCCCGGACGTGCCAGACTCGTAGTTTTTTTTTTCTAAAACTCGGAATGTTTTATTTTTATTTGTACAACTTTGAATATTAACTAATATGATTTCAATTTTAATTTTAATTTTGTATTTTCGAATTTAAATTTCAAAAATTTTATTTTTAAAAAAAAAAATTAATTTTTTAAAAATTCCGAGGAAATGAACCCTCAGAATATACCGAGGGACTAGTTCCTCGGAATTTTCCGAGGGTTCAAATTCCGAGGAAATGAACCCTCGGAATATACCGAGGGACTAGTTCCTCGGAATTTTCCGAGGGTTCAAATTCCGAGGAAATAAACCCTCGGAATATACCGAGGGACATTCCTCGGAATATACCGAGGGACCCTTGTTCTTCGGAATTTTCCGAGGGTTCATTTCCTCGGAATTTTCATCGGAAAATTCCGAGGAACATTTCGTCGGAACTTCCGAGGTAAATTCCGAGGACGTTCTCCCTCGGTATATTCCGAGGAGATTTCCGACGAACTGGTGGTCCTCGGAGTTTCCTCGGAAATTTGTTTCCTCGGAATTCCGTCGGAAAATTCCGAGGGATTTCCGAGGAAAATGGAATTTCCGAGGACTTGTTTTGTCGGTATGTCGTCGGAATAACGTTATTCCGACGACATACCGACGATTTTTTTCCCTCAGTATATCGCTGTTTTCTTGTAGTGAAGAGTGATTAAATTTTTTTTTTTTGGTCAGTATAAATCCATAAATATTTGTTACTGTGAAATATATAATAGTTGCTGTGATCTGATGTTTTATGTTAAGGAACAAAAAGTGATTGATGTATTATTATATGAATTAGATGAATTTTGTTATTTTCTTCTAGAAATAGCAGTGCTCGCACCTTCTGTTGATGTAGTTGGGATGACGTATGATTGTAGACTTCGTTGCTCGTAAAGTGGTTGAGTGAGATTTGAGTATTTTAACTCGCACTTCATGAAATGTTTTTTTAATGTGACTTCAACATTGATCCGAGCTTATGGTCATGCCTCCAAGGCTCCAACCAACTTTATCAATGTAGCTTTTTCCTATATCTTTGTCATTTTTGCAAAACATTGTTGTACTGTATAGATAAATTGCATCTAGATACGAACCGTCTGTTGATATTTGTAGATGATGGAGGATGATGCTAACTTTTTTTTGTTAAAATATTCTTGAATGTCTTTAACATAATGAACTTATAAGTTTTCAGATGATAATCAATTTCCATATCGTTATACTTTATTAGAAAAGCAAATGGATGGATGATGGTTAATGATTTAATTGTCATATTCTTGAAAAAAATGGCTGTCTTTAATAGTTTTGGCCAGTATTGGACATAATAATTGCATGACATACGGGTGATGGTTCTTGATAACAGTGATACTTTAAAGATGATATTGCTTTCGATGTCTTGATTGAATTATTCAAGTTTTGATAGGGGTCTATCTCCATTAATTTTGACATTTATATATAAGAGTTGTTTTTTTATTTGAGCTAGAAGGTTTGATTTGTATCATCGAAGAATACTTAATTTAATTAAACGTTTCAACTCATGTGTAGGTAGTGTTCTTAATAGTGATTATTGACTTAGTTAATTCTCCGTAAGTGTTGATAACGTGTTTGTGCATTTAGAGCACCTACAAAGAGGATTTTTCATTGGAGTTCTTGAAAATAATCAATACTCCATTCAAGTAATAGAAAAAGATGAGAGAAGGTGATATAAAGTTCTGAAAATATACTCAGCAAGAACTTCCCCAAAAATCAATCATCTAAGTGTAGTATTGGGCATAATAATTAGAATAAAATATTATTATTATTTTGTTTACAATTACATACTGATTTTTAGATCTCACGGATGGTGTTGTTTTTAGATTCTAACTGATGATCACTAAAATATAATAAGAAGAAAAAGAACAAAATAGTAGAAAAACAAAACAATACGTATTCTTTAATATTTTTTACCGGATTTAATAGAAATAATGATGTTTTATGATTCTTTAAATTAAAAGAATGAAAAAGAATATTGATTTTTTTTATAAATGGTGTCAAAGTTAAAAGAACGAAGAAGAATTAACTATTCCCCCTAATTCTTTTGATCACCTTTTAAACACTTAAAAGTATTTTAGTATTAACTCCGACCGTGTCCAGGGCCTCGTAGTCCAGTGGTATCATCCTCCTTGGGGAGGGGAGGTGGCCAGTTCGACTCGCGGGGAGGGGGAGGCGTGTCCAGGGCCCGTAAGAAGGTACAGACAAAGGCTGGCGCCGGGCCTAGGTGGTGGGCCGTAAGGTCAACACCTGGTTAAACAAAAAAAAAAAAAAAAAAAAAAAAAAAAAAAACTCCGACCGTTTTATATTTGTTTACATGGTGTTGCGTAAGACAAAACGATTTACCAATACTTTGGGTGTTATTCTTTTATTTAATCGAATAGTATTTGTTTTTCCATTTTGTTTTTTTCCTTAAAGTCTCATGCATGTTACGTCTAAGAATATTGGTATAAATAATGGGATAATTTTATTTGTATTTTATAAACGTAAGTTTCATGTGTACGTTTGTAAATTATTCTCGCACTCGGATGGCTTAGACCGTCTAATGATGTCTTCTAGCTTTTATATTTGTTTATTATCTCATTTTAGGCGGATGTAGAACAAACTTTTAGTGGGGACAAATCATATGTAAATATAAAAATCAGGCTAAAACTTGATTTTTAAAAGAGGCAAATAACTAAATTTTGGGCAAGTTACAAAGAATTTGATTATTTATCAGGGGGGCAAGTGCCACCTCCTTGTATCAAGTAGGTATTTTTAGATGTTTAACTTTTTTTTTCTTTTTTTGCGAAAAAGGTTGTCGTTTAACTTGCAAAGATTTGTAGTTGTTTTAGGGCTGAAATTGATTCAGACGGGCTGAATGAGAAAATATTTGCACAAGTTGTTGAAGGTTAAAACAGAAGCTATAGTTGAAGGTAAAACTGAAGCAATAGCAATGCATGAGTTATTTTGACAATATACCCGTTCAGATGAAGTTTATAAAGTTCTTAATACAAACCTTTTAGTGTTGTCCATATCATTGATGGGGCACCTTCTTGACATTATGTTGGATATAAGGCACCAATATATGTTTTCGATATTTGGTATATGAATAGAATATTAAGACTTATATACAAAGTTTGGTTTAAGTAAAACCCTTTTAGTGCCGCAGTTAAAAAATGTTGTGAAGACTGGAAACAATAATCATAGGAGAAGAAGAAGAGCGAGAGAGACTGAGAAAGATTCGCATGGCCAACTCCCATAGTGTGACGGGCGGGGAAGCTGAGGAGTTAAAAGTTAGAAAAACCTCTGATCTAGGTCCGTGATCTCACATGAGTTGGTTGGTCAAGATGCCCTCCATACCCTTCACTGGAGACCTGAATATAGGCCCATGGAGTCAAGTATCCTTTCATACCATCACTGCAAGTAGTTCCAAATACATCAGGAAACAGTTCGGAAAAAATCTTAAGTTGCAAGTGTAAAATCAAACTTACCAGCTGACTTCATACTTATCCACCATTACTTGAACATGGAGTCAAGTAGCTACCTTCATATTTTTCATTTGATTTATGAACCTTAGCTCAGGTCAAGAGAGAAGATGAATTTGGCAAGGAGTGCGACGTTGCTATGAAAAGCATGTCACACATACTGGCGGTTCCTCACTTGTTCTCATCCTGCAGAATGAAAGTAAAAAATAATTTAAGAAAACAGAGCCTGATCGGAAGATAATTACTAAAACATTGGAGTGGAGGAATGACACCTATACTTTTTTTTCTTGACCTTTTAATCTTATCAACAGTTGCTATTAACTATCCATGTCTGAAACTGTATATGCGGCATCAATTGCGTTTCTCCTCCACCATTATTCTGTAAAGCTAACCTCTCTCTCTCTGATAATACACAAAACCAACAGAGTAAGGCTCAGAAGGACAAATGCAACCAAATGGTACTGACTGAGGCAAATGCAAACTTGATTAGGTCTCAATTTGAGAAGGTTTGTGCCAAAATTAATAGCTACGCTTCCAAATATATTGATGAAATCTCCGATGACATACTCTGTCATCCCATGTTTAAAGAACGGAGACAATGATCATCTGAAGCTGCAAACTTGGTGTAATCGCAACCTCAGGCTCTGATGTGATTTTAAAGTCTTCGGAATCTGCAAGAGAAGAACAAATCTAAGCGTATAACCTAAGAGGGGCTACATGATGGTAACTGCAAGAGATACCAACAAAAACACAGCTTGCAGCTTCGGTTATGTAATAAAAAGAAAACTGTCCATAAAACTTCATCAGTGGGTTTCTTCAATTGTTAATTCTATCGAAACATAGATCAAGCTGAAGATTAGCATAGAATTGAAGAGGCCAAAAAAACCTGCTAGGATACGCTGGAGAGGTTCAGATCTAGATTGATTTTAAACAGCAAAGAAGAGTAGATGTCCTCCTCTACCACCAAACAAATCGGCGTTGAGTAAAAAGATGAATAAAATTGGATCTTTTCCCATGTTCTTTCCATGGTCTCAACGTGTTGGAGCAGCTCCCAAGGATGTAGGAATTCGCCGTTGTCGTAATTGGTAAGCTGAACAAACTATCCTTGTAGAGCTTGTTGTAGTTATGCTGTTCATCGCTGGAAGTTGGTGTATTTATACTCGTTGCTTTAGTTGGTTACTTTGGAAATCGATGAGTCGATTGAATGCTTCATGAGTGGGTTAACCACGTAAAAGCTAGGAATAAAGTACATTTTAATGCAAACTGAAGACGTAAGGGTTAGCTAATCGGTATTAAGTTCCATAGAACTTACGGCTGCGAGACAGAGAATATCGAAGGAAGAAGATGACTAAACCTAATTTGCTTAAAGCCCATAAAAATTTGAGGATCAAATAAAAACCCACCAAACACAAAGAACCAGCGATTTCGGCGAACGTAAATAAAGCGAGCTTTGCGATTTTTTAAGGATGCCACGTGTTGAGATTTGCCCCTCTCTCCATGATAACGTGGCGCAATGAAAATAGATCAAACCCAACTTTATATTTATATATATATATATATAAATGGTAACTACAAGTACACTTACAAATTTGGTAACATATTTCAAATGTTCTTACAAATATTCGACTACAAAAATATACAAATAACTATTTACTTTATCATAACAATATTTAATATGTTTGTATATAAAATATAATATTATCTTTTGTAATGTATTATGCATCTGTATCAACTTTATTACTAAACATATTACCAAATTAACACTATAGTTATTTAACATATAATCAACTAACTCATTCTAATATCTTCACTCAATAGCCCGTCAAATAATGTAAATCCATCTACTTCCAAACTACGGCGGAAAACACACAATTTTTGGATCACAACCTGAAAATTATAACCACCACACTAGCTTCACATATGAGCCATCCAAATCTTTTTACAAAACAACCTAAGTTCAAAAGCGACAACCGATAACAGAACAAAATTACCATCATCGACCTTAAATACCTACTAAATATATACAATTTTGACATTATTTTTACCAATCCAGAACCCCGGGCCTTTGGGGAATGGTTGAAACATTTGAATGGGCTCTCAATTTTTAATATGTTAATGGTTTTTTAGGAATAAAAAATGTTAATTGTTTATCTACACTTTATCATTATTATAAAAAAATTATTTTAAAAAAATAAAATGTATAATATACAAATAAAAATCCCTATTTATAAGAATAATTTTAAAAGTATTAGATAACATTTATGTTATCATTTTAATAAATAGATTTTAAACTATAAATAATAACTATTATTGAAAAATTAGTTTAAAACTATCAATTAAGTCTATGGTGATTTTGTTTCGAACAGGGCTCCCGAAATCTCAGGCCTGGCTAGCCATTGCCACACCAGCACCTTTCCATACTTGGACTTGAAACACTATCTCCACTTTATCTTTTTTTAATATTACTGATGTATATTTCTCAAAAATTTGCAATTTAAACCAAAATCCCAAACCACGGCGGTAGCTTTATAGAAAGAATTTGAAGGAAACAACACTCAAACACGTGCAAAACATAAAACTCACCAAAACAAAAGCCCCATCCGAGCTCTATTGTTTACAAACAACATTGCTACTACAAGTTCACAACATCTTATACTATAGGAAATACTAAAATCTGGCACATATCATAGTCAAATTATGTTTCACTATTGGGGGTAGCAGAGTTTTTGCTTAGTATTTTCCGCAATTTCATAAGAGCAATCCTCCGTCTTTCATCAACTTTCTATCTAACCTAAAACAAAAACACTACATCGTTACACCCACTATATTTACAAAGACAAACATTACATTAAATTTTGCACCGGCAGACTAAACACAAAAATATAACCGTATTAAAAGCTTTACGTGACCAAGTTACACAACAAGATCACAAATTTAAAACTAAACAACAGCCGGCACTTGGTACGCGGACAAACCACTAGGTAAATCTAAATCCAATGGACATTCATAAATCAAGCCAGCCATACCGCTAACCAGTGCAAACATTGGATTACAATGATCCCGGTTTATTTGTTCCTTATTGATCCCGGTTTAGAAGCTTACTCCAAACCCGGTTAATAGTTAAATTTAAAAATCCATAATCCGTTTAGGTTTCGGTTGACGCAAATCCACTTTTCCTTCGCGTACGACTTCTCTTAACTGAATCGGACGGCGGTGTGACGACGTCGGAATCAATGAGCCTCTCTAGCGCCGTCAAAGCCAAGAAATCCACTCTCATCTCTTTGATGCGACTATCCTCCGCCAATTCATCGTCTTCGTCAACAGTCTCCTTGAAACCAGTACACACACCTCTCTCTCTCCCTTTCCATAAGAATCATTATGATTTTGTTTACTCTTGCGATTCGTTACTAGAGCGGGCGGTTACAGCAAACTCTCGCGGGATCGGTGGAAGTGAACGGTAAGGCTCTGCATTCCGGCAAGGTTTCGACGGTGAAGCTACTTCCGGCGATCGCGGGAGCTGGGAGGTACTTGGAGTTTCGTTCCAGATCAATCCCCGCGTCGATTGAGTTTGCTCAGGAGTCGCCTCTCTGCACAACGCTGTTGAAAGACGGTCTCAGGATCCGAACCGTCGAGCACTTGCTATCAGCTCTTGAGGCTAAGGGCGTTGATAACTGCAGAATTCAAATCGAGAGCGAGAGCGAGAGTCCAGATGATCGGGAAGTCGAGGTTTGTTTATAGGCATTGGCATTTGTAACTGAATCCTAACTACCATACCCGATCCAAACTGTAAAACTACCCGAAGATCTGAATTAGTATCCAGTGTTGTTAAAAATAGTTCTACCTTGTCAACAAATCGGACCTAAACAAAATAATGTTTCTAGAATTTAAAAAACAAAACAAAAAAGTTGGTCTAGGCGATTTTTGTATACGTCTGACTAATCAATAATCTTTTATAAGGCGCATAACTACTGCCAGGTTTCTTGAACATTGTAAATTGAAGTATTCTAAACATAAATAAGTACCTGTAACCGAACCCAAAATAGATATCTTAGAAAAAGTTATAAAATCTAACTGAATTCGATCCTAACATATATATATATATATATATGTAAAATCCACATGTGGCCTAGGAAGATGAGTCCGAAAACCCGATCCGAACCTTAAAAGGATATCCGAACTCCCATAGCCAATTGCAAATGGTTCAGATGGTGTGTAGCTTTGCTCAGTTGGTGATGTGGTGAATGCATGCAATACTAACCAAGTGACAGGTCCCTATTTGTGATGGATCAGCTAAAGAATGGGTAGAAGCGATCGAAGAAGCTGGCATAAACGTAGCTCAAAACCATGATGGAGAAACTGTGGAGAAGATGGTAGCACATGTGAACAAGCCTGTGTACGTTCGCAAGAACGATTCTTTCGTAGCTGTGTTCCCTGATTTAGAGACTCGAATTACTTGTGGTATCGACTTCCCACAGGTTCAATCTTTACTGCATTTTGACAACACATAAGAAAACAAACTTCTTTCTTGACTCTGGTTTTTATGATGATGAAACCCCCCTACAGGTGCCTGCTATAGGCTGCCAGTGGTTTTCTTGGAAACCTGAACATCACTCTTCGTATGCAAAAGATATAGCACCGTCGAGAACGTTTTGTGTCTATGAAGAGGTTAGTCCCATCATTGTTGTTTACTTGTTTATGGGATTTAGAATTAGTAACTGGTGTTTGTTTCTTTAAACATGTGTGTATTGAGTGTTGCTCTGCAGGTGGAGAAAATGCGGGAAGCAGGGCTCATTAAAGGAGGTTCTCTGGATAATGCAATCGTTTGTAGGTAAAGAAACTTGCATGTTCAAGGCTCTGGATATTATTATGGTAATAAGAAAAAAAATATATATATATATATTAAACTGAAACGTCTCTGATGCAGCGCCGAGCATGGATGGATGAACCCTCCTCTGCGGTTTGATAATGAAGCATGTCGACATAAGATTTTGGACCTTATTGGTGACCTCTCCCTTGTAGCACGAGGCGGAAATGGAGGATTCCCTGTGGCTCACATAGTAGCATTTAAGGCAAGTGCTACTTTTATATCACCTTCTAGTTTTCTTGACATCAAAAGAGTGAACAGCTTTCTAATAAAATGGGTTTGTTTGTGTCTTTATCAAATGCAGGCGGGTCATGCACTGCACACTGAGTTGGCACGTCATCTTACCATCGACTGAGAAGAGTATGCTCGTTGCCTACCACATTCCGCAGAAGCTTTGATCCTCCGTTTGTTTTGTTTCTTTACCCAAAGACACTACCAATAAGTGAATTTTGTTTTTGCCCAAATCGAGTTTTATTACTCTCAAGGTTTGAATGAACTAGTTTTCACTAATATTAGAATATTCAGATGATTTAGAGTTCAAGAATGGAGGCCCGTCTCATCTTTGTGTTGATATTTTTTCTGCTCTCATTATGTCTCCTTTGATATGTTAGCATAGGGTTTCAATGCAGAAAGAGTATCTTTTATGCGACTGGTTTCTCTTACTGACATGGAAAAGTGTTCTGTTGATCTGATCTTGCTGTTAAGACACAAGTTGATTGTTATCTTGTTGTTCAGAAACCGTCTGAACATACATTAATGTCAGTATAAATTGCCTGATCTAGTCATGTCCGCTTAATGACTTCTTGATCTGTATGTGAATGAATACCAGAGCTCTAGAACTTTTGTGAACTCTCTTTGTATATTCCTTGTTACCTTTGAAGCAATATCCATAAAGATTGCACCAGCTTGTCACATAGTTTAATGGTATCCAATAATGAGGAGGTAAGCAAAGATATCGAATAAACCAAAGCAGTATCCAAATAAAAACTGAAATGCATGCAAATTTGTCATTTTTATTGATAGAAACAATGGGAAGATGACAAGGAACGTTTTGCATCGGCAAACTTTATAACAAAGACACTATTCGTACACAGATGACTGAGGCACGCGCTAAGTCAACTTTTCAGCCTCTCTTTTCTCTACAAGTTTGATGAAGTTGCGAACAATTGTCTTGCCTTCAGTTGTTATGATACTCTCCGGATGAAACTGGACTCCCTGTGAACCAATTTTAACAAGACTTTTAAGACCTCTGTTTTAAATAGAGGTAAGAAGAAACATGAAACCACTAGAGTGAGTTTTTTTTTTTTAAAGACCTGTATATGCTTGTGCTTCCTGTGTCGGGCCGCCATAACCAAACCATCTTCTGTCCACGCAGTAACCTCGAGTTCATCACTGGGAAAGGTATCTTTCTCGATCACTAGGCTGTGATATCTACCTACAAGAAAAGGGCTGACACAGACAGATCAAGAAGATCTGTTTAAGCACAATGTTTTGGCAGAAACATATAACAAAACTCATTGAGAAAAAAAACTGATTCATACTTACTTGGATAAACCAGAGAACAAGCCTTCTTCTCCTTTCTCATCATAGTGAACCATGGAGCTTTTCCCATGCATTACACCATATGGTGACCTCACGATCTTTCCTATAAACCAAAAAGTTCATACAAAAGTGCATTCAGAGTTGAGGATCCATTACACAAACGTATGAGAAACCATGTTAATTGCAAACTAACCTCCAAAAGCTTCTCCTATACACTGCAAACCCATACATACTCCAAACAAAGGAACACGTGGTCCGAGTTCCAACACAGTTTGTAAGGAGATCCCAGAGTCTTGTGGGGTACCTGGGATCAATAGTAAGAAAGTTGTTTATCTTCTTTTTCCTTCACTAAAAAGAATCTTACAAGATACACACCACACAGGAAGTGAGGGTAATATAATTACCAGGCCCAGGAGAAATCAGCACCCCTCTTGGATTTTTACTGCCAAAAGAGAGAGAGAGAGAGAGAGCATAATAAAGGAATCAAAACCCCCTTGTATGAAATAACCAGATTAAGTTTTGAAGAGAATGCATATATTGGTTTCTTCTTCTCACCTTTTGAGCTCCTCTACAGTAAGTTCATCATTGCGGTAAACTTCAAAATGGCATCCTAGCTCTCCCATATACTTTGTATGAAAAAGATAGGTAAAGCATATAATGAGAACGGCTAAGACAAACTGAATGCACTTCACACGAGTATGCGTGGAGGAGCTTGAAGTGAGACATGATGAAACTTGTATTATCCAGAGCAGCCAAAATTACACGAGAGTGCGAGTTATTAAAACTACGAGTAACCAAAATCTAAAGTTCAAAGAAGTGATGTATTCAGCTTCTGCTAGATCAACAACAAGCATACAAACAAAAAACACTACTCCAGGTACTGTAGACTTTCGACAGTAAGATACAACGGCTGACAACACATAACAAAGAGAGAACATCTGAGACTATAACCATGTCGAAACAGAGACTCTATGAAAGACAATGCATATTTGAACAAACTCATATAAAGTTAAGAGCTTGAAACTAGCCAAGATCATATTCTTGCAAGAAAAAAAAAAAAACCAAAACTTTTCTAAAAATTCTCCAATTACTCAATTCATTTTATCAGATGACAGATAAAGAACAGATTTTGACATTAGTTACGAAAGTCAAACCTGACAGAGATTGTAAGTAAAGCTGTCGTAATTATCGATCACGATGATGGGACCCTTGTGCTTACTCGAGGAGTTGACAACAGCGGCAGGTGTCGAGTTCGAATGCGCCATTTCAATCGAAGCTTTCGTAACGACATGTCCACGACTCTTCCCCGAAAACGAAACTCCTAATCACAGATAGAACGAAAAAAATCAAAGACCAATCATAAATCTCGAAGACATCCGAGATTGAGCGAGACTTACTGGGCTTGAGGAGAGAAGAAGGGTTAAGGCGAGCGGTGGAGCTGGACTTGGGTTGGAGAAGACAAGAAGAGTTGTTCAATGTAGTAGCCGCCATTGTCGGAAAACTAAAGATGGTTCCTTTTCTCTGGTTCCAGGAGAGAGAGGAGTTTTTATACACAAGGATCTGTGTAAGAGAATTGGGAAATGACAGGTGAAACGATGCGTTTATTGAAACATGGACCACGTGTTTAATTAGTAGGTGAGTCATTTCATTTTTTATTTCTTTGGGTCAAAGTGTAAGAATGGGTCGTGTCGCAGTGGATTATATTGTCACGTACTCACCTGGATAAGCAGCCCAAATCTAATATTCTTGTTAATAATATTTTAGTGTTACGAAAAGAACTGGAATTTTATTATATCGCGGAAATTTAAATAAGGGCGAAATTTATACCCGTAGAATTTATAACACTGATAGAAAGAGTTTTATTATAGAGAGAATAGAAGGTTGAGGTGTGTTTTACAACGAACGAAAACGTTCGTATATATAGAAGAGAAATTCACTGTGCAAATAGTGCAGCGGGCCCCACATCTTTTATATTTTCAAACATTACGGTGGCTGTGTTTTTTTGACTTTCATAACACTCCCCCGTGGGGGCCGGTGTCACTATCCGCTTCCGCTTAACGTCTTTGTTGCCTCGTTAAAAACCTTTCCAGGAAAATCCAATGGGAAAAACCATAGTAAGGTAAAAAGAGTACAACTACGTAAGCTCCCCCTCGAATGAGCAGTTATAGATCCTTCTGATGACGCATTCCAATGTTGTGGATGTGTTTTCTGAATACCGAGGTAGGGAGTGATTTTGTGAAGAGGTCGGCTGCATTGTCGCATGATCGAACATATCTTACTTCAATCTCTTTATTCTTCTCGAGCTCTTGAGTGTATGAAAAGAACTTCGGAGGTATATGTTTGGTTCTATCGCTTTTGATATATCCTTCCTTCGTTTGAGCAACACATGCCGCGTTATCTTCATATAGAATAGTTGGCTCCGTATTTTCGTCAATCCCACTGCTTGAACAGATGTGTCGGCTTATTGATCTTAGCCATACACATTCTCTACTTGCTTCATGGAGTGCAATGATCTCAGCGTGATTTGAAGAAGTAGCAACAAGTGTCTGCTTCTGAGAACGCCAAGATATGGCGGTGCCTCCAATTGTAAAAACATATCCTGTCTGGGATCGAGCTTTGTGTGGATCTGACAAATAACCTGCATCTGCAAAACCAATCATTTGACCTTTTGAACTTTTAGGATAAAACAAGCCTAAATCAGTTGTTCCTTGAAGGTAACGAAAGACATGTTTAATTCCATTCCAATGTCTTCGTGTAGGAGACGAACTGAATCTCGCTAAAAGATTAATGGCAAAAGATATGTCAGGTCGAGTACAATTTGCAAGATACATAAGAGCTCCAATTGCACTTAAGTATGGAGTTTCAGGACCAAGTATTTCTTCATTTTCCTCAGATGGTCGAAACGGATCATTTTCAACATTAAGTGATCTAACGACCATCGGGGTGCTAAGAGGAGTTGCTTTATCCATGTTAAAGCGTTTCAATACTCGTTTGGTATATGTAGACTGGTGTACAAATATACCCTTTCGAGAATGCTCAATTTGTAATCCTAGACAATATTTTGTCTGCCCGAGATCTTTCATCTCAAATTCTCCTTTCAGATAGTTTGATGCCTTTTGGATTTCGTTTTGAGTTCCAATAATATTAAGATCATCAACGTACACCGCGATTATCACAAATCCGGATGTTGTTTTCTTTATGAAAACACAAGGACATATAGGATCATTTGTGTATCCTTCTTTTGTTAAGTGTTCGCTGAGACGATTATACCACATTCGTCCAGATTGTTTTAACCCATATAATGATCTTTGCAATTTTATTGCACATAACTCTTTAGGTTTGGAACTTAACGTTTCTGGCATTTTAAATCCATCTGGGATTCTCATATAGATATCAGTATCTAATGATCCATATAAATATGCCGTAACGACATCCATGAGACGCATTTCTAAATTTTCATTGCCGCTAGGCTCATCAGGAATCTAAATGTGATTGCGTCCATAACAGGAGAATAAGTTTCCTCATAATCAATTCCTGGCCTTTGAGAGAAACCTTGGGCTACGAGACGAGCTTTGTATCTTGTAATCTCGTTTTTCTCATTTCTTTTTCGGACAAACACCCATTTGTACCCAACAGGTTTTACATCTTTGGGTGTGAGCACAATAGGTCCGAATACATTTCGTTTGTTAAGCGAATCTAGTTCGAATTGAATTGCATCTTTCCATTTTATCCAGTCATGTCTCTTTTGACATTCATATACAGACTTTGGTTCTGGATCTTCGTTTTCTTCATTTATTTCCTTTGCTAAAAGGTATGAGAAAACGTCATCAATATCATCCATCTCATTTCGTTTCCATATCTTTCCATTATGGATGTAATTGATAGAAATCTCATGATTTCCTTCAGATTCAAGATGCTTTATATTGTCATTAGATTCACAATTTTCTTCGTCCAAAATATTTTCTGTTATTTTGGGAGTATCATGCTTTTCACATTCCTTACGTTTTCTAGGAAGTTTATCCTTTGAACCAATAGGTCTACCGCGCTTTAAACGTGTTCCTGATTCACGTGTATCAACTGCCGTTCCACCATTTTGTGGTATTTCAATACGAGCAGGAGTATTTGCAGCGGGTATATGTGATTTAGTTACCATTTTGGTATCAGCAAATGCATCAGGTAGCTGATTTGCTATATTTTGTAAATGCATGATACGTCGAACTTCTAGTTCTGACTGTTTCGTAGGAGGATCAAGGTGTAATAACGATGGTACACTCCATTTGATCTCTTTTCCTACTTGTTTATTGTCTCCCCCTAGAGTTGGGAATTCTTTCTCATTGAAATGACAATCGGCAAATCGTGCCGTAAACACATCACCAGTTTGTGGTTCTAGGTATCTTATTATTGATGGAGAATCATAGCCAATATATATTCCCAACCGTCTTTGCGGTCCCATCTTTGTACGTTGCGGTGGTGCTATTGGAATATAAACCGCACAACCAAAGATTTTTAGATGAGAGATATTTGGTTCTTTTCCAAATGCTAACTGTAATGGGGAATATCTATGGTATGCACTTGGTCTTATCCGAATTAGTGCTTCTGCATGCAAAATAGCATGTCCCCATACAGATGTTGGGAGTTTTGATCTCATGATCAATGGCCTTGCAATTAGTTGCAGCCGTTTAATTAATGATTCTGCCAAACCATTTTGTGTATGAACATGAGCAACAGAATGCTCTACTTCAATCCCTGATACCATACAATAATCATTAAAAGCTTGGGATGTGAATTCACCAGCGTTATCTAATCTAACTCTTTTAATTGGATAATCTGAGAACTGTGCTCTTAATTTGATTATCTGAGTTAGAAATCTCGCAAATGCCATATTTCGAGATGATAACAAACAAACATGTGACCATCTACTCGATGCATCGATTAATACCATAAAGTAGTAGAATGGTCCACACGGTGGATGTATTGGTCCACAAATATCACCTTGGATTCTTTCCAAAAACTTTGGTGATTCTTTGTCAATTTTGGTTGGTGATGGTCTTATGATTAATTTCCCAAGAGCACACGCATCACATGTCATTTTATTACTTTGGTATATATCTTGGGTTTTTATTGAATGACCATGTGAGCTTTCAATGATTTTTCGCATCATTGTAGTGCCTGGATGACCAAGACGATCATGCCATAATGTAACATCTTCTGGATTTCTTTTGATCACAAGATGTGATTCTATAGCATCAATATAAGTGTGATGCAATCCAGAAGGAAGTTCTGGAAATTTTTCCAGTACAAGGCCTTTGCCTGATTTTTCAGAAGTTATATATAAATACTTCTTTCCATTCTCAGTTGCAGACTGAGTGTTATACCCTTGACGGTATATATCTTTGAAACTCAACAAATTTCTCTTAGAATTTGGAGAATATAAGGCATTATCTATGGAAAACTTTGTTCCATTAGGCAACATAAAGTTTGCCTTGCCAATTCCTTCGATCAGGTCTGTAGGACCTGATATTGTGTTTATAGTCATTTTTACTGACTTTAAAGTAGAGAAATATCTCTTATCCTTCAGTATAGTGTGCGTTGTGCCACTATCTGGTATGCAAACTTCTCTACCAATTTGTTTAGTTGTTGTTCCATTTGCTTTCTTATCCATTTCTGTAACACACAGTTAATATCAATAAAGAAAATAAACTTTCATAAGTAAACATATTATGCATCAATAACAAGTACACAATAATTATACATTAGATATTTTGAAATACAACATTATTTTGAAAGTGAAATACATAATATTTTATGGCATCACTAGGCATTATTAAGCTTGATCAGTACAAGCACTTCAATTATTTTGATGAGTGGCCTCGTCGAAATCTCCCATAAAGTCAGAGGATTCGAGGTATGTCGATGTTGTACCCACAAGGTGTTCATTGAGATTTACTTCCTTTGCCTTGCCTTTAATAGATTCTTGGTACAATTGGCATAGATGCCGAGGAGTTCGACATACTTGAGACCAGTGTCCCTTCGATCCACATCTGTAACAGACGTTCTCATTTTTATGAGTAGGGTTTTCTTGGGTTTCTTTCCCTTTTACCCGATCAGATCGATTCCATGTGTTGGATCCCCTTCCTCTTGGGTTGTTACTCCTTTCATGGTTGCGGTTAAATCGATAACCACGACCACGACCAAAACCACGATTGTGACCACGGCCACGACCACGCCCACGATAGGAATAATTTCCTTTTTCCGGATTTTTTATATCCGTTGCATTTACCTCAGGAAATGCTTTGGTTCCCGTGGGTCGGGCATTGTGGTTTTTAATGAGGAGTTCATTATTTCTCTCCGCTATTATAAGCGCCACAGCGAGTTCAGAGAACCTCGTATACCCACAATTTCTATATTGTTCTTGTAGAACATAATGATTTTTGTGGAACGTTTGGTAAGTTTTCTCGAGCATTTCTGCTTCCGAGACAGGCTTACCGCAATAATCTAATTGCGCCGCTATTCTCAATATAGCGGAATTGTACGTTTCCACTTTTTCAAAATCTTGAAATCGTAGATTTTTCCACTCATCGAGTGCATGGGGGAGAGTAATTTTCTTTTGGTTATCAAACCTCTCCTTCAGAGCTTTCCAAAGATCTAAGGGATCTTTGGTTCTCGCATAATCATGCGTAAGATTTTCATCTAGATGCCTTCTCAGAAATATCACGGCCTTAGCCTTTTCATGAGAGGTTGATATATTGCCGTCTTTTATTGTTCCGAGTATTTCCTCGGAATCTAGATGAAGCTCCATGTTTGTAACCCATGCCGTGTAGTTTGTCCCAGTTACTTCCAATGCCGGAAACTGAAGTTTCTCGATTTTTGCCATTTGTATTTCTAAAGCACATAAATAAAAATTATTAGAATATTATTAATATTAAAAGGAACCGTTTACATTGATCATGCAAGCAATTACAAGGAGAAGCGATGTAAAGAAAATTAAACCGATATTCATCTTAAATTCACTTGGAGTAAATTCTCCAACGAATAAACCATAAATAGAAACACAAATAAAAATGACACATAAAAACAAAAGTGCGCGAATCATCTTTCTTGAAATGAGAAATCGGAGGAGAACGATTTGAAATTTTTGAGAGAAGATGAAATGTTTTGGATGATGAAATGGAGTGAAAATGAGTTGTATTTATAGATGAAAAATACTGTTCATGACCGTTGGAGAAAGGAGAAATTTTTGAAAAAAATTTCTTTGTGACCGTTGGTGTTAAATCGAGTGCACTAAAAATCAGTCTGAAAATATCGTATTAAACAGTCAATCAAATCTATAAAAATTCATAAAAGTAAAAATTATGGCAATGAAATATTTATGTTATGATAACAAATCATGCGACGGCTCAGCCGATCAATGCAGAGTAATAAATAAATTATACGGCGGCTCGGCCGACCAATTAATAATAAACAGAATATAAGGCGGCTCGGCCGACCAATAAATAATAAACAGAATATAAGGCGGCTCGGCCGACCAATAAATAATAAACAGAATATAAGGCGGCTCGGCCGACCAATAAATAAATTAAATTACTAGTAAATAATATAGGCGGTATTCCGGCCATTATAACATGATATAAATAGTAGTAGAGGCGGTATACCGACCATTATAACAGGGTATAAATGATACAAATAAATTTTACCGAATCGCAGAGTGATCATGCTGATAACGTGTTATGAAAAGAACTGGAATTTTATTATATCGTGGGAATTTAAATAAGGGCGAAATTTATACCCGTAGAATTTATAACACTGATAGAAAGAGTTTTATTATAGAGAGAAGAGAAGGTTGAGGTGTGTTTTACAACGAACGAAAATGTTCGTATATATAGAAGATAAATTCACTGTGCAAATAGTGCAGCGGACCCCACATCTTTTATATTTTCAAACATTACGGTGGCTGTGTTTTTTTGACTTTCATAACATTTAGAAATTATTAGTTTTTTTTTCCTAAGAGCATTTCATCTCTAATAGTATAAAAGAGTTCTCAAAACAATTTGAAAAGAAAAACGTATTAATATATGTGTTTCTATTAAAATCATGAGTATTCATGTCATAGATTTTTTTCTTGAAAAAATCTCTAACGCCTATTTGGACGGACCTTTCGGTAAGGTGAGTTGCAGAACTTGTATGTGTATATATCGTCATATGAACATACTAACGTGGGACACATATTTGTTTTTGAATCAGTTATAGTCTTTAGAAATTTAGCATTTGAGGTTTATAATTGTAAATTTGAAGTCCTATGCTTCTGCTATATATGCCAAACCGTAGTTCCTTCCAGGCACGTTCAAGGCTGAACTTCATCTGGTAGTCATTTAAGAAGATGTCATGGACAGCCTTCATGACATCATTCTCATTTTAGCCACTAGCTTGCTCTTTGACAGCCGCCTCATAGCAACCCACAAACTTGCACACCTGCTCATTCACTCTTCCCCACCTCTGCTTACATTTTTTTTTTTGATGAAATGTTAAATTTATTGATCACTTTTAAAAGAATATATGTACACTTCTGCTTACATTGACTTGCCTCTCTAGGAGGTAAACCACTGAGCTGAGGGCTTGAATTGAAATACTCCTCTATCCTCTTCCAAAACGCTCCTGTCTTCTGCTCATTACTCACTATGGGATCCTTGCTGGTATTCAACCAAGCACTGATGAGGATAATGTCTTCTTTCGGTGTCCACTTTCTCTTTTCCACTGGTTTAGGATCTTCAGAGCTCTGGCTACTAAACCTAGGAATCTCAGGAGACTCTAAGTCTATTGTTTGACTGCTCTGTGAAGCTAATAGGTTAACAAACTCGGGAGAGTTCTGGGAAAAAGGATCCATTTTGGTTTCGTTGGTGTTCTTAAGTTGGTTTCTGTTTTGAGTTTGGTTTTTCTTTGTTGGTGTTTTTAAGTTGGTTTGCGTTTTCAGATGTGGTTTTGCTATCTTTTTAAACTAGTTTTTGCTCACACAGTTAAACAAACTCTAACTACCAAACATTCATTATAGTTAATTACACAACAACATTCACACAGAGCATTCATTACACATCAAATCAGTTTTTTCAAAGGAAATTAAGTTTTTCAAATCGACCATTCATCACAGCGACCAACCAACACAGAATTAATGCAAGTTTTTCAAAGGAAATTAAGTTCTAGTTCAGTTTGCTCTAGCTTAAAAACTACAACTAGTTCTAGTTGAGTGTACTTTAGTGTAGCTTTTTAAAAAACGTAAGTTGTACTTCTAGTTCTATTTCAGTTTAGTGAAACTTTTTTAGGGTTTGCTTTAGCTTAGTTCTAGTTCAGTTTGCTTTAGCTTACGAACTAGAACTAGTTCTAGTTGAGTGTACTTTAGTGTAGCTTTTTAAAAAACGTAAGTTGTACTTCTAGTTCTATTTTAGTTTAGTGAAACTTTTTAAGGGTTTGCTTTAGCTTAGTTCTAGTTCAGTTTGGTTTAGTGAAAGTTTTTTAGTTCTACTTCAGTTTAGTTTAGTGTACTTCAGTTACGCTTAAGTTTAAGAACAAGAACTAGTTCTAGTTGTAGTTTAGTTTAGTATAACTTTTAAAAAACATAAAACTTCAGTTTGCTTTAGCCTAAGAACAAGAACTAGTCCACGCACAGTTTAGTTCAGGTTTAGTGTACCTTTGGGTTTCATTCGAAGCAGAGCTTCTCCAGGGTTTCGACATGAGCAGTGAGGTTATCAACCTGGCCAATGCGGAATTCAACATGTGCTTGGACATGGAAACGACAATCAAACAGTGTTAGTGACTTAATAAGTACCTAACTTTACAAATATTAACTACGTTATTGAGATTCACTAACCTCCAGTGTCTCAATCTTTTTATTGAGATCCGGCACCCCCTTGATCACCTCCTCAGCCTCCTCCAACCGCTTACTCAGCCATTCCATCTTCTCCATGTCAGTGACCTGAACATGGAGGTTATCAACCTGCACAGTGAGGATTTTAACCTGTGCATGCACATGTAAACACAAATTAAAGCGTGAGTGACTTAATAATATAGGACAAATATGAGAGACTCAAAAGTATACTTAACTAACCTCCAGTGTCTCAACCTGATTATTGAGCTTAGGCACCCCGTTGATCACCTGCTCAGCCTCCTCCAACCGCTTAGTCAGGCGTTCGATCTCCTCCTGGACACCAATCACCCATGACTGACGATAATGGAACCCATCAGCCTTGTTTACAACATAAACACAAGTCAGAATCAGTTTGTGCAACATAATTATTACAAATTAGCCAATTGATAATTAATTTTGACATAAACAAACAGCCTTGTTTACTTGGTAGTTTTTGCAAGTGAAGAAGTGCTTGCCAGGAAGAGTGTCGTAGTCCTCCTTCCCTCAGACCTCGTCAATGATTCTCCCACCACACGGACACCTTGTCGGAATCCCGTATTCCGAATCGGCAACGTATCCTAGCATGTTGATGTAGTCCTTTTGCCTATTTGTGTCTCTTCTCTCTTCTGCGGGATCCATCTGAACCAGAAAACCAAATTGATTAGAACATAATGACGAAACAAAATGTTGAAACGAACCCTAAATCGAACCCTCATGACGCTTTACAACCATAAAACGAAAACCCCTAATCGATTTACAACTCTATCTCGAAACCCCCAAATCGATTAAGAACCCTAAACCCCCAAATCGATTTCGAATCCCCGGTAAAGGAACCCTAAATCGAACCCGCATGAAGATTTACAACCATAAATCGAAACCCCCTTCTCGATTTAGAACCCTAACTCGAAACCCCCAAATCGATTTCGATTTCCCGAGATCGCTTTCGAGCCCAAAATCGATTCTATTATAACGTCAAAGTACTCGATACTCACCTGAGCTCGTGGAGGAGACAGTCCGTCGTCGATTAGATGGAGAAAAGCTATGGCGTCGCCGTCGCTCGACAAATCGCCTCGGAGAGAAAGAAACCCTAGAAATGAGAGAAAATGAGAGAGCTATCGAGAGACCCGTGTTTCGACTTCGTCAACACAAAAACGTCCTTCCAATGAGGTGTTGCCACGTGGCTTGAACCCGTATCATACGGGTTCACTCTGGCGAACCGGTTCACCGAAATTAGCCCATCTAATCTATTAAAACTGAAGTACAAATATAATTTCACCATTAATCTTGCTTAATATTTACCTTTTATGCCACTGCAATTTTTTCTTACTTACTGGTTGGCCTAATCATTAAGATATTTCCGAAGCCCAATATCTATTATTTGATCCGAAAAATCATACTGTTTAATAAATGATACAGATCTGTTGTTGATATCACATGCGATATATTTTCCAGATTAACCCAAGATATTAACTGATATCCCAAAAATCTGGTCAAATATGTAAACAATATTTACACTTTCCAAAGTAGAAGACACACAATAAATCGTACGTATTAAAGTATTACGTAAATATTGTCAACCAATTTAAATTAAAATCTGCATATCCACCATATATGAACTCATTCATAAATATTTCCTAAATTTAAGGTAGCCACTAATTGATATAATATATCCTAGAGCGTGATATGTTATCCCTTTCCTCTATCATAAAAGGTTTATTTATGAAATAACCAAAAAAAAAGGGAAAATTAGTTTTATAGTAAAATGGTAGAAAGAGAAAGGAAGAAAGAAATAGAGTTCTGGTTATTTAGTGAATTATAGTTTTTTTTGGTTATATGACCTAATTTTCCATCATAAAAATGTGTGGAGAAAGCTAAACCCAATATGCCAAAATATATCCTAATTAATTACAGTATTTAATATATTTAATAAAACAATAATTTGCAAATATAGTATTATTTTGTTTTGTTTAGTCACATATAGATATTTAGAGGATAAAATATTCAAAAATTAATATAATTAATAATAATTCATACTATATTTGAAAAAAAAACTTTTCAATATGTTGTTGGATTTTGAAATTAATTAACAAAAAGGAAGTGGTTAATATATGATTAGTATAATTTCATAAAAAAGAAACTGCACAAGTTATAAAAGTTTTGATAAAATATTATGAACAAATAAAAAACAATGATTGCAAAAAAAAAACTAACAATATTGTTTCATTCGTGATAAAAATAAAATAAAAGTGATTACTTATTTGTTTCAGAATCAGTTAGACATGGACATCCAAGTATCCATTCGAATATGATTCGTAGGTTCTAAATTTAAATAACTATCGAACATATATATAAATTTCTAGAAGGGATTTAAGTTAGGAAATTATCAGTCCGAATAGATCTGTAGGCACCTAAAAATATCTAAATAAACTATGTGTTTAAAAATGTCACTCCGTTCCTAAAAGATCCATATTCTAGAGAAAAAATTTGTTTCAAAAATATACATATTTTATATATTTCAATGTAGTTTTTTTCAACTAATAATGAGAAATTGTGAAGTTCAAGAACACTAATTGCATTTCTTAAAATCTTATTGGTTTAAAAATATAGGAAATATAAAATTACAAAAAACTATGTATTTATAGCTAAATTTTAATATGTTTTATTAAAAAAATGTGAAAATTCTAAAACATATATCTTTTAGGAACGGAGAGAGTAATTTATATTTAAAAAAAATTCAAAACCCGCGCGGGCACGCGGGTCAAAGTCTAGTTTTTTTAATTTAAAAAATATTTCGGGCCTATGAATCCGAGCCCATGAACCCCTTGTGATACTCTAATGGGCATGCTCTTATTCTCTGAATCAATTTGAAGCTGGTTAATTTATTTTTATTTTTGTGGAAACATAGTTTGAAACAAAATACCTAATGCTCGTGCATGGGGTCCTTTGCTCCAAAGTCACGTCTATTCTCGGATTTCAACGCTTTCATCCGAGCTTATTTCTCGTTTCTTGATTATTGGATTCTGTTAACCAAGAGCTGGAGAGGATTCAGAAACTTCAGTCTCTTCTCCGTATGCTTCTCCAAATCCGTCCAATGGCTGATAACATGAAGAAGACTCTTATCATTGAACCCATGGACTGCCTAGTGATCGAGATATTTGACATCTATGGAAGAATCTGCAGCGCTATAGCCTATAGCCAAGCTTCTCATTAAGATCTATCCAGCTGCTATGCCTCTTAAGATTGTAAAGAAGGCTACATCTCAAAGAGAAGACCTAGCACTCTACTTTGGTTTTTGCAAAGAGTTTGGGGTCTCAAACGCGCATGATATCCTAATATTCGTCAGAATCTCTGAAAAAGACATTGAAGCGATCGAGAAAGTCATTAATGAATGGAGTCAGAAAAAAAGAGGAGACAAAGGAGGAGCATGATGAAGTAGAGGAAGAGAAAGGTATCATATTAGATAGAGAGACCAGAGTTCCAGACTATCATAAGCGATAAATGGGAACTTTTTGAAGACGCTATTCTTTCACATGTAAGGATATCAAATAAACTGATCAACATAGATTGTATAACGTGGATCCGAGTTCTTTGCCTCTTATAGTTATGGAAGAGCCAGTTTACTTTTCTCACACGTTACCCAGATTTAATCACCTTTTCTAATTGCAACTTGATCAGATTCATTTTTTATTCCTTGGTTTTCTTCTATTTTTGTTCTCACTTTGTTTGGTTGAATATGTGGATGATAATCAACGTCAGATATATCTCAAAATATTTCAGGATTTTTAGTATAAATTTTTCTTTTCATTTCATTTAGGCCTATTTGAGAATCCTTGTCAAATATGGACGTTAATGTCGTCTGGATTGTACCAAATAAACATTTAGATATTTTATCCGTTGCTTTCGAGTAATATTTTTGATACCAATTGGTATAAAAATAATTTATCCTCCACATATCTAATAAATTTAGAAGTTAAAAGATATCAGTAACTGAAACATATGTGTTGTAAATATTGCATAAACCACATGGTTTTATGCTAAGGCTTAGAGCATAAGAAGATGCTATCTTATATTTTTTTTTTTGACGTTAGATGATATTTTTAATTGTTATTTTTGTATTTGTGTTATCTTACTAAACTTACCTGGCTGATTATTTATATGAATGAATCGCCATTTTACCAAATTGCATGGTGAATATTTTATTGTCTTTTAGTATTTGGTTATAGAAAGATAATCATTTTTATTTGACTTGTTTGATATGAAATGTTTGTAAATTTGTAATGAAAGCAATAACGTAGATGACAAATCGCTATCGATCATAAAAATGGTATGGCCAGAGCAAAGACTTTAATGGATCATAAATATTGGAAGTAGTGCTTTCTTACAAATAATTATTAACTATAGACCCCAACCAAAAGCCTAATTTGCGTCTCTTGCTTGATTATATATGGAATAAAATGAAGAGTATGTTCTATTCACATCAGATTTGGTCGTTTCGATCATAATTTGCCTAAATGAAGACACATTGATATAATCTGTAAAAATCAAGGCAGTTATAAGCAAATATCATGTAAGTATGTATGTTGTAAAGTTGTTTTTCTAAAGTTGATATAACGAGGGTGATTGGTTGGACTTTATCTACCTACTTTAGCTTTATTTTTTTCTAAATCATTAAACTTTACCAATCATGCTTTACCTTTACTTTTCAAAGTTAAAGCTTACATCAAATTTCTATTAATTTTTACCAATCACGATTTAGCTTTATTTTTAAACCTACAGCAAAAAAAATAAAACAAATATTTTTCTTATGTATTTTAGTTAAAAAACCTACATCTTTCATTTATAAGCTGTAGAAATTGTAGAATAAAAAAAATATCTATAATATCAAATAAATAAGATAATCATAAAAAAAAACATCTATAAATATTTTACTCTAAATTTGGGTGCTTTTAAATTATTGAAATATTTTAAATAATATAAATATTATTTACATATCACATTTTAAATAACAGTAAACTTTGATAATTTTAAAAATATTAATATAAATTATTTTAAGTGATAAAAATAATTATTATTTTATATATACATCACATATTTCACATATTTTATTTTAAAATATCTGCAATTTAAAATATCTGCAGCCTATAGCTTACAGCCCTTGATGGAGGCATGTACCATTGCACTCACCATCTTGGCTAAGACCGAATTAATCGATGGCATGATTCATTTTGTGTTCATCGTCTTTATCAATGCTCTTGGATCTCTCCTTCTCCTCCCTTTGCTATCCAATCTAGGAACATGAATTTGGTAGTTCATATATCATCTTTTAGCATCAGATGAAGCTTAAACCTGCAAGTCGTAATTAGTCATATATAGTTTTGAAATTCTGTCAGATGAACCTTTTTTGTAATAACACCTTTTTTGTAATAACATACCTTGGTGAAAATCGTGTGAATGTTTGATACGTAGATGGTTAGTATTTGTAGGTTAAACGCACGTATATTAAATAAGAGATCTTATATTTATTCTCATTAATCGATGGAAAAAAAAATCTAACTTAGGATATGCATATAAGATCTTGATATATTAGATTGCTTTTTCAGTGGGATACAAAATTTAATAGTTACGAATATTCTGAATTTGGAATAAGTTTAGAATATCCTATTGAATTAAAACATACTCGTCAAGTTGAAAAATATTGAAAATATACTCTCTAGTTTCTATATTTATAAAATTCAATTAAATAGTGCTACATTCTGGTGGCTTCAAGATAAGTGTATGGTCAAGTTTTATCCTGTTTTACTTTAATTTAAAATAAAAAATATTAACTCAGTGGCAGGGGTTAGTAAATAAAATGAAAAACTAAGAGGAAATTCAAAAGTATACTTCAGTTTTAATAGATTAGATTAGATTTGAACTCTAATAACACTTTGCACATGCTTAGTAGAATTTAAACCTACTTGTAGTAATTGCTTGCATATTTCTTACAAAGGCCAAATGATACAACGTAACGGTCACTACTTAAATCTTCATGGGCCAGTTCATACAAAAAGTGAATGTTCAGACATTGTTACAACTTAAAAGCCTAGCCAATTAATCGAGGAGAAGATGACCAAGTCACCAGTTCTACAGTCTCTGTTGGCTTCTAGCTAGAGACGATGTAAGTCATAATGCAGAAGTCAACAACTTTAAAGCAAAAGAGCAAGAGTGTGTATATCTCTTGAAGATATGCAAGAAGAGTTCAAGTAATTAAGTTCACTCCTGGTTCAGCAAGCTCAGTTTGTTCTGCTCTTCTCCATTGTCAATGAGCAGCGTTCTCGAAACCTGCGCTCACTCCGGATCGGATGGTATAACAGTATGATGTACGCAGCCTAAATTTTCACAGTAGTCCATGTATAGAGATTGCTATGAAGTCAATGACGACATTTATGCCATTAATCCACTGACAAACTTTCCTAACATATGATATATATCCTAACATATGATATATATATATGTTATCATGGAAAACAACACTAGTTGTTTGTACTATCTCAGAAGAACTAAATTAGCCATGTGGTGTATATGCTATTTCTTTTATCATGATACCAAAATCTTTTATTGGAAACAATTTACAGGCACTCTTGAATTCGTGAAGGGTCTTAGATCCGATAAAGCCATACATACATTTGGAAAATATGCAACACACGCTGATCAACTGAACAAAGAGTACACTAGAGACAGATTGAAGAAACATTATCTCAACAAAGAGACGATTCAATAGTAAATCTTTTAACAAAAGGAATAAAACGAAACATGATCTTAATAACTTATATAAAGCAATAACGATAATCTCGTTTCAAAACATTAAACAAATAAAATGAAAGGGAAGAGAATTACAAGAAATTTCAAAATAATCGATTTGGATCCGTGTTTCATATGGACCCGGTCTTTGTACACTTTTTACATGATTGGCTCTTTCGTGATGCTTCAAAATCTGTCCAAAGATCTTCACTGGGTCTACTATACTATATGATCTGTTCATATAATGGTACCACATTGTATGGATTCCGATTTACGTTCCTCACCCACACAGAAACATGAGTTGATTATGTGCACACGACAAACGTAATAATAAGTAATTATTCGTCCAACTTCCAGAACAAAAATTCTTAAGTCGTCCCTTTATTTACGTACCTGCTGGATGTAACATTATAAAATTTGTATTGGGCATCATTAATACATTTTATTCGTATACTATTGTTGCTCCTTATTTCTAATATAAGATTCCTAACATAACTTTCGGGCTAGAGTACCTTTTTCTCATTCATATCGAAATAAATCAATTTTTCATATTTTTGGATCGATTGTATCTACCTGTATGGACCTAGCAAGTTAACTCTTATAGCATATTAAAAATCATAAACTTCCAACTGAAAACGTTTTTTTTTTTTTTTTGAAAAGGCCAACTGAAAAAAACGCATTGATAGATAATAGGTGAAATGATATTATCTCTTTGACGTTAGTGGTCTCGCTCCTCACAAATACGGATTCAGACATGAAAGGGGCGTGAGTTGTCGAGAATAAAATATATATATATATATCCAAATTCCCATGAGTCCTTAGATAAGAACACCTCTAACAATGGGTACGAAGAGAGGTTCTAAGTACTTAAGAAAAATAAAAAAATAAAAAAATAAAAAAATTAAGAGAGATAAAAACAAAAAAAATTTAAACTTAGAGGTTTTTAAAACCTACTAGTAACCTTAAAATACACATGTCATCATGTAAGAGAAAATTAGTGTTTTTATTGACTTAAAAAAATAAAATATAATTGATTTAACTATAATACTAATATTTTTTTTCTTTTAGAAACTTATATGGTTTTTTATTGTTGGAGTTGCTCTAATAATTTTCTTAATAACACAACTTGAAAACTAAAGAGTAATTTGTGGAGAAGAAGATTATGTAATATGAAATAATAATGACTTAGATTTGTTTTGTTGTTAAATGGGATGTTCTTTTTTTTCTTTTCCAAATATATATGTGGGCTCTAGTCTCAACCCCGTTTCCTTTAGGTCACATGTATGTGTGTATGTGTATGCATTTACATAATCAGTGAGAGAGAAAGAAGATAATGAATGTATGTAAAGAAGAAGATTAAAACAATCAAAGACGATACAATGCCTTCTCCAGGTAAGGTGGTAGGTCAATGAAACAATTAACAAAAGAAAAATAAACTTTTTCAGGAAAATAAGATTAAGTAAAAGGGGTAAAAAATAAACTTTTAGGCCTCGAAAAAGAGAGCTGAAACAAAAGTTGATTTCAGACAGCAAAAACCTTTGTTTCTCCCTCTTAACTCATCTATCTTTCTTCTATTAGATAAAGCTGAGACAGCACTATCCACCAAATAAAAGATGAAAAAGAGAAACAATCTCAAATCTCTTCACATGAAAAAACAAAAGATTCTTTGATTTTCTTTTCTTTTTCAGTAGTCACAAAGTAATCGGTACGCTTCTGCTAATACCACCATCGTTAAGAGAAAATAAAAGGAGATTATTATAAACCTCAACCGATGATAGATTACGAGAAAAACAACAACCATCAGAACTTTCCCTCTTCATCTTCCCCCGATCTTCTTCTTGCCATCAATGGAGCAGCCGTGATTAATAAGAGGAAACGGAGACCAGCAGGGACACCAGGTTTTTTTAAAAATAATTCAAATTAATTTTCTTGAAAATATGTATTGTCTACTATTAGGTTTTCATTAATTCTGGTATAGTTTTTCTTTTTGAGATTTGGATTTCGATAACTTTCCAAAACTTTTCTTTATATTCCATATGATTTATAGATAGGATAATATTGTGGGTTGGCTTTCTTGATACTTTTGTGTATCAATATAATCATTTATAGTCCTGTTTATCGGTGCCAACAGATCCAGATGCTGATGTTGTATCTTTATCCCCAAGAACCCTGCTAGAGTCAGATCGGTACGTGTGTGAGATCTGCAACCAAGGCTTTCAGAGGGATCAGAACCTCCAGATGCATAGAAGAAGGCATAAAGTACCATGGAAGCTTCTGAAGAGAGAGAAGAAAGATGAGGAGGTGAGAAAGAGAGTCTACGTGTGTCCTGAGCCAACTTGTCTGCACCACGACCCATGCCACGCCCTCGGAGATCTGGTCGGAATCAAAAAGCACTTCCGCAGGAAACACAGCGTCCTCAAGCAATGGGTTTGCGAGAGATGCTCAAAAGGCTACGCTGTTCAATCTGACTACAAAGCCCATCTCAAAACCTGCGGTTCACGCGGTCATTCATGCGACTGCGGCCGCGTTTTCTCCAGGTTCATCATTTCTTATTGTACTCTCATCTAAAAAAAATAAGTTCTGCGGAAAACCCTAATTAATGTGCTGATGATTGAATTTCTTGGTTTTTCAAAGTTTTTTTCTTGATAATTAATTTATACAAATTTTTAGTGTTTAGAAAAAGTATATAATAGGAAATTTTGGAATCCTTGAACTAAACCAAAGAATGTTTTCTAGAATGGTGTGTAATGTTGGTATATCTATTATCTATAATGCATAAAGATTTGTTATTTCTCTTTTTAATGTGGATATATTCTTGACATAACCTACCAATAGAAGGTCAGTCTGTGACTGTTGTCAGATATGATTATTTTAAATCTATTCTATTAAAAGGGAATCAGTTTTGAGAAATCTACTTATCAAAGTTGTTTGGACCTTTTCCTTTTATTATATTTTGGTCTTCCCCTATATATAGGTTGTTGGACCTATCTATAACAAGTTATTATATTTTTAGTTATACAATTAATTATTCTAACTATATGTGATTAATAACTAACTATGCATATTTTTTTTTCTGTTACCATAAAAAAATTAAAACCCTAATATAGTGGGATCACGATTATTGTGATAAAGAAATCAAAAGAATATGTAGCGACTTCTTAAACTATACGAGAATACTATATTAAACAAGATCAATCATATTTAATCCAACTATGATTACCAAATCTAATGACACTTAAATATACTAACAACTACAAAAATATAAGTTAACAAATAATACCTTTTGAAACACTAACAAATAATACCTATAATATTATTTTTCTTCTTTTAATGAAAATGACTATTTTACAAAATGTTCTTAAAATTACAAAAAAAAAAATAATTCTCATTGATGAAAATTTGGTATTTTGGGTTTTGGGATAAAGACTATACATATCCATTAATTAATTTAATTCTTTGCATTCATGATCTATTAAAAATTTCTCATTGTATCAATCTTAATTTTAATTTTATTAATAGGTGTAAACCCATTGTATGCTTCTAAACAAAATAAATAAACAATATACATTTAAATTGTAATAGTATTGATCAATACAAAAATTATAAATTAAAATGCATAACATAAATACAATAAATTTATTTATATGACAAATAAAATAGTTTATTCAGTTTTTTGTAGTATTGTAAAGTATATGAAATGTTTAAAAGGTATTAAAATTATGGTTTTACCGGGTTAATCGGTGTCGGTCCACGGATTAATAGCGAATTTTTTGGTTTTATTGGATTTTAATTAATAAGTTTTCATTGAATACAAATTTTGTGGAAACATATGAGTTTGTTAAAAAATCTGACAGAATGCTACATGAAAAACATAAACCAGTCCGGGTTATATACGACCACTATATTTACCAGTTCGATCACAGATCTGTATCGGATATAAAAATATTTCTTATATCTTAATTCGTTTATAAATCATATATGTACTCCACTAAAAAGAGTTCAATAATTTTAAAAAAGAAATTTCTTCTCACCATTTAAATGGTATTGATGCATTATTAGTCATGATCATTAATATTTGTGAATATATAATTTGTACTTTAAATATTCTGGTACCCATTCAGTGTTTGGTTTGATTTTAATTTTGGGTTCTAAAGATATATGATCTGCTCGGTTCTTTTTTTCAGTTTGATACAATTCGATTTGAGATTTCGAATAAATGTACTTAAACTTATACTCTTATCTAGAAATTCATCAAAAATTTATATTTAATTTCGAAAACAAACCCGCGCTTGGAAGCGCGGGTCAAAATCTAGTAATTGAATTAATCACATAGTGGTATGTTTTAGTATGTCATTTCATCACATTGACCACATTACAGATTTTTTTTTTTTTCACATTACAGATTTCCTTTACCCACACTTTGTTGCATTAATTTATTACACAAACTAAAAAGTCTTATAACCACATTATCCCTTTCCAGAGATACCTAAGTCCACTCAGTTTTGTTTTATATATATTACTGTCTTTGATTACGTACGTACTCCACCAAGCATATTTTTCCCTAATGTTTTAAACCCTATTTCCATCCACTATTATCATTCAAGTTTAGACATATATATATGTACACCCTAATTTTCAGTTTGTTTTGGTTATCAACTAAACAAATATGTGTGCAATAGTAACTCTTTCTTTCCTGATTATTCTCCTGGTTTTTTTTCAGGGTTGAAAGTTTCATAGAGCACCAAGATACTTGCACCATCCGGGGACCTCAGCCCACCAACCACCGTCCTCTACATCAGAACACAGAGGGCCATGCAACTCCATCAAGAACATTTTTAACCCCACGCATTAACCCTTTTTTGCTTGGAGTTCCTTTCTTAAGGCCACCACAAGCGTCGCATCAACAGTCTCTAGCTTTCGCTTCATCAGCTCCTTTCGAGAACCTCCAGCTTCAACTATCCATAGGAAGGACGAAAACACAAGTGAAAAGAAACGAAAAGGGTGAGTCAAGTTTAACAATGGAGAGAGCAATTGAGGAAGCGAGGAGGGCGGAGAAAATGAGACAAGAAGCGAGGAGGCAGATAGAGATGGCACAAGTGGATTTTGAGAAGGCGAAGAATATAAGGAAAGAAGCGAAGGCCGAGCTGGAGAAGGCTCATGTTGTTAGAGAAGAAGCAATAAAGAGGATTAATGCAACAATGTTGGAGATCACTTGCCATTCTTGCAAGGATCTGTTTCAGCTCCCCGTTATGGCTGATGAGAGTACGTCGTCTCTTGTTACGTGTTATGTTTCCTCGGCGACAACGGAAGGGGAAGCCGAGTGATTCAATACTTCTTCATACTCACACAAGGGCAAAAGACAACATTAATAGTTTTTAATGAAATGATGGTATTAGTGGTTACCATGTTGTGGATCAATTTTTTACTCTATGCATCGTTTGTATCCACTGAAAAATTACACTGTAGATTCCGAGAATTGTTTGGAACATCGGTTAAAAAATTTCCGGTTATATAAATTTCATTGTATTGAATATTTGTTCCTTGTTTTATATATTTGGTTTTGGCTACGTTGATATTAATAAATGTCTCTAACAAAAAGATGGTCGTAATGGTGTGGTGTTTGTTGATTGGTTGGTGTAAGTTGTAACTTTTCTTTATGGAAGCTATCGTAGGAGTAATAATGTTTTAGAAAATGCTATTATTCACTTTATAAACTAAGGGACCATTCTAGAGAACAAAAAATGAATGGAGCATTGATTGAGGGAAGCACAGTAGTAATTTGCATTAAACTGGAAAGAAAAATTTGATGGAGTTCAAAGTTTTGTGCATTATCTGGTGGAAATGATTGATGTACACCTAATAAAATATGATTACGAGTCGCCTCTTTTCTCTTTCACATCTTTACATTCTCGTAGTTGTAGCTTAGTCTCAATCTGACTTAACAAGAAATCATTTTCACTCACATAAAGACCGAATCTTATAAGATGCCATTTGATAAAAGGATATGTTTTAAACTTTTCATCAACAAAAATATATTTTCTTTTACACTAGCTATAAGAGGCAAATCTATTTAGAAAATTCAAAAATTCATGTATTAAGAAACGTGGAGCAGACCTGTCCGTCGAGAAAAAAACTTAGGAACTAAAGATCCTTTAGTTTATAAAGAGGATAAACCATTGGGGTAAAATGTATTTGGTTTTACGGAAAAATAATTTATATGATTTTACGTCAATTGGCCATGGGGTACAAAAATTGTTAGCTTTCATAGAAAGTCAAATTTATTTATTTTAAAAATGTTATTGTTTCAAACATCTCAGTTTACAATACTAAATATTTATGGTCACGGATATAGAACCATGTTTTGGACCCTTACTTAACTTTTCAGAGAGAAGGATTCTTCGTGGACTACAACTCTCTCCTTGAAGACTAGTGTAGACATTTTCATTAAGTTTGAGATACCCTATATTAACTTTAACAAAAAAAGCTATGTACATATATGTATGTTATCTAAGCGAACTGAAAAAGGCATTCTATTATCACCATCATATTTTGATATGTTCAAAATCCTTAGCTTTTAAATGGTTTTTTTTACCCAACTTTGTAAAAATTTATTGTAACAAACGCTCTCATTTGGCTAAACTAACTAATACAAAAGGAAACCATGTGCTATAAATGGGAAGAACAACATTAAAAGATGCTCATCCATCACGAAAAAGCCAAAATCAGTGTCAACGAGAGATGGAGAGGAGAGTAAATGCAGTGTTTCAGAGCAGAAGTTGTTGTCGTTTGCCTTTTAGAAGAAAAGAAACGACATGGATTTCAGTGCCCAAAAAGATTGAAAATGGTGGTTATGAGAGTCAGTCAGGCTTCAGTCTTTCTCACCTGATTTTTCCCTCACTTTCATGATTTCATTTCTGCTCTCACTTTTTCACTTTTCTTGCTCCTCCTTTAATGCCCCACACACCCTCATCTGACATCTCATGTCACTTCTTCATCTCCACAAATTTACAATTTTTGTATGTTTGTATTATTGTCTACAAAATATAAAAAGCAAAATTTTAAGGATATATTGAGTAGAACCTGCCTCGGACGGATCTGGATATCCGGAAAATTCAGGGTACCCGGATCCGGATCCGGGAATTTAATATTCGGATCCGGATTCGTGGTTTCCGGATATCTAAAATCTGGATATCCGTCTTGATATTCTATTACTCGCGGATATCTGGATCCGGATCCGTAAAAATAATTAAATTTTTTTTTTTTTAAATACTAATTTTTTAATATAATACATAAATTAAATATTTATACAAGATTTATAGATATATATATATGTGTCTATAATATTATAAAACTAAAATATAATATTATAAAACTAAAATATAATATTATAAGATTAATTTATGTATAAATATTAATATATCAAATATTAATATTAATGAAATTTAAAAATTTAATGTGTTTTAAAAATACGGATCCGGATCCGAATATCCGGACCTAAAAATTAAGGTATCCGGATTCGGTTTGGACAGATCCAAGATTTTACTATTCGGATTCGGATCTGGGCACCCCGAATATCCTATTTTCAGAGCGGATCCGGAGCGGATCTCGGATCGAATCCGGATCTCGGATAAAAAGTCTCAGGCCTAGTAGAACCTCTATAAATTAATACTCGATAATTTAATAGTTTTTATAAATTAATAAATTTTGCCGGTCCTAACATGGGCCGGTTTAAAATTTGACACAAATCGATAAAATAATAAGATAATAATATTTTTAGAAAAGTCTTATGTAAATATATACTCATTAGAATTATAAATTAATAATTTATATGTATACATATTTTATATAAATAAGAACCTATTATTATATTGTTTGTTTATATTCACAATGAAATTATCTTTATATTTTCTTAACATTTAATATATTCATGATGATATTTAGTAATTAATCTAAAACCACATTTAATTTTTATGCAATATACATTATATATACCAAACACTAAAATAAAATTAATATAAATGTCAAAAAAAAAATTTAAAAAAAATTAATGTATATATACTAAAATCAAATATTTTTCTTATCTTAAAATAAATATATCTTAAAATAAAAAATCTGAATTAGAAAACTTTTATAAATTAATATCTCTATAAATTAATAAAATTTCAAAGAGTTATTAATTTATAAAGATTTTACTGTATATAGAACTTAATATTAAAGAATAAATTCTACATTTGTTATTGGGCAGGCAAGTCCTTAAACCGTAATAGAAGGCCCAAATATTTGATATATCAATCCACCAAGATAACATACATCAAAATGCCAAACTTTGGAAATTTTGTAAACCTTGCATTTTTGTCAGATTCAATAATGTAACTGAATAACAGGAAAATAAGATTTAAAATAGTAAGCTTGATATTGTATTACAGTCGAGAATACTAGAATAGGGAAGTCACGATGATAATTTGGTATTCTACAAACATCAAAGAAACAAAACTTTGAGATAAAACATCCAAGTGCAAACCAAGAACCAAACAGAACAAGCAATAATACGATATTAAGAAACTTAAAAAGAGTTGATCATCAAAATCTTGGCTTTTTTCAAGAGGTTTCAACGTCTGAGAGATCCAAGCCTTCTCGGTAAAGCTCAAAGTCACTAGGGCTCCATCTGCAGACTAGGTTGAGTTTGAAAGTAGCCAACTTGATTCCCAACAGACGCTGCAAGTAATATAAACAAGAGTGATCAATCTCCTAATATTCAGAACACAAACAAGATGAAGAAAGGCTTTTGGAATAGAGATTCTTATTTACCAAAATGCGAGAAGATTCTGGTGAAAGAGGTTTTCCTTCTTGACAAACTACAAAGTCGGAGAGTAACTCCACCGTACCTACATAATGAATCAGCAAAAGAAAGTAACATTTTAGTAATGAAGATTACACTCAAACTAGTAGTGTATTGAATGAGAGATGGAAACTGAAAATGATGAGACAACAAACCTTTGTTAAGACGAACAGGCATACCCTGCTTCCTAAGAAACGGTTCCATCTCATGTGTGAACTGTTCTAGAGGTCCTTCCTTCAGCTCAACCTGATCAAAATTCCAATGACACCGAAACAGAGTTGTTCAATAATCAGCAAGAGATGGCACAACTATACATAGAGATATGACAAGTTCTAATCAACCACAAACCGTTTCCACTGCAGTGCTTCCGGTTCTTGAAAAGTCTGAATCCTCATAAGCGTTAAATAAGCTGCAAATGAAGAAGGCTTTGTTAACAGTTGCAACAAAGAGACATGGATTCAAGAGAAAGATAGATACCTTTCGACCTCTTCCTTTGGCATATCAGTAACAAGAAGTCCAGCATCACCACGAAGCATCTGAAACAACATTCCACAAACATAAGTAGCTGACAATAAAAAAGGCCAAGTAAGAGAAGCAGAGTACACAACCTTGGAGACTTTGAAGATACCAGGATGCATTTCATCGGAAGCAGAACGACCTAGAGCAACCTGCATCACTTTGTTCGAACCGAGGAAGAACCTAAATCCAATAAAAAAAAAAAAATAAACCAAAACTATAAATCAAAGACTAAAAGACAAAACAATATCTTCTTATGTCTTTGACCAAAAGAAACTGAACCTTCCGTTGTGCCTAAACTGCTGTCGGAACTCCTTGAACTTGATGTTTCTCATGTTCTCAAAAGAGAAAACATAGACAGATGAATACTTCTCAACAGCCTCTCTGATTCCATTGACAATAGTCTCCTTGTGCTCTCTTCCTTTCTTCTTTGTCTTCGACAAAGTAACTGCAAGTAATACATAGCAAAGCATTCACCAATTGATGCAAAGATTTAATTTTTATTCCAAAGGGTAGCTCTAAATATCTAAACCCTTGACGGCGGCTATAAAGCTTAGAGCTTTTCAGCTCGTTTAATGAAGATTCAATAGTTTCAGACAATAGAGACATGTGAGAGTGAAGGAAGAAGGAGTTCTGACCTGGTCTGTCTCTCTTTGATTTAGGCATGTCTTCTAGGGTTTCTGATGGATGAAGTGAAAAAAAAGTGAGAGCAACCAAAGGTAACGGCTTTGGCTCCTTAAACCCTAACTTCCCCTTCTCTGCTTTTAGTCGGTTTTGTAATTCGGATCCCTAATTTAACCCGACTTGGATCCGACTAAGTTGAATCGATTGGGCCCAGTTTCAGATATATGGGCCTTTTGTGTTCTCGTTCGACGGGTGGACATTGGCTTTTGGATCTCAAATATCCGTCCAATACCTAGTCTTGATCCCTTTTATTATCTTCGGAGCATTTTTTATTAATTAACATCACTCTCATGTGTGATTAACATAATTATCAATATCATCATGAGAGTTTTCTTTACACAATTTTTTATTTTAAAGCATCCATTGCCTAGATAAATTATATGTAATGCCATTGGACATTATAACATATATTTTGCACATTAAACTTTCGAGAAAAGTTTTATAACGAATGGTGTTATTCAGATATTTGAATTTGTTTGAAACCTAATAAACAGCTAAAATACTCAGTTCATATTTATACTATCTATAAAAATATTTGAATCCGAAATGAGTTGAACCAAAACAAATCTGACGTAAAATTAACAAAAATCCGAATCTAAAATATTATTATCCAAACACAACCTCAACATATTTAAGGCCGAACTCGAAAACCAGAAAAAATCCACTGAACGCCCTGACCTATCTAAAATCCAAATATTTGGAAGTTAAGTTACATATCCAGATTCATGAAACACAAATACTAGTATTTACTCAAAGATACAGAAGTGCAGAAACATAACTTAAGCAAAAACGCATGTAGTATAAAAGATCTTTTTATTAATTGACAAAGCCAAACGTTTTCATAACACAAGAGAACATCAAATTTACAGACAACAAACAGTAAAGAAAGGTTTGAGTAAAACATCATCCATGAAGACAATGGTCTTCAAGGCCTTCCTACTAAATTCAGAAGGATACAGAAGTAAACTATAAACAACATAAATTGCTATCCAGAATTGTACATCAGAATACATTCCCTTTTATTTTTTTTTATCGAAAATTAAAACAAAGAAAGCAAATGGATATTAAGATTTTGTACCTTCTACACAAACCCAACATAGATTTTCCTTTTAAAGAGTATTTGTATCATCTAGAATGGTCTGAGTTCTGGTTAGCTTCTCTATCTCTACGTCTCCTACTAGCTGATCTTCCCAGGAGAACCCTTCTCCGGCTCCTCATCTGGTTTGCGAATGATCTAGCTCCATCCTCCTCATCTTCAGAAGAGTCCACATCGCTCTGATTGATCGTTAAGTCATTCGATTCAGATGATAGACCATGGGATGTGTCGGATGCGAGATCTGATCCCCCAAAAGCCTGCAACAGAAGGAAAACGTTCACTAGGTTCCTACCAATCCCAGCACCGATCCTGCCTACTTCCTCCCTCTCCTCATCTGAATCTGAACCGTAAGCACCTCTCTCTATCACGTAATCCCCAAACACGGTTGCGCCAGGCATCGTCGACCTGATCGTGCTGATCACATCGTTACGGTCCTGCTCAACCTCGAACCTTCTCCACTCCTGCTCCACATCGGGATCCACCTCACGCGGCTGGGCGCAAGGATGGTCTTTCTTCATGTGCTTCCTCAGCTCCTTAAAGGCTCCAGAAAAGGAGCAACCCTCCTGCATACAGCTCCTCTTCTTAAGATTCAGATCGTCTCTCGCGGGCTTCACAATAGTCCACCCTTTCACCTGTCCCCTACAAAGCGGACACTTCAGATTCTCAACCTCAAGCTTACTATTGACCACTTGCTGATGCGATGGCGTTAGCTTAGCAGACGCCTTCTTGTACTGATCTAAGCAGTTGGAGTAACGGAAGCTGGTTCCGCACATGTAAGGACGGCAACCCTTGTCGTGAGACGAACAGAGGAGAAGCACAGCGTTGTGTGGACACTCCATACAGACGGAGCACACAGCATCCGCCCAATCATTCTTCTCCGTCACCTTGGGACATGTGTTTGCGAACACGCTCCTCCTTGATGAAGATGCGAACTTGTATGGTCTTGCCCTGATCCGTCGAGTAGAAACCCTGCGTCTAGCCCTTCTAGCCTTCACCATCTTCTTATGAAAAAGATTAACACCTGAAACAAGAACAAGCAAAAACCCTACACACTTAGCAAAAGAGAAGACACATATGTATCGAAGAACAGACATTTAACAACTCTTTACACACTAGATTCCAATTCAACGAAGCAGTTAAAGTTTCTACCTTGTAGCGAAACAGATTGTTCTATCAATGTACAGAGTGTAGAGAGAGAGAGAGAGAGAGAGAGAGAGAACAAGTCGGGTCTGATCAATAAAAATGAGGGAAGATGTGCAAACACGTTACATGCCAGAGGCTCAAAAAAAAAAAAGCAACGTGCTTGACCGAACATTCACGCGACATGGCAGTGAATCAACTAATAAACAATTAAAGAACAAACCATCGTCATGTTCAATAATCCTTTATACTCACATGGAGGAGCAACACATCTCAGATCCACAACTATTAAAAAAAAATACACAACTAATCCAAATCTTTTTTTTTTAAAGAAATCCTGACATATTATATTTTCCAAGCTATTAAACAATCCAAATTGAATCTGAATCTGAATCAAATCGTATGACCTAAAGTCATACATACTCCTAAACAGACAACTAAATCAACGGCGATCGTAAGTCCTACCGGATGAATGTAATCCACGCTGCTGGGATTAAGGAAGCGAAGGAAGTTTAGTGTTGCGAGACCGGCGACGTGAAATGACGCCGGGAAGCTGGGGAGAGAGAGAGAGAGAGTTACGAGATTAGAAGAAGAAGCATCTTCACGGCTCCAGATTAGAATATTTTCTCTCTTGACGTCACGTCTTGTGGAAGTTAGTGACCTCTTCTTCCACGCGCCTTTCGCGGGCGTTAGATTGACGCGCGTATCCGTTTAAGGCTTTTAAGGGCCCGTTAAGGGTTTAGGCAATGACCATCGGGTATGGGCCATGAATTATGCTCCGTCAATCGGGAACTTCGGTGTATTCCATCAATCAACTAATGTTTTCCTGTATGGTATATGTGATTGTGTGGAAGAGTGGAAAGCAGCTCCAAAGGTACAACTTGAGTGAGTATCTTATAATTAAAATTAAAGAAATAAAATAGAAATAAAGAGAGAAAATATCAAGAAGTCTTTAATTAACAGATTTAAAGCAACTCATAAGAAATCCAGATCCAAATGTCAGTTGTCTGTTGGTTTAAGTTTTTTTTTTAAAAGATCAAATTTAATCATTTAACTATCTTTTATTTAAAAATTAATATATTTATTTTTTAAGAACCGCGGGTGCCGTTGAGGCTGCTCTAATATGTGAATCTTATTCTCTATATATTTTATGTGTCTAATGTGGTTCATCATCTAAGTGGTCGTTTTTTCTCTGTGGAAATTTTTGACAACTAATTCCAACGGCTCAAGATAAAATAAAATCACAATTTCCTAGCTATTTTGTGTAGGACGTAGTGACTATGATGGTAGGTTACCTCTCTCTCAAACTAAGATTTTCTAGAATATACATGTTTATTAAAAATTTAATAAATGTGTATAATTTAATTTATTTTTTATTTTATTATACATTTTCAAATAATTTTTCACCAATGAAATTTAATCAATTCAAATATTCTCAATTAATGTTCCTCAAAAGTATAAAAAAAATATCTTAACAATATAGAAAACATATCCTTGTGAAACAAGAAAAAAACCTAAAAAATCTAACTTTCGGGAACGGAGGGAGTATGACTTATCTAATGTAGTTGTGTTGGATCATGGAATAATTACGGATTTTTAACGTTAAAACCCTTAACTAAGTTTGTTTTATGTAAAAGCTCTCAAACTAAGTATTTAACGAAAAATCCTTCAAACTAATTTTATTAATGAAGTAAACCTTATCAGGTCATAATTACCAATACCACCAGTAAATCTTTAGTTTAGGGGTTGCTACATTAAGTAAACATAGTTGAGGAGTTTTACCATTAAAAATTCAGAAAAAAAAAATCAAATTTTATAATATTATCTAAAAATTAGTAACTTAAATTTTCAAAATTAGCATTTTTTTGTAAATATATGAGTTTGATATGTTTTTAACATGAACATTATATATGTCTAAATTAAAATTTTAAAAACCCAGAAAATATAATAAAAAGTATCTAAAAATTTACCTGTAATAAAATTACTAAAAGGTTAAAAATGTAAGAAACAAGAAAATATGATAAAAATTATATCTTATTTAATAAAAATGTAATAAATATTTACCTGTAATAAAATTACTAAAAGGTTAAAATGTAAAAAACAAGAAAATATAATAGAAATTATATCTTATCTAATAAAAATGTAACAATAAATCTTTAGATATTTTTTATTATATTTTTTGGGTTTTTACGTTTTTAATTTATACATATATAATGTTGATGTTAAAAACACATTAAACTCATATATTTACAAAAAAAATTAAAAGTGCTAATTTTGAAAATTTAAGGTACTAATTGTTAGATAATATTATAAACAAATTCTTTTTTTTTTCTTTTTCGATTTCTAATGGTAAAACCGTTCAACTATGTTTACTTAATGTAGAAATCCCCCAAACTAAAGATTTACCGGTAGTAATAGTAATTATGATCTGGTAGGGTTTAATTCATTAAATAAAATTAGTTTGGAGTTTTTTCGTTAAATACTTAGTTTGAGGATTTTTACCGAGTTGACGATCTATTTCACCACAATAACTATCATATAGCATCAGAACCCCACCAAACTATGACCTCGTGCTAGATCACCACGAATTGAAAGTTATAAATCTATTTCTCCACGAAACGATAGTTCAAAACTTAATTACTCATAAACCATAGTTTTCCATTGGTTTGCTAGTTTTATTCGGTTTATTCTTAGCCAAACAGACTAAAATTAATTAAACCAAACAAAAACCTAATTATTTATATTTTTTTCAACAAAGTAAAAGTCAAACCAGCTAAAGCTATGGTCAACTTGTTCCATTAACATCTGGATTCAACGATTCATTAATTGGAAAGCATCAAATGCATGTGCGTAAGCATAGTGATAACTCAAAGTTGAACTTATCTGATTTGTGACCAAAAATGGGAAAGAAACAGAAGAAAGAGATGAAAAATTCAGAATGATAGCACAAGGAGGAAGACGATAGTCGGATCAACGATGGTAAGAGGGGTCATGTGATGATGATTCACGGCGACATAGCTTCTACCGGAGAAACTGCATTTTCGACTAGATGTCACTACAAGGGAAGGGGATAAAGATAGCATATATATATATTTAATAATGTTATAATAGCAATTATTATTTGCTATTATAAGTTATATAATTGCACAACTAAAAGAATGCTATCGAATTAATACTTCAACTTAGCATTCAATAAAACGCTATCTAAAGTGTCTGAGAAAAGATTGCGGAGGAAGATACAACGTTCGCCATAACGCTGCGCTATCTTATAATAACGTTTTTCTCGTGCTATATATGAGACGTTTTCTTTTAGTGTGTCGGCGGAGAAGGAAAGACCGTGGAACCAGCGACTAGACGGCAACGGTGGAGGCGTCCGTATTGTGTAGTAATATTGGCACGAAATGATTCCAATACCATGGGCCTTTGCCTTTTACTGTATTTGTTCTCACCAGCAAACTGAAACAGAGATGAATAGAGTAATGAGGAAAAGTTTGATCATGAGAGAACATCAGCTCCACCATGGCAATCGTGAAGAAAGAAGAAGAAAGACTTGCGAAGAAGATGATGAATTTTTTTTAAAAAATAACTAGATTTTGACCCGCGCTTTGGAAGTGCGGATTTATTTTAGAACTAAATAAATTATTTTTACACAAACTTTTATATAAGATAAAATATAGATTTGAGCACATTTATCGGAAACCTAGAAACCAAACCGTAACAATAAAAAAAACAAAATTAAACTGAATTTAATATTTAACCGAGCGGATCCAATATCTCTAGAACCAAAAAACCAGGATAGAACCAAAAACTAAGAGTATCCAATTTTTTAAATACGAATTATATACCAACAAATATTAGTTATATTTAATTTCTAAATAGCCAAATATCTAAAAATATTATTCATAAACCGACTTACCCAAAAAGCGAATTACCCAATTTTTTATTAGAAATATTAAAATTTATCTGAATTATTCGTATTTTTGTCCAAACAACCTGAATAACCCGATATTTAAACTAACCAACCCGAATTATCCAATATTTTTATTATAAATCTGAAATTACCAAAAACCATATCGAACTGGAAACAAATTGGACCTGGATTTATTTTGGATATTAACTGGTTCCTAACTTTGGTACCCGAACCAAAGCAGAAACCAAAATAACTTAACTGAAACCGAACTATACTTTGTAATTACCTGAAAAATTTCTAAATTTCTAGAAACACAACACCAAAAACCAAAAAAAAAAGAACTGAAACCATATGTTGATGACTAATAGTGCACTACATTTAGATGGTGTGAAAAAATATTGTACTTTTACAAAGTATTTAATTCATTTTAGTTGGGTATATATGTAGTTTATAGACGACTTAAGATATAAACAGTGTTTTCATACACAATTTAGATCCGCAGTCGAATCGGTAAATTTGGTAACCATATATGGTTTCGATTTAATGAAAAAACTCATTAACTAAAAATGCAATAAAACCTAAAAACCCGCCATTAACCTGTGAACCGACACATGTTGATCCAGTAAAATCCCAGAAAAATGTGATTAAACTTCTCATATACTTTTTATTAGTATACAAAATTAAATAAACTATTTGATTTGTCATATAAAGTTAATACATTGTATTTATGTTATGCATTTTAATTTATGAGTTTTGTAATGATCATATTAAAGTTACATTTGTGAGTTTTGAAATTAATATGAAATTTTAATAATTTTAGTTATATTTCTACAATATAACTATGTATATAGATGAAATCTCATTTTTTCAAGTGAAATTGTTTTAGGATTCTCTTACACTCTCAAATTGTGTATATATATATATATATATACACTAACAACTTTTAAGTAGATTTTTTAGGACTTCATCTTTTTTAATTTTTAATAGTATAGATATTAATTAGATTTAATTATATTTAACAGCTTTCAAAGATTAATGATTTCAATTACAGCTTAAACTAAGTAAGAAGATATTGAAATTGAGTTTACTTGGAGATGAATAATGTTTTATTTCTCATTCTTCTTTACTTTCGGTAACCAATTATGATCATCGTCTCTCAAGCCACAGGGCAGTGAACTAAAATTCAAAATGTCAAAAGATCAAACGTATCATAGTTATAATTAACTTTACCAAGTTTCGGCTTTCACTACTTTAAGACCTTTCTTAAACTTATTACTCGTAGCTTTGATATCTATCATCTTCAAAAGATCAGGTTGATTACCTCTCACAAAGTATTCCTGATGCAGCATCATCATCATCATTGGCGCCAACATGAAGCATTTGAATCATAACTCCTTTAGCTTATATGTTTTGGGTTTTGGCTTTATTTCCTTTTTCATAACTTCCTTTTTACTTAAGTCTTATGTTTTCCTTTTCTATTTGGGTTTGTCTAATAGAAGAGCTATATAAACGCAGCTAAAGCTCTGATACTAGATACGTTTTGATTTTATAATAAGAAGAGCTTTCGCTTTTATCCCTTGTTCGATTCGATTCAATTCATCAGACAAGAAGTTGGTCTCAAGAAGCTATCGAAAGAAACTCTTGATCGATCCAAGAACAGGTCTCGAAGAACCCTAAATTCTTAGATCGACCGTTCACCTATTCGTATGCTGCGCCAGCTTGGTATCAGAGCTCTGCTACGCTCCGAAACTTTCTCAACCACTACGATGGTTCGCAAAACTCGTTCTCAGCAATAAGCTGATGACGATGTACCAGCATCCCAACAATCCGTCAATGACCTTCAGGCTCAAGTCACGGCCCTTGTGGACTCTGTAGCCGCCCTTACAACATAAAATGCCACCCCCGCGATTCGCCTCACCGTAATAACCGAACCAGTATCCCCGCGGACTCTGAGGATGAGGACGACAATCCTTTTGCTCCGCTACAACAAGCTCGTAGTCACCGCAACATCAATAACAACTTTGATTCCGATTAAAAACACAACGACAGAGCATGGAAGTCAAGTTTTAAAATCGAGTTCCCGGAGTTTAAAGGCTCCACAAATGCAGAAGAATTACTCGACTGGTTCGTCACCATCGAAGAAATCCTCGAGTTCAAGGAAGTCCCACTCGAAAAATGTGTCCCTCTCCTTGCAATACGTTTTCACGATCATGCATCCGCCTGGTGGGCACAGAGCAAAACAACTCGCGCTCGCTTAGGCAAACCGAAAATCACCATATGGGACAAACTTAAACGCAAGATGCAAAAAAATTTTTTTCCCTACAACGATGATCAATTGATGTTTCAGAAATTGCAGAATCTTCGACAGGGCAGTCGCACTGTTGATGAATACACAACGGAATTCTTCAAGATGATCAATAGGGTGGAGGTTCGAGATTCTGAAGAGCAACTTGTCATGCGCTTTATTGGAGGACTCTGTCAACAAATACAGTTTACCCTGAACCTATTCAGACCACAGTCCATCTCTGAATCTCATCAACAGGCCATAACAATAGAAAATCAGTCTCGTGCTGGTTCTCAGCCTTGGGGTACTTCACGACAGAACCGAACAACAACAGCTTCCACAACCACAACTACCCCGGACACCACTTCTAACAAAACAGAAACAGCGATTGTGCCTGCAACCACCACGTAACAACAACGCCCTGGCGGCCTACGTTGCTTCTCTTGTGGCGAACATGGCCATCGCCAGTCTGCTTGTCCTTCACGAGCTCGTCGCGGTCTCCTCATTGAAGAAGCAGACGATGATCCAGCTCCTATCTACGATGAGGAACCAACTAAAGAAGAAGTCTATCCTGATTACGGACAGCTTCTTGTTCTACGTCGATCATGTCTAGCACCTCGCTCGGACACATAATTTACCCAACACAAGAGGTTGTTCCAATCTCGATGTACGATTAATGGTAAGGTCTGCACGTTTGTTATTGACTCGGGGAGTACTGAGAACGTCATTGCCGCTGATGCCGTTCAGAAGCTTGATCTGAAAGATGAACCACACCCTTCTCCTTATAAACTTGCTTGGATACAACAAGATCATGACCTTATCATCGCTCGACGTGTTCTCATATCATTCTCTGTTGGCTCGTCGTACCAAGATGAAGTTTACTGTGACATAGTGCCTATGGATGCTTGCCACCTCCTTCTCGGACGACCATGGGAATATGGCAGACGCGTAATTCATGATGGCTTTCTCAACACATACACCTTTACTTTTGCAAACCGCAAACTTGTGTTGAAGCCTACACCTGAAACCATTACATCCCCGTCACCTAAGCCGGTAATGTTCCTCCGCAGAAAGCCATTTATCGACGCCATGTGTGACGCAGGCACGGTTCTGGTTCTTGTTACCAAACTAGTAGCCAATCAGCACTTTCCTCAAGTTCCGGAAGCCTTTAAAACTGTCATCTCAGACTTCACCGACGTTTTCCCACAAGATCTACCCGAAGGACTCCCGGCAGTACGGGACATCCAGCATCGCATCGATCTTCTTCCGGACAAAGCATTACCAAATCGTTCCCACTACCGTATGAGCCCAAGAGAACACGAAGAGCTGCGACAGAAAGTGGAGGAGCTCGTGGCAAAGGGATTTCTCTGTGAAAGTCTCTCTCCGTGTGCGGTTCCCGCCTTGCTCATTCCAAAGAAGGACGGTTCGTGGAGAATGTGTGTTGACAGTAGAGCTATCAACAAAATTACAATCCGTTACCGCTTTCCGATTCCACGTCTTGACGACCTACTGGACCAGATCGGCAAGGCAACTACATTCTCTAAGCTTGATTTGAAAAGTTGATATCATCAGATACGAATCAATCACGGTGATGAATGGAAAACAGCTTTCAAGACTCGCGAAGGATTATTTGAATGGCTTGTCATGCCTTTCGGCCTCTCTAATGCTCCCAGTACTTTCATGCGTGTTATGAATCATGCATTACGTCCTTTCATTGGCAAATTCGTCGTCGTTTACTTCGATGATATTTTGATCTTTAGCACGTCACTGGAGGAACACGTGCGCCACCTTTCAGACGTTCTCACTGTATTACGCCGGGACAAGTTCTATGCTACCTTGAAGAAGTGCTAGTTTAGCTCCTCTAAAGTACACTTCCTTGGCTATATTGTTTCGGAACATGGACTTATTGTTGATCCCGCCAAAATATCTGTGATACAGTCGTGGCCATCACCGACCACGATCACCGAGGTTCGTAGCTTTCACGGTCTTGCCTCCTTCTATAGGCGCTTTGTATCACAGTTTAGTAGTCTTATGGCACCTATTACTGACTGCATACGCGATGGACACTTTACCTGGACTAAGCTGCTCGAGCCTTTCTGGTCATTAAAGATAAACTCTGCTCAGCCCCAGTCCTTGCTCTCCCGGACTTCTCTTTGGTGTTTGAGCTACATTGCGATGCCTCGAAGACAGGCATCAGAGCTGTTTTGAGTCAAAAAGGCCGTCCCATTGCCTTCTACAGTGAGAAATTAGCTGGTGCACGTTTTCGTTACAGCACCTACGACATCGAGTTCTATACAATCAGCCAAGCCATCAAACATTGTCGGCAGTATTTGTTTCATAAAGATTTCGTTCTTTATACCGACCATGACGCATTGAAACATCTAAGCAGCCAAGGGAAAGTTTCGTCGCGCCAGGCATCTTGGATAGCATTCCTCCAGCAATTTACATTCGTCATCAAACATACTTCGGGTGCTCCAAACAGAGTTGCCGATGCCTTAAGTCGCAGGCATTCTGTTCTTACGGTTCTTCACACATCAGTTCCCGGCTTCGCCACCTTTGCATATCTTTATCCTAGTGATCCGTTCTTTGGTAACATCTTTGCAACTTTGTCATCAGGAACACCACTTGCGGACTACACCTTGCACGATGGGTTTCTTTTCTATGGGTTACGACTCTGCATTCCTGACTGTAGCCTCTGGTTGCAGCTCATTACGGAACTCCATTGCGAAGGTCATATTGGCTGAGATCGAACCTTACACCTCGTCACCACTTCCTACTTTTGGCCTTCTCTCCGCCGCGATATGGAAATATTTATTGAGAGATGTGTCGTGTGCAAACATCTAAAGGAACTTCTTCAAATGCTTATGTGCTTCTACCTGTTCCGACACAACCATGGACGGACATTAGTATGGACTTTGTGGTTGGCCTTCCTCGTACTCAACGAGGTTTTGATTCAATCTTCGTCGTCGTTGACCGTTTCTCAAAAATGGTTCACTTCATCCCTTGTAAGAAGACGACCGACGGTTCACAGGTAGCTACATTGTTCTTTTGGGAGATATACCGTTTACATGAATTGCATATGTCTATTGTCTCCGACAGAGATTCACGTTTTCTTGAACACTTTTGGCGTTCTCTTTGGAAGCTTTTGGGAACTTCTCTCGATATGAGCTCTGCCTATCACCCCCAAACCGATGGCCAAACTGAAGTGACAAATCGATCTTTAGGGAATCTCTTGCGTTGCTTAGTTGGTGATAGCATTAAAACATGGGATGGGAAGTTGCCTCAAGCTGAATTCGCCCACAGACATGCTTTTAATCGGAGTTTAGGCTTCTCTCCTTTCCAGGTTATTTATGGAACAGTTCCTCGAGCTCCAGTCAATCTTTCTACTCTACCGGATCATACTCGCATTCATGGCGATGCAGCAAAGTTTGTCGACTCCTTCACGCATCTCCATGAGCAAGCCATCACAAATTTAGAAGCTTCTTCGGCAAACTACAAACGTCATGTGGACAAGCACTGACGTCGTCTTGTATTTGAAGTTGGAGATTTCGTTTGGGCATATCTTACACAGGATAGGATGCCGGCTCATGCTTACAACAAACTCAAAGCCAAGAAGATAGGTCCGCTCGAAGTCCTGGAAAGTATAAATGACAATGCTTTCTGTCTCCGTCTCCCTGCTGATATTAACACTTCTGATGTGTTTAATGTCAAGTATTTGTCTCGTTTTGTTTCCGACACCAATGGTCCAGATTCGCGGTCGAATCCTTCTCACCCAGGGAGACCTGATGCAGCATCATCATCATCATTGGCGCCAACATGAAGCATTTGAATCATAACTCCTTTAGCTTATATGTTTTGGGTTTAGGCTTTATTTCTTTTTTCATAACTTCCTTTTTACGTAAGTCTTATGTTTTCCTTTTCTATTAGGGTTTGTTTAATAGAAGAGCTATATAAACGCAGCTAAAGCTCTGATACTAGATACGTTTTGATTTTATAATAAGAAGAGCTTTCGCTTTTATCCCTTGTTCGATTCGATTCAATTCTTCAAACAAGAAGTTGGTCTCAAGAAGCTATCGAAAGAAACTCTTGATCGATCCAAGAACAGGTCTCGAAGAACCCTAAATTCTTAGATCGACCGTTCACCCATTCGTACGCTGCGCCAATTCCTATGTTGCAAGCAATTTTCTGCTTCTGCTTTAGCTTTCATTTGCTTTAGCACTTTTCTTAAACCAGTACAACATAGCTTGGACATGCATTTTCTTCAAAAGCTCAGGTTGACTTCTTACGTCTAGATTCTAAAGGGTTGCTATTGATTACTCTAACTGTTACTATCCTCTCTCACAATAACACATGTCTGGCTATCTTCCAACATCAGTTCAAATTCAAACCCGATCCTAGGGAGCCTTCTTTTCCTCTCGTTCTTTTTGGGTAAACACGGTGAGAGATTCAGAGGAAACCCTGGTTTTTCCTACTTGAGAAACATATAAGACCATTGCCTTTTTATGCTTCTCCATATGGTATAACTTATATTTTAGTTTATTATCTTGTTGCTTAAACAGTTTTCGTTCCTCCTCTTGTTTTTGTAACTCTTCAAGCAACCCCAGTCACTCTATCAGACTATTCATTTTTTTTGCTCTCAATCCGTCAATGTGTTCTACGGAATTTAGAGATTAGGTAGAGTCATTGTTAACAGGTTGCATCTATGAATTTTCTTCGATAAGATGAGTTTCCCCTCCCATGAAATCATCATTCGCTAACTCCCACTGCTGATCAGCGTTTCTAAGACCCTACAAATATAAGTCCAACAAAACTTAAACCATAGAGAAGATAGATCACCTAAATCACAGAAAAAGAAGAAGTCAGTACTCCCAAATTCGTATTTAAAAAAAGTAAAAAGTTACAAAAATCTAAATTCAATTAAAAGAGAGGTAATCCCTCGAATCTATGATAATAGAATAAGATGATCTTCTGGTGATTTCTAAAAGCAATTCAATATGATTGATTCAGGTGGGGATTTAGGTTAGAAACTTTCACGGGATATTTCGTGAAAATGATTAACCTTATTTTGTTGATGATTTGGATTTTTGATGTGCATTTTGATCTCTTCAAAGCATGAGCTTTTGATTTCTGATGATTATGTTTTGTTCATTTTTTTTACTCATAAGTCATGTATAATCTGGAAACATCTTTGCTTGTTAGTGAAATTAGGTACCAAAAAACACACGACTTGATAAAATGTTAGTTTAATAAAATGGGCCTTATGTAACGTTATGGAATCTTTTTGGTATGTCACATGATATATTGGAGTGATAAATGAGTTTAGTTAAACTATTTAAGTATAGTTAGTTAAACTATTTAAGTATAGTTAGAGAAATATAAGGCTCCGACTGGTGACCTTTTCGGGAACACGAGGAACGAATAGGAAAGGAACATATAAGAATAAAATTGCAGGAATGCAAAAGGAATGCTTGTTCCTTATCAAATTTAACAAGGAATGTTTTTGCTCTATATTTCTCTACAAAAAAAGAATGGGGAAGAACAAGAAGGAAAAACTATTCCTTGTATATGATGATTTTTTTAGGGAATGTTAAGAAATTCAGTGTTCTCTTTCGTTCATTGGTCACCATTCAAAGCCAAAGTAAAACCAACAATTATAATTAGTTAGTGAATAGGTCCAACAACTTTGTATAAGTAGAATTTTTTTCAGAATGTTTCCCTTTTAATAGTATAGATTATATATAAAATTAAGTTTTTATTTGGTTTAATTAATTTTAGTTTGTTCGGTTAAGAATAAACCGAATAAAACCAGCAAACCGATGTAAAACCATGTTTTATGGGTAATGAAGTTTCGAACTAACTTTTCATGGAAAAAAAGATTTACAACTACCAATTCGTGGTGATCTAGCACGAGGCCATAGTCTGGTGGGGTTCTGATGTTATATGATAGTTATCGTGGGGAAATAGATAGTTGATCCGTTTTTACCTAAAACAAATTTATTCTAGGGGGTTTAACTTTAAAAATCCAATACTTAATGGCATAACCACTAATTAGTCCATTAATTTGTGTTGGTCCACCGTCGATCTTGAATAGTAACCGACAAATATACAAAAATTTAGTAGATAACTTTGCAGTAATGTCATAATTAAAAAGATTAAATAAATTTTGCAGTAATGTTAAAGGGATAGATAATGTTAGGAGAGTAATCATGACGCGTGTACATGGACTAGTGGTCAAACCTGGCAACTGCGACATTTCTATAAATAACCACAAAAGCTCAAATTTGAAGAAAGAGAAAGGAAAAAAAAAATCAAAGATCTAAACAATAGAAGAATGATGAAGAAGCAAGTGACAATAGTGGCGGCTCTTCTGATTCTGGTGGCTTTATCTTCCAATTTGGATATGGTTGCTGAGGCTCAGTTAGGCCCTGGAGACTGCTACGACGGTTGCTCCACCGCCTGCGTCCAGCGCGACTGTGAGCACCCTCTTCTTTCTTCATTTACATATACGCTTCTCTCCACTTATATGAATCCCCAACGCTACACAAATTCTGGGGATTAGTCTAAATATCTTGTTTTTAATCTTTCTACCTTTTTTATGTTTTCCAGCGAGAAAGACGTCCCGATGCGATCGCAAGTGCTCTATTCGGTGTGGCCCAGGTAATTAATGAACCGGATCCTTATATCTGGTACATTTGTATAATCGGTAACAACTCTAACTGGTCGGTTAGCTTTGTATGTTATCATGCATGAAACAGACTAACAGGGTCGGAATTTATGATCTATGATCTATCATACTTAAAGCCTATTAGAATCAGATCATACGTCGTGAGATGACTTGGTTTAGCATCTGAGTGAAACCAAAAAAGGACTTGAAACTTTTTTTTTTTTTTTGTAATTGCAGATGCTAAAAAGGCAGGAGAGACTGGTGCTTAAACTTTGATATTTACTAAGATCCATATTTTGGATTTAATAATGTTGTAATCTTCGTTTCAAAATTTTATCTCTGCAAAACATATTACGTATTGTTTATGTTGTTATTGTAGTCAATAACCAATAATTGCTGCTCCGATGTTCCATTTAACTACTAGTATTACCATATGTATTAACTTTGAAATGTAATGAAAACTGGTCGAACTACGATCCAACGATTCAATGTTCCAGTCAATTTGCCATGTTAGTATCAACTCGTATTTAAAAACTGCTAAGAACCAGTGAACTCGTATAAAAACTGCTAAGAACCAGTGAGCTCATGTCTTGTCTTCTCTTTATTAGACTGTCCGGCTATAGGATAGGTAACACACTAACACGTACCGGCTAATTGTCCTATGTTTATCTTCTCTTCCTTTGTCAGGCCCAACTCTAGGGTAGGTTGGGTAGCTCATTGGAACCGATCAACTTATCTCTCTCTTGTCTTCTCTTAAATAGCAATGCGATTCAAGTGTGATAGCGATTTGAGTGTGGAAGCCATGTGATTTGGTAGGATGCAATGGGTAAAAATTGTGAATAGTAATGCCAGTTCGGAAGCAATGCAATTATTACACACCTTTTAATAGCAACACGATTTGAAAAGGATTGAAATAACTAGAATGGACCAGACTTAAGAAATTATTTTGTATTTATATATTTTTAATTTCGTAAAAGTAAATTAAATTTATGAATATAGGATTTAATGAAAATATAATCCTAAATAATTAATTCAAGATATAAATTAATTGAATATTTTGGTCACCTGTAACACCTCCTGATCAATAACAAGTATAGAGAAGTGCTATTTGTTTAGAAGCATAACAACTTCGATATTAGCTGTTTTTTTGTCATTCTCTCTAGATGTTATACCTTGGAAATGATTCAGAATTTTTAGTTCATTACTATCATTGTCAATTTAAGTGAAAATGGAACAATGGAAGTAATTCTGTGAGGTAAGGGTTCTCTGAGTTGTGAAGAGAAAACATGCATGATGCATGTCGCAGGTTTTGGTAGGGGAAAATATGATTCTAAAACCAGTATGTAACGAGAGATGGATAATTGAGATTAACCATAAATTATAGAATATATAATATATAGATTGAGGCTAAAAGATCCAAGAATAAAGGATTATAATTTGTGATTTTTGGCTCGATTTAGAGACCGGTATGTAGAAGGATATACATCCTTTGGGCCTGAGCATTTCGGGTATCGGTTCGGTTCAGATATTTTGGGTTTCGGGTAGTTCGGGTAAGAGGCTAGAAGATCCATTTACTACTTGACCTATTTTCAGTTCGGTTCGTTTCGAATAATTTCGGGTTCGGTTCGGTTCGGATAGTGAAACTAGGAACCGGAAATACCCGGAAATAATTCGGTTCTCATTTGGATCCGGTTCGGGTTCGGATAGTTCAGGTAGTTCGGATAATGTGAATAAAATATCGGTTATTTAGGGTTAAATATCAAATCATTAGGATGATTTTGATAATGTTTTTGGATATTTCGGATTACTATGGATATTTCGGATAAAACTATCGAGTTAGTTTAAGATACTTTCGGATAGTTCGGATATTTTATAATAATGTAGTTATCCTCAACTATTTTCAGATACTTTTAATAGATTTTTAAATTAAAAATATATATTTAGTTATGTTATATGTATATATAATTAATATTTTTACATATTCCGGGTACCCGTTCGGTTATTTCAGATATAAAAATATATGAACTGCTCGAGTATTTGAGGGTATTAGTCCGGTTTAGGGTATTTCGGTCCGGTTTCGGTTTGGTTTTTTGGTTTCGGTTATTTTGCGTAGGCCTAACATCCTTGTTCCATCGAAGGCAAACTAATCATCAGAATGTATTTTAGATGGAACGGTTTGCGGTGGAGTCTTCCTAGTCTATCCAAAGAAAATGGTTTGGAGCTTCCAGTTACTTCCTAGCCTATCATAATGTATTGTAGATGGATCGGTTTATGTCCGGTTTAGTTAAACTGGTTATTGGAAAACGATCCAATATCGATAAACCGGACGTAAACCAGCTTATATAATTCAAATTTGGGAAAATATATTAATCAAGAATGCTTGTCAGTGATAAGACTCCAAGTTAAACGGTGATAAATCTCTTTCAGTAACAATTAGGTAAAAAGGTTTATCAACACACACAAAAAAAGTCAAAATGATAGTTCGGGTCTTTGCATGATGCGAGGCGAAGGTCATGCCGCCTCGTGGACAATAACGCTTAACAATGTCCACTTTATTACCATTTCATTCTCTCTCTCTCTCTCTCTCTCTCTCTCTCTCTCTCTCTCTCTCTCTCTCTTAAGAATACAAATAATTAAAAAATTCATATAAATTCGAGTACAATAAAATCCAGAGGAGAAGCATTCCAGAGTAATCATTTAATAATTAAAAAATCTTAACTATTTACTTGCTGGCTCGTGAATGAACTATTAAAGAAAAAAAACAAGAAGGCTCCTGGTACTGCAAAAAAGCAGAGAGAAGGACGACTTTATCTTTTTCTGGTTTTAATTGTTCTCTCTGACTTTATGGGTTCTTTTGTTCTAGTCTCCTACGGATCTGCTTAAATCCGTGTGATCTGTTTACACGTAAACTCTGGAGGATCTGAGTTGTTGAGCCAGACCCAGATTCTGTTCTACTTATTTTTTTGCTGAACTTCTTGATTTGGTCGGAGAAAGCTTAAGGTTAGGTGGGTTTTGTCTTTGAAGCTTCTGAGTTAATTACCTTCTTGTCTGAAAGGTTCGTTCTCTAACCCTTCTTCTGTTCTTTCTTTAATGTTTTTATGCACTGAGATTATATATGTCCTAAACCCAATAATTTCATTAAAAATCTTGAATCTATAGGAAGTAAATAAGATGCGTTTTTGTAGTTTCAAGATTGAATTTTGATGTTCTAATGATTATTATGAAAACCGTTTCATATCCTTGATATATGTTTTAAGTTAATTTATTTTGCTTTAATTATCAAATTGACTCTTGATTTTACCTTCTACACAGTTATGTGATCTGGATTTTGCATTTGGTGGAATTGATATCAGATTCTCTTTGATTAATTATTATTTTCATAAAGAAAAAGTTTTCTCTTTGCTTGATTAAAAGCTATATGGTGAGGACATGGCCTAGTTTCTTTATTGGGCATGCAGTGAAGCTTTAGCCAATCTTCTTTCTCTTTTAGCCTCCACTTGCCTTTTTTTTTTAACTTTAGTTTCTTACTTACTAAAAGGTGACTCAGAATTGCCAAGCTTTAATGACTTTTTAATCTTATGTACAGTCAGTGGAATCTCTCATCTCAGTCTGAAGCTCTCTTTGTTGGATTTGGAAATAGAAAGATAAATGTCGTTTAGGAGCATTGTTCAAGATTTGAGAGATGGGCTTGGGAGCTTGTCGAGGAGGAGTTTCGACTTCAGGCTTCACAAAGGGAAATCTCAGGGCTCTTGTGAGTATTCATCTTCACGTGACCTCTTGTCACCTCTGATAGTTCAGACAAGCAGATGGGCTAATCTTCCTCCGGAGCTGCTCTTGGATGTGATCAAAAGATTAGAGGAGAGTGAGAGTACTTGGCCTGCAAGAAAACATGTGGTGGCTTGTGCTTCTGTTTGTCGGTCTTGGAGAGCTATGTGCCAAGACATTGTCCTGTCTCCTGAAATCTGCGGGAAGCTCACTTTTCCAGTTTCCCTCAAACAGGTTTGCTCCTCAAGAAAACTTCTCTTTTGTGTTGTAGTTTTAGTTCAAAACAAACTGATGAAGAAGCTGTTGTTTACTATGGTTAATGTTTTGCAGCCAGGGCCTCGCGATCCGATGATTCAGTGTTTCATTAAGAGGGATAAATCAAAGCTAACGTTTCATCTCTTCCTTTGTTTAAGTCCTGGTAAGCTTTGTTGTTAGTGACTTAGCTGCTGGTGTTGAAAACAATATTCAATAAATTGCTAGGCGGTAACTAGTCGGCTTAGGCTGCCCAGGAGAAGCATAGTCGTTAACAAATTATTGATTTATTTTTATATATTTTGCATTTAGGTTTTATTATAAAATGATTTGATGCATTATAAAAACTAAATATATAAGAAAGAAAGAAATTAGACAATTTTGTGGATTTGAACTATCATTATTGCTTGATTCAGAGATTTAAACTTATTTAGATTGTTTTTAACCGATTCAGAACATTTTAAAACCGATTTGAGTCGCATAATTAGATTTCAAGAAAATCGTTTCGAGTGGTTAAAAAAAATCGTTTCGTTTATGACTTGGGGGATCATTAGTTTATGTCTGAAGACTAGTCGCATTATGTTTTTTTATTCAGCTCTACTTGTGGAGAATGGGAAGTTTCTTCTTTCAGCTAAAAGAACTCGTAGAACTACTCGAACCGAGTACATTATCTCCATGGATGCTGATAACATCTCAAGATCAAGCAACTCTTACCTTGGAAAGCTCAGGTTCGTTTTGAGCTCCTTGATAGTTTTGAGCTACTTTTAATTCCCACTCACTTATTGAAGATTCTTTCCTTCTCTCAGATCAAACTTTCTTGGGACAAAGTTCTTGGTTTACGACACACAACCACCACAAACCCCATCTTCTTCAAGTGCACTCATCACTGACCAAACAAGCAGAAGCAGATTCCACTCTAAAAGAGTTTCTCCTAAAGTCCCATCCGGAAGCTACAACAATGCTCAAATCACATACGAGCTCAACGTGCTGGGCACGCGCGGGCCGAGGAGAATGCACTGCACCATGAACTCGATCCCAACTTCATCTCTCGAACCAGGCGGCTCGGTTCCTAACCAACCTGAGAAGCTCGTCCCTGGCCGTCTCGACGAGTCATTCCGCAGTAACATCTCATTCTCCAAGTCATCACTCGACTACCGTTCAGTAGATTTCAGCAGCGCTAGGTTCTCTGAGATGGGAGTAGTATCATGCGAGGAGGACCAAGAAGAGACGAGTTTCAGACCGTTGGTTTTGAAGAACAAGCAGCCGAGGTGGCACGAGCAGTTGCAGTGTTGGTGTTTGAATTTCCGTGGACGTGTGACGGTTGCGTCTGTTAAGAACTTCCAGCTTGTGGCTGTGAGACAGCCTCAGACGCAAGGGACAGGCGGCGTTGCACCAGCACCGGGAGCTCATGGAGAGCAAGACAAGGTGATACTACAGTTTGGTAAAGTGGGGAAAGATATGTTCACGATGGATTATAGGTATCCGTTGTCTGCGTTTCAAGCGTTTGCGATTTGCTTGAGCAGCTTTGACACCAAGCTCGCTTGTGAATAACAGAAGAAACATTACTTCTCCTAAACATTCATCTAATCCTTATTGTGTCTCGTTATCTTTTTTTTTTTGTTTGGTAAAAGTCAATTTGTCTCAATCCTCGGTTGTTATTGTGAGAGTCAGGCGTCTACTGTTAACCTCTTCTCTACAGTCACTGGGCAATCTTCACTGACTTATAAGTTATAACCGATATCATAAAATTTGAGAAGACTTTCTTTCTGTGTAATAAAAGTTAAGATTTCAATTGGTATTTATGCCAATTTCAAATTCTGATAGAAGTTACAACTATTCCATTCAAATCAGTAATTCGCAGTTAAAGTTAGTGAACTCCAGATCAAGTGGATAACAAGACCAATCGTATTAGATATGCAAAATAGTAGAAGTAAGGTGAACAACATAAAAGACAAGCCAATACCATTATTTCACACGTGAATTTGGTTTGTTTCTTGACAATTAGAATATTCAGTTCATTGTACAATCTATGGATTTGTTTTTTATATTTTTGTATTTATTGTCAATATTAAATCTACTTCATTCGAATAAAATATTTTAGAAATCTACTCAAATTATTTTCAATAGTTTCCCTAAACCTAACACCTTGTTCAAGAAAAAGTTTTGATTGCAGGTTTTATTTCACATACCAAACACATCTTTTTCTTGTATGCATTAACCACAGTTTTGTTAATACGGTAGAAACTCTTCTAAAAATAACACATATTTCCAGTTCTTTTTTCTTGAATATTTTATTACGCAATCAAAATACTTTTTAGTAACTCAAATCTTTTTTTTTTTTTTGAAACACTTTTTTTTTTGAAACATAAAACTCAAATCATATCGTGCACATAAAACACAAATACATCAATTTTAGCATTTCTAGTCATATTTAACCTTAAAAGAACTCTAACATCTACACAACAAAATTAATTCCACGGATTTAAAAACTGGATCAAGTTGAGACGCAAAGTCAAAAATTTTAAAGTAGAAAAACACTTTCCGTAACAATGTCGCATAAATGGTTCATTTTACCCCCGTATAAATACCCTCCATATATGCTTCTTTGCCACACACACAGCCAAAACTGTTCTTCAAAACAAATCAAAATAGAGAGTGAACAAAAAAAAACGAAATGGCCAAATCTTATGTTTTTCTCATCGCCATATTTCTCATCGTAGTTTCACTCTCTTCCCCTTCCCAGGGTCTTACAATCGCTGGCTACACCATTAACCGATGTTGAGGATAATCTTGAAAGTAGCTTAATCCACTAGCTAACTTAAAACTAGATTGATTAGGAAACACATCTTATTTAGGAGTTATCTAAATAAGATATACCTAGTGTGTTTAGGAATATAAAAGTCTCTATATAAGAGAATGGTGAGATGTGCCATTAATTTGTGAGTTTAGAGATTGATTTGTGAGAGCTTAGGTTTTGAGTGATTTTCCTAAGTTAATAAGGAAGGATTTCTTATATACATTGGTCTCTAATATCGTGTGATCAGAACAATAATTGGTATCAGAGCTACAACTATGGGTGATACATTAGCCATCGTCAACAAACCTAAGGAGATATCCTCTTCCACGATCAGCTGCCCTATGCTAACGTCAACAAATTATACAGTATGGGCGATCAAGATGAAGATACTTCTTAAGGTTCACAAAGCATGGGAGTTCGTCGAAACTGAGTCGACAGAAAGTGAGAAAAACGACATAGCGATTGCATTACTCTTCCAATCCATACCTGAAGCCCTTATTCTCCAGCTGGGAGAGCTTATCTTGGCAAAACAAGTCTGGGATGCGATCAAGGCTCGACATCTAGGAGCAGACAGAGTCCGGGAGGCAAGGTTGCAAACTCTAATGGCTGAGTTTGACCGCTTAAAGATGAAAGACAATGAATCAATCGATGACTTCGTCGGCAAGCTATCCGAGATATCATCAAAATCAGCTGCTTTGGGTGAAACTATTGAGGAAACTAAACTTGTTAAGAAGTTTCTCAAGAGTTTACCTAGAAAGAAATATATACTTATGGTAGCTTCGTTGGAACAAGTCCTTGATCTAAAGGTTACAAGCTTTGAAGACATAGTAGGACGTTTGAAAGCATATGAGGAAAGAATATGTGATGATGAAGATGATAGTCAAAACGACCAAACTAAACTCATGTATGCTACCTCAGAGTCAACAAACGGACAATATTATGGAGAGTACAGAGGCAGAGGCCGAGGAGGAAGATCATACGGTAGACGCGGTCGTGGGAGATCATACAGAGAGATAGATTACTCAAAGGTTACGTGTTTCAGGTGTGATAAGCTTGGACATTTTGCTTCAAGCTGTCCTGACAGGTTGTTAAAGCTACAGGAGGCATATGAAACCAAGAATGATGAAACACACGAAGCTGATGGTCTGCTTATGCATGAGATTGTGTTTCTTAACGAAAAAAACGTCAAGCCAAAAGAGTTCGAGACAAGTACTGATAGCAACAGAGTGTGGTATTTAGACAATGGTGCGAGCAACCACATGACGGGTGTGCGAGATTACTTCAAAACTATTGATGAAAGTATTACTGGGAAGGTTCGCTTTGGAGATGATTCACGAGTTGATATTAAAGGTAAAGGATCTATACTGTTCGTAAGCCAAAACGGAGAACAGAAAGTTCTTGCTGACGTCTACTTCATACCGGACCTCAAAAGCAATATCATTAGCCTTGGTCAAGCGACGGAAGCTGGATGTGAAGTAAGAATGAAAGAAGAATATCTGACACTCCATGATAAAGAAGGAAACCTCATCGCCAAAGCAAAGAGATCACTAAATCGACTATACAAAGTTCTTATGGACATTGTTCATACAGAATGCTTCCAGGTATCCACTAAAACGGAGTACAGTGTTTGGCACGCACGCTTAGGTCATATTGGAGGAACCACAATGAAGTCAATGGTGAAGAATCAACTTGTCCGAGGTATACCAAAACTAAACGTTGAGAGCGAGATATGTACTGCGTGTTTACTTGGCAAACAAACAAGGAATTCATTCCCCGCTGCAACATCTTTCCGTGCTACCAAGAAGCTCGAGCTTGTTCATGGAGACTTATGTGGTCCTATATCGCCACCAACTGCAGGAAGAAGTAGATATATCTTTGTGCTTATTGATGATTATAGTCGATACATGTGGTCCATCTTGCTGCAAGAAAAAAGTGAGGCTTTCGAGAAGTTTAAAAGGTTTAAAACAATGGTGGAAGGAGAAACAAGGGAGACTATTAAAACCTTCCGAACCGACAGGGGAGGAGAGTTTACATCTACAGAGTTCAATGCATTCTGCGAAGCTACAGGAATCAATAGACACCTTACGGCACCATACTCACCTCAGCAAAATGGAGTGGTGGAACGTCGGAACAGAACACTGATGGAGATGAGAAGAAGCATCTTAAAACACATGAATGTCCCCAACTACCTTTGGGGAGAAGGAGTTCGACATTCTACCTATTTAATTAATCGTATTGCCACGAGGGTCTTGGTAACACAGACTCCATACGAAGCTCTAAAGGGAAAGAAACCTACTGTTGAACACATACGAGTGTTTGGGTGCCTAGGGTTCGTAAAGTATGATAGCCATCAGCTGAAGAAACTTGATGACAGAACAAGAACTCTGGTTCACCTAGGAATAGAGCCTGGATCAAAGGCATACAGATTATTTGATCCTAACACTCGGAAGGTAGTTGTAAGCAGGGATGTTGTCTTTGCAGAGGACAAAGGATGGAAGTGGGATGTATCGACCAATAATAACTCTGAAGATCAACCTGGCATGTTCAAAGTCTCGTTTGGAGAACATGGTAACAATGGAATACGAGGAGAAGAGGAAGAGGAAGAAATACAAGATAAGAGCCATGATTCTGATTCTCGCCTTAAAGAAACAGATGAAGAAAATGAGTCCTCTGTCTCAGATACAGAGCAAGTTCAAGAATTGGTGAGAAGATCAACGAGAGTCACAAGGAAGCCAAGCTACTTAGATAACTATGTGTACCTAGCTGACATTGAAGGTGACAAACTTCTGCTGCTCATAAACGATGAGCCATGGGATTTTAGCGAAGCCATTGAAAAACAAGTGTGGAAGGATGCGTGCAAAGAAGAGATCAACTCGATAGTAAAAAACAACACTTGGGAATTAGTTGATCTCCCTCAAGGAGCAAAAGCTATTGGACTTAAGTGGATTTTTAAGATCAAAAGGAATTCTGATGGGAGTATAAACAAACACAAATCAAGATTGGTTGCAAAGGGATATATACAAAGGCATGGCATCGATTATGAGGAGGTGTTTGCCCCCGTCGCACGCATAGAGACAGTAAGATTCATCCTCGGTCTAGCAGCTTCTAGAGGATGGGAAGTACATCACCTTGATGTCAAAACAGCATTCTTAAACGGTGACCTCAAAGAGACTGTGTACGTCTCGCAACCGGAAGGATTTGAAGTCAAGGGGAGTGAAGGAAAGGTTTATAGACTTAAGAAGGCATTATACGGTTTAAAACAAGCTCCAAGAGCCTGGAATGAGAAGTTAAATCAAGTACTTGAGGAGCTTGAGTTCATGAGATGCAGCAAGGAACCTTCACTATACCGGAAGCGTGAGGGAGATGAGCTTCTACTAGTAGCAGTCTACGTGGATGACCTTCTCATCACCGGCTCAAAGGTAACCTTGATCAACGAGTTCAAAGCAGGAATGTCCTCTAGGTTTGATATGAGTGACCTTGGTCTATTGACGTACTACTTGGGAATTGAAGTACTTCAGTTCAAAGGTGGTATTACTCTGAAACAAGAAAGCTATGCCAAGAAAATATTAGACGAGACCAAGATGGCTGATTGCAATGCAGTACAAATACCTATGGATGCCGGTTTACAGCTCTCCAAAGCTCCAGAAGAACGAAATATAGATGAACAGGAGTTTAGGAGAATTATTGGGTGTTTGCGCTATCTACTTCATACCCGACCAGATATGTCATACTCTGTGGGAGTCTTAAGTAGGTATATGCACGAGCCAAAGGAGAGTCATCAGGCCGCTCTGAAGCAAATGCTAAGATATCTGAAAGGTACATTTGCGTATGGACTTACATTCATGAGGACGGATCAATCAGAACTGATTGGATACTCTGATTCATCCCATAACGTGGACCTCGACGATGGAAGAAGCACAACGGGACACCTGTTCTATCTAAATGAGTGCCTGATCACTTGGTGTTCATCAAAGCAAGAGACTGTTGCCCTCTCATCCTGTGAAGCCGAATTCATGGCAGCCACCGAAGCAGCAAAACAAGCCATATGGTTGCAAGAACTCCTTGGAGAAATTTTAGAGAAAGAAAGCAAGAAAGTGGTGATAAGGCTAGACAATAAGTCTGCGATAGCTCTCACCAAGAATCCTGTATTCCATGGTCGAAGCAAACATATACATAAGCGATACCATTTTATCAGGGAATGTGTTGACAACAATCAAGTCGAGGTAGAGCACATCGCAGGCAACTTGCAGAAGGCGGATATACTAACGAAAGCTTTAGGGAGAATCAAGTTCAAAGAGATGAGAGAGCTTGTTGGAATTCAAGATTTGAAAGATGGTGACTTCAAGATTAAAGGGGAGAATGTTGAGGATAATCTTGAAAGTAGCTTAATCCACTAGCTAACTTAAAACTAGATTGATTAGGAAACACATTTTATTTAGGAGTTATCTAAATAAGATATACCTAGTGTGTTTAGGAATATAAAAGTCTCTATATAAGAGAATTGTGAGATGTGCCATTAATTTGTGAGTTTAGAGATTGATTTGTGAGAGCTTAGGTTTTGAGTGATTTTCCTAAGTTAATAAGGAAGGATTTCTTATATACATTGGTCTCTAATATCGTGTGATCAGAACAATAACCGAGTCATAATTGACGATGTCCTGTATTGTAATGTTACCGGAGAGCGTAGCACTATCTCGAATGCCACTGTTTACTTAACATGTGGCGGCTCAACCACAACCCTTTCTCAAACATTTACCGATACAAAAGGTGCATTTAGAATAGTGCTCAACTTCTTGCAAACACTTTTGTTTAACCCTAGTTACTGCGGTCTCGGAATTAATATCCCGCCGGGAAGTTGTGGTCTTGTCGCACCGGAAAACATTCTCTATGTCCCGTTACTACTGCTCAAGGTTGTTCAGAACAATACCATAAATACCGCATATTTTGCTCCATCATCTAACACTATTAGTCTCAGATGCAACAGTGCAAGGGGCCTTTCATGCAAACTATATAATAATGACATTATGTTTTACATTGAGGTGTTTGCAACCAGCAATAAAGTGATCAATGTTCCACAAAGCTTATAATTAAGTAGCTCTCTCTCTTTTCCTTACTTCGCATGTGTTCATCAAATATGTAATCGTACATACATACTATATATAATATGTGTTAGCATGTTGCTAATCATATTTGACATGGTATATCATAACGGCTATATATTTTATTTTATGTTCATCTACTTTTGATTATCTAATGTAACCGTTACTGTCGCATTTAGCTGTAGTTTTATATCCTCTAATTAACTGTCTCACTAGTGAACATCTTCTCCTGTACATATTTGGAAATTTTATATTACAAAAGAAAAGAAGGGATTAGGTTCATTTTCGTATCTTTTTACTGCCGTAAAAACAAGTTTAAGGGTCTCGTATTTTATTTAATCACATCTTGTAAACCCGACAATTTCTGGGAGCTGGAGCCTCGTCGAGGAGACAATTGGATATGGAAGCAGCTATGTAAGTTGAGAGTGATTGCTAGACCTTTTGTTTCATGTGAAGTGGGGTCTGGTAATTTCGCTAGCATCTGGTTTGATGATTGGACGGATCTAGGCCCTTTGTTTCACTTGGCGGAGGGAAGAGGGCCAGCAGTCTCAGGTCTGCACAAAGAAGCGACAGTGGCAGAGGCTTTAGTGAATGGAGAGTGGTGGTTGAGTGCTTCTCGTAGTAGGAATGCTATAATCACTTTGCTGAAGCAATGTCTGCCATCGCCAGTTCCGATTGTGCTGTCATCGTCGGATGATAAGTACCTATGGAGAACGGGAAATGATTCCCTTTCAACTATCTTCTCTACCGCCAAGACGTGGTCCTCTCCTCACCCTCCATCTCCTCCGGTTAATTGGCATTTTCAAGTCTGGTTCAAAGGTAGAATTCCCAAACATGCGTTCATTGCTTGGTTGGTAGCTTGGAACAGATTAGTTACTCGAGACAGAATGAGAGCTTGGGGTATCGAGGTATCTCCGAACTGTCTCCTCTGCTCAGGGTGTGATGAGTCTAGGCAACGTTTGTTTTTTGACTGCGTCTACAGCTCTGAAATCTGGGCGTACTTCTGCTCCCGTACCCGTTTCACACCCCCTATCGTGTTTGAAGACTGTCTTAGGTGGCTTAAGAACTCTTCCACTGATCCAAACATCTTCCTCATAGTAAAGCTCATCTTTCAAGCTGTTGTTTATATGGTTTGGAAGGAAAGAAATGCTCGACTACATTCAAACGTGAGTAGACCTACGCACGCCATCATTCAGGAGAAAACAGACTGTTCGGTTGCGACTTGATCCTTTATCTCGCAACATGAGGATCACTAGCAGCTCTTCTCTCTTACTTATTTAGGTTCTTGGTTAAGTTTGTTCTAAGGATTTGTTAAATCTCTTAGGCTTTTTTGAGAAAGGTAGGTTGTCTGAATCTTTGTAACTCGTTTTTTGAAAATAAATAAAGAGTTAATGAAAAAAAAAAAATCTTATTTCTGAAATGATATTACGCAAAAAAAAATGAAATAAAAATAGAAGATATTGAACAATTCACTCGTTAGTTTTGAGTTAGATGGGCCCAAAATGAATCCAATCGGAAAAAGGCCTGCCCGATGTTACCTAAGAAAAGCGGAAAGGTCCCAAGTTCGAAACTGAGAAACGTGAAAGGAGATGATGGTACCTTTGTCATTATCTCAACATAATCTCTGGCCGCCGGAAACTGGATCCACGGCGTTTCGAGGTTTCGCAACCGCCGCATCCATACACGCGTGCGATCATCTTCGCCGTCACCTCCGCTCTTCCCTTCAGGTTCAAGCTACTCTCTTTTCTCGGAAAGTTGGGTACTTTGTTTAGATCTCTAGAACAAAAAAAGGCTTAAACTTTGATCATCTTGGTACTTTGTGAATTGCTCTTATGCAATTATAGTGTAAAAAAGGTTTCAACTTTCAATCACGATCATAGCAGGCTCATCTCATTTGTCTTGGGACTTACAGAAACTGCAGCAAGTTTCTGATGCTGCACGAACGGAGTTATCAACAAGAGTCGTTCTATTCAACAGTGCTAACTTCCTCCACTCCAGAGATGATATCAGATCTTCGTTGCTATCCGTGTGTTTCTTTTATGGAGGAGGAGAGAGTAGGATAGATCCTAGAGGTGATGAAGGATCATCATCATCATCAAACCAGGAGACATCCAAGAGAAACACAAGCAGTGGACGGAGGTGGACCAATGTCCTCCTTGCCGTTAACGTTATGTATGTGTTTGTCTCTGTTACATATAACAAAAAGATCATGTCTTTTGGTTTTGATATGTTGCATTAGAGGAATGCTTTAGGCTTATGGGTTTCATTCTTGTGTCATGACAGAATGTATATTGCACAAGTTGCATCCAATGGCAGAGTGCTGACATGGGGAGCCAAGGTTAACAGCTTAATCGATAGAGGTCAGCTATGGAGACTGGCTACATCTTCTCTACTTCATGCCAATCCTATGCATCTCATGGTCAGTTTCTCATCAACCATTTCAGCCTTGTAATGACCCTAGTCAATGCTGTTTACTTCTTCTTCTTTTTTATCTGTATGGCTAAACTGTTTCCTCCTTTGTGTTTTAGATTAATTGCTATTCTTTGAACTCCATTGGACCAACTGCTGAGAGTTTAGGTGGCCCAAAGAGATTCCTCGCCGTTTACTTGACATCTGCAGTTGCAAGTAACTAACGTCTCATAGACTTTCTTTGACGTTGGGTGGTTATAGTTGACTAACAGAAACCATCTTAAGAGTTCTAGGTTCAGCAATGAGTTACTGGCTCAACAAATCGCCATCAGTTGGTGCGTCAGGTGCAATTTTCGGATTGGTAAGTCTCTTGGAACCCATAAGCCTTTGTTCTCATACAAAATGAAGTTTTTTTTTTAAATTCATACCTCTTTTTCTTTTGGTAGGTTGGCTCGGTAGCTGTATTTGTCATGAGACACAAACAAATGGTCAGAGGTGGGAATGAAGATCTGATGCAGATAGCTCATGTTATTGCCTTAAACATGGTAAGTAATACAAAACATTTAAATTTGTATAACCTTTCTCAGGTTCTAACAAGCTTTTGACTATATGCAGACATTGGGTCTAGTATCCAGAGGCATAGATAACTGGGGACATGTAAGTAACCAAATCTTGAAAAATGTATTAAACAGTAGATGTCTGAGAAATAACATCTCTGGTGAATTTCAGATTGGTGGCTTACTTGGTGGAACCGCAATGGCATGGCTTGTAGGACCACAGTGGAAGTATGAGTACACAACAAGAGACGGTCGGAGAGTCTTCGTGGACAGGGCTCCAATGCCGCTTTTTTTGCGGTGGAGAAATGAACGGGGACGAAGCTGAACAGTTTTCTCTTTTGATGCCATGTGAATGAATATAGAGAGATTGGATGTGTATTTGGGAGGATTTGATTCTTGGGTCAAAGTAGCAGCTCATTACTAAAATGTTAATGTTTGATATCTTAAATGTTTTTATAAGAGCCAAGTTTGGATTAATGTTTGTTTATTAAATTAAATAAATGTTATTGATATAGATTTAATTGTATTTGTGTTGTCTTGGTTTAAAACTGGATAGATTTTCCATACAATAAAAATGATATCTGAAGTTATTTTTTAATCAACTTTAATAAATGAATAAGTTATCAAGAAGCCACTACAAAAAAACATAATCTTAACGAGGACGGTTTTCCTCGTGAGTTCGTCGTAAAGAGGCTTTACGATGAATTAGCGAGGAAACACGTTTTCTCATTACTCATCCGTCGTAACACATATTTCCTCACCAATTCGTCGTAACTTAGCGAGGAAAATATTTCGTCGTAAAGACGAAATACATCATTTCATCGTAAAGACCACGTAAATATTCTACGTAAGGAGGTCGCTATATTTCCTCGTAAATACCTCGAAACGAGTTCTTCGTAAACTACACGTAAATACCTTGAAAGTGTTTCCTCGCAAAATACACGTAACTACCACAAAAGTACTTCCTCGTAAAATACTCGTTTATCTTTCCTCGTCATTTCCTCGTAAATGTTTTCTCGTAAAATACTCGTTTATTATTTCTCGTCATTTCCTCGTAAGGTTTCTACGTAAATAGGTCGTACATTAGCTACGAATTTACTTCGTTTTTATTATTTTACAGAATTTTAAAAAATAATTAAAATTATTTAATTTATTAATAAAATTATAATTTAAAATAAAAATAAATCAATACGAAAATATTTTATATATAAATAAGTTTTGAATTTATAATACAACAACCGGAAAAAAGAGCTAAGGGTCGTTCATCGCCTGGTAGAATTCATCACTCCTCCTCGTAACATCCGCCTCGTTATGTATGTCGAATGACTCGCCTTGAATGGGATGTTGTTGTCGCATGTTCCTCAGCATGGACTCCCATTCCGGATTTGTGGCCGCTATAACGTCCAAGAAGCCCTCGACTCCACCCATACGAGATTTTGTCGCGGCCAACTCGTTACGCAGCTCAGTGACTTCATCATCCCGTCGCTGACCATAAGACGATGTCGCTCTCGGAACATCGTTGACGGAACCAATCCCCAACGTCCGTCCCTTTTTTTAGGGACAACCTTAAAAACAAAAAATAAATATTGTTAGTAAAAATTTAAATTTATATTAAATGAATAATAAAAAATTAAATTTTTTGAAAATTTACCTCCTCGTAAATCTTATCCACTTCAAGTGTGGATAAGGTGACGGGTAATCCGTCAGTAGACTGCTGGGTCAGCTGGGTCTGGCGGTCTTCAACCCGAGCAACCACGTCGTTGTAGATTTTCTCTGACTTGCCATCTACAAATACGCCCGCCTTGTTCTTGTGGGTCCTCTCGTAAAGTTCCATAAGAGATGGGAGATGTCCCGTCTCTTTGGCCTAAAAAACATTTAAGAAAGTTAGAATAAAAATATAAATATTAAAAAATTTATTTAATAAAATATTTAATTACCATTTCCAAACGGATACCGGCGTGGGGTTTTTGGCCCGTAGTGTGAAGCATCGGCCCGTTTCCGTGCTCATCGACCGTGTTACGGGAGTTAGAGCAAGCCTGGGCGATTCTAATGGAATCAGAAAGACGCCAATAACGGATGAGGCCATCCCACACATCCGTGGCGAGCTCAGCGGGTTTGCCACGCTCATACCCCTTCACGATCCAGTCACCCTTCCAGTTGGAGACCGTGTCCAACAAGCGAACTTTCGCCCCTTCACGATCTTGTGCCAGTTGTGATGAACACTGTAAGAATCATGCATATTACGAGGGACATGCCAATTACCACCCCAACGAACTGTTTCGTTAGCTCCGTAGTAGTCGATTTGCGCTTCAATTTGTTCTCCAGTTAGATATGGAGGAAGAGTGTCTCTCACAACCCTTTTGTGCCTAAACAAATTCTTGTTTCTTCGGTAAGGATGACCAATGGGAAGAAATTGACGGTGACAATCAAACCAACTTGTCTTCCTACCATTCTTCAGTTGAAACGCATCTGTCGTTCCATTACAATATGGACAAGCTAATCTCCCATGTGTAGTCCATCCAGACAACATCCCATAGGCAGGAAAATCACTTATGGTCCACAAAAGCATCGCTCGCATCGTAAAATTCGTCTTCGTTGAATAGTCATACGTCCTCACCCCTGTTGACCACAAATCTTTCAACTCTTTTATCAGTTGTTGTAGGAAAACATCCAGAGACCTTTTTGGATGGTTCGGACCAGGTATTAATATGGTCAAGAATAGCAACTCCCGTTGCATGCACATCTCCGGTGGCAGGTTGTATGGTGTAAGAAAGACTGACCACAATGAATATTGTCTCCCTGACATTCCGAACGGACTAAATCCATCTGTGCATAGTCCGATATACACATTCCGGCTATTGCTAGCGAAATCCGGATGTACTTTGTTGAAATGTTTCCAGGCTCTTGCATCTGATGGATGAGTCATCTCACCATCCGTCTGAGTATGCTCGGCATGCCATCTCATCTTTCCAGCAGTCTGCTCTGATTGATACAATCTTTTCAATCTGTTTGTAATTGGTAGGTACCACATCATTTGGTACGGTACCCTATTACGTCTCCGTCCTTGCGGCTTGAATCATGGCTTCTTGCAGAATCGACATTCTTCTAGCTTCTCATCATCTCCCCAATAGATCATGCAGTTTTCGATGCAAACATCTATCATCTCCGAAGGCAACCCAAGACTATAAATCAGTTTCTGAATCTCATAATAAGAATCAGCAGACACATTGTCTTCCGGCAAATACTCTTTAAACAAGTCTGCCCATTCGTTCATGCAACTTTCAGGTAAATTGTGATCAATTTTAATATTCATCATTCTAGCAGCTAACGACAATTTAGAGAGACCTTCTCTACAACCACTGTAAAGTGGTTGATTCGCCGCGTTTAACATTTTGTAAAGCTTTTTTGCATCTATATTAGGTTCTTCATCTTCATCATGAGCTACGAATGCATCAGCTACCATATCATGAACCCTATCATAATCTACCATCTCCTCCTGATGGTAACTATGTTCATTATGCAAATGATGATCAACCGGTTCTTTTTCCTGAAAATTGCTATTACTACTACTAGCTTCGTTCTGATCATAATTAAAACCTTCTCCATGCTGAAACCAGATATAGTAATTTGGCGTGAAACTTCTATTTATTAAATGCTTCCAAACATTTTCACGGTTTGCCAGTTTCGAATTGTTGCATTTCCGACAAGGACAGAACATCTTACCACTTTCTTGGGCGAGCGGTGTTGAATCTGCTTGATGCATAAATGTCTCCAGGCCGCAAGGTATTCTTTCGTCATTCTCCCGTTAGCATCTCTATGCATATACATCCACTTCCGCAACTCGTAGATAGTCCCGGAGCCAGCCATTTTTCTTTTTAACGTTTTTTGTTGTTGGTGTTTTAAAATGATGTTCAAACATCCATATTTATAGGAAATTTCGAATCTGGTAGTTGTAATTTTCCTATGAATTTACGACGAAAATTAATTAGGTGGCAAAAAAAAACGTGTTACACCTACAAAGTTGGTGGATTCAAAATTTCCTCGCTAAATACACATAAACTATTTCCTCGTAAATAACACGCGAAGTTTATGTCGTATTTACGTGGAAATAGTATTTCCTCGTAAAATACTCGTCAAATTACATCCACTTTACGACGAAACGCTTTTGTCGTTACTTTACGAGGAAATAACGATGACATTAGTTTTCCACGTAAGTTTCTCGTAAAATCGACGTAAATTTACGAGGATTGTTTTTTCTCGTTAAATTTCCTCGTTAAGCATGTGTTTTTTTGTAGTGAGCTAATTAACTTATACATATAAATACTAGTAAAATAAGTCATGAGTTTAATTATTAATTTAATCTAAATGGACTTTTGAATATACGTAAAACCTAAATAAATTTGGAATTTTAAGGTTAGTTTAAGTTAGATCATTGATTAGGTTAACCAAAATTGTCACCCATACTGAAAGGTGCAACAATCAAACTTTTGGTAGCATTTAATGATCGAAGCAGCCAGAGAAAAAAAAAGCCATGAATTTTTCTTTTATATTTGGTAGCATTTTTTACTAACAGCAGTTTTAATTTGCGACGATTCACCACGATTTGAACATTTTCTTATATAGTAGTAGCTAATATAAACATACTGTTCTATATCGAAAATATGACATATTACTGTGATTATACCAAATTGCGGTTACGTTTACGGTATTGCAAAAGTTGTATATTCAATTTGAAAACAAATTAGTTACATTTTTATTGATGATAAATATTATTTTTTTGATAATAAATATTAAGCGATATCCATGATATGAAGGGACCCATATATATATATATATGCATGTCTACAAACTAAAAAAGACAAACCAAATCTCGACAGAAAACTAAACAAATCAAACAATGAAGTTTTACGTGTTATGGCTCGTGTTGGTATTAGCCGTCCAAGCGGATGCAGCAAAGCAAAGAAAGAAGGCTAAAATCCCTGCATTAATAGTTTTCGGAGATTCAATAATGGATACTGGTAACAACAACAATCTCTCAACTTTTCTTAAGTCCAACTTCCCTCCTTATGGCAAAGACTTTCCCGGCGGATTGGCCACTGGAAGATTTTCGGATGGAAAAGTTCCTTCTGATCTTATTGGTAATTGTTTGAACTATTTTTTATATTTGATTATATAAAGAGTTATAACTATTTTTACATCGTTCTACACTTGTTTTAACCAATTTTATTTCAGCGGAAAAATTGGGGTTGGCTAAGACATTACCAGCATACCTAAGTCCAAATTTGAAGCCTAGAAATCTTTTGAAAGGTATAACATTTGCGTCTGGAGGAACCGGTTATGATCCACTGACAGCCGAAACTATGGTATGTTATCATATACTTCGACTGGTGACCATTCCGGAAACAAGAGGAACGAATATAAAAAGAATGGTTGTTCCTTCTCAAATTTAACAAGGAATACTTTTGTTCTTTATTTTTCTACAAAAAAAAAAGAATAGTAGAGAATCAGAAGAAAAATGTATTCCTCGTGAATGGTGATATTTTTTAGGAACGCTAGGAAATATTAATTAGTTTTATTTATTTAGGAATAGGGATTTCGATTGGAGGCTAAAACTCTTAAATTACCTAGTAAGAATTTTGAAAAGTTATGGATCCAGTTCCGGTTGAGAGAGGCTTGCTCTCCTAAAGAATGCTATTTAAAATGGGGTGGATCTCGTCCAAGGGGATGTAATTAAGGGCTTTCGGGATTGAACCTCTAAATATTCAAAAAAAAAAAAATTAGTAAATAATATAGAATTTTTATTTGTTGATCTTTTGTAGTCGGTGATATCAGTGGGGGATCAACTAATATATTTCAAAGAGTATATATCAACGATCAAACGACGTTATGGAAAAAGAAAAGCTCGACATATCTTGAACAGTGGCATTTTTCTCGTGGTTTCTAGTAGCAATGACCTTGCTCACACTTATATAGCCCAATCTCATAAATATAACCCTGCATCGTATGCTTCTTTCTTAGCTAAATCAGCAGTTAAATTCGTAAGAGTAAGTGTGTTAGATTTATTCAAATATTAAATCAAACAACAATAAAATAACAACTAATAATATTATTTATTTAATAATATTTAGAAATTACACAAGCTTGGAGCTCGAAAAATTGGGGTGTTTAGTGCACTTCCTGTTGGATGTGTACCACTTCAAAGATCAGTGCGTGGAAGTGTATTAACAAGAGAATGTGTTAAACCCTTAAACAATATGGCAAAAAAATTCAACGCTAGACTTTCTCCAGCACTGAAATCTTTAGGTAGAGAGTTGGATGGTATTATCTTCTACGTTGATGTTTATGAGACCTTTTTGGACATGATCCAAAATCCTAAAAAATACGGTTAATTCATCTCACAAACATAATATATATATATATATATATATATATTTTTTTTTTTATTCCTTTGTATTAAAAACGTGGACTAAGTTTTAAGTAAACATCCTATTATGTTTCAGGTTTCGAGGTAGCTGATAGAGCTTGTTGCGGTACTGGTTTTCTCGAAATTTCTTATATGTGCAACTCATATAATCCATTCACATGTTCTAATTCGTCGGCCTATATATTTTGGGATAGCTACCATCCAACTGAAAGAGCTTATCAAGTTATGGTTGATAAGTTATTCGACAAATACTTTAGCAAAGTCTTTTGATGTTAAACATTACTTACATCCTTGCGTTTCATTGTATTTATCCTTCTTATTGTTTCATGTATGTGATCAATTCATTACAGAATGTTCAATGTCTTGTGCACTATAAAATCTTTATGTTCTATGTTTTCACCGACAGTAATTTTAATGTTTTGAAAACGTGATTCTACCCAATATACATTATTGGAACTCAGTTTTAATCGATACTATTAAAACAGAAGACCCCTTTTTTGAGATGCGCTTCTGTTTCAACAATATTTACAGATCTCTACAACTGCTTTATTTTAAAGTATGCTTTTTAATTATCTTTATTATTCAGGAAATCCTTTTATTACAACAAACAATATATTTTCGTTTTTCTCTATCCCTTTCAACTAAATAATTTTTAGCATAATTAAAAGATTTTGTGATCTGGAACAAGAGATCATCGCAAATTGGGGATTTCAAGATAAGCGTATTGTACGAAGTGATTACGAAGGCGATTTGTCTTAGGGTTCGGAGAAGTGGACGAAGGTTTTGCGACTTGGTTTTCATCTTGCTAGGAAACCCTTTAGTGGCTTCTCTAATGGTGGTTCTGAATTCAAGATGGAGACGTTGATCCCTGCTGCAGTAACAAGTTCCAAGTTCGCAAGAAAAAAAATCAAAAGAGAGGGAAGGTTGAGCACTCACTGATTAACATAAATATATCTGTCTTTTTATTTATCTGAGAACTCCTTTGTGGTTCTGTTGACATTTGGTCGGTGTCGGTGATTTGTAGGGTCTGGGTTTGAAGAATCTTGGGAATACATATTTTCTGAATTCTGTATTGCAATTTTTGACATACACATGAGTGCTTAGATGCTTACTTTCTAGATGTTAGCAATGTGAAACGCTGTATGCATTTAGAAGCTGGTTTGATTAATTGCTTGGCTTGGTGGGTCTTTTATTCAGTGTCTAATTGGATGCTCTCATGAAAACGTTTGTGTAGTCCATGTGACTGGGTTTTGTGCTTTATGTGCAATGCAGAGGCATGTTAGGACAACCCTTCAAGCTTCTGGCGGAATAGCAGCACCAAGTCTCAAACTTAGGAGGTACACACTTTTGCAATATTTTGTAAAATATATACGTAAGAATCTAATCATATCTTTCTGGAAAGAGATGCTCTTCACGACGATACTATCAATTGTACATCTATGTGTCATGTACGTCAGTACGGTTCTCATCCAGAGCTCATAGATTTCACCTTCGGCAAGAGATCTCTGCCCTTGCAGGATCTTCTTTGAGGAATGAGAGGAGCCACATCTCATGTCATTGCCAAAAAAAGCCAAAATGATGAAACCGATGTAAGTTATCTTTTTTTAAAAATGTTGTAAATGAATTATATAATTTCATAAATAGGGGACTGATTCACTGTCATTGATTTTTTCTTGATTAATTACTACACTGATAGATAACAGAGCTACAGATGTTACAAGTATTTCCAACCAATCTTTGCTTTAAGTTTGTTAAATGAAAAATGTTTATCCTAAGATTATTGCTTTAATATAACGAAATATACATTGTAGAGAAGTATAACAAGGTTAAGTACCTTGGACAATTGTAGCTGAATGCAGGTTAACAGCTTAATCGATAGAGGTCAATTATGGAGACTGGCTACATCTTCTGTTCGTCATGCAAATCCTATGCATCTCATGGTCAGTTTCTCATCCACCATTCATCCTTGTAATGACCCTAGTCAATGCTGCTTACTTCTTTCTGTATGGCTAAACTGTTTCCCCCTTTGTGTTTAGATAAATTGCTATTCTTTGAATTCCATTGGACCAACTACTGAGAGTTTAGGTGGCCCAACGAGATTCCCTGCCGTTTACTTCACTTCTTCAATCGCAAGTAATTATGTTTCATAGACTTTCTTTGTTGTGGGTGATTATAGTTGACTAACAAAAACCATCTTAAGAGTTCTAGGTTCAGCAATGAGTTCCTGGCTCAACAAAGCGCCGTCAGTTGGTGCTTCCGGTGCAATTTTCGGATTGACAAGTTCCTTGGGGAACCATAAGCATTTGTTCTCATACAAAATGAAGTTTGTTAATGATACCTTTTTTTTTTTTTGTAGGTTGGCTCGGTAGCTGTATTTGTCATGAGACACAAACAAATGGTCAGAGGTGGCAATGAAAATCTGATGCAGATAGATCAGGTTATATTGCCCTAAACATGGTCAGGTAGAAACTTATAGAATCTATATAATCTCTCTCAAATTCTAACAAGCTTTGACAACGCAGACATTGGGTCTAGTATCCAGAGGCATAGATAACTGGGGACATGTAAGTAACCAAAAGCATGCCTTCAAAATCTATTAACCAATTCTATTTTGCTTGGAGCAGTAGTGGTCTGATGAATAACATCTCTGGTGAATTTCAGATTGGTGGCTTGCTTGGTGGAACCGCAATGGCATGGCTTGTAGGACGACACTGGAAGTTTGAGTATACAACAAGAGATGGTTGGAGAGTCTTCGTGGACAGCGCTCCAGCTCCTCTGCTTTTGCGTTGGTGAAACAAACGCCGACGGCTTTGATTAGAGCTGTAAACTGCGCTAGCCCACGTCCATTAGCCCATATCTATTTATCCATTTATTGTTTGTTGACAAATAGTGACCATCTAATCTACCGTGGCATGTTTTATTTTTGGACATATTCCAAAAGTTGTGACTAAATATACACACGGTTAAAAATATTTTTCTCTTATCTTATATTATCATATATCATCTATCGTTCTCATCTTCTCCATCCTCTTCCTCTCTTTCTTATTTTCATCGTTGTTTCCATGATTTGTTGCTAAATTGAGATTTTCGTATGGATTGATTTAAAGATTGATAACGATTGAACTAGACGTGAGTACGCATCATGATTTTTTTTGTGTTTGTGATTTTAAGAATTGTGTTTCAGAGTGGTTCAGTTGAGATTCTGGGTATTGGTTTGAGATGAGTACACATCGATCTAAAATTCGAAATTGATGATTAACATTGCTTTAGTGAGTAGAAACGTCTTTGCTTTTGACTTAAAAGTATCTTTGCTTTGTCTAGGATGTGCCTGAGTTCCAATCACAGTTTCTTTCTATGGATTCTTTTGAATCTAAACCATTAAAGGGAAAATTGGCTTCATTCGCGAGACGCTTGAAGAAAATGTTCATTCTGGAATGAGATCTTCAACTCAGGAACAGAGGTTTGTTTCTCTGACATTATGTTGTTTTGTGTGTTATTTGTGTAGAAATACATAGAGATTTATGTTCCCAAATTCACATGTCTCTCTTCCTTCATTCTCTCTTGGATTACCAGCTTACATCTGATTGCCTCATCTGAATCATCTTGCAACACGTAATGATGGTGTCAGGTAAACACGGTGATAGACTTGATTCACAATGTATGTGATCTATATATTATAAGATTGATTTTTCTATTGAAAATGAAGATATGGGAAACAATTTATGACTGACGAGGTCAATAATCTGTATGAATATGTTCTCATGGTGGAGAGGTGTGATTTCATAAATTGATTTTACATTACTTCCATCATTTCACAATAATCAAATCCAATTTTTGTGTTATGAAGGTGAAAAAGAGAATTTTAATGGCAACATTATGCGGGTTACGTACGATGCATACTACAAGCGAGCTCAACAACTACATGTTCTCTTTGGTGCTAATATAGGAATTATAACAAATAGATGTTCTCGTCTGACTCTCTTTAACCAGTTTTCATTACACAGAACATAAAGTTGTGTCGTATGAGTTCTTTTGCAGGTTAATGTGATTCTTGTGGGGCTTCCTGCGATTGTATATTACCATGTGGATTAGTTGAAGGAGGTTCCTCAGGTCTACTGGTTGTTCTTCAAATGATTGGTGAAGCCTTCGATGAGGTTTGTTACATAAACTCTTTGATTACTCTCAAGATTAGCTTGAGAACAAGTTTTTTTATACTTGGGTTCACTTAGATTTTGCTTAGAATGATGATTGATTGAGTTTTATTTTGTTATTGGTTTTAGGAGAAGTTTCTGAAAGTTGGTCACATATTTGAACAGACTCTCAGAGGTTCAGGCTTTCTTCTTCCAACGTTACCAAATGTAGCCTGAACATGAAGGCTTTGTTTTGTGCGTTTTACTTTCACCCTTTTTTAGGCAAAGCGAATTAATATTGTTTAAATTCTGTTATATTTTTTTAAATACAAATGTAGATGCTCAGTATATTATATTCTTACACTTTATACTATTGCAATTGCATTCATGCACTTGATTATTTTAGTCTTGTGAACAATACTGTTGTTTCACTACGTAGAAACCGATATGGATATATATATATATATATATATATTGTACATCTCTAAGGCAGAGACTAGGGCTTCTTTTATTGATATTCCTTGCCACAGAAGACATCTTTTGTACATGTGAGTTTTCTATGATTGTATTTATAAATGATTGACTAATAGTAAAACAAAGTTCAGTCGACAGTGGTGGAAACAAACTTCTAAAAAAGCAATTTACGTCTTCATTTTAGTTTCTTTACTTCAGTATTAAAACTATATTTATTTGTTTTATAGTATCTTTTTATGTTTTATTTTAAGATATACTAGACCCTGATCCGCGCGCCAGCGCAGGTATGAATTTTTGGTTTTTGTTTATTTATTTAACTAAATGATGTATTTGTAATATTTGATGTATTATATTCACCAAGTAAATAATTTTTTTGGCATCTTAAACCATCCATTTATGACGAATATTCGATATCATATAAAAAATTGAACAAATAGAATTAATTAGAGAATTGTAGACGATATATAAAAACAATGGTTATTAATGTAAAATATGAAGAAATATTATATTATGACTTAGTATGGCATAAAAGATTCTAAATTAGTTATACATATTTAAATAAAATAAAATGATTTTTGAACTTCTACGAAAAATTTAACATATAAAAAAGGGCGATGAATTAGTCATCAAATTGTAAATAATTTCATAATTTTATTAATAATAAATTATTTATAGTCTTTGTTTTTCGTCAAGATAGTTATTAAATGTCCATAACATTAATATGTTAAAAGGTCATATTATGAAAGCCCATGTTGTAACCGTTTTTTTCCGGGAAGTGTAACAAAAAAAAATTACCTTTAACTCTTCGTTTTGTTTAAGTTATATGTCGGTAAAAGATTAAAAAAAATCTTTCTATCTTTTTCAATGTTCAATTTGAAGCTTATTATGCGAAAATCATACGCAAATATAGGCAATTGGTTGGAATCTCTATATCTTTATATTCTTATAAATTTTAAATTTATTGTTTCATCTTCTGCAAGCAAATCAATTACTGAAGTAATAGATCAATTGGTTGGAATCAAATCTATTCTTATAATTAGTGTAATTATGGTTATAGTTTCTATATTTAGTAGTTACATTAAAGATACGACATTGAAGATATTTTGTTTTGATTAATAGAAGATATTGGATTTTGAGTTTGTATTTATTGATTTGTTTTTTTATAAAGCTTAGAAAATCAATAAGATGATTGGTTTGTTGATACATCTTATAAAGAAAACGAAAGCTATAGGTGGTTTGAATATTGTACATCGATCGATGCATGATGTAAGTTGACTATATAAAACTTAAGCATGATCATTTCAAACTAAAGCATAGGTAGGTTATATGCATTTGTTATATTGTAGTTAATATATTTTAAATATTATTTAAGTCAAGTGATTCACGTTTTCGTAAAAATAAAATTCAAGTTCATTATTGGGCCGTACTCGTCTGTAATAAGCTATGTTAAATATGATGTATTTTTAGGTTCATTTAATTACATTAAGTTTAAATTTGATTAAGAAAAACTCATTAATTTAACTGGAAAAGACAAGTATTAAAATAGGTAGGTTCATTTAATGACATTAAGTTTAAATTTGATTAAGGAAAACTCATTAATTTAACTGGAAAAGACAAACATTAAAATATGTAGTTTAATTTAATTCGCAGTGGCATAGAAGTGTAAATAAGTTAGAAAACTTAGGAGTATTTTTTAAAGGGTACTTATCTTTTAATAATATAGATTGTTTATTTACAGCCACTAATATATAGCGATCTATAACAAAAAAAAACTTATCCCATTCCTATTTAGAATACAACTATTTTCTATTTCAAAATGATATTGGTATATTATGATCGTCACTAATGAATATACAATTTATCTTTATCACATGGAGGTACGAAATTAGCAGATATTTTGGAATTTGGTATATATCCTTGAGTATACGAGTTCTCTAAACATATTTAAAATATAAAGTCATTCATTAACAAAAAAAAATAAAAAACAGAAAATGTAACCAAAAATATAGCTACCTAAATCAGAATAGAGATCAAAATTTTCCATATCCAGACCCACGTGTGTTCTTAACCCTTGCACTAGTATTGTTCTCTTTGTTGCGTTCTCCTTTGTATAATATGTTTGTGTATCACGATTGAAGACAGATAAAAAATAACAACTCTCTTCTTTCTCATATATATATAATATATATATATATATATATATATATCAATCAATATAAGTTGTGTTCTTGGCGACAAGTTAAACTTTCCTCGTTTCATTTCTCTTTTGTATAATAAAGCTCTCTAGAGCTATTTCCAGTTTATGTTTACTTTCTATTATCACTAAGCTCGTTTGAGCATAAATAATTTGACAAATTACATCGATAAAACATGGTTATGATGAAGCTCGGATAGTTCTTTGGATACTGAATTCTACCTCAAGTAAGGAAAGATTCTGTGGATGGAGAAGAGACAAAAAACAACTGAGCTTCACATGATTTGCATCTAATTATCAACATTATAAACTTATGATGAGTTCCTAGCCCTTATACAGACGTACAGTACACATCTTTCTCTTGTTTCCCTTCAACAAACTTACACTAACTACGATTTTGTTAATACGATAGAAAATTTATCCAAAAAGAATCATAATATTGCTTGGAATTTATTTTATGCAATCAACAAATTTTAGTAACTCAAACTACATCTCGTGCACGTAAAACATATACATTAATTATAACTAGGAGTTTTGCCCGCAAATGCGGGCATTGTTATTTAATAAATATTTATTAATAAATATATTATTTGTTTAAAGATAAAAAAAATAAATAAAATATTAAATTTATACTTTTTTTATTAATCTTTCATTTTCTTAATTTTTATTGATTTAAAAACATTATTTTTGGATAACAACACTAATATCTTGTAAATATATTGTTATCTTGAACAAAAGTTTATTATATTAATTTATAAACAATGATATAATTAAATAAACAAATATATAAGTGTTAATATAAAGTGATGTTATTAAACCAAATTTTAGGAATTAGCATAACCTACAAAATTTCAAAATAAATCAAAAGCACAAGAATGTTAAACCAAACTCAGCTTTACATATAGTAGAACCTCTATAAATTAATACTCGATAAATTAAAAATCTCTATAAATTAATAAATTTCGCCGGTCCCAATTTGGACCGGTTCAAAATTTGACACAAATCGATAAAATAATAAGATAATAATATTATAAAAAATTCTATGTAAATATATGATCCCATTAAAGTTATAAATTAATAATTTATATGTATGCATATTTTACATAAGTAAAAAACTATTGTTATATTGTTTGTTTTATATTCATAATGGAATTATCTTTATATTTTCTTAACACTTAATATATTTTTGATGAGATTTAGTTATAATATTATATCTAAAACCACATTTAAGTTATATGCAATATATATTATATACACCAAATAATATAATAAAATTAATATGAATGTCAAATTTTTAAAAATAACAACTAATATCTATTCACTAAAATCAAATATTTTTCTTATCTTAGAATAAATATATCTTAAAATAATAAATCTAAATAAGGGAACTTTTATAAATTAATATCTCTATAAATTAATAAAATTTTAAAATCCTAACATTATTAATTTATAGAAGTTTTACTGTATTATATTAGTCAAAGTAAATAATAATATTGATATATGTATAATTATATTGGGAAATACTTCCTATAATAATTGAATAAACACTCAAGCAGGCCAACTATGTTGACAAACAAAACATTAATATGTAATGTATATTTGAGGAAATTTAAACAAAGTTATAATTTTTTTTGAACATATTCTTTTTTGAAAGTTATTCTTGCAACTGGATTATAACAATAAATATTTAGTAAAAATAAAAACAAAGAAATATTAAATTTTCAACTTAAATAACAAATACAAGTTATTCTTGCGACTGAATGATAAGAATAAAAATGAAAATATCACGAAAATCACGTTCGCAAACAAATATAAATCAAATTTATTGTTATTGTTTATATACTTCTTTTTAGTATTTTAATACTAAAATAAATTTAATAATTTTTAAAAATATGACATGACATATTATGTTTACAAAAAAATATAAATCAAATTTTTTTATTTTGTATAAAAATATTTATAATATTTTAGTATAGTGATAAATCTAATTATGATATGTGTATATATAATACTAATTATAAAAATAAATAAATAAGAAATAAAGATGTAGATAAACACAAAATAAATACATGGAATTATCTTCTTCTTTTTTCAAAAACGTTTTTCATTTATTTTTGAGATATTTTTATAATATTAGTTTGTAATCAGTTAAATAATGAATTATATAATTTATTTATTAGATATTAAAACTTTAATTTGTCAAATTAAAATTGTTTAATGACTAAGCCTAAAATTATGGAGAACAAGATAAATAAGTAAATTCACTTCTCAAATAATAGTATAGATACCCATATCATATGTGACTTAGAGAAGCTTATAACATCTATCCACAACAAATAAACCTTGAGACGCTAAGTCAAAACTTTAATCGTGAAAAACACATTCCAATGACAATACATCATACCAAGATGAATCAATATCTACCAATATAAAGACCCACACCTTATGCTTCTTTGCCACACACAGCTCTATAAACACAAATCAAGAAATGTCAAGACGATTGAAAGCTTATCTCATCTCCATACTTCTCATCATGGCAGTCTCTCCCCCTTCTCACGTTCTTTCACTTGGTGGCCTCAGCATTGGCCAAGTCGAAATTAAGGGTATCGCACGGTGTAGCCTTAACGGAGACCCTAACGCCCCTCCTATCTCAAATGGCACTGTTATCTTAACATGTGGTGGCTTAACCGCCAACCTCGCTGAAACATTAACTCAACCGAATGGTTTTTTTCTCATGTTTCTCAACTTTTTACAAACACTTCTGTTTACACCTAGTTCCTGCTATATCACAATTAATCTTCAGACGGGAAATTGCTCTATTTACTCACCGGATGGCGTCCTCAGTGCTGTTCTTACACTTGCCAGCGTCGCGGTGGGTAATAACACAAATGTCGCTTCTTTTGTTGCCGGCCCAATGCTCGATAATATTTTTGTAACATCCCGAATTGTGATATGTGAAAAGGCTTAAGAGAATTGATTTGACTATCTATGTCACCAAAGTTGACTTACCTTTTCCGGAGCACATCCTGAAAGAACTCCAGAGTTAAGCGTGCCTGAGCTGGAGTAGTGGAAGGATGAGTGACCTATCGGGAAGTGATTCGCGATAGCGTGCGAGTGAGGCTAAAGCATGGGAAAAGGTCGGGTGGTGATTGCAGGGTCAGTAAACAATGATTTCGAGCCTTCAGAAGTTAACGGACCGACCGTCAGATGGGATGGGGTCCACGGGCCGAGAGAGCGGGCGTGGGTGGCCCATTAGCCGTGGACGGCCAGGGCGTTATAAGTGGTATCAGAGCTGGTTAGCCATCTCAGTTCTGACATGAGAGGCGTCTAGAGACTTGTTGTGGGGCGCAACGACGATGTTGCGTTCTTTGAGAGGGGGTGAATTGTAACATCTCGAGTTGTGATATGTGAAAAAGCTTAAGAGAATTGATTTGGCTACCTATGTCACCAAAGTTGACTTACCTTTTCTGGAGCACATTCGTTTAGAACTCTAGAGTTAAGCGTGCTTGGGCTGGAGTAGTGAAATGATGGGTGACCTATCGGGAAGTGATTCACGATACCGTGCGAGTGAGGCCAAAGCACGGGGAAAGGCCGGGTGGTGATTGCAGGGTCAGTAAACAATGATTCCGAGCCTTGAAAAATTAACGGACCGATCGTCAGACAGGATGGGGCCCACGGGTCGAGAGAGCGGGCGTGGGTGGCTCATTAGCTGTGGGCGGTCGGGGCGTTATAAGTGGTATCAGAGCTGGTTAGCCATCTCAGTTCTGACCTGAGAGGCGTCTTGAGACCTGCCGTGGAGCGCAACGAGGACGTTGCGTTCTTTGAGAGGCGGTGAATTGTAACATCCCGAGTTGTGATATGTGAAAAGGCTTAAGAGAATTGATTTGGCTACCTATGTCACCAAAGTTGACTTACCTTTTCCGGAGCACATCCTGAAAGAACTCCAGAGTTAAGCGTGCTTGAGCTGGAGTAGTGGAAGGATGGGTGACCTATCGGAAAGTGATTCGCGATAACATGCGAGTGAGGCCAAAGCATGGGAAAATGTCGGGTGGTGATTGCAGGGTCAGTAAACAATGATTTCGAGCCTTCAGAAGTTAACGGACCGACCGTCGGATGGGATGGAACCCACGGGCCGAGAGAGCGGGCGTGGGTGACCCATTAGCTGTGGGCGGTCGGAGCGTTATAATTTTCTGATGCAAAGGGGGACTTTCATGCGCATGCTACATATAATAATGTTCTTATGTTTTACGTTGAGGTGTTGCATATAGAAATAAGTGGCTTATACTACAGAAAAAAATTATAAATAGCACATCTCTTTATTGACTTTTTAAATGAGTGAATATCAAATAATACTTGGACACGGATATTTAGTATGGGGGTGTCCCTAAAAATAAGGAGTGTCTTGCTTCATGTATGTTATATATCTAAATTATTAAGGCAGAAATACAGATAGTAATTACTCCTTATAGTTGCACAAAAATTACGTCCCTATGCCACTACCATTAAACTCTGTCATTTGACTTCTTTTTTTAATTCCTGAAACATTTTTGCCTTTTCGTATTTCTTATCCACCCATGATATAGTTTTGGGCTTACAAATTGTTAATGGCCCAGATCAATGCTAAATTTAGTGTTTTACAAACCGAACACAAAAAAATCAATAACCAAATGTTTAAAAATCTTCTAACCGTCAGCAAACCAATCGATTGAACATATATTTACAAAATGTCTTTCATATCAAAACGTATCTACACCATTATATTCACGTTTTCTATTACATATGCATGATATAAACAGATAATAATATTCTTTATGACTATGCATACTAACAATTAGTATATTAATTTTATAATAAAGGTACGGTTTGGTTTTTTTATGGTTTAGATTTTGGTTCCCGAAGTATGATGCAATTTTATAATCGCAACAGAGACATACCTATTTCAATTTGGTATATTTTGTATATGCGTAAAAGATTCTCCTTATATATTATATTAGCTAAGATTTTGCATAGAAAATCGGACCTACTTAAACTTCCTTCCTTCCATATTACAAAATATTCCAAAAATGACTCCTAAATTTACGATTATTAAAAAACAAATCAACAAAGAATATTGTTTCTATTAAACGGATTCAACAAAGAAAATCATGAAACCCAATTTCTATTATTTGGCCTGATATCCTCGGTTTTTTTTTTATTTGAACATATGATATTATCGGTTTTAAAACAAGAAAATCAAATCTTCCATGCGTATCTGAAAGTGAAGATAACATCTAACTGAAAAGGATATTCTACTGCGTGATACCCAATCTTTTTTCCCAAGCCAAAAAGCGTGTTACGAAAGCTACACCAACTAAACAGATATTCACATATCTTGTTAAAGGAAAATTCTAATTTATAGCGCCTATAATCTCGCCTAAATCTACATAATTAATTAAGATATTAATGTAATCCCTATTTAATATCGGCCGCTACTAGCATATATAATTATCTTTCAAACAACTTGCCAACCAAGTAATGCATATCTCTAAAGATCTAATATTCTTTTTTCCCTATTAGATAAAAAATAATGAATGTACATTAAATTATTTTGCAAAGATTTTGCCATTGATTCTGCGTTTAAATTATAACTACCAAAATTTACCATATAATTATTACGAATTAACCTAACGGGATCCCATTTGCTATCCCAACTATATATATCTCATCATCAATTCTCCAAATCATATCAAAGAAAACACAAAACCGCAAATGTCTAAAATGACGACATTTGTTCCTCTCACAAAACTCAGGCCATTCAAAGACAACCGGAGAATTCAAGTGAAATGTTTATATTCATGGAAGCAAAACACAACTTTTGCAGGTGATACTTTCGAGATGGTCTTAGCAGATCAATGGGTAAGTTTTGTAATACACATTTCTTTCTTTCATTGTATTATTAATGTCAGAAATCTATCTAATATGACTGTGTTTTTCTTAAGGTAACAAGATCCATGCTACTAGCAAACGATCTCTCATGCAACGGATTCAACGTGTCTTTCCTATAGATTCATGGGGAGTTATTGAACATGTTACCGTCACTCCAGCTGGTGGTCAATATCGAACTACCAACTACAAATACAAGATGGTTATAGCAGAATACGCTGTGCTATCAAGATCAGATTTAGCTGATGATAGAATTTTTCCTATATCTTGCTAATTATGGAGAAATTGAAAATGGAACCAAAAAGCCAGCTTTCCTCATAGGTAATCTCACTTTCTGTTATATTCATATTGTTTAAAATCATTTCTGTTAGTTGATATAAGTCGTTACCTATGTTTCTCTTTTTTATCTCACAGATGTTATAGGAAGAATTCATGAACTTGGTGATGTACAGACTGTTCAAGTTTCTGGCGAAGACAGAAAGAGGGTTCAGTTTCGCTTAGTTGACGCAGAGTTTGTTTTCACAACACTTTGTTTTCGTTAGCTTATACACTTTATTTTTCGTTTACTAAATAACATGTTTTGATTTCGTCAGAGGAAACAATCTAGCATGCTGTCTCTGGGGAACATATGCCGAGCAACTTGAACCGTTTTCTGGCAAAGATCAAACAATTATTTGTTTGATCAGGTTTGCAAAAATCAAGGAATTTAGAGGTATTTGTTTTGACTCTTATAACAGTAGTTGATTAATTTGTTTTTTGTTCGAATTCAAACACTATGTTTAATGCTTAATAGGAGAGCTGCAAATCACTAATGCTTTTGATGCTTCACGTCTGTTCCTGAATGCAATGATCCCTGAAGTTACCCATTTAACTGAAAGGTTTTTCTTTTGTTATGCTTTATATATTATTACACGCGTATCTTTCATATCTAATTTTTAAAATGTCAAAATTTTACTGATCTTAATGCATTTAAGGCTGTCAAATGATGATCTCTCTGTTGCTCTGGTCCAAAAACCATCTGGAAAGAAGGATGGTAAAATTTTTTTATATAACTGGAATGATGCTGAGATCAAAACAATTTCAGAAGCCGCTGAGGCCACTTAGGTACATTATACATTTTTTCAGAATTTAATTGTTTTGCCTTATGGTTATGAGCACTGTAAAACAAGTCGATTTTAATTTTATAAAATATTTAGGTGGAGATTTGCAAAATCATATGTACTATTGAAGCAATAGATACAGATTGGTCTTGGTTCTACATTGGTTGTAACTGGCACCAAAAACGTGTCAATAAGATTCCTAATGTTGATTATGGAAGGATGACAAAGAAAGATAAGCCTTTGTTTTGTTGTGAACATTGTCGTTCTAATATCAGTACGGTTGGACCCAAGTAAGTGGTGATATTTACTTAAACTAATTATTGAGAGTTCACATATTTTATTTGATCCAATTATTCTTACTATATCCTGAGTTTTTGTTTTTTTTTTGTATAGATTCAAGCTACATTTGGTTGTCAAAGATGACTCTGCAACATGTAATTTGATGTTACTAGGCTCTGTTGGTAAGTCCATCGTCGCAGTGGATGCTGAAGAATTATGGGATGGATCTTATGAGGAGGTATATTTTGATATGAATTTGTGTTTTGCAGTTACTATTTCCCACGATAATAGTTTAGATTTAACCCCCTTATATTTCTACTTTATATCAGATTGAAGATCCAGAGATATTACCAGAACCTATTCTTAGTTTGGTTGGAAAGTCTTTCTGTTTTGGTATTTCCATAACGTCAGACAATGTCACAAATGGTTCAGACACTTTTGTTGTTTTAGAGGTTTGTTCTGGAGATAAAGTTCTTACTATCGAGACTGACTCTCAATCTAATTCTGATATGGTCACTACTTCTTCTACCATGTCATCTGGATCAGTAAGTATATTTTTTATTTATTAAGTGTTTGCCTTACATGTTGTTATTACTGTGTGCGTAATCATAGTTTCTAACAAAGCCTAAAATTTTAAATGGATTTAGGCCATGATGTTGGATCAAATTTCCTCTGATGAGTGTCCAACTCCTATAACAAAGCGCAAGGAATATGATTATGACCTACAGGACCTAACATCTTCTTCCAAGAAACAATGCATCAAGATCATCAAACAAGAGAAGACCAAGAATGATTAGGCTGAAGATCAAGTTTCTTTCCGATATTGAACTCATTTCCCTATTTTTCAAGTTGTTGTTATGCTTTGATTTATTCTGTACTTTCGATTTGAGGCTTTGTGCTTTTTTTTTGGTTTTTTGTGTTATTTGAATTTCCTATATTAAATAATAAGCTGGGTTTTTATGTGGATTGCATTAAAAAGATGAGATATATTAGATGCATCCTATATTTTTAGTCATTCTTTCAAAATTTAATTTAAACTAATATAATGTAATTACTAATTACTAATCAAAACAATCTTATTCAGTTCACACAACAGCCTAACTAACCAATCCACTAGTAAAAAACATCGCTACAGCCACGTTAATTTTTGTGGCTATGACCAATATTTCGTGGTTATACGGAGCAGAAACCACGAAATGCTACGAAATGTAAAACGTACGTATACGAGCGTAGTAAAAAGAACGCGTATCAAAAATCGTAGCAAAGTGCCACGTTTTGCTACGAAAGTTTTCGTGGCAATGCTTGCCACGATTTCAGTAACTTGCTACGATTTGATACGAAATATAATGTAGCAACAGGCACGGTTTTGCTACGGTTTCTTTCGTAACATATGCTACGTTTTACTGACGAAACATTTCGTGGCTAGTTTAACCAATTATAAAAAAAAATTAAAATCAATTATAAAAAACAAATTTGAAATTTATATAAAATGCTATATGCGAATAGAAAGTCATAATATCATTGAAACCGAAATATATTACATAAGAGTTGAAGTTTCAAACATTCAAACATTCAAAAGATCCATGAATTTGAACCAAAGTACACAAAATATTGTAGCTTAATACATGAACTGATCAAACCTTACATATCAAGTTCTTGGCACCACCTATCTAAATCAGAATGGGTATTGGTCGAGAGATGTTGTGGTGGAGCCGTAGACTGAGCTTGAGGTTGTGGCTGATGATGAGATTGAACTGGAGCTTGGGGCTGACCTTGATGTTGTGACTGAGCTTGAGGCTGAAATGGTTGTGCAGTTGAGGCAGAAGTGGAAGCTTGAGATTGGAGAGTTTGCAGAATAATGTTGAGAGTTGCTTGGCTTGCAGACATCCCCCCTGTGACTTCTGTCTTGAAAGCATTGATCTCTGTCTTCAAAGCAGTGAAATCTTCCTTGACTCCAGCAATGTCTTCCTTGACTTCATAAATGGTGGTCTCGAAGCCAGACATGCGCATATCCACGTCAAGGTTGCGCTTGAGTGAGACAGGAATTGGCACAGAAGGACTGCTGTTCTTGTACTGAGCACTGCCAAGGCCGTAGATTGTGCCCTTCTTTGTCTTTCCTCTCTGCAAAAGGAAAGGAAAAATAATCATAATCAAGCATTTCCAATCACAAGCAACATAACTAACTAGGACAGTCACAAGCATTTCCAATAATTAAATTAAACAACACAAGCATTTCCAGTAAGCTGAAATAAATAAAATGAGGATGAGAGAAGAGATGACCTTGATGTATTCTTGGTTGAGAAGGTAGCGCTTTGCATTTGAAGCAGCAGTGGAGTCGGTTTGACTGTCGCCATGTGGAGATCCATCTTGTAACATCTCTTCAACGGCTTCCCCAACCTCCAGCACCAGTTCCTCTGTACGTTCGTCTAAGAAGGAGCCGTCTTTACCTGTGTGAGTCTTCCTCGCAAGGGCTGTGTATGAAGGTGGTTCATCCAAACCTTCATCAACCATCTATAAGAAAGGAAACAGATGGAAGTTAGACAACACTTAAGGCAAAAAAAATTAAGAAAATAAACTCAAGGCAAAACTTACCATATTATACTGAATGTTAAAGAAACAGCGTGGGCCTGCACCGTGCTTGTGCATCTTCTTCCCAACTGGAGCAGACTTACGAGATTTTTCAGCTTTTGCACTCTTCTTTTTCGCTTGCTCAGTGCTGTACTTCTCAACCATTGTTGCCCAGTGAGCGTCTGACATGTAGGAAGGTTGCCGGTTATCTCTCCTTTTCTGGCTGATGCGGCCACAGACGGTAACCTGAGTTTGTTTCTTCCATTTCAAGTAGATTTCATCATGGAATTGGTCCTCCCAGTAGTAGTGTTGCTGCAAAAGAACATAATATAAGTCATTAGAGTTAAACACTGATTGTTACTTATAGCTGAGAAAGGGAAAAAGAGAGGGAAAGAAGCACTTACAATGAACGCATGCCACCACTGATCCTTCTTCTCAGGTGGAACGAAGTTCCAGCTTGCCCACGACCCCCAATAGTTTCCTTGCCATGTTGCTCGGATAAAAGCATGGACTTCAGGATCAATACCAAACCTGAGACAAGACAATGGCAAACATCAAAGAAAAATCATATATTAAACTCTACACTTAATCTACTTATACACGGTTCATCATACAATTTTTTTTAACCTGGTCTAATGCTTTTACAAATACCTACAATCTATCAGTAGTAGTTTGCTACCTGTAATGTATAATAAAATCTAAATCATTACTAAGTCTAAGTCTTACCACAATGCTCTAAATCTAAATCAGGATGATTGTAAAAGAACAATAATGTATGTGTTTCATTGTTAAATGGCAAACACATAGTTTAAATATTAAAATCTAAATGCAAGATAGTCTTACCACAATGCTCCATTGATCTTGTCAGGATGGAGGTGTGGCTGGTTACGTCTAGATGGCGCACGTAGCAGAGCATCTTCTCTTCTCCTGACATAAGGGGCAGGAGCTGCAGGCGCTGCACTTGAAGAGCCGGCAGATGCGTGAGGAACAGCTCCAGGAGGTACAGACATGGGAGGAGAAAAAGATGGGGCCATGGCAGAAGGCTCCGATAAGGTCAACTGAGGTCTCCCTTGCCGCATATCTGTAGACAGAAGAAAAAACATGTAAATCGAAACTGGAAAAATCGAAACTTGAAATCAAAACTTCAAATGGAGACAAAACCGAAAACAAAAATCAAAACATGAAATCAAAACCCACAGTTTTAGATGTAAACCCTAAATAAACATGTAAATCGAAACTGAAAAAAAAAACACACTTTTAGATGTAAACTCTAACTAAAAATGTAAATCAAAACTCAAAAAAAAAACTAGATCGAAACCCTCGGAAGTCTAATCGAAACCCAATGAACCCAATGAACCAAGAGGAATCGAGACAGAGATGAGGGGCTCACTAACCTGGGAGCTGTAATCCGGTAGAGCGCGGGCGACGACGGGATTCGTTTGGGATTCCAGTTGAAGGAGCCATCGTTGAGAGAGAGGGAGAGGAATCTGTGAGAGAGGGTCGGGAGAGAATGAGAGAGGCGGCGAAGGGTTTGAGAGCGTTTCAGAAGGAGAGACACTCCGTGAGAGAGAGAGAGGGAGAGGAATCTGTGAGAGAGGGTCGAGGGAGGATGAGAGAGGCGGCGAAGGGTTTGAGAGAGTTTCAGAGGGAGAGACTCCGTGAGAGAGAGAGAGACACGTGATAAAATTGTTGAGGGAAAAAAAATTCCTTAAGTATAGAAATTGGGCTTTTGTTTAGAGGGAAATGGGTTTTGGGTTTAGGAGGGAAATGTGTTTTGGGTTTAGGAAGAAATTTTTTTGGATTTATTATGTGGTGGAAAATAGATTTAGGGTATAGATAGGGTTTAGGGTTTAGTAAGGTTTTAGAATTTTTTTTTTTATGAAATCTCAAAACTATTAATTAGAAATTAAGAATATATTAACATTTTAAAACTAAGAAATCTAGTTATTTCATATTTCCAAATTTTAAACTTCATAAATTAAAAATTTATTATATATTACAAATTTAAAAACTTCATAAATTTAAAACTTCAAAAATTTTAAAACTTCACAAATTACTTATTTATATTACAAAAATTTTAAACTTCATAAACTACAAATTACCAAGTGATTACTTATTTATATTACAATTTTTAAAAACTTCATAAACAACAAACTTACTAAGAACTTGAATCAGATTCAGAATCCGAATCAATACAAGCCTCGTCTAATTCATCTTCTGAAACGTATTCGTCATTAGCAGGAACAATTGGCGTGGATTCATAATCTGAATCATCTTCGACAACATACGTCTCAATGCGCACCATCACGCTCCGTGCAACAACTTGGTTGTGTGTATCATCTTGTAACGCACCAAGAGCATCCTCAGACGTTTCTCGAACCCCTCTAGGCATAACTTTTGTACATGCCCACCAATCGTTGGCTGATGTATGTCGTACCCGCGGATAAGGAATAAAACAAACTTGATCACAATTACCAGATAAGATAAATGGATCATATTTCTCATACTGCCAGCGCGGAGACACATCAACGATTCCTGAATTATGTTTTCGAATTCCCCGACCTTCAGTTGTATCAAACCACTTACATTTAAAAACCATGGCCTTCAGTCCAACAGAACCAAAATACTCAACCATCATTATCTCCTCGATCAAACCGTAATAGTCAGTATCTGTGGTTCCACGAACTTGGACATCGTAATGTTGGGTTTTCTTATCTTGTCCATGGCTATGTGTGTGGAAGCAGTAGCCACGTGAATGGTAAATCGGCCAAGATTTATACTTACGTTGCAGACCTTGTACAAAATCCAACATCCACATCGGAAACTCATGTGTTACTCGCTTGCACAACCTGTTAATTTAATTTATATCTATAATTGATAAGTTTCATTCAAATTATAAATCAAATAATCTCGGAAACTCACATAGTTTTTCACCCATTCGGAAAATTGTTGGTCTTTCAGTATTTGTAGGTCATTACCAGACATATACGGGTTTCTCTCCATCACAAACACCTCGAACATCCTGTGAATTTTTTTAAGAGATTATAACTTCAGATATCCTAAAACAATAACCAAGAAAAAAAAATCAAAGTACCTTTCGTAGGGTTCGAATGTATCACAATTGAGCATCAGAAAAGTCTGGAGGACGGTGTAGTCATCATCGGTTAGCCATTTCTCTTCAGATTTTCCACTAACCCGACCTTCGTGATAAAACAAGTTAGGCACATCTGGATATTGATATGTAAACCGAACTTCTCCGGGAAGTGGAACCTCAGGTACCACTTGTGGATTACCAAAGAAGTTAGCAGACGCGGTAGATATTTCCTCATTCACATATTGTGCAACGATGGAACCTCCAATGTGTGCCTTATTTTTAACTTTCTTTTTCAGATGGTACATGTATCGCTCAAAAGGATACATCCATCTATATTGCACTGGACCACCTAAAGCAGCTTCGTCTGCTAAATGTACGGTCAGATGTTCCATAACATCGAAGAACGAAGGTGGAAAAATCTTCTCCAAATTGCAAAGCTTCACCGCAATGTTTTCTTTCAAAATGGCAACATCTTCGTGCTTAAGTATCTTCGCAGATATATCACGAAAGAAGAGTGTTATCTCTACAAAAAAATAATAGGAGTTAGTCAATCATAACACATATCAAACTAATTATTAAGATTATGTACCTGAAATGGCAATGTGAACACTTTTGGGAAGTAATTCCTTAAACGCAAATGGGAGAAGTCGCTGCATAATGACGTGACAATCATGACTTTTCAGACCTGAAATCTTGCTATTCGTCTCGTCGATACACCTACTAAACTTTGAAGTGTATCCATCTGGAAATTTTATATCATTTTTCAACCATCGCAGAAATTCCTTTTTATCCTCCTTCGACAAGCGGAATATCGGGACTGGCATCGTTCCATCATCCTTCATATGTAACTAAGACCGTCTGCATAAATCAGGTAGATCCATCCTCGACTTTGCATTATCTTTTGTCTTCCCGGGAACATTAAGCACCATGTTGATAAGATTATCGAAGAAATTTTTCTCAACGTGCATGAAGTCCAGGTTGTGGCGAAGAAGCAGGTTTTCCCAATACGGCAACTCCCAAAAGATACTTTTCTTCACCCAATTGTGGTCTTTGCCGTAGCCGTTTATAGTGCTTGCAGGTTTCTCGTGTCCATTTCCTCCACAATCGACCGTTTCCTTCAGTCCTTCGATGTTGTTGATTCTTTCGCGAAGAATTCCTTCTCCTGTCAACCATGGTGGAGGATCATCAGTTACCGTCTGCCCCTTGCGAAAAGCTTGGACATTTCTTCTGTAAGGATGCTCCCTAGGCAAGAACATTCTATGGCAGTCAAACCAGCTATGCTTCCTTCCATGTTGCAACCAAAAAGACTTTGTATCATCAAGACAATATGGACAAGCTAAACGGCCATGAGTCATCCATCCGGACATCATGCCGTAAGCGGGAAAGTCATTATTTGTCCACATTAGTGCGGCTCGCATCGTAAAATTTTGCTTCTTCGAGACATCATAGGCTTCGATTCCATCGCTCCACAAACTTTTTAGTTCTTCAATTAACGGCTGCAGATAGATATCAATGCTCTTCTTTGGATGCCTTGGCCCAGGAACTAGTACTGATAAAAAGAAATATTCTCTTTTCATACACATACCAGGAGGTAGGTTATACGGGGTTACGATGACGGGCCAGACCGAGTGGGATTCACCGCTCATACCCACTGGATTAAATCCATCTGTTGCTAATCCTAGATAAACATTTCGACTTTCCGCAGCGAAATCAGGATATACCTTGTTAAAATGCTTACACGCTGCTGCATCAGAAGGGTGGTGCATTTCTCCTTCTGGCGACTCATGTTCTGCGTGCCATCGCATTTGTGATGCAGTAGCCTCTTGTTGGTAAAGACGCTTCAACCTCACCGTAATAGGCAAATAGAACATTCTCTGTTTTGGACGCATTTTCCCTTTTCCATGGTTCTTTTGGTGATATCTATCTTTTCCACAAAACCGACACGCCATCAACTCGCGATCTTCTTTCCAAAATAACATGCAATTATCTTCACAAATATCGATCTTCACGACAGGGAGGCCAAGCGACTTCGTCAGCTTCTTCATCTCATAATATGACTCAGGAGCTATATTTGGTTGTGGCAAAACATCTCTAAAAGTTTGTGATAACTCATCCATACATGACTCCGCCAAATTATGATCAGTTTTTACTTTCATTAAACGAGATGCCAAGTATAGTTGAGAAATACCTTCAACACATCCATCATATAGTGGTTGATTAGCGGCTTCAAAAGCTTCAAACACTCCCTCTTCATATTGCTCTTCGTTGGGTTCCTCCATCAAATTCTCCGGTATTTCAGTTGACCCAAAGTCTCCTCCAGGAATGTTCTCTTCATATGGGCCGCCTACATATCTTGCTTCATCTCCTATAAATTGACCTCCCGTCGATGATTCTCCAGCGTCATAGTAGGTTTCTCCATGGCTTGACCATACATAATAATTACTTTTGAAGCCGACTCGGTAAAGATGGCGGGATACGGTTCTTACATCACGTTGCTTTCGGTTTCCACAACTTACACAAGGACATAGCATGGTTTTTCGCTCCATGAAAGAATTTTGACTCGAGGCAAATGCGATAAAAACTTCAACACCTTCGGTAAATTCTCTCGAAACATTATTATCAACTGGATCAATGTGTCGATCCATCCACTCTCGATTTTGAAAATAATAAGACATTGAAATTTCTCTCTATTTTTTTTTCTTTTGGGAAAATGCTTTTTTTTTAACACAAGGGAAAAATGGTTTGATTTCACGATTGTTGTTATGGTTTGCAATGTGATAGAACTCTCGTGGGTTTGCTTGCTTATATAGAAAAGACCTTGCCACGTTTTTGCCATGATTTGCCACGATATTTGCTACAATTTTTGCTACGAATTGCCACTAAAATTGCTACGGTTTTGCTACGATTAATTTTGTGGCAAATATTAGAATCTTTTCTGCACACAACCAGACGGATGTGATTGCACTGAGAAAGCTAGTCACGAAATTTACCACGAAACATTTTCGTGGCTTAGTTTTTTGTATTTATTTATCACTGCCTTAGTGCAGGATTGGATTGATGGGATTTTTTTCGGTGAGCTAGCCACGGCTTGCTACGAATCTGTTCGTGGCAAGCTTATTTTTTTGTTTTTTTTCTGGCCGACTAAGATAAAATATTAATATATAGCGATACCCACGTTGAAGACGTAGCAAAACGTAAGAGAACATTGCCACGAATATAGTCGTAGCAATTTCGTAGCAAGCTTTACTATGTTTTGCAAGAAAAGTGCTACGTTTTCTTTTTCGTAGCATATCGTAACTATATCGTAGCTCTTACGTTTTTGCCACGAAAATCGTGTGGCATGTTCGTGGCTGTAGCGATGTATTTTACTAGTGATCAACTCATATAGTTCTAAAGTAAAACTATACTAACTTGCGTAATCTAAAGGTCTCAAACTGACAAAAGAGTAAGATTGTTTAGAAGTGTGTACCTGTCTTAAAGAGTCTGAATGTTCGAATCTGCTCCATCTTTGTTTCTCATGCATCTGTAGTTTTACTAACAAAGGCAATATCAATTTACATGCAGTAAGAGTAGAAATCTATATAAATGTCATACAAACCCCCGTTAATGTTACAGATGTTTAAAAATAATAATTACTAATTAAACTTCATAATTATAACTAATATCCTAACTTTAAGGTAAGTATATATTGTCAATCTAAAATTACACCCCGTAAAATAGGAGATTACCTCAATATATGCAAATCTAATCTTAAGCTCTCCCATTCTTCCCACAATTTTTTCTTCTTTGTGGTCGTACAAGGAACATTCCTAGATCCAAACACTCAAGTGATGAATCGCAAGAGAGGAAACGTCCAAATAGGATTTGACACTGCCAAAAAAAAACAAAACCGCATCATGCAGTGATATGCCTAACCTTGAAGAGATTCGGAGGTTTTCTAATCCCATCTCAAACCAGCCGATTCCATTAAGTTCTATTTACTTTAGACTCTTCGAAAATATTGAGAATCAACATGTTCCAAACTACACTATTCCTCCATATCAACAAATACGCAAGCTTTCACCGCAAACACCTTTAAATAAAAGAAGATGTATCCTTGGTAAGTGATTCATCTAAAATGACCTATTAACTATCATCATGTACAATCATCAAGTTCTATAAAATGTATTCCATTTTCTAATGTTTCTAAGGTCTCGAAACGATAAAAGACCAAGTGAATGACACCCCAGTGTTAAGCAGTTGCTTGACCTCATTATCAAGTAAGTGTTTGCTTGGGTTATTACTGTATATATATGCTCTAACCTGTTCATTTTTCATACTCATTTCAACTTTGTTTAATATTATAACAGAGGATCTACAAAAGAGGAGTTTCAAATCTATGAAAACTAAGGGATGCCATCAAACCAGAAGTTCAAGTAATGTATTGAAAGACATTACTAATATAGCACATCTGAGGAAACAAAAATGCAATTCATCATCATCTACATTCGATGCGTCAGCTCAGTCCATACAAGAAGAAGATGGATTAGTCGGAACTGATTTGTTTGGAGGTAGCCAATCTTTTATCAAGTATACGATTTTTTTATGCTCTTTGGTACTTAAATATAATTGAAGTTTTTGTTTAACAGGGTTCATTGATACAAATAGCCAGCAAGTCTTTGAATGTTCTTCTCTAGAGAATACTGATACAGAAAATGAGGACTCTGATTTAGATGATACTATGGATTTTGAGCCAGAGGTTGAGCCAAACGATAGAGAGAGAGTGGCACCTAATTCAGAACACACTATTGGTGTTATAAAGGCGCCAAAACCACCTAACCAAAAGTGTTTTAGTGAAAACGGTATTGATTCTGTGTGTTTTCTTGATTCATTAACACGTTTTATGTTCATCTTTGTCATATTTAAGCATGTTTCTATTTTGATGTGAAATTTGTAGAGTACTTAGATGAAGGTGATCCGGACTACAACTGTTCTCATTGTGGTGCTATCATGTGGTATGGAGAATGGCTAAACAAGCGGAGAAACGCAAAGAATCCTACATTTTCATTATGTTGTATGCAAGGACAAGTGAAATTGCCGTTGTTCAAGGAACCACCAACAGTTTTAAAAAATCTCTTGCAAGGAGATGATCCAAGAAGCAGACATTTTCAAAAACATATAAGGCCCTACAATATGGTTTTTTCCTTCACTTCTCTTGGTGGAAGAGTAGAGAGGTCTCTGAAAAAAGGTAGAGGCCCTGATATGTTTCAGCTTCAAGGAGAAAATTATCATTTATTGGGTGCGGGTATCACACCACCTGAGGGGAGTGAACCAAAGTTTGGACAGCTATATATAGTTGATACGGAGAATGAAGTTGAAAACAGAGCAAAATGTTTAAGGTATAAAGTTTATTTTTTTATGAAAACTGTGCTTTTAATAGTTTAGATTACTAACATTGTTCTTTTTATTTTATTTTTATTGCTTGGGTAAACAGAAAATCCAGGTGAAGAAAAAGGATCATCTCAGAAAAGATATTATAGAGACTTTAATGAAGATGTTGAATGAAGTCAATCCATATGTTAAAAAGTTTAGTTCAGCAAGGGACTGCTTCAACACAGATCCTGAAAATTCTTTTCATATGAGGATTGTTAGTGGGAGGTTAAAGGATGGAAGGACGTATAACACACCCACAGCTTCAGAGGTTGTTGCGCTGATTCCTGGAGATTTTAGTCTTGATGTGGACAGGAGGGATATTGTTCTACAAAAAAATTCAGGAAAACTACTGAGAATAAACGAGATTCATGCTTCATATCTTGCACTTCAGTATCCTCTTTTGTTTACATATGGTGAAGATGGATTCAGACTTGGTATTAAGAAAGGAGCAACAGAAAAGACGAAAAACCAGAAGAAGCCTAATATCAGTAAGAGGCAATGGTTTGCTTTTCGCCTGCATGAGCATAAGAACGAATCGCATTCTCTCCTACATTCTAGAAGGCTATTTCAGCAGTTTTTGGTGGATGCCTTCACAACGATTGAGTCTAATCGTTTGCGATATTTGAAGTTAAACCAGCCTTCTTTGCGATCGGATAGCTATGACTCTATTAAAGAGTCTGAGAACGCAGGAAAAGTGGATATGAATGAGCAAGGAACTGAGTTTACATTACCAGCTTCATTCGTAGGGAGTCCTAGATATATGAAGAATTGTTACTTAGATGCTATGGCTATATGTAAGCATTTTGGATTCCCTGATTTTTTCATCACTTTCACATGTAATCCCAAATGGCCAGAGATCACAAGATATGTTAAGGCGAGGAAGCTAAAGGCTGAAGACAGGTCAGACATTATCTGTAGGATTTTCAAGATCAAACTTGATTCATTGATGGATACTCTAACCAAAAACAATATTTTGGGAGAGACACAGTCATGTAAGTTATACATGTCTGATCTGTATATTTAAATTGTATTCCTTACATTTTCATTTATTTATATTTTGACTAAAATTTTTTTTTTAAACAGCTGTGTATTATATTTTGACTAAAATGTTTTTTTTTAAACAGCTGTGTACACAATTGAGTTTCAGAAACGGGGTTTACTACATGCTCACATTCTCTTATTCATGACGAAGTTAAAGAAGCCTACAACAGACGATATTGACAACATCATTTCTGCTGAGATTCCTAACAAGAAGGAAGAACCAGAACTATATGAGGTCATTAAAGATATGATGATTCATGGTCCATGTGGACGAGCAAATACTAATTCTCCATGTATGGAGAATGGCCATTGCTCTAAGTCATATCCTAAATCATTTTCTGAGAAAACCACTATTAATAAGGAAGGATTTCCGGTTTACAAGAGGCGTCAGCAGTCAGAGAACTTTGTTATGAAGAATGAAGTGAGATGTGACAATCAGAGTGTCATTCCTTATAACCGAAAGTTATCTCTTCTTTACAGAGCTCATATCAACGTCGAGTGGTGCAACCAAGTTGGGTATATAAAGTATTTATTCAAATACATTAATAAAGGACAGGATCGTGTCACAGTTGCTGTTGAACCACCAGACAACATTGTTGCAAGTGAGTTAGGAGATGTTGAGCTTAATAAAGAGAATCTTGATAAGAAAAGGAATGAACTCAAGGAATTCTTAGATTGCAGGTAATAGTAGCATTGTTTTTCTTTACAGTATACCAGTTCATTAATTAAGCTGTGATTTTTAACTATATGTTTTTTTTTTTCAGATACGTGTCAACGTGTGAAGGAACATGGAGAGTATTCAAATTTCCTATTCACTATCGATCAACTGCTGTTGAGAAGCTTAGTTTCCATCTCCCTGGAAAGCAAGTTATTACATTCAGAGGGAAAGACAAATTGAAAGAAGTTATCACACGGAATCTCATTCAAAATACAATGTTCTTAGCTTAATTTGAGTTGAACAAGATTGACTCCTTCGCAAGAACATTGACCTATGCTCAGATCCCAAGCTTCTATACTTACGACAAAAGGTCAAAGAAGTTCAACAGGAGGAAACAGGGATTTGCTTTGGGGAGGATTAACTATGCCCCTAGGACCCAGGAAGATGCTTATTACTTGCGTGTATTGTTGAATGTTGTCAGGGGACCCACGAGTTATGAGGACATTAAAACATACCAAGATGTTCTCTATCCGAGCTACAAAGAAGCATGTTATGCTAGTGGGTTATTAGATGATGATGATGAGTACATTGATGACAGTAAGAAGAAGTTTTGAGAGCACAGCAAGTGAGCTGCGGAAAGTGTTTGTTATGATGCTTATGAGTAACACTTTATCTAAGCCGGAGTCAGTATGGGAAAACACTTGGATGTTTCTGTCTGAAGATATCGAGCACTCTAGGAGAAGGAATTTTAATAGACCAGGTATGTTTTTAGTTTATGACCTGAGATTGTTCAATTTAGATACATGAATTTAAGTTTTAGATTCTTGCCTTTTTCATATTCATTGTAGGTCTGTTGCTGAGTGATGACGACAAAAAGAAGTATGCTTTACTTGAGATTGAAAAAATATTGAAAAGGTCCGGAACTTCTCTCGCCAAATTTGATTCTATGCCTAGACCGCCAAAGACAAGTAGCCACGATGAAAATGTTTTGGTGCTAGACGAACGCAGTTACGAGCGTTTTGCTTTGTTAGAGACTCTTCGAAGAGATCTTCCGAAGATGACGTGCGAGCAAAGAAAGATATATGAAGAGATTCTTTCTGCTGTTAATAAAGGAGATGGTGGAATGTTTTTTGTCAGTGGTTTTGGTGGAACAGGGAAAACTTTCCTATGAAAATTGCTTTCTGCAGCTATCAGATCTAGAGGAGATATTGTTCTAAATGTGGCTTCAAGCGGCATTGCATCACTGTTGTTTCCTGGTGGTCGGACAACACATTCCAGATTCGACATTCCTCTAAATCCAGACGAGTTTTCTTCATGTACAATGAAGCATGGAAGTGACCAAGCTAATTTAGTGAAAGCATCATCACTTATCATCTGGGATGAAGCGCCTATGATGAGCAAGCATTGTTTTGAGGCTTTGGATAAAAGTTTATCTGATATTGTTTGGAAACACGACACACAACCATTCGGTGGAAAGGTTATCGTGTTTGGTGGTGATTTTAGGCAGGTTTTGCCTGTTATAAATGGTGCTGGTAGAGCTGAAATAGTTATGGCCTCACTTAAATCATCCTATCTTTGGACGCACTGCAAAGTTCTTAAGCTCTTCAAGAATATGAGATTGCTATCAGCAGGATTGTCACCAGCAGAGGCAAAGGATCTTAAAGAATTTTCAGAGTGGATATTAAAAGTTGGTGATGGTAAACTTTCAGAGCCTAATGATGGTGAGGCAGAGATAGAAATTCCCTCTGAATTTTTGATTACAGACTGTAATGATCCTATAGAAGCAATCAGCGAAGAGATTTATGGCATAGCAACTTCATTGCATGAAAAGAAAGAGGCCAAGTTTTTTCAAGAGAGAGCTATCCTCTGTCCAACTAACGAGGATGTTAATACAGTTAATGAAAATATGTTGGACAAGCTAGAAGGTAAATTTCGGTATTTTCATCTATTGATTTCGCTTTCTTTGTATTTGAGTCTTATTCTCCAAATATATGTTCTCTTTCAGGTGAGGAAAAAACTTATAACAGTGCTGATAGCATTGATCCTTCTGATACAAGTGCTGTGAACAATGAATCTCTTAGTGCTAATTTTCTAAACACAATCAAGGTTTCTGATTTACCAAACCATAGTCTTAGAATAAAGGTTGGTTGTCCTGTTATGGTTTTGAGAAACATAGCTCCTTCTGATGGCTTAATGAATGGGACGAGACTGCAGATCACTCAGCTAATGGATTTTATGGTTCAAGCTAGGATTATAACAAGAGAGAGGATTGGGGAGATAGTTGATATTCCTAGATTGCTAATAACCCCTTATGACACCAGATTGCCTTTCAAAATGAGAAGAAGACAACTGCCTCTTGCGGTGGCTTTCGCAATCACAATCAACAAAAGTCAAGGGCAATCACTATCTCAAGTAGGTCTTTATCTACCAAGACCTGTCTTTTCACATAGTCAGTTATATGTTGCTGTTTCTAGAGTGACTTCCAAAAAGGGATTGAAAATTCTGATTTTAGACGAAGATGGCAAACCACAGAAACAAACTAAGAATGTAGTTTTCAAAGAAGTTTTCGACAACCTTTAACAAATGAGGTAATAAGTTATGTCTTTTCATATTTTTGATGTCATATACAGTTTGTTTTGGAAGTGATCTTTGTTTTAAAAACCAGGGAATGTGTTTTGACTCGCCCATTACGTATAATAAAAACTATTTATTCTTTGCAGATCTCAGAAGTTCACGTGTTCTATGGTGGATGCATGCTTGCTGGTTCACAAAGTTCTCTAATAAGTATGCAAACAACATTTGTTTTCTTTTCCAACGAATCTGAAATGCAATAAGTTTGTTATTCTTTTGATATAGACAGATGCATGAGTTTTTTGGTCTTTAAAACCATATCAAAATAAAGCGCATGTTATATAAGACTATCATTAACATATACCCTTACCAAGCAACACTCAAGCAAGTCAAAACAAAGCATACTAACTAAAGGCAGGGTTCTCTAATCTAAAACCTTATTCTACACTGCCATACTTCAGAAACCTTACGACTTACTTAGAAGAGATAAGTAATAACTAACCGTATTATAAGATGTTGATCCCCAATGGTTGTTGTCTTCTTTTGCATCTTGATAACTGATACTTTGACCTTTCCACGTCCAACATCATACTACAGATTTAAAAAGTTTAAAATCAGGGCTTATCTCTGATCAACAAACCATGGGACCTCAACGAGAACAAATTTTTAATTTCCTATTGAAAAATGATTAAAGCAAATATCTAACACTTTACCAGATCTGTCCTGTGTCGTAGTGACAACATGGATTCCTCGCAGCAACCGGTGGTAGTAACAGCTTGCAATATCAGCATCAGCCGACTCTCCCTCTTCTTTCATAAGTTCACTACATCTTGATAAGTTGATTCCCCTGGAAATGATTATTGTGTAAGGAAAAAATCATTAAAGTAATTTACCTACAAAGAACTTTAACAAGTTCTTTGACTTACGACTTACTCAAACATGTTACTTGAGCCAGTGATCCTCACAACACACAGGTCAATCTTACACTTCTCTTTTAGCACTGCATCCTGTGACAAAAAAATTACAACATGAGTTAGCTTGCATTGCTAAAAGAAGAGCCTGAAAAACATGAGCTTTCTTAGGCTAGCATAAATATCAGAACAACACTTCACATATATATAGAAAAAAATATTGTACTTCTATATTGCTTGGTGATGGATCTGCCTCGAGCAAATACTTCGAGTTGAGTTTGTTATCGAAAGCAGCAACCTGTTTAAGAAAACAATAGATTAATCCACAGTGGCTTGTAGCTTTATTACTGGAACAAGCATCAGAAACTTACAACAGTTTTGTCCGCATCCTCTATTCCGAACAAGGTCAAGAATGACATCACAAGGTTCTCATTTGTTATATCAATGTATATAAACATGAGCTGCAAGAAAATTGATAGTATACGTTAAGAGAGAACCTAAGAACTAAATCTATGTAGCCCTTTTAGACTCAGCGTCAGAAGTACCTTCGATTTAAACCTTCTTGCAATATCTTCAAGAGGCGGAGCCATACTCTGAAAATCATCAGCCTTGGCAAAGATCATAACCTAACCAAGGAAGAAAAGAGAAAAACAGAACAACGATTAAGCACACAAAGATAGACTTGCAACTGGTATTCTCTTACAAACTGCAGTGACAAAAACTTCAAACCTGAAGCTTAACAGTAGTGGAATAAACCCAAGCAGTATTACTTTCACTCGATTTTGTAATCAAGGGAAACTTGTTCTTGCCTAGAAACTCCAATATCTTCTCCATTTTGTAATATCCTTCTACATGAACCACACAAGACTTTTCATCATGATTCCAATAAACCATCACAACAAAAACATCTTAACAAAAGATCAAACATAACAACAAGAAAGGTCTTCCACAATCAGCAGCAAGCTTACCATACTTAGTGTACCTTTCCGCCTTAGTTTTAACCATGCCAATAAACACATCACTAGCCTTGAGCTCAGGAAACAGAAGTTTCACAACACCATTAACACCATTATAAGTCATCTGATTCTTTTCCGATCTGAAACCACCTGAGGCTTTTTCTTCGTAATTAAAGAGGAGACGGGATCTATCTATCCAATTGTAGTGTCTTCGTATTACAAAACTGTAATGGATATTAGAAAATCATAATAAAGAACATAGATTAGAACAACTAACCGTGAATGTAGAAAGTTAAACATAAATCTACAAACTCGAACCTATATTTGAAATCTCCAGAAGTAATCAATAGATCTATCTTCTTTCATCCTTTGAGTGAAAAATTCACAGCAGTTTAGGGGTTTGTCAAGGAGATTAATGGAAGGCACCGACAAAGAGATCGACTGGATCAAGAGATCTTTCGTCTGAAAAAAAAAGACGTATAAGGGTTACGTGTTTCTGTTTTTTTTCCCGGAAAAAGTGTAAATGGGCTTTGATAACTGTTTAAATTCCACTCTAATCTGGGTTAGATATTAAAATTGCTACTTATCTAATCTAAAAAATGTGGGTTGGGTTACTTTAACAATTTTATTTTTTGCTGACAATATTATTTTCTTGAAGTATGTTAAAAATCATTAAAAATATTGAGTTAGTAATCCAACCCATATTTGAATAATTTTATTAAACTTCCAAAATCTACACTAAACACTCTAATATTTTACCCTATAATATATATATATATATATATTTTTTTTTTTTTTTTTAACGTCTGGAAATTGGGTAAAACCCATTAAAAAAGATAAGTGACGAATGAAAAACAGAGAAACATTCATACGTTCAACCTTAATCTAAAGATCTACGAACGTATCAAAGCGGCTTCTCTGAATATTTGCTGATGTAACCACGCTGGAACTCCTAACGCCAGATACGTTGAAAGCGACCATCTCGGAGGACACTCTTCGCAATTTTCCTTGCGATAGAGTTAGACAATGATGACTCTGTTTCAAAAGCAACTGCTTCAAACTGTAAGCAGAGATTACTTATACGATAAAGAAGAAGCCTAAAGCGAGGCCACTCAGTCGACTTTGTAACCGCAGTAATGAGATCATGTAAGTCGGATGCAATAATAATCTCTTTATACCCCAAGTCCTGCATGCTCTGCAGCGCCCATTCCATGCACCTAAGTTCCGATGTCAATCTATTGGGTGAGAAAGTGAAAGCATCTCGCGCATGATGCAGCACATTGCCCGATGAATCGCGTATGATGAAAGCCCCTCCACTGTGGAGTTTGGCGTTTCTCCAGTTTGCGTGAATATTACACTTCGCAAACCCATAGATTGGAGGTTCCCAATTCTTAGACTCATCCAATAATCCAATCCGCACCGTTTCTCCCGCTGGATCATCGTTAAGTCCATTCCAAATCCGTGCCTCTTCACACGCCTGCTGAATTTGAGTGTCCATAGACATTTGTGTTGCAGCATACACAATGGAGTTTCTATTTTTCCAAATAGTCCACATTAGCCATGGAATCGCCTGCCGTACTGACTTTGTCACATTAACATCATCCATCAATTTAAGAACCTTTGATAGTATCTCTACTAGCGGACGGTTCAACAGCTGCAGGTCCATTTGAATTCCAACTCTCAACCAGAAGTCTTGAGCTATTGCACACTTAAACAGAACATGCTCTATCGATTCTGAACCTGCCTGACATAGCTTACAGGTCGTGTTTAGTTGCATTCCACGAGTATTCAACCTCTCTGTGACTGCAAGTGCCCCTGATGCAGCCCGCCACGTAAAGCTCCGGATCTTTGGGATAGTTGGTACCTTCCAGATGTCTTGTTTCAACTCCAGCACTCCTTGTTCACTAGAAGCCAATTGTCGTGCCTTATTCTCTTTATCACGCGAAGCCAGTTGATAACCACTCTTGACCGTGTATGAGCCGTGCGAAGTATACGCCCATATAAGCCTATCAGGTGTATGACCAACAGGTAGTTGAAGAATCCGTGTCATCTCATTCATTGGGAACAAGTTCTGGACGCTCTCCTTATTCCATTGTCCATTTTCTTAAATGAGCGCCTCCATCTTCAAGTTTACATCCATCGTCACTTGCTTATTGACCGGTCTTCTAGGTATGTCCTCCATAATCCACTTTTCAGACCAGACATAAGTATCCTTCCCATCACCAATGGACTTCATAAGACCCTTATTCAGTAGCTCTCTCCCAAATAGAATACTCCGCCATGCATACGAAGGTCTAGAGCCTTTACCACACTCCATCAGGTTCTTGTTAGGAGAGTATCTACCTTTATAGATACGAGCTAGAAGGCTGTCAGGGTTATTAATTAAACGCCATGCTTGCTTAGCTAGAAGAGCTAGATTAAAATCTTCAATGTCTCGGAACCCCAACCCTCCATTGTCTTTGGAGATACAAAGACTCTTCCATGAAATACAGTGGATTTTTTTCTTCTCCTCATCTTCATCCCACCAGAAGCTTGCCATAGCGCTCATAATTTTCTGGCAGTGGTGTTTTGTCAACCTAAAGCAGGACATAGCATACACTGGGAGAGCCATAGCTATGGATTTTAGAAGGATATCTTCCCCCCCCCCCCCATCGAAAGCTTCTTAGCAAACCATCCCCGCAAGCGCTTATTCAGCTTCTCTCCAATGAAAGCTAAAAGCTTTTGTTTTGATCCGCTAAAATACTCTGGCAGTCTAAGGTATTTGCCATCACCACCTTCATTTCAATACCCAAGATTTCCGCTAGAAGCCGCCGCATGACTGGATCAATCCCATTGCCAAAGGTTATAGCAGATTTCTGAAAGTATATTACCTGACCCGAAGAGTCACCGTAGAGCTTTAAACGTCGCAAATATTCTGTACATTCAACCAGAGAAGCCTTGCAAAGGAAGAAGCTATCGTCAGCGAATAGTAAATGTTGTACTGAAGGGCATGTTGGTGCGAGCTTCATGCCAGTGAGCCCTCCTCTCCTTTCAGCTTGGTTCATTGTATGGATCAATGCTTCGGCACATAAGACAAAAAGAAAAGGGGATAGCGGATCCCCTTGTCTTATCCCTCGCTGCGGAGTAATGTGGCCATAAGATTGACCATTCAGACATACTGAGTACGAAACCGTCCGCACACAGCACATAATCCAAGCTATCCACCTCCTATGAAAGCCCATCTTGATGAACAGAGCTTCCAAGAAATTCCATTCAACTCTATCGTAAGCCTTAGACATATCCGTTTTAATAGCTATGAAGTCAGACTTGCAGCGCGGGTTCGTCTTTAACCCATGTATCATCTCATGTGCTATGAGCAGGTTATCAGAGATCAAGCGACCCGCTACAAAAGCTCCTTGAGCCGGCGAGATAATGTGAGGTAGAACTCTCTTCAAAAGATCACACATCACCTTTGATACGATCTTGTAGACTACAGAACACAGGCTAATAGGACATAGGTCCTTCATTTGGTTAGGATTAGGCACCTTTGGAAGTAGACAAAGCTCCGTGAAATTCCAATCCGATGGCAACTGTCCTGAGTCAAAAAATTTACGCACCTCCTGCGTAACATGATGCCCAGTGATGTTCCAGAACTTCTGAAAAAATATTCCAGTCATACCATCTACTCCTGGCGTACTATCACTTTTAATCTCCTTCACCGCTCTCTTTATCTCAACATCTGATATTGGCTTGATCAAGTCTCTGTTCATCCTCTCTGTGACTCTTGGCGTCATTCCTTCGAGTAGTTCCGTAGGGATCGCAGAGTTACTTGACGTGAAGAGATTTGTAAAATACTCCACTGCAATCTTCCCTTTACTTTCCTCCGAGAAATGTTCCTCCCCTGTGTCATCAACAATCGAGTGAACTTTGTTCTTCATCCTCCTTGATTCAACCCAGCCATGGAAGATTTTGGTATTTTTATCTCCCACCCGCAACCAAGAATTCTTGCTTTTTACTTTCCAGTAATCCTCCTCCTCTTTAAAAGCTTTTTCTAACTCTGTTCGCATGACAGGGAGCCGCGCAAGATCAGGAAAGGTTTTAGATTCCTCCAATTCCAGCTCCTTACGAAGCCGCGAGATGTTTATATTAGAATTCACATTCGCTGATCTTTTCCATTTAGATAGCTCTTGCCTACAGAATCGAATGCGTTCAGATACCGAGGCTTGTCCAGAAGAGTTGTTTAGATTCCATCCTCGATTGATGACTTCTCTGACATCTGGTTTTTTACACCATCGTTTGTCAAACATGAACCGACGACCAGTACGCTTCTGTTCTTTAGAATCCAAACTTGTGAATATGGGTCTATGATCCGATCCAGTCTTTTCCAAGTAAAAAGAGTGTGAGCTCGGGAATAGCCAGAACCACTCAGCATTTCCAAATGCTCTATCAAGTCTGCACTGTACCCACACAGTTTCCTTCACACCATTCACCATAATTTCCCTTGCACCAGCCCAAGAAAGACGATTACCAGAGCTGGGTACTTCTTTGAGTCGACAATCACGAGAGAGAGCTCTGAACTCATAGAACATGTTTTCCTGTCTCCTTGGTCCACCCACTTTCTCTGAGTTGTTCATCAACTCATTGAAATCACCCACCAGAAACCAGCCTCCATTTCTATTTAATCCGATGTCCTTTAGCATATCCCACACTACTGATCTTCGTTGTCGAACAGGGTCGCCGTAGACAAAGGACATGAAGAAGACTCTCGAACCAAACTTTATTTTCGTATCAATTATCCTATTAGAAGCTTGCAGCACTTCCACTTCAAAATTACTTTTCCAAAACAAAGCTAAACCTCCACTAAGTCCCACTGGGTCCACCAAAAAGCAATGGTCATAACCCAGCGAGCTTTGGAACTTTAGAACGTGAGCACTAGAGTTTTTAGTCTCTAGGAGAAACACAAAATCCGGGAGATGTTCACGACACATCTCCTCAAGGCGTCGAACTGTCAAGTTGCTCCTCAAACCCTGACAGTTCCAACTGAGCATCGTCATTGAGGATTGGATGGTTTCTGGTGAACCATCAAACCCGTTGTTGATTTCAACATTTTGGAGGTAACTTCCACTTCCTCCTCCGCTTTCCTCTTCAGTTGACTTTCATCAGTATTCTTTACCGCCTGTTGTTTCCTAGAATGGGTGTTATTCTTTCCACTTCGTGTCCATGAAGCTGTTTTCCGGGAAGTACCTCTATTATCTCCATTCTTTGAGGCAATCATGGACGCTCCACACCCAATCTCAAAGCCGCCAAGAACTGGAATCGAAGGCATTCCGAACGTGCCTCCTTCATCTTGTTACTACGGGGTCGTCGCTTGGCGCAGTTCTCTACACGGTCATATCCCCGGCTTTGAACTCTATCAAACCTTGTCTCTGATGAAGATCTTTGAACCGGGTCCGTAGCAACGATTATAGTATTAGGAAGAACAGCTTTTCTCCTCTGTATCTCTGCATACTCAGAAGATTCTCCTACGTCGGGGGGAGTATCAACAGTAACTCTTCTGTAGTCAAAGACCAGACCCTTATCTTTGTTGGTTGCACCTGAGATCATTGGGGCATTTTCCATCCTCAGACATGCACGTTGAGCAATAGAGTCCTTAGATAGCTCATCCCAGGCTTTTTTCATTCTAAACTCTCTTATTCTTCTCTCCTCAGGATCAATGCAGTTCATGTAAAGCTGCATTTGTTCGAAGACTTCAGGAGCTATCAAACCAGCGGGAGGCACAAAGCCTGGCGGTATTGATGGAGCGAACAGGGGCATTATGTCTGTTGATAGGTTGGTGTTGTGCTGTCTCTGCGCCAACCTTTGAGAACTAGGATTGTTTTGTTTTTCCTTCCCTTTTGAACGCCCAGCCAGATTACCTTTCAGCAGAGGACACGCCTGCTTTTCATGAGATAAACGTAGACAGTGATAGCATTTTTTCCGGATTCTTTCGTACTCCACATCAATCAAAGCACTACCACCTCCTTTTGGCAAGGTGAGACATTTCTTATCACGTACCGGGAGGCTTAAATCCATCACTACTTGTACCCGAATGTAGTCTTGGAGCAACGGCTTCTCTGGATCCCATTCAATGTCCTTCACATAACCTATCCCTCCTGCAACCGCATCAATGGTTTTGATGGTTAGATAATTCCCCGGGATGTTGCGGAGCCTGAGCCATACCATCGCTGTTTGTAAAAAGTTTCTCGGGGGTTGCTCAACCCATCTCTCCATCACCATTCCCCAATCATCAAAAGTCCAGAAACCATGTTTGAGGACTGTCTGTAAATCTGTTTCCAGATCAAAGATGAATTGAAAGCTCTCTTTCATCAGAGCTATTCCACGAACTCTTTCATAGACTTTCCATATCTTTGGCATCGTACGTAACATACGTGCCATGTTTTGGCATTGTGGATTTAGAAGCCTTCCTAACAAGCTTCTAGTACTTCGTTCTACCGCACTGAAATCATCATCTTCCGGGAGGACAATTGGCACATCATCCTCTAACGACATTCCTTGCATAACCCCAGCTAGGTTATCGTCCATTAAGAGTAGAAAAATCTCTTTACTCTGAATATAGAGACGCAAAAGTATCTAAAAGATGGAGTGATAAGGCGGCGGTGTATAGAGGAACCCTATATAAACATCAACTTTTGAAGAAGATCTTGGTAAAAAAACGCGTATTTCCATAAAATTTTTGGATATTTCCAAAAAGATTTGGAAAAAGATTTGAGTTAATCTCTTTGCCGACAAGGAAAAAAGCCTTCCTGATGTTTACTCTCCTCTGATTGGTCAATACAAAATCGCCCTCAGAGAGAGATTTTTGGAACGACATTCTAGAATCTTTCCCACCAACCCTATAATATTTTTAAAACCAATTTTACTGCAAACAAAAAAATACAAAAAAACACATGACAACGTTATAATCTAAAATTAAACACAAAACAAAATGAACACCAAACACCAATGTCAGAACTTACTAACCTATAAAAAAACACCATTAATTTTACAACAAATCCAAAAATTTGAATTACCGGTTCCATACATCCGCGCGGGCGCGCGGATCAAAATCTAATTTTTATTTATAATTGATGTAAATAAAAGTTCTATCGTTTATAAAAATGATTCTGAAAATGTTGATGTATGTTTATATCAAAATGTTGATGTATGTTTATATCAACTACTATAATTGATGTAATCAATATACGTATGAAAATTATGACTCACTAAATTTTGATATGTGTGGTAATGTAATAATATAATTTTTTTATTGTAAGGATTTAAATCCTATTTAAATAACCAAAATTTTAAATAATAGTTTTTTTTAAAAGAAGACTATACAATAAAAACTCAGGTAAAAAAAATAGAAAATAGAAAAAGAGAATACATTCATATAAATTCATAACATACTAATAAATAATATGATAATAGCATATATATGTACACATGTTTTGTGACTATATTGTATTAACTTTACATTTTTTTTTTGTCATCAACTTATACATATAATGTACAAATTAGAACATAATACTATTTATTAAAATAATTAAGAAGCGTTTAATAAATGACACGCAAAAAAAATATAACTTACCAGCAACAACAAAAATTTGTTATTACCGAATGTACTATCGGTTATGTTTCCATCGCCCCTAGAATATAACAAATAATGTGTGTATATATATATATATATATAACAATATTTTATTAAATATGTTCGATTCGTAAATAGACACAATCCAACACAAAATTAAGAGACAAAGATAAAAACAAATAATTAAAAAAATACTAAAGATAAACTTATAAACCCATAAAAACTGGTAGAGAGTATAATCTTATAAAAAGTATAATTCAAACTGAGATAGAAAAGTGGAAACCCTAAAGCCTCTTAACAAACAAATCTATCTGCCAAAACCTTCTCTCGACGTTCTTAGAAAAGTGGAATCTCTGTTCCATCATGGAACCGCTAGCTCCGTCGTTAACTCCGAAGCTCCGTCTGCTCTGTAGCTACGGTGGCCGGATAACGCTCATCCCACCGTCAAACTCCCTGGAATACATTGGCGGAGAGACACGCATCGTTGCCGTTCCACGTGACATCTCCTTTACCGCTTTCTCCCAGCTTCTCTCGGACAAGCTTCTCCATGGCCGCTCCTTCTCCCTCAAGTACAGACCCCCCAGCTGCGACCTCGACTCTCTCATCACCGTCACTAACAACGAAGATCTACAAAACATGATCGCCGAGTATGACTCAGCTAGTCCCCAGCGTATCCGTCTCTTCCTCTTCCCGTTAAACTACCCCGAGTCATCAACTCGACATCCTCTCTCGGTTAACTTGCTTGGACTCGAACCGCCTATACAGAAAATAATCTACACATCTTCGTCTTCCGTTGTTCCCTTCCCGAAATTCCCGCAAAATAATGATACCACGACGAAGCGTGTGGATCACGGTAATATCCATGCCATGTCGGACGAGGATCCTATAACTTCAGCCTCTTTGAACACCGGAGTTTCGGATAAAGAAACTGAGAGAGAAGAGATTCAAGATCAACCACGGAGAATAGTTATCCAAGAGCCTTTGCAGCAGCATCAATTTTTACCGATATTCTACTTACCGGTCTTGCCAATGCAGCCACATATGGTGACTCGTTCAGTGAATGGATACGCGTTGTCTCCGGCGATGGAATATTCTACTGGAGCAGATCTGGTGCTGGAAAATAAGAAGACGGCGACCTGAGTGGGGTTTCTATCCAGGTCAAGTAAGCCAATCCATTTGAGTTTAGGAATTAACCTTTTAAATTAGGATTTGATATTTGTTATAGAATACGAGTGATGGACATGTGCACCGATATCTTTTAGACAGATGTGGTTTGTATCGTGACGTAGCTTTGGATTTTGATAAAAGCTGTTAAATACTTGGGTGGGTTAATGACTGGATGTAGATTTATAGTTTAAATACTTGAATTTTATTTACATATTCAACTATAATAGTTAGGAGTAATAGTTTTGTTGGCATTGTTTTCAGGACAATTCTCTCAATTAGCATTTTTAAATTTTTTGTCACAAAAATAGCATTCAATGAGTAAAATGACCAAAATAACCTTTTTTATTTTGAAAATTTTAATTTTTTTTGAAATTTGAAACTCTATCCTCAAAACTCCACCCCTTAACTCTAAACTCTGAGTCTAGATTAGTTAACCCTGGAGTATAAATGTATTTTTATCCTTTAATAAAAAATTTTTGATCATTTTCCTCCTTAAAAGCTATTTTTTGTGAAAATAAACTAAAAAAGTCTATCATAAGAAATTTCTCTTGTTTTTATTTCATTCTAATTCACTACAAGAAAACAGGGGGATTCTGATGGCCGAAATCGTCGGAAATTCGTCGGAATAGACCGATTCCGACGAATTTCTGACGAACCCGTCCGTCGGTATCGTTTCGTCGGAAAAAAAAAATTCGTCGGAATTTCGTCAGAACTTCCGACGACTTTCTGACGAATACCGAGAAACGTCATTCTGACGAACTTCCGACGATATTACGATGCGGATACACGAGACCAGAGTTCATCGGAAAAACTACGTACCGACGGAGAACATTCCTCGGACACTTCCGACGCAGAGTGTTCCTCGGTACATTCCGACGAACCTTGTTCGTCGGAATTTACCGACGGCCAACGGTCGTCGGTATATTCCGACGACCGTTGGCCGTCGGTAAATTCCGACGAACAAGGTTCGTCGGTAAATTCCGACGACCACTGTCTGTCGGTATATACCCATTTTTTTTTTTCAAATTAATTTTGCATTTTTATATATTTTTTTATATTAATAATTTAAAAGTAATAATATTATAAAATTTCAATTCATAAAAACCGAAATAGGAAAAAAACATTCATAAAGTTTAAAATTCATACAAACCGAAATAAAAAAAAACATTCCGAAAGTTTTAAAAAGCCGAAATAAACTAAGATGAACTCGAAGACATCAAACGATCTAGCTTCTGCATAATCTCGGTGTTGAACTTCTTCTGGGATGCCAACTCAGCAAGGATAGTGGCATTCTCCGAACGGATAGTGGCATTCTCGGAAAGGATAGTGGTGTTCTCCTCCTCCAATGCCCCAATCCGTTCATCTTTGTCATGTAGCTCCTCGAGAATCATGGGATCGGCATACGGAGCTTGTGAAGAAGATGCCGGATACGAAGAAGCACGACGGGCCAACCCAACTAAACGGCCTCCTTTCCTTTTAGGAACCGCCTACAAAAATATTTAAAGTAAGTAAATAGGGACAAGTAAGTAATCGACATTATTAAAAAAATATATTGATAAAAAAATTACCTTTTCAACCATCTCATTTATTTGCAATAGAGACAGGTTGGTTGAAGCTCCCGTGGAGTCGCCGTCATCAGAGAGAGGCTGAGATTGGGAAACTATTTCAGCTTCCACCAAATCAACTACACCTTTGATCACGGGGTCCTGAATTTGACCCGTCGTCTTGTTAGTGTGAGCCACCTTAATGAGTTGTAGACGATCAACGGGATTACCGTCATTTGCTTCGATCTAAAAAAACCGCCATTATTAGCCAAGAAATATATAAAATATTTATTTAAAAAATATAAAGATAAATAATAATAAAAAACTTACAAGTTCATCCTCCTTAGTAGACATAGAGCAAGCGCCGAGGTTGTGCACATACATACCTTTCCCGCCACGATCGCTCTTCCGGTTCCTGGAGTTCCTAGAAGACGTCTCTGCAGTTTCTTCCTTCTCCCAATGAGCTATCAACTGCTCCCACACCGACCCGTTGATGAACCGTGGCTTCTTGTTCTTCTGCCAAACTGTCTTCCACGAGTTTATCTGCTTTGTGTAAGAGTCCATGGCCTTTTCGTTGAATTTCTTACGGACTGTTTCCGTAAGATCGGAGTGCCAGTTGAACTCTTGCTACAAAACAAACACAATTTAATAAGTAAATATATTTAAAAAAATGTTCAAACTTTAAAAAAATGAAGAGTTACTATACCGCGAACTGACGAAACCACAACTCTCGTTCGTCGGAAGGGATCACACTCCACTTTGGATATCCAAAACGGAGCATGGAGTACATCATCTGGTTGATGCTCCGGCTAATGCCATTTTTCGACTTGGTGAACCTTTAAAAAAAATACAAGTTAGCAAGTTAATTAAAGAAAAAAATATAACGGTACAAATTAAAAAAATACTAACCAAGTGCTATGGCCTCGTCGTGGGTTGGTTTGGAGAAACGGGAGATGCTCTCGACCTGGTTGTTGAACCAATAGATGAACCGGCATGACCCCCGGATCCTGTTGAGCAGCAGCGTGAGGGGCAGCGTGAGGGGCTGAGGGAGCTGGAGCGGGAATATATGCGGGAACCGAGTCATGAGACGATCCCGATGCACGGGAACTGCTCACCGAACTACGTCGAAGACGGGCTGCAGGGCGGGCTTCATCCTCGGCCCTAAAAAAAAAAAATTAACCCATCAAACATATTTTCAAATCATTTATATTTTTAATGTTTTCATTTATATATTTACAAAAGGTTTTATAAACGTTTAAAAAAAACTATTAAACCTTATATATATATGTATACAAAATTATAAAAAATTATAAATATAGAAAAATGTTGTTAAAAATTTATAAATGAAGAAAAATGTTGTTAAATATTTATATTTTTTTTAAAAAACGTTTTATTATACATAGTTTATTAGTGGAAACTTATAAAAAATTATAAAAAATTTTAAAATTTTTATTATGCATGATTTACATATATATATATATATATATGTACAAAATTATAAATATAGAAAAATGTTGTTAAAAATTTATAAATGAAGAAAAATGTTGTTAAATATTTATATTTTTTTTTTAAAACGTTTTATTATACATAGTTTATTAGTGGAAACTTATAAAAAATTATAAAAATTTTAAAATTTTTATTATACATGATTTACATATATATATATATATATATGTATACAAAATTATAAAAAATTTATAAATATAGAAAAATGGTGTTAAATATTTTTAAAAAATATTAAAAACGTTTAAAAATAAAAAAAAACGTTTTAAAAAATCAAAAAACGTTTTTAAAAATCAAAAAACGTTTTAAAAAATCAAAAAAAGTTTTTAAAAATCAAAAAACGTTTTTAAAAATCAAAAAACGTTTTTAAAAATCAAAAAACGTTTTTAAAAATCAAAAAATGTTCCAAAAAAAACTAAAACAACAATCCAAAGAACAATCCTAACTTATATATCCTAAACTATCCATTCAATCCTAAAATTTTCAATCAAACAACCTAAAATCCGAGATCAACTTCCAAAACCCTAAACAATTGATAAAAAAGAAGGTTTGAGATGATTCTTACATGATTTGGGGTTTGGGGAAGAGATATGAGGGTGAGGAGAGGATTCGCCGGTGAAGAGAGGTGGAGAAAGGCCGGAATCGCCGGAGAGGGGGAGAAATCGCCGGAGGGTTTCGTGAGAGAGAGGCCGCGGAGATAAGGAAGAAGGAAGAAGAAGGGTTTTTATTTCCGAGGATTCCGACGGACACGGGTTCGTCGGTATTCCGTCGGTATAATTAAAATATACCAAATGCCGATTCGCGAAAATTTTCAAGCGGTTTGGTTCTCCCGGGCTAATTGAAATTTCGACGGAATGTGTCCGTCAGTATTTTCCGACGGACACATGTCGTCGGTATATTCCGACGGAATTCCGACGACTTAGTGTTTAGGGTGTTGATTTCAAGTTTCTAAATGCAAAATCCAAATCTTTGATAATATATATAGTATTTGCATAAAGATTTAACAAAAAATGTTTTATAACACGATTTTACACAACAACATTTTTTTGTAGTGTAAGCTTATATAAATATGATTGTATAAGTATATAATGTTAAGATGAGATGTTATGAAAACAATGATATGCATACATAAATATTTTAATGAGTTGTTATATTTGAACGGTTGCGATCTAATACTATACTAAACACTTATTATGTGTTATTTTCATAGTTTTGGCATCTAAATTTATAGATTTTTATGATTGAAACTTTATAGAAAAAATGTCGTCGGTATTTCGTCGGAAAATACCGACGACATTCCGACGAACTGGACAAGTTCGTCAGAATGTCGTCGGTATTTTCCGACGAAATACCGACGACCTTTCCAATTTTCAATGAAACCCGTTGTCGTCGCTATGTCGTCGGTATATTGCGAGGGATTTCCGACGGACCATTAAAAAAAAAAAAAAAAAAAACTAATCAGAATCTTCTGAATCTTCATCAAACTCCCCAACCTCGGCTTCCGGCTCTGAATGTACGACAGCATCATGTCCAAACACAGTCAAATTCTCAACGAGTTGAACATTTTCCAAATCTTCAACTGCCTGGGCGTTGCTGGTAGACTCTGGTTGCAATGGTTCATCATCATCAGAAGTTCCATCCACTCGTCCTCTTGGGTTGATTTGCGTTACAGTAACCCATGGATCGTCTCTGTACGTCACCCGAGGGTAACTGATGTAGCACACCTATACATATCAATTATACAAGTATTAGTAAAATATATAACATTAATTAATTATATTGGTAAAAAATTATGAATAGATTGACATACCTGATCAGCTTGCGAACCAAGAATGAAGGGATCATAATATTGAAGTTTCCGCCGCGAATGAACTGATGTAACACCAAACGCATCAATCTTCACTCCTCTATCTGGGGTGGTGTCATACCAATCACAATAGAATACTACACAACGCAATCCAACCATTCCAGGAAATTGGATTTCCAATATTTCTTTTATGTTGCCGTAGTAGACATCGTCACCAGAAGAAGATGAAACACCAGCATCATATGTTGTCTTAGAATGACCTTTCCTTGTGAATGCATATCCTCGCGTACAAAATTTAGGATATGATTTGACCACATAGTTTGGTCCCTGCACAAATTCGCGTATCCAATCATCGAACACAAGACCTCTGGCCAAACCATCATTCACCTATAAATTAAAAACATATATGATTGCAAAATTAATTAGTTTATATATATTAAATTTAAACTAATCATTTGCATAGGGTAATATGATATATGACTCACATAACTACGAAGCCACGCAGCAAATCCTTTATCTCTAAGTTGTCGAAGCTCATCTTCTGTTGCATGCCTGTGAGTCATACGCAACTCCGCCATATATACACTATATACAAAAATATTATCAATATGAAATAAAATTATTGAATATTAATCTAACAATAAATGAATAAATATTTTTACCTCTCATATTGTAGAACATCTTCACAGTTGGTGAGCAAATATGTTTGCAAATGAGCGTGCTCAGTGTCCGTAAGTCTCCGCTTCGTGAATTTTCCACTAAGTCGTCCTATTTCCTTGAACATGCTTGGGACAGTAACATGATATGTTGCTCTCTCCCCTCTATCATCATGCCGAGCAGGTCTTCGGTGTTTTGTATGCACTTCTGGTGGAAAATAATTTTCAGCAAAGATTGCAGTTTCTTCATTGATCACCTGTGCCACTATAGATCCTTCCACCCTGCTTTGATTTTTGACCATCTTCTTCAGATGATGCATATAACGCTCAAAAATATACATCCATCTGTACTGCACAGGACCACCAAGTTCCAATTCTCTTGCGAGATGAATAGCAAGATGTTCCATTACATCAAAGAATGATGGAGGAAATATCTTCTCAAGGTTGCACATGCTGACTGGTGCGTTTGTCTTCAAATTATTAATACCCTCTTCAGTCACTACTCTGCTGCATAAGTCGCGGAAGAAAACACTAATCCCTACATAGATAAAAGACATAATTTTCGTAAGTATTAAGTTTTTATAAGCATAATTGTTAAATATAAAAATAAATTAAATTGTAAAAATATAATATACCTGCAATTGCTTCATGAACATTACGTGGCAATAATGCTGAAAAAGCAAACGGAAGGAGGCGCTGCATAATTACATGACAATCATGACTCTTCAAGCCAGTAAACTTTCCTTCGCTTCTATCAACGCAGTTCCCCAAATTTGATGCATATCCGTCAGGAAATTTCACTTTATCTGTAATCCAATCAAAGAACTCTTCTTTTCTAGCACCATCTAGCCGATAAATGGGAAAAGGGGCCGTACCGTTCTCATCAACGTGAAGTTCAGAACGATCACAAATATCGACTAAATCCAACCTTGACTTCAAATTATCCTTCGTTTTACCTTGGATGTTAAGGACTGTGTTCATCAGATTATCGAAGAAGTTCTTCTCAATATGCATGACATCTAAATTATGCCGCAATAGATGACTCTCCCAATATGGCAGATCCCAGAAAATACTCTTTTTGTGCCAGTTATGTAGCTCTCCAACCGCATTGACTCGAATGTTTTCATGTCCACCTACATCTGGCGTCCTTTCTGCATCAAAATACCTAAACTGCTTCAACAAATCTTTCCCACTAACTTCCTCAGGTGGACCATCAAACACCTGCTTGTTCTTCGTAAACGAAGTCTTACTCCTGCGGTATGGATGATCAGGTGGTAGAAATCGTCTGTGACAGTCAAACCAACACGTTTTCCTTCCGTTCTTTAGTTGGAAAGCATCTGTGTCATCTTGACAATATGGACATGATAGCTTCCCATGTGTTGTCCATCCAGATAACATACCATATGCTGGAAAGTCACTTATTGTCCACATAAGTACTGCCCGCATCTGAAAGTTTTCTTTGCGCGAAACATCGTATGTCTCAAAACCATGCGCCCATAGTTGTTGCAACTCATATATTAGTGGTTGAAGAAACACATCTAGTGATCTTTTAGGATGATCTGGCCCGGGGACGAGAATTGAGAGAAACAAAAACTCTCGTCGCATGCACAAGCTCGGCCGTAAGTTGTACGGTGTCACAATAACTGGCCATAGAGAATACTGCCTTCCATGCTTTCCAAATGGGCTGAAACCATCAGTAGATAATCCAAGATAAACATTTCTTCTCTCTTCCGCAAATTCTGGATATGTTGACTGGAAATGTTTCCAAGCCTTTGCATCTGAAGGATGTCTAATCTCACCATTTGTGGAATGCTCTGCATGCCATCTCATTGCTTTTGCTGTGCGCTCACACTGATACAACCTCTTCAATCTTTCCGTCAAAGGCAAATACCACATTCTTTTGAATGGGATCGGAACTCTTCCCCTCGTCTCCTGATAACGAGGTTTCCCACAAAATTTGCATACATTCCGTGTCTCATCCGCTCTCCAGTAGATCATGCAGTTGTCAATACATACATCTATCACTTCATACGGTAGTTGAAGACCTGCAACAAGTTTCTGAACCTCGTAGTATGAACCCGGTGCAAGGTTATCCTCAGGTAGAATACCTTTGACAAAATCAGTAATCGCATCCATACATTCTTCAGCCAAATTATAGTCTGTCTTAATACCCATTAATCTAGTTGCAGATGATAAGACTGAATGACCATCTCTACAATTTTGATACAAAGGTTGTTTTCCTGCATCCAACATGTCAAAAAATCTCCTAGACTCGGGGTTTGGTTCTTCCCCTCTATAATGATCATGTACCATCTGCTCAGTACCTACACCATAATCTATATCCGTTCTAGATTCTTCTAACCTAATATCAGGCTGAGATTCACTAACAGGCTGAGGTTCGCTAGTACTACCATATTCATAACCAGTTTCCCCATGAAGGTACCAAACTTTATAATTACGTGAAAACCCTTTCATATACAAATGAGTCCAAACATCAAATTCTTTTATAACCTTATTATTATTGCAAGAAGAGCAGGGACATCTTAACATACCACTTTTTGCATCCGGTTGCTGTTGAACAAGCCTCATGAATTCTCCAATCCCTTGAACGTATTCTTCCGTAAGCAAATTGGTGTTCGGATCCAAATGAGGTTTATCCATCCACGAACGATAATAAACTTCTGAAGACATGATTTTCACGGAATTGTTATGACTAAAGAGAATGAAGAGAGAATGAAGTGTGAATGAGTTGAATGAGGAGGGGTTGTATTTATAGGAAATTGCTTACGGACCTCCGACGACTTTCCGACGAAATTCCGACGGATGTAAAGCAGTCCGTCGGAATTCCGTCGGAATTGTCCAATCTCAAACGGCTATACAACGGTCATATATATTTGTCGGCAACGGTCACATAGTTCGTCGGAATTCCGTCGGTATTTTCCGACGGAATTCCGATGACTTTGCTCTTAATCGGAATGTCATCGGAAATTCGTCGGAATATACCGACGAACTTCCGACGACTACAACGGTTACATTTTTTATCGGAATGTCGTCGAAAAGTCGTCGGAATTTTCCGACGAACCATATTTCGTCGGAATTCCGTCGGAAATGGCCGACGGAATTCCGACGACTTAATTTTTTGGGATTTGGTCGGAAATTTGTCAGTATTCCGTCACAAATGTCCGACGACCTTGGTGTCCGTCAGAACCTCCGTCGGAATTCGATGTGTTTTCTTGTAGTGATTGATTATATTAATGAAGCAACAATTACATTAAACTTCGGAAACAGAAACAACCACAACGAAAAACAGAGATCATAATATCACATAGGCTTGAGTTGGTGAAGATCTACGATAATGCTATTCACAACTTGATTCGAAGGTTTCATAAGGTCATAAAAATCATACGTAAGACCGCAACCACCACTCGGCTGCAACCTTAGCATGCGATTGCCATGTCCGCAGTCGCGAAAGGGGACAATGCATTCAATCACCCTTAGAAGTGGTAAAGAGTTGCCTTTTAGAGTTTTCATTAACGATAATGAGAAGCAAAGTGGGGGAGGTGGTCATCAATGTGGATGAAGAGCCTAACAACCCTTTGATCTTTGGTAGACCTTTCTTGGCTACAATTGGGGCTATTGTGAATTTTAGAGAAAGGAAGATAGACTTTCATCTTGGCAAGGGGAACATTCTACACTTTGACATTAAAAAATGATAAAAAAACCTTACTATTCAAGGCCAAGTATTCTACATTGATGAGATGGAAACTCTTGTTGATGAGTACTTGGAAGAGTTGACAATTTTCATATTGCTCCATGTACTAATGAATGCATCAGAGATTTCATTAACTTATTTACTATGACTCTAACTTTTACTACAAGTATCTTGCTGAACTCTAACTTTCTTCCAACCAACGTGAATTCTTGAGTAGTAGTAGTCAAATCTAGAACAACCATTTTTTCAAGTTCCCAAGAGTTTATGAATTTACCCTCTTAGAATTGTCCATCTGGTCCATCTGGATACCATTGTACTTATTAAATGAAAAAAAGGAAAGACATGTTACATAGAAGAGTAGATTACACTTTTATATATATACACGTGAAATGTAACCTAAATTGTCTTATCGCGATATAATTCATCTCGTATTCCAACAATACTCTCTTCACGAACATCCGTTCTCAAGGAGTATTTCGACATCTCCTCATTCGTGATTAACATTTTCCATTTCCATTCCAGCCTAAAGATAGAGTTTCAAACCTCATTTTCATTAACAACAAATTTTGAGCTCCCATGTGTTGGGTAGTATACAACTTCAAATTTTTTATTTCGAAATGTTTTTCTCAATACTTCAGCTAGAGTTTCAACGGAAAACAATCGGGTACTCTCATCGTCTCTCCTAATACCCACAGTAATTTCACATTTTGCAGACTTTAGAAAAAGTATAGAATCTCCGGTGTAAAGCTCCTTCTTTGCGACAAATTCCTCCCGATCTAATTGTTAGCTTGTGGCAACCATTGGTGTAGATGTGTTGAAACTCACAAACGCTTACTGAAGACAGAGACAATGAACTGCACAAGAAACGACCAAAGCTAAAGATATATCATAAAAAGAAACAACCACCAAAGCCAGCAAAATTTAGGGTTTATCAGAGCTTGGAAGAAACATGCACATGAAGAAATTTGATTAGCTTTCCTAAGATTACTCCATTTGCTTCTTTTTTTCGAAACACTACGGGTCTGACTGGTGACCATTCTGAAAATAAGAGAAACGAATAGAAAAAAACGTAAAGGAATAAAATTGCAGGAATGAAAAAAAAATGGTTGTTCCTTCTCAAATTTAACAAGGAATACTTTTGTTCTTTATTTTTCTACAAAAAATGGTAAGGAATGAGAAAATTTTTTTATTCTTTATGAATGATGATATTTTTTAAGAACGTTGGGGAATGCCTTATTTTTCGTCGTTCCCTGGTCACCATTCATACCCTACGTCATTTTCTATTTAATTGGAAAAAAATACTAAAAGTGAAATTTGAGTTAAGAGGGGACGATGAAATGAGTTGAAAGCGGGGACAATGAAATTTGTTTCTTATTTGTTTTATAGAAACACTATAAATATTTACACTAGGAGAAACTTTGTTAGAATCATTGATTTATTAATTTACATCTAAAATATGACTGAAAGAGAGGTCTTTAAACATTCTAAGATTAACAATTAGAAATATATATTAAAAATACACATGTGAGCTCATACTCTATACCTTGTTCCACATCATCCTAGTATCTTGGCGATTACATTATTAAACTGAAATATTTGTTATCTCGTAGAATTTACTTTGAAGAAGTCCAGAATCTTATTTCCATTAATGCATTTCCAGTTGATCAAAAAAAAAAAAAAAAGAAGTCCAACAAAACCAACTAGAATTATGTTAATCGTATCTACTGATCTCAGGCCTAACTGTACTGTTCATCACTGGGTCTAATACCAGAAACTAATCTGCATGCTTAACTGGTATAAAAGGCAAGATTTCAAAGGCTTATAAGACAAATCTGAGATCTCTCTGACCAGAAACACATGGCCTTTATCAGTTATCACATTGTTCATTCAACATAGGCCTGGGCATAATATCCGTAACCCGAAATCCGAACCGAACCCGAACCGAAAAATCCGATCGTATCCGGTCCAAAATGTAAAAAATGTCCGAATGGGTCTTGTAAGGTGATACAAAACATATCCGAACCCGAAGTGTTATTAACCGAACCCGAACGGGTAACCAGAAAAACCGAAAAAATCCAAAAATCCAAAAAAATATCCGAAGAAATCGATCCGAATATCCAAAATAATATACAATATAATTATATGAAACATGAATATATACTTCAAATATTCAATTTCATATTTATTTTGATATGTTATCTAACGATAAGTATTTAAAATTTAAATAACTACCTTAAATACTTAATTATATATATAAATAAATATATGTTTCTTATGTTTTACTTTTAAATTTTAGATTTTATTTCGGGTATATCCGAACCGATCCAATATAACCCGAATCCGAATGATATATGATTACTTTATGGGTTCTATGATGTGATACAAAACCGACTTGAACCCGATGTGTTATATCCGAACCCGACCCGTACTTGCAAATTTACTAGAGAATAGGACCTAGGAGGTGTTATAAAAGAAAACCGAAATCCGAAATCCGACCCGAACGCCCATGCCTACTTCAACAAGTCCTAAAAGCTTTATAACCTGAAGAAGATCATATTGCCTTGTGGTAGGGTAACAAATCCTCTTCCTTCTTTAACACTTCTTCAGCCTCCATTACTTGTAATGGTCCACAAAACTCCATCAAAAGCATCCAAATACTTAAACAAATTTGATCTTCAAATATTCGTGTGATCATCAAAACGGCCAAAAAGTACTTATTGATATGTTTTTACACATTTGTTAGAACAACGAGCAAAAAAGTTACAAGCTTGATCACCTCAAGGGACAAAAATAACTTAAATTGGAATCGACTTTGGAAGTAAAGAAAATCTATGTAGCCATGAGTCATGGTCTAGAAAATCTTTTATTTGCTTCCAAGAGGGATAGGGGAAGTGATCTTATTAGCTTGAGTTTGTGATTCTCTCAAAGCAGAATCTTTCTCTTCTTCTCCTCCTCCTCCACGTTGACTAACTAAACTCTTTTTTTCGTCATCATCAGACATATTAGTCTCTGGTGGAACAACTTGTCGGAAAAATCTAAGCATCATCTCATAGGTTGTAAATGTAATAACTGCTGATGGAGTTGTCCTGAGCAGATTAGTAGCACATCCACGGTACATTCCAGGGATCCCTTCGCTTCTAAAAACCTTCTTTACGCAATCAATGACTCCTGAATACTTGTTCTCAGAGTTTCTAATTTGCCCTTGTTCTTGAAGCTTGGCTCTAATCACCTGTGGATGTAGCAACATAAGCCCCATTTAGTTTATGAACCTAAGAGTAAGGCATATAGAGAGAGAGATGAGAAACCTCATGTGGGTAAGTCAAAACAGAGGCGACGACTTTCGCTATCGAAGAAGCAATAGCAACACGCCCAGGACTCAGATTCTCTACGGATGTATTATCTGAGAACTTAACAAAGCTTTGATCAGAAACTAGCAGAACATGAGGATTGATTATGTAGTAATATTAGGCCTGGGCGTTCGGGTACCCGTTGGCATTCGGGTCGGGTTTTTCGGGTTTACACTTCTAGGTATTAGTACGGGTCGGGTTCGGATAATAACACTTCGGGTTCGGTTCAAAATTGTATTGTTTCATAAAACCCATAAAGTAATCATATATCGTACGGATTCAGGTTATATCGGCTCGGTTCGGATATAACCAAAGTAAAAAACAAATTTTTTGAAGTAAAACACAAAGAAAAACATCTAAATTAAATAAAAATTAATCTATCACATATAAAATTGATAAAATAACAATAAAATGTTAAATCAAGCATGAAAACAAACATCATTTGTAAACAATATGTATTGCCTTGTAGAAAGTAGACTTTTTATTTCAATGAGCAAATTATAAAATAATTATTTACAACTAATTGTGTACTTAAAGCATTTATTAGAATTTTAATATTTATTATTATATATAATATTACCACAAATATTGAATTTAATAATTGGAATACTTATATATATTTCAAAATATTTATATTGACTATTAATTTTGGATTTTTCGGGTTACCCGTTCGGGTTCGGTTAATAACACTTCGGGTTCAGATATTTTTTGTACCACCCTACAAAACCCGTTCGGGTATTTTTACGTTTCGGGTTGGATAACGGGTTGGATAACGGGTCGGGTTTTTTGGTTCGGGTTCGGTTCGGGTTTCGGGTTCTGGATTTTATGCCCAGACCTAAATAATATAGTGGAGGAATTATGTTTTACCTATTTTTGCCATGTACTGCTTAATCTTTTCATAAGCTGGAAACTGGATTGCAACATGGCTGATTCCAGCCAAAGAAGGCAAAAGGCCACTGCATTCAAAACATCTTAAAGGTTAACATGTGCACAAAATCACAGAGGCTGCAGTTTTGATGCAAGAATACTACTGACCTGTACAGCCCTCGGAATCCTTCTTCTTGACAAATCCTACTGAAAGCAGACATTACGCTTTTGTAAGGTACCACACCTGGCCTAATCCCTTGCGTCTGAGAAAAGGGGAAGAGTCGAGAAGAATGTCTACTAAAGCTAAAAGAAAGAGGACAAAACTCACCATTAGCCTTGTCTTGACAACCCAAAGTGGATTAGTTGCAATAGATGTGGAAGCTCCAGCACCGGCAGCAGCTACCATGTTGGCTCCAACACTAAGTGTTCCATCTATCAGGAAAACATAAACAGCTGAAATACCAAATGATACATCTGAAAAGTAAGCACAACAAGATTTTGTAACTAACCACTAGACTGCAGGACATCCTTTAGCTTTCCATACACTGAGAAGTAGACCTGCACATGATACCAGAACATCAACTACAAGGAAAGACATCACAAATCTCTTGAAGAAACAAATCTCAGCAGAGAGAAAAAGTAGAGCTTACAGCCCAATTCGGAAGCAGAGCTATGATGGTTGGTGAAAGCCCTCTATACATTCCTCTAAAGCCTTCATTCTTTACTATATTCTGTAGGCTTGTAATGATCACACTACCTGAACACATGCAGATATGTTAGCACCTAGAGAGACTCTTGATCAAACATGCACAAGATCTACAAGTTACATTCTAAAGCAAAGTACCTCTCTTTCCAGAGGCTGGAGCTTCAGGGAGACCAAGAACCTGTAACCTTGTTTTGATCACATCTAACGGGCAAACAAATGTCGCTGCAATCGCCCCTGAACAAAAAAAAAAACCCCAAAATCAACACACAAGAACCCACCAAACAAACACACAAGGAAACAAAGAATCGAAACTGAACCTGCGGTGGCTCCGGCGCCGGCGTTGCACGCGGCCTCTCTAATGCTCCGGTAATCAAAGGTCGAGCTCCCATGATCAATCATCTCCGCAAAACTATAAACCCTAGAATCTATATCTCAAAATTCAATGCGAGATCCAGTAATGGAGAAACTGGGCTGCGCGATTCGATGGGTTATATAGAGTTTCCGTAGTAGCTCATGGCATTGGCCCGACACGGAAAGGATTCAGATTTGTCGTGTGGGAGGGTGAAAGGAAGAGACTTTGGTGCGTTCTTCTGAGCAGGTCGCGTACGATTCAGGCGGTCTAACTCGAACCACACGGAAAGGGGTTTGAAGATAAGTATCTGATCGATTTGATTCCGCGGAGAGAGAGAGAGAGAAAGTGTTTCGCTTTGTGATGTCGTCACGCAGATCAATCAACACACACAACCCAAGAAGAAAGTTTAACACTTCCGCTTCTGTTTTGTTGACACCGATTAATTGTAATCGCTCTTTATCTAAGGGGAATAATCAATTAAACTAAAAGATGATAATTACTGCAAGATAATCTCTATGTAACTAAAATCATTTAATTAATATAATCTGATTTTAGATGTTATTATCACCTATCTATTTTATTAAAACACCCGTGTGACCGATTGATAAAAGTTGGATCCAACAATTAATGGCAACAATACATGCATCCATCATTTTCGAACATAACCACCCATTTATATAATTTTCCAACATAACCACTATTCCTTAATAGCTTTAGTTTATCCTTCACACGGCTAACAAACTAAAGTAACCCCCACATCATAGTCACAGCGATAATATAGAGAACCTCTATTTATATCTAATTTCTTTTTTTTACAATTTTTTTTCCTACTAATCGGGACCATTATTTACTATCAGTTAAATTAGCAACTAATATATTTTTCTGGACTTTAACACCATATTATCGATAGCTAATAATATGTCACCTTAATACCATAGTTAATAATCGATTGTATCTTAATATTATGTAGTATATCTATTTTTTTTAATTATTTATCCAATAAAACAAGAACATTCCAGGAATCAAATCAATTATTCTAAAATCAATTTCGAAATTTGGTCATCTAACTCCTTAATCCCGTAAAATATGCCATCATATTTTCCAACAATTTTTTTAACTAAAAACTTTTTCCTTCCCCACAATCGTTTCTATCGCCATCCTCTTATAAATATTGAAAGAACAGGGAAACAGTTACAAAACCCATTAAAATTGGGCCACGGATTTTGATTTACATAACCCATTTATAATTTCTATACAAATTATTAAGTGTAATATAATGTGTAATAATGATGTAATTATAATTATATACAAAATTAAGTAATTCCAATTTATGAAAAAAAAATTGCAGTTATTTAATCTGTCTGTTTAATTACTGATTTACCAGATGATGACCCGCACACTTGTGCGGACTAATATATATCCAAATAAATCAGATTTTAACATAATTTTTAATTTTGATTTGATTTTTTAATTAATTTGAAATATTAAATTAAGTAGAAGATATAATTTACTTTATTTACTCCAACACAACATAGATAAAATGTTTTGATACTTACAAAAAATTTCATTTATTCTATCACCAAACCACACATATAAAAGTATCATCATCATAATAATATAGTAAAATTTTATTAATACTGTAAACTAACATAAAAGATAAATCTATAAAACCTATCCCCTCTTCATTAAAAATTTATTCGCATTTTATATGAATTTCCTTTTATCGGAGTTTGTAGTGACACATATTAACAAAATCTACAATGATTAAAAACATATTTCTATTTAACTAAAATTTTATAAATTAAAAATAATAATTATATATGTCTAGTAAAAGCTGTTTTGTAAAAAAAAATAACGGCAAAAGATTGCATTCTTTAGACTCATATTTTTGATTGGTAAGATAATTCGATGATATAAATTAGAAACAAACGTCATTTAAAAACAATTAATACAAACATCAACTGATTTTATATAACTAAAATAAACATAAGATGAAAACTATAAAATTATAGCTAAAATTTGATAATATTCGTTAATCATAATTATCCCTGAATATAATGTGAATATTTATTAAATAATCACTAAAAATGTTTTAAAACTAAAAATTTAAAAATTATTTATTAAAAATAATGACTCAGCCTAAATCATGAAATATGACAAATAAGTTTTTCAAAATAATTAAATTATGAATTAAAATTATGGCAAAATATGGAAAAATCTCACTAAGAATTATTTATTATAAATATATAAAATTATGAATTAAAATTACTAAGAATATGAAATATATATATATATATATATATATATATATAATTTAAACTGTGGAGAGCATGACAAATAAAAAAATATTTAAACATAAAGAATAAGTAAATTTCTTAAAATTTTGAAAAATAATACAAATAAGCAATAAAGAATGACAAATAATCAAAATTACCTAAAATTATGGAGAAGATGACAACTAAGCAAAATCACTTCTCAAATAATGGTATATATAATTAATCAACCTAAATCATGAAATATGACATTTAAGTTTTTCAAAATAATAAAACATAAAAAATAATCAAAATATCTTAAAATCATAGAGAACATGATAAATTAAAAAAAAACAAAAATTATCACCTAAAATTATATATGACAAATAAATAAATTTATCAAATATAATTATTAAGAATGTGAAAAATAAATGAGTTAATTTAAATATGAAAAGTATAATAAAGAAGCAAAGTTAAAATTATCAAAACATAACAAATAAGTAAATTACCTAAAATTTTGGTAAATAAGATACATCAGCAGTAAAAAATGACAAATAATCAAAATTACTTAAAATTATGGAAAATATGACAAGTAAGCAAAATCTCGCATAGAATTATTTATTATAAATAAATAAAATTATGAATTAAAATTACTAAGAATATGAAATATATATATAATTTAAACGGTGAAGAGCATAACAAATAAGAAAAAATTAAAATTATTAAAACATAAAGAATAAGTAAAGCTTCTAAAATTATGAAAAATAAGACAAATAAACAATAAACAATGACAAATAATCAAAATTACCTAAAATTATGAAGAAGAAGATAACTAAGCAAAATCACTTTTCAAATAATAGTATAGATTACTAAACAAAACTATATAAAGGGTTTGTTACGTTTAAAAAAATACTGTTTGAAAATTAAGTACCATATTAATGTGTTAAAAGGCTATGGTGTATAGTTTAACAATATAATAAATTTAATACAACTCTTTTTTTTGTCAGCGAATTTAATAAAATTATCAAAATACTTTACTAATTATTTTTAAAAAAACGCAAAATATGATCACAGATAAAAACACAAATATGATTACAAAAAATACATATATGGTACCAAAAATACACAATTATATACTTATGAAACTTGATTTATCTAATATATTTACAAAATTTATCTGTTCTATTAAATTCATATCATACAAAAATATGATTATACAAACACACAAACATATAAATTATATTAGGTAAAAAATTTAAAAACAAAAAATATACCCGTCCTCTTGAGGACGGGTCAATATCTAGTAATCTATTAAAACAGAGTCATGTTTTAAATTTACCGTGGCATGTTTTTTGGACCTATTGAATATGTTGTACTAAATATAAATGCACACTTGATATATAATTTTATGGTAATCAATATACTTAAATTAAACCAACTTACAATTATACTTTGTTTTAATTCATACCTTATAACATTAACCTTCAAATCATGGATATATACTTTTGTTTTTCTATGCGTGTAACATAATCCTTTTTATACAAAACATCAAACAGAAAAACTTTAAAGATGGTTTTTTTTCTTTCCTTTCTTCTTTTGGGTTTTGGCTGTGACGAGATTCAATCGAATCGTGAGGATTGGGGAGAGAGACTCGGTGGTGATTCGAGCTGGAAGAAAAGTGTTTTGAGATTTGTTTGGATTTTGTCTATAGGTTTAGGCAACATTGTTACCAAATTCATATTTGGTGATAATGATCTCGGCGGCAATGGGGATTGTTGGGACGAATGAGATGGTTTTGACTTTGTTGCATGTTCAATTTGTCTCAAAACTGTGGTTAAAGACGTGGTAATATGTTAAGGGATTTGTTTCCTTTGGACGGAAGTGTTGCGACTTGCGCATGGATGTGAATGAGCAAGCATTCAGATTTTCTAAGGAGAAGAAAACTTTGGTTTCTCAAATCAAGGAACTGTATATAACTTTTGACGATGACGTATAGTTTCATGAATCTATGAACAACCGGTTTTATAATCAGCTAAGTTTTTGACAATGATGTTTTATGGAATCATAAACCATAAAACGATTCATATATTTGATTTCCTATTGATTTTCTCACTATTTGTATAAAATATTCATAACAATTAAAGAAGATCCTCCTGATATGGTAAAACAAAAGATATGCCATTAGATAAGATATTTGATCATTTAAAAAAAAAATCTGTAACCATTTTATTCCAGAACATTCTAATCTAATAATAAAAATATCATACAAGAAAATCGAAAACTGTGGAAACCCTTGTGGAAACCCATTTGGTCCACTGATTTGATTAAAATTTTTATACCAGGAGGTCTGAGTTTCAATTTCCGGAAAAGATAAATTATGCAGAATATTGGAAAAAAATTACTAGAGATCTTCGGCATGACGCAAGAAGTACTATCAAGAATGGATCTTACCGGACGGCTCAGGATGATGCAGTCAGACGTGAATCCTTATAAGACAGGTAGAATTGTCGGCTGTAGTATCGTCTATGTAATGTTTCTCGTAGTTTGTAGTAGCATAATTAACCAGTGTTAAAAAAAAAATCGGAAACTCACCTAACAATAGAATCTAAATTTTAAATTTATAATTTTTTCTAATTTGTTCATGTATTCGTATTTCTATTATTATTGAAAATTAATTTATTATCAGTTTATTCCTTAGTTTAGTTTTTAAGATAGATTTTCTATATTTTGGTTAGGTATCTAATCATATATATTTGGCATCTAAAAATATTTATCAAGAATATTTTGGAAATGTTTAAAATCGAAAATGAAAGAAAAATGTGGAACCATTTACATAAATCGACTCCAAGACTACGAGTTTCCATTAAAAATATATACTATGCAAATAAAAAATATATAAATTAAAACTTGAACTACGTCTTTATATAAAATATCAATATTTTCATAACAAAATCAATTTATACTTTTATATTAGTTTTAATTTCGAATAAATTGAAAATAAAATTTGCACAACGTGCGGGTCCAAATCTAATCTCTTATTAAAACATAATTCTATCTTCGGACCTAATCTTTCTTGTGTAAGTTTTTAATTAAATACATATTTATACTTTATAATTAAACATACCTTAAATCACTAATATTCATTTCTTTATACTGTTATCTATGTTTCAAAACAACGCAATAATTAACAACAAGGGGTCTTGGATGTGGAGAAAGATTCTGAAGTTGAGGCCGCTGGCTTATCAGTTCATCCGGTTTGAGGCTAGGGATGGTAACACTGCTTTCTTCTGGTTTGATGATTGGTTACAAATGGGGAGGCTAATCGATATCACAGGTCCTGTTGGTACATGCCATCCTGGCATTGCGCGAAATGCTCGGGTTAGTGGTGCTTTTCTACACTCTCGATGGAACATAAGAGGGCATAGAAACCGTTACTTTCATGCTCTCTATGATCGCATACAAACTGAGCCAGTTCCGAATGCTTGTTCTGGATATGATGTAATCCTTTGGAAGCATGATGATGATACATACAGGACCTGTTTCTCATCGCGGCGAACGTGGGATCAGATCAGGTCAAGAAAGGCCACAGTTTTTTGGAGTAAAACTGTCTGGTTCACGCAAGGCGTCCCGCGATTCTCATTTATTGTTTGGCTGGCAGTGCTAAATAGACTATCCACAGGCAACAGAATGCGAGTGTGGGGACTTCAGCAGGGGTGTGTACTGTGTGGTGAGCGGGATGAGACTCGAGACCATATTTTCTTTGCTTGCCCCTACTCTTTTACAGTATGGGATAAGCTGGTAAATCGTTTAACTGGATCTAGGACTGATCCCGACTGGATGTCTACTTTGCAGTTTGTGAGTACTAACTCTCTCTGCAATATGGACAAAATTCTATTAAAGATGGTGTTTCAGAGCTGCATCTATCACCTGTGGAGGGAGCGGAACGAGAGGAGACATCACACAGGTTTTCAGACAGTGGACCAAGTATATCTGATCATTGACAAGTCTATACGTAATAGGATCACGTCTCTGCGTTATAGGGTGAACCAAAAGTTGGCTGGTATAATGCAAAGGTGGTTTGCAATAACAACATAGGCTAGGAGGTTTACAAATTCATTCTTTTGCATTGTATAGATTTTGCTTTATCCTTCATAGTCTTTCATAGCTGATGTAAATGCCCATTCTTTCTACTTTGATCAATAAATTTCACATTTCATCAAAAAAAAAAAATTAATCTTATGTCCAAACAATATAAAACACTAGATTTCATATTTTTAATATATCTGTAACAATTTTCTTTCAAATTGTTTAAATATATTAAATAATTTAGAAATTTAAATAATGCATAAAAACAATGAAAATAAAAATAACTTATTTTTGCAGGTTTAGATACTACAAAAACATTTCAATCAATAACAAATCATGTAATTTATGGATTATCTATAATATTAAAACTGAAGTACATTTTAGATTTGTTTGAAAACAAGAATAACACTATATATCTATATTGTTTGGAAACATGAATAGTATTTTAAAAAACAATTATGGCTTGTTAGCAGTATAAAAAAAAAATCTATTTGTAATCAATATTTCATCATATATATTAAGTTACCATAACTCAAATACACGTAATAAATCTCACTTTTAAATATGGAAACAATAAAAAAATAACTAATAAATAGATTTTGACAAATATATGATACATCTGCAATGTAAATTTATAAAAAATAAATGTAAATTTATAAAAAATATAGAACACTTAAAACGGAAAACAAATATAAATTTGTAAAACAAAAAATTAATACCGCAATACAATAATATTCTTAATTATGTAATAGTTTGACATGAAATATTATAACCTCTCAGGTCCACTTCCTATTGCAATTACGTGACATGCAAATATATTCATGCTATATATGATTAAGTGTCTCTTTGAATAGAAAAGTACTATGGTTTCTTTCTTTAAGTGTTTCAGAAATGAAATCTAAAACCAATTTCACAATTTTGTTAAATATCTTTATGATCCAAAAATTATTATCTAAAATTACGTTGTTATTAAATTTCGAATACTTTACATAAGTAGATTAATATTAAATTTTTCAACAGAGATATGGAAACCACTATATTTTGAAAAAAAATCACATTTTTAAAATTTGTATATCTCTTCAATCATAGGAACCACCATATTTGAAATCTATATTTATCAAAAAAAAAAAATTTCTAAAGGTTCGATTTTGATTTTTCGGTTTTAGATATATAGGAACCACTTTGTTATTTGTGAATATCAATTTAGTTTTGAATTTTTTTTTGCTTCGGTTTTGATTCGCTGTTGGTTCTCGGTTTATAGTTCCATGTCTAACGAGGATGCTGAAGTGTTTTTTTTTCTTTGGTTATAATTTTTACAATATCACGTCATAGAACGGGTTATAACCTATAAATATAAAGAAAGCTTTCCAGTATATATTTCAAATATTTCCACAAACTCAATGGTAAGTATATCAGATCTGGACATTTCATTTCGGGTATTTAGGATTCAAAAAGATTCGAATTATCTATATGAAAAATACCCAAAACATGAAAAATATTTAAAATCCAAAAATATTTAAATACCTAAAAATCTAAAATTTTATTCGAAACCTGAACCGATGAACCAAAAAATACCCAAAATTTTATCCGACTACCCAATTTTTTTTTTTAAAAAAAATCAGATTTTGCCTGAAACCCAAAACTATTGTAAATCCAAACTCAAAACTTAAAAAAATATAGGTAATACCAGAAACATATTCGAAATACCCTAATACACTTAATATACACAAACATATTTCCGACTAGGTCTCGGGTAGGATCCAAACTCAAACAAAGACCCGCGGGTCCAAAAGAAATACCTATTAAGTAAATTTCTCTGAACCCGGACCCAAACCAAACCTATGTTTTGAGTTGGTTTCGGTTTGGTCTTTGGTCCGGATTAAATATCCAGGTCTAAGAGAAATTTATATAAAATGTACATATAAAATGTTAAATAAACTACTCATAGAATATATAATTTTCAAAAATTCTCTTCTTCAATATAATATGACTTTATATTATAATATAATCTCAAAAACTCGCGCTTTCGAAGCGCAGATCAAAATCTAGTATACTGTTATATCAGAAATTATATTCCGCAAAAAAAAAATCGAAATAAGAAAAATGATATTGGTTTTATGGTAGTCAAAACAAAACCAAAAAGGTAAAATGACAATGAAGATCAGGTTTTGTAAATGAGAAGATATATACCGTGGTACTTACAGTAAATGTTGATAAGATTTCGACCAATAATATATGTAACATTAGACCGAACGAATAGACAACTACATATGGTTATTTCTGAACTCAAGTCCATATAGTTATTTTATGAACTTAAGTCCATATAGTTTTAAAAACAATTCATCTTAGTTTGTTGAAAACAACTTCTACAAAAGTGGTTATCATATGTAGACAGCAAGTAAAGACCTCTGAACTGTGAAACTATCTCGTTTACCATTCAAGTGACTGACCAAGTCCAGCTAATGGAACACTGGCCTGGTTTCTTTCTGCTGTATGCGTTACAAGACCATTCGAGAAAACACATAGAGCCAACGCATGTTGTGAAAGAAGCACGCCGGAAAAACGAAAAAACATGTCTCCTATACGAGAGAGCAATCCTGATGCTATTATAGTGGCACGTGTCTAAAACTAGGCATCACATTTTGATGGGATGAGTGATCTTGTTTTTCAAAAATCGCATAAGAAGAAGAAAAATTATTCTCAAGGCAATTACTTGAATTACTTGACATAGTTTCTAGTGTGTACTCAAGAGGGGGCTACAATTTCTGGTTGGCTGCAGTGTCAAACATAAGGCTGCATAGCCACAATCTGGCTGAGAAAACAAATTACCAAAGGTAAAATTCATCTTTTAATCCAAATAAAATGGATAACCAAAAGTACATCCTTAGGAAAAATGTATAGAAAAGACAATTCACTAATAATGTTTCACTACTTATATTGATTTAGTCTAGTGGTTCTTGATCCAGAAGTTCAAAGCAAGTTGCAGATTCCATTGTGTTGTACGGTAGAGAGTCGGTTACATTGGTAGTCGGATTCGATTCAAGATCAATAAGCTAGGTTTAATCATGCATGTTATCACTATATATTCTTCTTTACGTATCCAAAAGGAACAACAGTGCTGAATCTTGATTAGTTAAGGCCGGTGATTACATGTGGATTCCTTGGACATAATTAGAATTCACAACTCATAATATCAAATACAGTGAGATGGCCAATACTTTATAAATCATACTTAAAATACAGTCAGAGTCATCTTTAGATTCACATTTTCTGTTTCTGAGAAGTTGGGCAATAGTTAATAGTTTTGCTGTTTTGATAATATCCTCTTTACATGAGCATCAGTTTCCTTACTAGAGTAACTAGGGTATTTCTCCGGGCTACGCCCGGGTAAATTTCTTCTTATAATTTTTAATTAATTTTAGCTTGTTTATTTTTTATAAAAGCATGTATATGTATTATTTCAAAATTGACTACCAAAAACATAAGTAATAATACGGAAATTAATTTATTATGTTCTCCAACGAATTTGAAATGAGTAAACTCAAGGGTTGATTGGTAATGGTGGTAAATGTTTTAGACATCCACTTTTTTCTAAAATTTTTATTTTTAAAACAATCGTATTTTATCTTTTAAAATTAAAGATATAGTATAAAGTTTTTTTGAAAAAAAAATAATATATTAGTTTTCAAAATCAAATTTTCTAAAGATTTCATTTAGTGCTTTGAAAATAGATATATAGCAAAACAATTAAAGCCAAAACAAAACAATTCACAGCTTATTTTCTAAAGTAAAAACAAAAACAAAAACTTCAGAACAACCATTCAACTCCTTACTCTTTGTTGTTTATTTATTATTAAAATGAACGGAAAGTTATGAATAGTCAATATTCTTAAGTTTCAGCTAAAATCTTTTGTTTCATACAAAACAATTGTTAAATCTACATTTAATTTAAAACTTTTTTATGTATTTAGAATTATTGATTTTACATTTTCAATTTCTGACCTCTCTACAAAAAAATACAAACTGACATATATACAGGCTTTTTGCATTGTTTATTTCAAATGATAAATAATTCCATTTTGTATAATTAATTTACGGCTATACAATATTGATTTGATACACTAACCAAAATTCTTTTATCAAGGAGGCTGAAAACTAAATTTTTTAGCTTTAGGTTAAGAAATGTTTTTTGATCAAATATCAACGGAATTAAGAGAAATGAAATTGCTTTACATGGCTTCTGATTAAAATAGATGATTTAAATCGGTTATTTTTACAAAACCAAACTTTTTTATGATAAAAAAATAAACTGAATAAAAATATCAAACAACAAAAAAAATTATTTTTCTCAAAACCAGCTCATGGAAACACATTACAAAGAAAAATAAAACACAAACCAAACTAATCCAATTTTTTTTAAAACACCACCAAAAATTAGTCTTTAAATCATATAAACCAGAGCATCACTCTGTAGATTTGGAAACACCACATAAAATTTGAGTATAATATAGGACTGAAGATGTCTTGCAAGTGCATATAATATAATTATGCAATGAGTATGCAAAAGCATATTAAAAAGCCAATATTATCTTAAAAACAAACTATGTTCTTACAAAAATCTTAAAAACAAACTCTTGTTTAGCCGATAACACTAACACAGTGTGTTTTAAATATTTTTTTGTTAGGCGTGTGCTTAATGCCCCCTAGATTTTAATATGATGATAACTTAATAGTTGTCTTTGTGGTACATATATACATTGGCGTGCCAATGTTTATATCTGCCTGTGTTGCCTTTCTTCAATCTATATATGTGATTAGTGATAACATATAAACTTTATTACTCCTCCAAATGATCTAAAACATTTCACAACCAAGAAGCTTGGAAAGGCTTTACACATACATAGCATCGTTGGTTAAAAAGTAGTTAAAGGTTTGATAAACATCGGGAGTGGAAGCTGGAGTGACCAACAACTCAGAAGCAGTCCATAGTCTCTGAGCTTTAAGATTGCACGATCCGGATTAGAAGTCCGAGCTTCATTACAGTCTGAAAAGTATTTGCCGCACACGTTCCTCAATCTCGGACTCGTTGCTAGGCAGCATGTCGTTGCTGCTGCCTATAAATAATTAACAGGGATCAGTAAGCTATTTTTATGATGTCGTACGTTAGTTTGGATAATTCTAAATATATGATTTATAAATGAAAATCGATCAAATATTGATTTGACTTAGATACCTGAGGAACGGACTTCAAAAGCTTAGAGGTCAAGAAAAAGACAAAATCAGTGATGAGGCCGTCTCGGTCTCTTGTGAGACGCGTTCTCACGATTCCAGGATGAACACAGTTTGCAGTTACATTAGCATCCATTTTCTATACAGTGATTAATCAAATTGTCGGAAGTCATATTATATTGTTAGAAAAAAATAAGTTAATAAAAGGGTTTTAATGACTAACTACATGGAGAATCCGGGAAAGTTGTTAGCTTTAGAGCCTTCAACAGCTTATGTGATAGCTTCAAGTATTTCTATCTGGTTGTCATTAAGCCATAAATCTTCCAGCCTACAGGTAAAGGAAAAGTCAGAACGTAAACAAACAAAAAATCACCAAAATAAAAAAGTCAGTCCTGAAGAAAAGGAAAAGTGAAATACTTTGTGAGGCTCTGGATGTCATCAACTGATGTGAGCTTGTTGTTCGACACGTCTAATACCCGTAGGTTAACCAACGCACTCAAGCCTTCCATTTTTGAGATACCATTATGGCTCAGATACAACTCTTCAAGAGCAACACAGTCCTGTCCACATATTTTTTTCAATGCATCAGATTTAGTAAAATGATGGTAAGAGTAAAACAACACACACCTCAAATCCTTTCATAGAGGTCAATTGATTGCTCTGCAAGCTAATCTTTTTAATACATCTGAGCCCACACAAGTTCACAACTTTGATACGGTTTCTTCCCAGCCACAGCTCTTCTAACTTTGTCAAGCTCTCCATATTCACCATCACCTGAATAAACCTCAATGCTTTCATATTCATTGCTAAAACATTGTAAAGTAATCAGGACAAATCCAAACCCACAATCTATTGGACCCTAGCTCAAGAATCTGCAAGTCGTGCAAGTGTTCAATCTCCATAATCTTGTTAACTTCATTCTTAGACACATAGAGCTCCTTCAACGTGCTAGAGGCCTTTGATAATCCTTCCAACGAAGTGATTTCATTGAAAGATATGTCAAAGACCAAAAGCCTTGAGAATATGCTTATATCTGGTACTTCCGCTAGCTTGTTATCTCTGAGAATCAGCTCCTACATATACAAATGACTATCAATCGTAAGGCCTCGAGAGATCATATTTGTGAAATTCGCAGAATCAGAGAGTGGATGATAATAATCACCTCGAGATCGGACAAGGCGTCCCAGCGAGAGAGAGGCTCGACGGCGGAGTGTTCGATTAGGTTTTGGCGAAGAGAAAGCTTCTTGAGCATAGAGAGGTGAGCGATCCTCGAGTCCAGTTCCGATAAACGGTTCACCGTGAGATCCAGGTCAGTTAGCGTCGGAGGTAACTCGATTGAATCGAGATGTAGTGGAGTATTGATTGTGGAGTTCTGGATCGAGAGAACTGAAACGATGGTGAAGAAACGGTGAAGACGAAGAGCGAGAAGCGTAGAGCCTCGTGTTATCCGTCTTGGGTTGAATTTTTTTTTTTTAATTGAACCGGGTAGCAAAGCCCAATGCTAACAGACGAAGCCCATCGGAACACAGCAGAGCCCATACGAAAGCAAGAGCCTCGTGTCTTTTGCCAGCGTGTATTATTGGAATGTCTTGATTGGTTAAATATATTAGCCTACGTGTACATGCTAGAAACACTCCATATTGACCTTTTAGTATAGTTTAGATACCAACGCTCCAAACAAATGGAAAGTTGACTTCAAACTGACCTTTGGATAAATATGGAAACGTTTCAATTTAGTTTTGATAAAAAAAAATTACTACATGCTAAAGGGATGTATTCAATCTAAAATTTGAGGTGAATTGATTTTTAATGAAGTTTTAGATGATTTTAAGGAATTGCAGAGAATAAAATGATTTTTGTTAAACCACTCTAGAATATCACCTAAAACTATGAGATTTGAATTTTAATTTTTTTAACTAAGAAACTCCACTCAAACACTCTAAAATCACCTGTAAACTTTAAAATTCTCCAACTTAAAATATTTTTAATAACAGTAGATTGCAGAGTACTTTATAAAATGTCAAGTTCAATAACATTGGATTTTAAATGAGTTTTTAAAATTCATGTTTCAATTATAGTGGATTTGTTATTTTAGCACAAATCACCTAAAACTCTCCATTGAATACACCTCCTACGTCTTTTGAGATTTGTTTCTCTAGCAAAATATGTCCCAACTTAATGATAACATTTTTTTTTTGAAAGTAACTTAATGATACATTAAACTGAAGAAGCATTTGTCTAACAGAGACCGACCAACCGTCCACATAAACTTAATGAGCGTCACATATGTTTTATATGATTTCTCTAATATGCATGTTGCTAAGTATATCATTTTTACTTATAAGATTGGAAGTTCACATTGTGAACAGATTACAGATAATATGTATTCATCTCTCTGAAAACTATATTCAGTTTCCAATTAATAAAATTATGGAAGAAATAAACTAAATCGAAAAGAAAAAAAAAATATTTTGATAAAAAAAAGATAATATTGAAAATTTTAATAAAATAAAAATTGGTATATGTAAAATTTGAATTAACCTAGTAAAAGTAGATTATCTCTCTCGATTACGAATTTGCAAAACGGAGAAGAGAAAAAAGAAGGAAAACTCCGACTGAGATTGTGCGGTGAGTTACGATTAAACGGCTAAGATGAAAGATTAGAAAATCCGACGGCTGTGAAGTCACTACTCACTTACAAAAACGGAAATGTTCCGAACCCGGGAAAATATAAAAACCCGAGCACATGCGCATTTTAGCGTAGATTCAATTACATTACCGAGACTACCCTCCGATCCACCAAAAGACTCTGCATCCTCCTCCTCCGTATATATAAAAAAACGAAGCTTTAGCCTTTTCTCTGACGGCATCGTTAACAAAAAAAAAAGAAAAGAAAATAAGAAAAAAAAACCACCGCCGGTTGAATTTTCCGGCGATCTTCGAAAGAGCGATTGTTCCCAGAAAGTGATCGAGCTTCGGCGGGAAAGAGAAGAGATTTAGAGAACAAGAAGAAGACAGTGCGCGCGCCCGATCAAATGGTATTGCGCGGTGAGATGACGACAACGACGAGGAGACCGGAGCCACCGAAGAGTCTCCATAATTTCACGCTATCGAACTTGAGGTGGGGGAGCCAGCGACACCTCAAGTGCATGAAGATCGACGATTCCACGAGTTCCGGCGATCATCGACTCCGACGGCGATCTTCGTCTTTGCGATTCGCCGGCTCCTCTGTTTCGATCCCGTTTAGGTTCCAGTCTGAGCATCGGAGCAACAGCAACAACCAACATCGCCGCGCACCGTTCAAATCTGCGGAGAACGGCGGCGGGGAGGAGGAGGAAGGGATCGAGGAGTTCAGGGTGAAGATCATGTCGGATCTGAAGACGGTGAGGGACAAGATCACTCAATCCATGTATGCTCTCAAGGAGCAACGCGAAGAAGAGCGGAAACCCGATGGCTCCGGCCAAGATAAGGAGAAGGAGGTTTCTCCGGCGAAGCCGTGGAATCTGAGGAAGAGAAGAGCAGCAGCGTGCAAGGAACCGGTTGAGGAGAGGACAGTGAATCCGTCGCCGCCGAGAGGCGGTGTGGTGGAAGAAGCCGAGACGACGATGAGGCCCAAGTTCTCCGTGAAGCTGTCGAAGAAGGAGATCGAGGAGGATTTCATGGCGGCTTTTGGTCACCGGCCACCGCGCCGGCCGAAGAAGCGGCCGAGAACCGTTCAGAAAAAGCTCGATGTAAAAAATTGATTGATATGATCTGATCTGATTAAAAGTTGATTTATTATTTTCTTGTTTGCTTTGACATGGCTACAGAGCTTGCATCCTGGGCTTTATCTGACTGAAGTGACGCTTGATGCATACAAGGTCCCAGAAGAAACCAAGGTTTTATAATACGCCTTTGTTGTTATCTTTTTTAAATCATCAGCCTTTATAGTTTTTGAAAAAAGTTGTGAATCTTTTTTGCTTTTTTCTTTACAGAATATGCAGAGATGATGATGAAAAAGATTGTGTAATTCAGTTGCCGTTGAAGTTTCAAAGGGTTGTCAATATTTTTAATTGTGGTCAAG